>NC_141148.1:43966809-44607559 GCF_053477565.2 Lygodium microphyllum | reverse complement strand
GGGGAAAGATGTGTTTTCTCTGCTTGGTGGATATGGTAGCTTGTGTATGAAGAGGGAGAAAGGTCTGAAGCAAAAAGTAACTAAGTTTTTTTGCCTTCTTCTAACTCGTAAGGCTCTAAACTTGTCTTAGAAACCCTAAAATTTACATGAAAATTACTGATGACCTACTAAGTTAGCCA
Source organism: Lygodium microphyllum (assembly GCF_053477565.2). NCBI lineage: Eukaryota > Viridiplantae > Streptophyta > Polypodiopsida > Schizaeales > Lygodiaceae > Lygodium > Lygodium microphyllum. Next base: position 44,607,380 of record NC_141148.1, on the reverse strand, counting down.
TTTTACCTCCAAATATGTCTGAGTCTCTAGTCATAGCTTTGCTTGCTCCAAAAAGCTGAGATTAATTGTGGTCCTTCCTACTGTACTTGTACCTATAACCTGAGTAACTAGGGTTTGAGATTTGAAAAGGGGGAAAAAGGAAAGAAGAAAGAGGAAAAATACCAAAGCTTGATGCTCTGATACCACTTCTAATTAATGAGGTTGAGAGGAGAGAGGAGAATGAACTAAAGAGATAGAAAGGGAGAAAGAAGAAGAGAAAGAAAGACTAGAGGAGAAGAGAGAGGAGGAGGAAGCCATGGAAGCTGGAGATGAAGGTGAAGAGTATGTTCTTGATAATAATTGGTTGCCCTAAACTAGGACTCTTACACTTTATATACCCCGATCAGTGTGATTGGGTGTCTAACCCCTAGTTCCTATGTATCCCACTTGTTACACCAAGTATATTTATAATTAGCAACAAAAAGTAAATATGGAAAAATGACTTTATTAGAATAGATTTTACCTCAAAGAAATCATCATATATACTTTTTTTACATCATGACATTACTCTTAGTTAGATTTGTCCACATGGTTAACTGTCTCTTTTCTTAAGACATCATTTATTAACTAGTATTTATGCACATATTTTTCAATATATGAAGTTAAATTGCTTTAGTGTTCTATGCCAGTTTATAGCTCAAACATTAAGTTGAATGATGAGAAAGTAAATAAATCTTGCATGCTTCTTTTTCTTCTTTGTAACTTCAACTAATATATTTATGGTTGCATATCTAACAGATTCAATAACAGTAGAGTATGATGGTATGATTGATGTGTCCTTGATAAGAAATGAAACACAATTATGTGTAATACTTGATCTCAATTATCTTCTTTTACAATGATGCTTTGCTAAGTCTAAAAAGTTGCAATGTTTTCAAATGGGAAAGCAATGGCTTGTTCTTTGACCGGGATGTATAGAGTTTCTTGAAGCCTTATTTGTAAGATTCCAAGTGGGAGTTTGGTCAACAACTTCACATAAGAATGTCCTGGCAATTATTAAGTGCTTGGAGATCCATGCAAAAAGGAAGTATCATTTCTTCATGGTTTGGGGCCAATAACAATATCATAGACATCCACTGAAAATCATATATCGGCTAGATAAGATGGGAGTAGAAGCAACGTTCAAGTCTGTAAAGTATGTATGGGATCAATATGGAGATGTTTGTCAGCATACCAAGACTATTCTCATAGGTGACAGCCCTTACAAAGGATGTCCAAATCCTATTGAAAAATATATTTATTCAAAAACATTTGATATTGATCATGTGGAGACTCTATCTTGATAAAAAAACTTCTACCATACTTGACTTGCTTCAGCAAATACCATGATGCACATGAAGTTATCAAGTTTGATCGATATGGATAAGAGCTAGTTCAACATGGACATGAATTGTATGCACAATTCAAGGTTGTCATTGATGAATGGACTAGAGCAGAGAATGATGATATTTTATCTTCATCATCAGCACTGCATGAGACCATGATTGATAAAGATGAAAGATATATTCAACCTTTAATCACTTCTTGCTTTCAAGAGACCATTTATTATATAAACACATCATCCATCTCTTACATCTCACAATTATCCAAGTTAAAGCGAACTCCTTTAGTCTTCACTTTGAAATATATGGAAGCAATGCAACTTGCTCATCAGTTAGGATATCTCAAACATTTAATAAATGGTATGTAGCTAAATGTTTTATACAAAATCTACAAATTTTGTATTTTTCCAACATACATGATGTAACAAGGCAGTGACTCTTCATGGACTAAATTTGGCTCCCATAATAAATATATCCCTTATATATAAGGGCTTTTGGATGGCTATGAAATATATGCTTGTTAGAAATTTAAAGTGTTTTATGTAGTTAACTTGGTGGTGGTGTTTTTAAACACCACCAATATCAATGAGAGAATCTACTTAATGTTTTTTATTCTTTCAGTAACATTAGTTAATTGTGTTGAGATCTTTTATAGAGTGGTTTAAGTCCAATTTTGTACTTTATAACTTAGCTAACAACTAAGTCTTAATTAATCATAAAATTTATATCTAATTTTTTGGAAACACAAACCATTGGTTAAAAGGTTAAATATTTGGTCTTAGAAAAATCATAAACTTCTAGCTTTGTATATAAATCTTCATTTTATGATATGAAAGCTCATTTAGCTATTCAAAATGTTAAGCTAGTTGATCTTGGTCAAAGCCAATATCCATCTTGTCCATATATTGTTAAGACAGATGGAAATTCTCAACAAAACATATTTATATATGCATATACATACAAAAAATACAAATGGGGTGAGTAATTATTTAACATACCTATGTCTATTGGTTTACACAAAAAAAAAGAACCATCACATCATAGGTTATCCAAACTTATTACTATATGGTCTCACATCAAAATTTTAAACCACACCTAGTTAGTGGTTACTCTTTTAAGGTCTTAGTTCATGAAACTTATACATGCCACTTTAAATGATGCTATAACTAAAAGAAGAAACTCATACTATAATATCTAAAAATCATAACATTATAAAATTTGGCCATGATAACATATCTTGATATAATGTTTGAGGCTCTTGTATTCTAAATTCTCTCTACACTCATTTAAACCTTTGTATTCTTACATTAAACTTGGAAATTTCTTAGGTATATCTTAGCTAAGCCTCCTTGATGTTTCCACCACCATACAACATCGCATTTTGTTTTAGTATGCTAGAAAAGATAGAGTAAAATCCAAATCTCCTAACATCCACATAGCTTATACTTCATCACTTAAGGTCTCAAGATGTGTGATTTCACATTTGTAACATACAAAGTGCCTTTTAAAGACAAAAATAAACACAATGCTCTCTTTCATTCACAAAAATAAGATAGTCATCAAAAGTGGGACTTGGGAAACTCCCAAAATATCTAATATGGTGTTAAAAATATAATAAAATAATTGTTTGGTAAGTATTGTGCACACAACATATGACCTTCTAAGACCTCCCATTAGCTCTCAACCATCCTCTGAAGGGCTCTATAGGGGGTGGCGTCCATGATAGAACTCTATTACCAAAGACTATTTTCTAATGCATCACACCATCTCTATTAAGAGCAAGAGGTTTCTTACTTTTTGGATATGATCCTTGTATGTCTTGGCAGCAGGGAGGTCCTTGTTGGTAGACGGGGGCTAGGGGACTTTGTATGCTGTGCCTTGGCCACCTTGGGAGTTGATTTTTTCTCAAGGTTTGAATCCTCCTTAGGGGGGAAGAAGGTCATTTCCTGCTATCCCATGTCAAACCACCAGCACCTTGGTGAGGGCTTCCACCCGCTCCATGAGGACCTAGCAACAGAGGGACTTAAAGGTCTCCCCCTCATGCAGGTGGAACCTCTATTTTCTTGAGCCATATGGAAGCACAATAGTCAATCGATCTTCATTGAAATGTAGCCTCTTCCTTCCTTGGATATTCGTCCATGGCTTCCACCATTCCAAAGAGCTTCAAGTGGGAGATTCTAGTAAATTGGGTTAGAGAGAATAATAGAATAACTAGTGTGTAAGACATCCAAATTATTATTTAATGAGGGGGCATATGGAGAGCCACAACTACTCATCATGGGGGCAGGCAATGATTTGAAGGTGAGGGAGGTACTTGCTTGAGGAAGGTCAAGGTTCTATTCGAGCGAAAAGGTTGGCATTCTAGAAGTAGAAGGGCGAGATGTGTTACCCTGAGGGCTATCCTATCGTCCATTGGAGGCCATACTGTCTTGCATTGCCGACATGTGTTGAGTCATGCTAGCCCTATCAAAGGTAACTCATAGTCCCCCTGACGAAATGTGATGAGAGAGCTGTTGCGAAGTGTCCATTGGAGCTAGTTCCATTGAGTTCCGTTGCTGAAGACCTCTGAACTTCATCATGTGTAGTCTCTTTCACACACTATAGAAATTTTGCTCCTTGTCTTCCCCCCAACACCCCTCTCTCAAATTTTAGTTTATTGCCCCTCCTTTCCCTCTCCCTCTCCCTCCCGATTCCCCTCTCTCTCTCTCTCTCTCTCTCTCTCTCTCTCTCTCTCTCGTTTGTTCAACACTTAAAGTTCAAAGAAACTGAGAAGCACATTTAAAGTAGAACACCCTTAAATTTGCTAGACGTGAGAATTTCTACATAGAAATAATGTAAATTACTCAGTAGAGATCATCCACAAAATACAATTTCCGTATAGCGATTCACAATCACGACTCTGGCAGCATCGTGTTGTTATTTATGAATAGCTGTGTGCCGTCTCCTGTAAGCATAATTTCATGGCTGTTTATGCTGAATAATCATTAGGTTAAAAGTTCCTTGGGTGCGGAGGATGATCACCGGTGGGATTTGAATTGGCAGGGGGACTGGATAAAAGTCGATGGGATCTGAATTGGCAGTGGGGCCTTGTTAATCCTCATCACTTGTAAGGTCCTTGGTCTCTGCGCCAGTCGAAGTAAAAGAAGATGATACCTCGGCCAGCTGCTCCTGCCGCTTATCAGTAGCAGTAAGATCATGTGCTGGGTCAGGATGATGATCAAAACGTGACACTGACGTGACCAGCCAATTAGTGTCACTGATGGCTCCTGCGGGCTGGCCATTCTCCAAGTCCATCTCCGTGATCATGCGACTTGGGGTATTTCTATAGATTCTTGAAGCTGCATAAGCACAAACTGATACAGAATGAAGCGAAATATACTGCAGACATAAGCATAGCATATTACTATTCAATGAGCTCATTGATTCAGGAGTGGATGGAGAGAGAGAGAGAGAGAGAGAGAGAGAGAGAGAGAGAGAGAGAGAGAGAGAGCAGATGCCGTCGTTGCGATCAAGAGTACTGCAACAAGTGGTAGCAGAACTGCACGCATATAAAGAGGACGTCGACCATCGTGATGTACTCGAGCCATGGAGAGTAATTCCTGCATACGCGGTATCATATCGTGTAACAGATCATTCTTAGGACAAAGCGTCGTTCAAGGTGCCTAATTATAATAGGCGAGAGGATAGGTGCTCCATCATAAGGCGGCTGCAGAGTTTTTCCATCGTGAGTCCCCGACTGGTCGGATGAACTTCAAAACGAGGTCAAATTTCTAAAATTGTTATTGTAACGACGAAAAGAGAGCTATGGCTGACGTTACATTCACGACACTCTTGAGACTTACAAGTTAGCGTCCTTACCGATGGGGTCCTAGCCTAGTAGTTTGTGTGTGGGTTGAGACTTTTGAGTATCATGGTGTGAGTTTAGACCCCGGGTTCGGCTACCCGAAAGACGCAAATCATTGAGTATTTATAAGTTAATGACTTTTGATCTGCGGAATTAGAGTTACTAATCTTTACTATTAGTTAAGGGGAGGTGGGGGCGGATACCACGTGGCAGCCCCCAACCTCCCCACAAAGAAACATGGGGGCAGGTGCCATGCGTCTAGCACCCGCCCTCGTCGCGAAAATCGCGCCATTCGCGCCGAGGCGAGTCTAGGCATGCTTATAGAAAGGTTTGCAAGAAATTAAAGGCTCATTTTGCCCCCTCAAAGATAGCTTTTTTGCTTGCCAAGTTATTTGGTTGGAGCATTTATCGTATCAAACTTACTGGAAGGAAAAGGAGCACCTGATGGCAAATGCTGATATGGTAAAGTGGAAACTCTCCAACACCTATTTTAGAATGGGTGTACTACGAGATTCTTTTGATGTTGGGCTACAATATACAAAAGATGAAAGAATAATATATATGTGTACTTGGAGTATGGAGAATTAGAAACAAGGGAAAAAAATATAACTTACATGGTTAAAATATTCACTTTGCATCCTATATTCACTTTGCATGCTATATTCTATTATGTAATACAATATAAAAACTACATAATATAATATATACGTAACATATATTATGATATAATATGTACATTATATTATAACACTAGCATTATATAATAAAGAGAGAATTAAAAGCTATGGAAAGAGGATCAAAATTTAGAGAGAGAGAGAGAGAGAGAGAAGAGGGAAAAAAAATAGAGACATGCACATAGAGAGAGAGAATTTAAAAATTTACTAGAGAGAGTGGGGAGGAAAGAAAAAATTAGAGATAATGAGAGGGGAAGGAAATAAAAGAGAGAGTCTTTTGGAACTAGTCTTTTAGCTACAAAACACCCAATCAATGTGTTTACCAATGTGGTGTTTCATGTGAATTTGGAGAGAGAGAGAGAGAGAGAGAGAGAGAGAGAGAGAGAGAACACATTTAGGAAAAGAGAGGGGAAAGAAAAGAAAAACAAAGAGAGAGAATATTAAAAACTAAAGAGAAAACAACACGTGAAAAGAGAGAGGGTAAAAAATTTTACAAAGGGAGGGAGAGGGTAGGGAGAAAAAAAACATGAGAGAGAGAGAGAGAGAGAAGATAATTAAAAAATTTAAGAAGGATAATTGAACATTTTATTAGGGAGGGGGAGAGGAGAAAGAAACACTTGAAAGAGAGAGAGAGAGAAGGAATTCAAATTTTTGGCAAGAGAGCAATTTTTTTAAAAAAGAGAGAGATGGGAGAGGGAAAAAAACTTAAAGAGACAAAGAGATAGAATGAAAAAGTTTATGAGAGAGAGGGAGAGGAAAGAAGAAACTTAGAGATAGTGAGAGGGGCTTTGAGAGAGAGAGAGAGAGAGAGAGAGAGAGAGAGAGAGAGAGAGAGAGAGAGAGAGAGAGAGAGATAGAGAATTCAAAAATTTATGAGAGAGCAAGGGAGGAGAGAGAGAGAGAGAATATTGAAGAGAGGGAAAGGGAGAGAGAATATGAAGCCATTGTTAGATATATTTCTCTCTCTCTCTCTCTCTCTCTCAAAGCCTCTCTATTGGTGGATATGCATCCTTGCCATAAAGTGAACTAGGAGAGAGAAGATTGTAGAAGGAGAGAGAAATATTATAGAAAGAGAGAGAAAGAGGGAAGAGAGGAGAGAAACACTAGGAGAAGACATAGAAACGTAAGAATATGAAGGAGAAGTAGCCATGGAAGCTAGAGGAGAGAGATGAAGTAAGAAAGTAACTTGTATAATTAGTATTGAATTAGTGAAAAGTAACAAGTATTTACACCTTTTATACCTACCCATGCATATTCCCTTTTGCATTGTTTACCCTTATTCTCATCCCTTACATTCCATCCCCACTCAAAATAAGATTTTGTTCTCAAAAGCAATTTCGAACTTATTACAATGGCTGAAACGTAAGGAATGTCAGAGTACTACTTTGTTATAATGGCTACAAAAATTGAGAAATCTCAAATATGTATCATGTAATAGATGGAATCCATAGTGGAAAACCAAATAGATCATATGTACATCCATTTTAGATGATAAATTTGAGTACTTGATTACCATAACTCTATGAAAGGACACCTGCAAACAATAGATAGTATGTTATCTACTATATATCCTGGTATAGTAAAACTAAAATAACTTTTTATGGGCTTATTTGAATCAAGCATGCCATGTGCCAAAAAAAAGCTCACTTAATATAGTTGCAACCCTTATAGGTCATGCTTCTTTCTAAGCAAATTAAAATTAAAATCGAGCTAAAAGAGCAAGAGGTCTAGAAACTATCTTACAGTAGAACATGGCTAAAAGTGACTAGTTTTCAACTAAATAAGCCTTTTAAATATAAAAGTTTTAATGCTAAGATGGATGCTAGTCTAAATACCATCCAAATGTCACCCCTTATCTTGGCAAATCAAAAGGTATTCCAACAAAATATTGATCAAATGTTAGAAAAGTGTCATCAATCACATTATCTTTTTTGCCCAAATCAAATGGATAGAAAGAAGCATCTCGATAGTCCCCATAATCACATCCATAATCCATCCAACAGGTCATAAGGAAACATAATGCCTTCATATTCATTTGCATGTGATGTTATTACCCATATACATACTACTATTCATGACCATATCTGGGGACAAAAAACAAGCATGGCACTAGCTCTAAAGCTCTAGCTTGACTTCTACAAACACCAAACAACCCCCACGGCCTTGCAAAGCGAGGAGCCTCTGGATGCTACAAAATGATTTATCCAACTATGTGTTTGTAGATATGATCTTCAAATTGAAGTTCAACCCCGGGGGGTTCACTATATATATATTCTCTATATAATGTGTGTTCATGGCCTATTTATAAATATCCTAATCTGTGAATTTTTCTTGAATAAAACACAACCCTTTTCTATTCAATCTGTAAGTAACCCCTTTATATGACACCCTTTTGTATGTAAAAAAAGTATAAAATTGGTGTTTTAAAAACCCCTTATTTTGAACTCACGTTATATATACATATATTCATGAGTGACCCCCCCGAGAGTTCAACATACTTCCCATCAGAGAAAAGGAAGCCTCTCACACACATGTGGCTACCTCACCTCAATACACACACATAAAGGGCACCCCCCAACAAGTTGTTGTGGCCACTACAGTTCTCCTACACCCTAGGGATTGGCCCTAGGATATACAATCTCGATACATAAAGAACGATGAAACATACTCCACTCTTTCCTTTACTAATATCCCTTATGATCCGTGTATCTCAATAGCTTGGATATATCTTGCACACTCGGTCAATAAAATACAATTGCAGTGTGATGGTATATGCAATATTATGATTGTATGAAAAATGTGAATGAATGTGCATAAACATGTTTAATGAGATAACCAAAGTGTGAACGTACAACAATCATTCATTTATATCTTTCCATGAATTTTCTATTCATTACAATGTTGCTAAATACACCCCAAAGGCATTGAGTCCTCCCACTCATGCTATCTTTGGGAATATAAATAATATACAACCATCCTACTCATGAAGTGTAGCAAAAAATAATTCTTATCAATGACTGTTATCTAATTTTCTATACATGATTCCTTTAGCATACTGCAAATGGCAATGAAACCACTCCTATGCTATTGAAGTTTTTTATTTAGATACATAATAACTTATTTTTGTGATTATTTAATTCATATATAAAATATAAATATATTTTATGATTCTTTTATTCTTAGTATTTCAATATTTATTAAGTAGTTTTTCTTTTTTTTATTTTCTTATTTTATATCTATTTATTTAATAGAAATTCAAAAAAATAACAAAAAGCAAATGTGAAGAGCTTAAAATTAAGTATTCGTATCCCTTTTCCATCCTCTAGAACAATTTTTTGTTTCCATTCTATTTACTATGAAAATTAATGAGCTTACCCGAAAATCCCTTGTATGCCATAATAAGAATGAGGTGCCGTGTGGATTCCATGACTACTAATGCAAGATAACCGCTAACACACTTGGTGGCACTCCATAATGCTCCAGCCGTAAGTCACAAATCATATCTTTCACATAACTCTCATCTCTCCCTCTCTTTTGCCCATCCTCCTTCTCTCGTAAGAATAGCCATTATGCAAGAGGAAAGAAAGAAGAGAGGAAGACTATTTTGAGAGAGGAGAGAAAAAAACTAAAAACCAATTTTTTAATTCTTAATATTAGGCCATGATATTTACATCATCACATAGAGGATGGTGAGGGGGTTTTGTTTTATCCACCATACGCAAGAAAGGATGAGGATCTCACACATAGCAATTTGAATCAAAAGCCCAACTTGATGGCGTTTTCTATTATTTGCTCACTTTTTTCCCTTATTTCTCTCTCTAGAAGACTAGATACATAAAGAAAAAGTACCCTTTGAGGCCTACCATAAGTGTCCCTTCAAATTGGGCATACCCACATGGTTTTGTAGGCTTTTATGGCCTCCCTAGCTCACAGCCTTAAATTCTACCCCAAGCGTGTGAAATTAATGCCGAAGTGATGGCTATATGCTTTTTCATTAATTGTAGACTCAACTTGGTGCTTCACTATGTCTCAAACTTCAAAATGCTTTGTCTCTTGTACCTTGATTTCTTTGCATCACAAACCACTTTGGAGCCAAAAAACTTCATTTTTTTCCACAAATACCTTACGGATTTGTCTAAAACTCTATTTTTGGCTTTGGAATTTAGTAGGCTGCTTTATAATGCCAAACCTTGCAGTCATTAAATGGGAGGTCAAATGGACTCCGATCGACGAACTAGACACTTGTATTGGATTCTTGATGTCGAGATCCACCTAGGAAAACTCTAGCTCTTTAATCTATGATCTGCACATTTTCTACCAAGATTCCCACTTATTAGCTTCTAGGCTACTTTGATGCTTTAAATTCACTCTTAAAATCAACTCCCAGTGGTGGTGACCACATGATATGGTGAGTTACCCATCAAACCCATAAATTGATCTGCATAGACACAAAACGTAAAGAGAATCAAGTTGCTATAAATAAAATACACAACATAGCATAACCCAACTCTCATTCTACCCCCTAACAAAATGAAGGCATGAATTCCATGAGGGATAAGCTAAGCATAAATTGGTAAAGAGATCAAGAGCTTTTGCTAACCAACTTCCCCAACATAGATCCGTTAAAAGAATTATTAAAGAGGTCATCCTAAGTAGTGGTCTAACTTGACTGAGCACAACTAGACCAAGAACTCCTTTAACTTGTCTCATTTATATAATGTTTTCTTTTAGCTCAATCTCTATTCTTCATTATTGTTTATTTCGATATGTAAAAAGGAGGGAGTTGTGAGCATATTGTGATCCAAGGAGAACAAGGCATTGGCCTCAAGTCCAATCTGTGATACCTAAGAACCAACCAAGCTCTTGCAAGGCGACACTAAATCCTTCATATCCATGCTCTCTCTCTCTCTCTCTCTCTCTCTCTCTCTCTCTCTCTCTCTCTCTCTCTCTCTCTCTCTCTCTCTCTCTCTCTCTTCATTTTCAACAATCGATACTCTAGGACTCATTGCTAAGTATACTCCACTCTCATTGCACTCAATGTATCAATCTCAAATTTTTTCCATTAAGGAAGGGGATGATCTGAAAGTCAAGTTGGTTGAATATCACAATTACTCATTGAGTTTGCCACTACAATCTTACCAAAGTCAAATGATGATTGGGTTATATTCTTTTTTGATAACCTTCTTGAAAAGTATTTTTACTTCATCCAACACATTATGTGATTGCTCCCATTTTGAATCTCAGTTCTTGCATTACACAAGACTACATGATCAAGTTCACATATCACATGTGAGATTAGACCTTCTCTCTCAAATATTATTGATTAATCTCTACAAAAGTGGCATAGACTAGTGCCTTAACCTAAGATAAAGATGGCACTCAAATAAAAAAATGAAGCTCTTCTCATGTTAAAATTTCTTTCAACTGCAATCTAGAAGCTTCATTTTCTTATTAAAATTGCTTTCAACTGTAATATGCAATGCGAGATTTGGTCAACCTATTCATAATGTGACACAAAAAATATTTCATCACATTGGACTTTCATGTTTTACAAGATGGGGTGTGAAAACAAAGCTCTCTGCAAATCTAAGAGGAAGGCCACTAATCAAGCAAGGGTTGGAAGATTAGCTACTGTAAACTGCTCTTTTTGCAATACTTGTGCAAGACTTTGACAATTAAGCTTTAGCCAGATGCTTGTGCTCCATTCATGTTCACAATACACTACAAGATATAGGCCTTATACCGATGTTAAAAGTGACGAAAATGTAAATAAAAAAATTTGCCCCCTGTCATCGTAAAAAGCGTCGTTATTGGCGACGCCATAGAACAGTCGGTATTAGTGCTGTTATCAACGTCGCTATTTGCGTCGGTATCAGCATTGCAAATGCGATGTTGATACCAACGCAAATAACGACACTGATAACGACGCTCTATGATACTAATAATGACGTAAATAACGGCGTGTGAGGTAAATTTGTGGCGCTAATAGCGACGGTAACAGGGGATTTTTTTTTTTGTGGTAGGGCAACTGTGTGCTTTATTTGGGCCATATAAAATAGTTTCTACATTGTGTACAATGCTCATGTAAACAAAAACAAAGTGTACTTAAATCATAACACTGATACATGAAATAAATACATGATCACATAATGAAAGTGACTGGTACAATCATGACAAGATATCACTACTACATAGAAAATGTCAACACAGATTAGGCGACCAAAAAAGAAGGGTGTGTGAGATTTAGGGATCTAAGGGCGAGCTACATATCCTCGCCATCCGAAAGCTCGTCCCGCCACAAAGGAGCATCGAACGGACTCTGCAAAAAAAGAAACAACTACACATCAGTCCACCATACAATAATGCATTCTAATTAAAAATGGTCACTAAACACAATATTAATGAGTTTGGGAATCTCCCAATTCCCATTTTTTGAATACTGAAAAGGTGACACCCAAATAACATGTCTATAAGTTTCTCAAAACCATATGATGTGACCTATCATTGGAAAGCACTTGAAAAATGAAATCTATTAAGCTATAGAGCGCTCAATTTGGAGTTATAGTGTTCAAGTTATGACAAATCCAAAGATTTGAGAATGTGCAGGTAACTATTGGAGACATAAAAGACAATTTTCACTTTTTTGTTCAAGACTCTTGTAGTTACTCTATCATTCTTGGGCAACCTTACATTTCTGAAGCCCGCTTGGAAACAAAAGCTCTTGATGATGGTTCTTCCTATGCTCGAATCCAAAGCAAGGATAATGAACGAGCTATTCAATTTCTTACTATTTGTGTTAACCATCATCAAAACAGAGATCGACTACATGATTATCTTGTGCCTCCTAATGCCCGAGAATTCAAGGGTTTTCAGGTTGCACTACTATAAAGGGAGGCTATGGTAGTGCATCATGTAAAAAGATTAAACCTCCTCATGCAATAGAAACTGTCTCTAGCAAATTTATATGTATGTATAGCCAATAGTATGGGATGTTATAAGTCTCTTTTGGCCATGACTAAGGCTAAAAGAAAATGTTTATGTCATGTAAAAAGGGAGCTGAAAACTTATGACATGATGGCTAAAAATGAAGATATTTCGGGCATTTTTTTTGGACTGATTACTACTGACACATTGGCTGAAATATATGCAGCTGCTCATGCAAAAAATTAGGCTGAAAATCAGTCCACAGAAGTATGTACATTGGATTTTTATCAAACAATTCAAGAATTTGTTGAACAGGAAGACAACGGTTTACTCAACAAGGCTGAAGCACAAGTGGAGACAAAATACAAGACAGTGGATAAGAAAGTCAAACATGTGGCAGTGGAGACAAAATACAAGACAATGGTTTACTCAACAAGGCTGAAGCACAAGTGGAGACAAAATATAAGACAGTGGATAAGAAAGTCAAACCTGTGGCAGTCCCATTGCCTCTTGAAAGTGAAGGGTCTAAAAGAGCTCAAAAAAGGTGAAAATTCTTTCCTTTTGCCGACTGAAAAACACTCTTTTATGCAAATGCTAATGAAACATGGAAAAGATTTTTCTTTTCAACCAAGTGAAATAGGCTGTGTGGATCCAAATATTGTGGCTCGTATAGTCATTTTTACAGTCCCACATGTGCCTTGGAACCTCAAGCCCATTCCCGTTCCAAGGGCGCATCTACCCAAATTGTTGGAACTTCTAAATGAGAAGATCAAAATGAAGATTTTAGAACCTTCTTCAGCACCTCACTCAAACCGATGGTTTACTATGCCTAAGAAAAATGGATCTTTACGATTCATTCAAGATCTATAGCCTGTCAATCGTGTCACAATCTGAAATGTTGGTTCGGGTCCAATTGTTGATGAGTTTGCTGAAGCTTTTGCAAGTAGAGCAATTTATTCTATGGGAGACCTATATTCATGATACGACCAATTTCATCTTTCATTAGAAAGCCGGGACATTACCACAATGAAGACACCTCTTGGATTGGTCCGCATGTGTACTTTACTACAAGGTGCAACAAACTCCATAGCCCATATGATGAATGCCATGCACAAAGTCTTAAGGGACTTTATTCCACAACTTACTTTTCCATTTCTTGATGATGTACCTATCAAGGGATGTGAAGTCAATGAAAAAAATGAGGAGCTTGACAAAGATGGTTGCAGGACATTTGTAGTTAACCATATTCAAGATTGTGATAGGATTTTGACAAAGCTAAAAGAGGTACATCTTACCCTTTCTGGAGCTAAGTCGATTTTTGGAGTAGAAGAAGACCTAGTGGTCGGTCATCTATGTGGCCCCTATGGACGCAAACCTTCTCCAATCCAGATAGATGCCATCATCAGAATGCAAGAAAAATGCACAAATGTTTCAAAGAAAAGGTGAATCCAGTTGCTGACATGCTATCATGTGCAAGATATGACAATGAAGAAGAGCTGATGGAAGAAGATGAAGCTAAAGAAACTATACTTGTTGAATTTCATTCCATGGCTACTGAAAATACATTTTCAATTATTGCATATACTAGTCCAAAGTTGAAAACAACAGGATGGTCAACTAAAAACTAGCATGCTCATTGCATTGCTCAAGTTCTAGTTCATTTCCTTAAAGAAGATTATGAAGAAGATTAGATCGGCCAATATTTAAGCACAATGAAGAAGAAGGAGACTTGGACTGATAAGGAGTTCAAATATATCAAGAGAAAATCTTATGGCTTTTTTCTTAAACAAGGACATCTATGGAAGCACACAAAGAAGAAAGGAGCGCATATTTGAGTTTTAGGTAACAAAAGATTGCAACAATAGGTAATAAAGGAATTTCATGAAAGCCTGTGAGCTGGCCATAGAGGCCTATGGGGAACCTTTAGTAAAGTCAAAGAAAAATATTGGTGGCAAAACATGTATCAGGACATAGCACATTTTGTTGAAACCTGTTATGTGTGTCAAATGTATTCTATGGTCAAGCATCGAGATGGGTTACAACCAACTTATCCTTTGTCTATACATTATAGATGGGTTATTGATCTTGTAACCATGCCTATAGAAATATGGAATATGTGGTATTAGTGCTTGAAAGAGAGGATCTAACCAATCAAGTTGAAGGCAAAGCCTTAACAACCAAATCCACTCAAGTTATTTGTTGTTTTTTGCTTGAAGAAGTGTTTTGTAGATATGGTTGTGTGGGTAAAGTAACCGCAGATAGAGGAGAGTTGGATGGTGATGAGGCACACAACTTCTTTGCTCAATTGGATATTAAGTTGGCTTTAACTTCATCCTACAACCCTGAAGGCCCCACAAGGTTTGGCGTTATAAAGCAGCTACTAGATTTGGGAACCACAAAGTGCGCGATGAAGCTCAAGTTTATAGATTTCGATGTTGTGAAGTCGCCTATCTAGACGAATCTTGAATCTGAGTCCATTTGCCCCCTCAAAACCAAAATATCCACTTGCAAGACAGTGTGAACACAAAAGGCTGAACCGGTTATTTTAAAAATTATTAACCTTAGGCTTCAAAGAAGCCCAAAATAATGGAAAAAATGGCGAACAAAGGGGGGGCATAAAATTTTTTGTGCCCCCTTCCAAATGTCATTGGTACTGCTTGATCCCTCATCCGTTTGAAGAGAGAGAGAGAGAGAGAGAGAGAGAGAGAGAGAGAGAGAGAGAGAGAGAGAGATTCTTGATCAGGACAAAGAAAATCTGATTTTTTAAGTCCTCTCTCCTCTCTCGTCTTAGCAATTGTTCATATGCATCAATTCAAGAGAGAAAGGGGAGGGTTATGATGAAAAATTTGGACCAAATGATGATTCTCAAGTGATGGAGGATGTAGATCAGGCTGAGGAAGCGCATCAGCGGCAAAGAAGAAGCGTCACCGGCCTCCCATAGGACCTTCCAATCCCTCGGGATTGGGCTGTATGTGATCGCACTTTGTCCGCGGTCTGTAATGAATGGGGATCACGGGAATATGGCATGGGAACATAGTAGTCACACTGACGGTATATAAGGTGTAAGAGGGTATTTTGAGGCATCACAGAAATTATCAAGAAACTCTCTTTTCACCTTCTCAAGCTCCCATGGCTTCCTCTTCTTCTTCCTCTCTCCCTCTTTCTCTCTCTTCTTCTTGCCTTTCTCTCTCCTCTCCCTCTTCTTCTACAGTCCTTCTCTCTCTCTTTCCCCTTAGTTAGGACAGTTAGTCTCCTTCATTACAAGTGGTATCAGAGCTTTGTCCTTGATCCTTTTCTTTCCCCATAGATTTAGGGCTCTCACAGTTTCCCATAGTTAGAAAGCTCTAGTCACATCTCTTTCGCAGGTACACACGAGTACTCACGCAGGCTGTCAGCCCTCTTGAAGACTGTGGTAGCCTTTCTTGGAGCTTTCCCAAGAACCATGGACAAATCTGGAGACATGCAGACAAATTTGACAGGTCATCACTAATTTTCATGCAAGTTTTTTAGGGTTTTGGGAAAAAAGGAGGATAGCACAGTTAGAGAAGGCCAAAAACTCAGTTACTTTTCAAGAAGACCTTCTCTCTCCTCTTTTCCCCAAGCTGCCATGGAAGCTCCAGCCCAAGAAACTCAGAAATCTTGCCCCCCCTCCTCTTCCCCAGCAAGATTGGCTTGTCCCATGGTCTTCCCCTCAGTTGGAGCAGCACATTGAGCAGCAGCACCCTTGGTTTTCCCTGCTTGTGGCCCTCCTAGGAGCAGGCTGAAATTTGCAGTGCAAAAAACGGGATGCTTCTTGGCCTGGAGGGCATCCCTCCCAGCCCTCCCCTCCTTCTTAGCTTCAGCCCTGGCCCTTGGCAACTCTCTTGGGAAGCATTAGAGACATCTTCCTCAGCCCTTGGACTCCCCTTTTGCACTCAAGAAACCATGGTCTGGTGCAGTCCATGGCAGCCATGGAACCTTGGCATCAAGTCAGCATGACTAAAGAACAAAAGAAGATCTGATAAGCAACATTGACTTCGGCCAAGCACAATTAAAGAAAATGACTGGGTGCTTGTCTATGACAGCAACCTAGACAATCAATATAGTGCTTCTAGGAAGATGGTAAAGCATTGGTTTGGCCCATATGTGGTAAAGGTCGTTCATGACAATGCCACATATTCATTGGCTGAATTGGATGGAACAAGCATGAAGATACCCATAGCTGGAAAAAGAATCAAGCTCTTCAAACAAAGAGAAAGTTCAACATATGAGCTAGAAGACTTGAATATAATTCAAGAGCATGAAGATATAGAGGAAGAAGAAGAGGTAGAAGATGAAGACATTGACATGGCAGAAGATACTTCTTCTGACACTGCAAATCCGTAAGACTTTGGCACATGCCAGAGGATGTGCAAGTTAGGAGGGGGTGAATGTCATGCCACTACGCGCACACCGTGTTTAAAAAAAAATCTAGAGTGTGGCTTCCTTTTAGATTTAGAGAGCCAATGCCACTTTAGACATTAGTATTAGTGTCCATGGTTCAAAATATTAGATTTTTTGGGACAAATTTTTAGTCAATTTTTGATATTCTAGATATTATCTCTTGTAAAAATCCATAAAACTATAGATAACTTCTAGATTATGAGGACATGTAAAAGAAAGCATGTAGCTTTCAGCCAATTGAGAGGATTTTTTGTTTAAAAAAAGATTAGTGAAATCGTGCGACGTGCGATCGCTGTTTTTAGGCAATGAACAGCACTCCGAAAGTGGAAGATGAAGAAGGAGTGATCTAGCAGGATTCTGGCTAGGTGTCCTAGTATTTAAACCCCCTTTTGAAGCCATTGGAGGCATCAGATTGGCGATCTGAGCAGCTTAGAGAAAGGTATTATTTTATTCACGTTTTTATCTATTTGAGTTATATTTTCTCATAATGCTAAAAGAAACTGACAGGCTTCATCTGTGTTAGTATTCTTCTATATTTTCTAATTCTTTTTTAGAGTATTCTTCTACATCTTCAATCTCTTCAAACCCGTTCTCTTTCGTTTACTCCTCTCCTTGAATCTACCTACACCCTGTTGTCTCTTATCTTCAAGAACTTGGCTTGAAACCTTCAACCCTTCTCTTATCTCTACCATCTCTGAAGTCTAAGCTCTTGAAGCCCCATACATTCTTCTCTTGCCAAACCCCTATGGTGACCTTCAATCCTACGCGTTGCGACACCGCATCTAGCCACTCGGGCTTTGCAGCCCAACTCTTGAGTGCCTTGCATACGTCCAATCCTCTGTGTGACATATATGTAGGCATGCAGTCCATCATCCAGCCCATAGAAAATCTATCTGTTGTGGCTGGAACCAGAAACCCCTCATGCAAGGATGCTACTATGTAGTCCTTGCTCCCCTCCAGTATGTTTTTCCAATGATCTAAGACGTTGTGCCGAAAAACTTGTTGGCACAACTCTCTCATGCGAGCCACCACCCTCCTCCCCTCATCATTCATGATGATGGCTCTTGACCTATCATTGACAAGATAGGCATATCCCTCTAGGGTATGCCTAAGATGGGTCCTCTCCCACCTGCGTCCACGCTCCTAGGCATATCTAGGAGACCTCTGTACATCTGGTGTACCGACCGAGGTAGTATCTATCGGTGTAGCACCCATAAGGGTGCCACCTACATACAGCTGAGCAAAAGTTGAAGTAACTAGAGTAGACATCCCCATAGGTGTGACAAATCCTGAAGGTGACGCAACTCCAGTGGAACGATGAGACGGAGACACCGCATCCGTGCCTCCACAGCAACCACCTGAGCCACGCTCCCTGGAATTGCCACGAGAGTGAGGAGTTGCACCTGTATCCCATGCGGACCGCGGGCTCATTGCCTCCATATCTCTACAGCATCCCTCTGACCCTGAAGCACTCCCTCCCTTTGGACCCAAGTCTAGAGCATCGACCTCGTATGCTCAAAGTTGAAGCATTTGATCGCGCCGACGTAGATCTAATAGAGCAGCCTAATGATGTCCGAGGCAGCTCCTAGTCCGCTATTCTCTGAATCTCACCATTTGATCTAGATACATGCGTGTGAAGATAACCTGCAACTCCTCATCACTCATCCTGAAAAGGTCACCTGCACAGACAAAAAATAATGTTAGCATAATCAATTTAAAGCATACAAAGCATGGTAATATAAATCTTAAAAAAATGATCTCACTTAAAATGCATATCTTATGTACCCTTATAAGCGATTAGTCAATGAATTGATTAAGTGGATGCTCCAAGTATGAAGTATTCTATGGTCCCATGCCAATCTCCTGACACAACTCCATATACACTAGAAGGTCGATAGACATGTCACCACAAAAGGATGAGTCCACCTCGTTCTTGGACTCCTGTATTTCCATCATTGTTAGCAGATGCTGGCTCCTCTACATGCTCCAAGCTTTCGGTGGCCTCCATCCCTTGCAATATTGACTCCTCTATTTGCATATTGTCCTCATCTATGCTCGGAACATCGCTTTGATCATATACTCTCGCACTTCGGGGAGCTGAAGGTATAACATACCACCATCGAGGTTATCGAGGGTTTGGATAGAATATTACCTATTCACAAACACGTACAAGAGAGATTAAACTATTATGACATGTACCATGTCATAATACAATTAACAAACAAATGAGTTCATGCACCTGTTCACAATGGGCTGGCAACACAAAGGTGTCGTGCAAATCCGTCCATTTTTTTTCGGAATCTATTTTGAGAAATCCAGATGGACCTCATCAAACTGATACTCCAGCTCCTTCAAGTACCACTTTGAGCCACTACACATAGAATAGTATCATGGAGAAGCTACGGTAATCCACCGTAACAATACTTTGTAAGTTCCCAAAATACTCCATCTCATCTATAACCATGTTTGGATCCATTGCGTGTCATCGGCTCTCCTGCTCGAACCTTGCCATGATACCATAGTCCATTGTGTAGCGCATTTTGTCAATACGCTCCACGCGAAAATGCCATCTCCGTGACCAAGCTGCATTATAAATTTTGTACTGTACATTGAAACACTCAAATTAGTTGTTGCATATAAAATATAGATATGAGAAATCCTAAACACGTCATCACCTTTGGACTACATCCCCTCAAGAATTCCCACTCCTCCATTGAGACCTCCGCCCCTTCATGAGACCCTGCAGTCAAAGCTCCATGCAACCATCGCGTTGACATAAACTACGGCATCTCCTCTATGCCCTCGGGATATCGAATCGGTCAATAATGCGCACTACATCAAATTTCTGATCGCGCTTCCTCTCGATCTTGCCTAGCGATCTGGTACCTGGTGAGCCACGTCTCCATAGAGGCATGGTGCAACATACAAAAGTGATTCACCTTCTCCTCCATTGCAGCATCCATTATTTTTTCTACCCCATTTCCAACCACCACATCTCCGGTCAGTCTATCATCGTCATTTAGTGACCATAGCATTTTGTTGTCTGGATCCACCGTTGGTAGCCATTGTGAAATATGCACTAGTGCCTCAAACACCAACCAACCTTTAGCCATGCTATCTTTTGGCCGAGCTCGTTGTCGCACAAAGCCTTTCAGGGTTTTCATGAAGCGCTCCAAGAAGAACATCCATCGTGTATGGAGAGGTCCAGCAATCTCCACTTCATCTACAAGATGCACAAAAAGGTGACTTTGTATCATGAGCATGCTCGTAGGCACGTATTTCTCAAAGAGACAGACCATCTCCACTACTCCATGCCTCGTGGATTCAATAGAGAACATCTTAATCTCCTTCTGTGAGATCCATTGTACCAAAGTCGACAACCTGTAAATGGCCCCACATATTTCTAGAGTAAGGCATCCTGCGATCACAATCGGTAGTACAAACTGCCAAAAATAAGAAAGAATTATGAACAACGGCTACACTCCAAATAACAAAATGTGCACGTCAATTACAATCCATTCGTAGTACAAACCTGACATATTTTAGCCCTGATAATTGGTCGTCTTTAGAAAATGCAGACCTGAGAGAACGCATCATACTACCCATCGGAGTGTGGATAGACTTGACTACTTACTTCACAATGAGCTCTTCTTTAGTGTACAAAACCCAAGGAGCGTGAGGTAGCTGCACGCGACCATCAGCCACTCAACTGTAGCCAAACTGCCTCCATCTTGCCTACCTCCTTCAAATCCATTCGTGCCTCTATAGTGTCTCTCTTTCCTGTGATGTGATCCCATAGCAAGCTGCCCACATTCTTGAAAATATGCATGGGATCCAACAAGTGGTTGATCTGTAAGTGGGTCCAATATGGCAACTCGTAGAAAACTAAGAACCGTCGCATTCCGTTTGGATGTGACTCCACGTGGACCATTTTCCCCTCGTACCAGCTTGCGCATTCATATGTGTTGGAGGTTTTCCAAGAAAACCTTCCCTAAGTTCATGACCCTCTAGGAAGAAAGCAGCGTGTCCTTGATATACCATCTTCTTCATGGTTCGTGACCTTTGGGAGTCTAACTGTGGCCCGCACAATGGACATGCATGATAACCTGAGGTAACTAGACATATTCCAACACCTTTATCCAGTGAATACAGACTTGAACGAGATAAAATATAGATGGTACCAATAAGAACGGAAGCCTATTCACCTGAGCACTCTCCAAATCCTGGAAAGTCGTGCATCATCCACATGAGAATGGCTCGAATATTGGAAGACCATCAACCATTGCGCTTGCTTATATCTTGCATGGTGACCCCCCCTCCCACAAAATCTTAAGCTCATCGACTAATGGATGAAGATACACGTCCATATTTTTGACTTTGTAGCGGTCGGGGACGAGTAAGCTAAGGATGAGATGTCCTTTTCTCCTAGAAAGCCAAGGAGGGATATTGTAGTTGACAATAGGCCACACACTGTAAGAAGTTGAACGCAGACCGAATGGGTTCATGCCATCCATTGCAAGACCGAATCGAAGATTCCTTGGCTCTCAGACAAAGCCGAGGAAGGTAGAGTCAATGTGGCTCCATGCGCGTGAATCCGTTGATATTCGTTGAACTCCATTTGTGGACCTATTCTGCGTATGCCACGTTTTCAAGCTTGCCATGTCGGACATACGACACATGTGGTTTATGCGGGGGATAAGTGGAATGTGTCTAAGAACTTTTTGAGGGATGGTTTGCCCTTGCAAGTCATGTCGATACCTGTGAGCACCACACTTTGGACATGTCTCCATAGTCTCGTATTCCTCTCGAAATAGTAAGCAATCGTTGATACATGCATGGATGCTGTTGTAGTCCGTACCAAGCTTTCGTAAAACATATCGTGCATCATCACAAGACTCAGGCATGGTATTTGCAGGTGGTAATACATGATATTTCAGTAACCTGAAAAAAATCATAAAACACCTTGAAAAAGTGCAAATGTTTTTAATGATAATACCGAAAAGAAATCAACGAAGCGTACGTATAAGGTACTTGAACAACTCGGTCACACTCGCATCGCTCCACCCGTATTTTGCTTAAACACTTAGGAGTACAAGCAGTGTCATCAGACGAGATACTCGGCACCCATCATATAATGGTATGGATGCTTCCTCTCTAAGCAGATCAGAAGTCTCGACATCCATGGGAATCAATACATCAATCATTGCCTCCATCTCAGGCTCCAATATTGTAGGTAGGTTTGAAAGGTTTCATGTCTCCTCTGTTATTGACAGTATAGATTGGATAGTACCTTCTAAGTGGTGGATTGGCTCAGGCACTCCATCCATCACACGCCCACGAACTCTTCTAATTGGCCGCAAAGGGTGCACTCCTCCTTGGGACGAGACGTCACCTCCCTGGATAGAAAATTTGCCAACCACACCTAATCTTCTTGTATATAGTATTCAATTAGCTTGCAAGTACAATGCATGATTGATATTAACTTTTCTTACCATTTGTTGAAAATCCAAGATCGCCTAATCAATGATCTCAGATTGAAACTCGCCGAAGCGTCGTGCGTGTTCTATAGACAATCAACATTTTCGTCTAATTGCCAGCTTGCATTGAGAGCAAGAACATGGGACACGCTGATTAAGATACGCCTCGCGATCTTGAACAATAAGACCTTTATCGTTTTCCACTTTGTCTACGTTACAACAAACAATTTGTTTTTGTTATCATTCTTTTTTTCTTTCTTAAATTGTTTGAGAAGGGATTTCTTCTCTTGTAACTCAGCAAAAATTAACGTATGTAAAGTCTCCACCCACCTACCCACCCACAGACTAACATATATATGTGGGAGTGTTTCCCGTCTTGTGGTGTTGCACAGGACCTCACCACCACTCTCTCTTTGTTTTTTATCCATTCTTTATCTCCTCTCCTTCCATCTCTCTCTATTTTTCTCTTTCTTTATTACGCTGTATGTTTATTCCCTCTCTCTTGTTCCTTCCTCTTTTTTCTCTTCCTCCCCCTCTCTCATTTTCTTTAACGATCACGGCTATGACTACGATGAAGACCGTGACTACGACTACGACTACGACCATGACCACGACCACGACCACGACCATGACCACGACCACGACCACGACCACGATCACGATCATGACCATGACCACGACCACGACTAAGGCCACGACGACGACGACGACGACCACAACTATGACTACGACCACGACCACGACCACGACCACGATGACTACGACTACGACCACAACTACGACTACGACCATGACCACGACCACGACCATGACCATTGCCACGAATGACTACGACGACAACCATGACCATGACCACGACCACGACCACGACCACGACCTCGACCACGACTACCACTACCACTATCATGACTACGACCACTATAATAAATAATAAAATAAGAAAAAAAAACAACAACTACTACTACTACAACAATAAACAAGAAAATAAGAAAAACTACTACTACAAAAAAAAAAAAACAAGAAAACTAAACAACAATAAACATGAAAAGGAAAAAAACCTCTACTACTACTACTACTACAAACAACAACAATTGATTTCCTTTTCTCTCTTCCTCTCCCTCTCTCATTTCCTCTCCCTCCCTCACCCTCTCTCTCTCTTTCTCTCTTTCCCTATCAGGTTTAATGTTTTTGCTCTCTTTTTCTCTCTCTCTCTCTCTCTCTCATTTCCTTTTCTCTCTTTCTCTCTTTCCCTATTATGTTTAGTGTATTTTCTCTCTCCTCTCCCTCTCTCATTTCCTTTTCTCTCTTCCTCTCCCTCTCTCATTTCCTCTCCCTGCCTCACCCTCTCCCTCTCTTTCTCCCTTTCCCTATTAGGTTTAATGTTTTTTCTCTCTTTTTCTCTCTCCTCTCCCTCTCTCATTTTTTTCTCTCTCCTCCCCCTCTCTCATTTTCTTTTCTCTCTTTCTCTCCCTCTCTCGTTTCCTCTCCCTCCCTCACCCTCTCTTTCTCTCTTTCCCTATTAGGTATACGGGTTTTTTCCCTCTTTTTCTCTCTCCTCTCCCTCTCTCATTTTCTTTTCTCTCTTTCTCTCTCTCTCTCTCGTATATGCTCCCTCCCTCACCTTCACCCTCTCTTTCTCTATTTTCCTATTAGGTTTAATGTTTTTTATCTCTTTTTCTCTCTCCTCTCACTCTCTTTTTTCTCTCTTTCTCTCATTTTTTATCCCTCTCTCATTTTTTTCTCTCTCCTCTCCCTCTCTCATTTTTTTTCTCTCTCCTCTGCCTCTTTCATTTCCATTTCTCTCTTTCCCTCCCTCTCTCATTTCCTCTTCCTCCCTCACCCTCACCCTCTCTTTCTCTCTTTCCCTATTAGGTATACGGGTTTTTTCTCTCTTTTTCTCTCTCCTCCCCCTCTCTCATTTTCTTTTCTCTCTTTCTCTCTCTCTCTCTTGTATATGCTCCCTCCCTCACCTTCACCCTCTCTTTCTCTATTTCCCTATCAAGTTTAATGTTTTTTCTCTCTTTTTATCTCTCCTCTCACTCTCTCTTTTTTTCTCTCTTTCTCTCATTTTTTATCACTCTCTCATTTTTTCTCTCTCCTCTCCCTCTGTCATTTTTTTTCTCTCTCCTCTGCCTCTTTCATTTCCATTTCTCTCTTTCTCTCCCTCTCTCATTTCCTCTCCCTCCCTCACCCTCACCCTCTCTTTCTCTCTTCCCTTATTAGGTTAATGTTTTTCTCTCTTTTTCTATCTCCTCTCTCTCTCTCTCTCATTTCCTTTTCTCTCTTTCTCTCCCTCTGTCATTTCCTCTCCCTCCCTCACCCTCACCCTCACCCTCTCTTTCTCTCTTTCCCTATTATGTTTAACGTCTTTTCTCTCTCCTCTCCTCTCATTTTTTTCTCTCCTCTCCCTCTCTCATTTCCTTTTGCTCTCTTCCTCTCCCTCTCTCATTTCTTCTCCCTCCCTCAACCTCACCCTCTCTTTCTCTCTTCCCCTATTATGTTTAATGTATTTTCTCTCTTTTTCTCTCTCCTCTCCCTCTCTCATTTCCTCTCCCTCCCTCCCCCTCACCCTCTCCCTCTCTTTCTCTCTTTCCCAATTATGTTTAACATATTTTCTCTCTTTTTCTCTCTCCCCCTTCTCTCATTTTTTCTCTCTCCTCTCCCTCTCTCATTTCCTTTTGCTCTCTTCCTCTCCCTCTCTCATTTCTTCTCTCTCCCTCACCCTCTCCCTGTCTTTCTCTCTTTCCCTATTATGTTTAATGTTTTTTCTCTCTTTTCCTCTCCCTCCCCCTCTCTTTCTCTCTCCCTCCCTCTCCTCTCCCTCTCTTTCTCTCTTTCAATGTTTCCCTCTCCCTCCCTCTCCCTCTCCCTCTCCCTCTCTCGTTTCCTTTCCCTCTCCCTCTCCCTCTCCCTCTTCCTCCCTCTCCCTCTCCCTCCCTCTCTCATTTTCTCCCTCTCTCTCCCTCTCCCTCTCTTTTTGTCTCATTTCCTCTCCCTCTCTCAATACACACGAATTATACCCAAAACAAGTAAAAGGGAGAGAAAACTCCCTCTCCCTCTCTCATTTTCTCTCCCTCCCCCTCCCCCTCTCCCTCTCTTTCTCTCTCCCTCCCTCTCCCATTTCCTCCCACTCCCTCTCCCTCTCTCATTTCCTCTCCCTCCCTCCCTCTCCCTCTCCCTCTCTTTCTCTCTCATTTCCTCTCCCTCTCTCAATACACACGAATTATACCAAAAACAAGTAAAAGAGAGAGAGAAAACACAAAAGCAAAGCAAGAATGGACAATGCACTCATTGTAAAGGCTTGAGGAAGGGTTTGGCGGCTCCTCTTTGCGACGGCAGCTCCTCTTCACCCTCTGTACACCTCCTCCTCTTCTTCGCAAACCGCGCCAGCGGTGGCGATGGCGATGAGAAGCCTTCTTTCTCCTTCTTTCTCTCTTTCTCTCCCTCTCAGCAAGATGCTTGCTCTCCCTCTCGCTCTCCCTTTCACTCTCTCTTTCATGAATGCGCGAAAAATGATGCCCTCGGGTTTTGGCCTGCATTTTTTCCTATGGGTACCGTCGCTATTTGCGTCGCTATTAGCGTCGCAAATAATAGCCATGCAAATAGCGACGCCGCTATTTCTCGTTGCTAATGGGCGTCGCTATACCCTCATATCCTTGTAGTGATACTTCTTCAAACACTGAGATCTCTTGCAATTACAATATCTATTGTGCATTCTATAAGTAGAAATCTCACAACAATCATTCCCATTTGTTGCTTAGGGAAGCTACTATATGCATACCCTCTACATCACGTGCATTCAAGGCCTATTTATAAATATCCTTATTTGTGAGTTTTTCCTGAATAAAACATAACCCTTTTCTATTCAATCTGTAAATAGCGCCTTTACATTACACCCTTTTGTATGCAAAAAATGTATAAAATTTGTATTTTAAAAATACATTATTTTTAACCCATGTGATGCACACATATATTCATGAGTAACTCGAGGTTTGTTGAAGGACCAACTCTAGAATATCTAACCTTGAGGTTGGTTCTAGATAGCTCTTGATTGAAACACCCAAAAAAGCAAGCTCCTATTAAGTGTCCTAGCCCAAAAAGTTCTAGAACAAGACAAAGGGTATAACTCCTAGAAGTTGGTTAAGCCTCTACAATTGTGAGTTAACGTCATAACCAAGTGTGTTGATTCAAAAGATTGGGTCCTTAATACATTGCAACTTGTTGAATTAAGACAATTTGGAGACAATAAAGATCTACATAAGGAGTGGAGACGCGCTAAGGAGTGATGTGAAAGAAGGAGAAAATGTAAGATTTGATGCTTCTATATCCAAAAGTCCTAAGATGGTGCAAATGGCATAATTATGTGTTATTGGCAAGCCACACAATGAGCAATGTTGCAGGTTTTCATAGTGATGTAGTAAAAGATAAAGAATGCCATGATTTTTACAACCTCTAGTATGGAAATTTCTAGATTTAGAGAATGGACACACATCTCGGTACACATCACCCCCTCTATTGCTCATAATTCTCTAAAACATCTTCCTCATGCATAACATGCTCAGCATTTCCTAATGCAATCAATTCTTGGAAGCCCAATTCATGATCTTTCCCTAGCCTCCTAATGAATTCCAAACTTGAGCACATTGAACAATGCATAGAAATATAGAGGCTTTTTTTTCTTGTATATGCAGACTAGCAAAGATTACGTTTAAGCTAAATTCATGAGGGCCACTAATGTAGAAGCTCAAGACATAGCACTGCATTGACTATGATCAAGCACATAACAAATTAGTTCTTCTCTTGACGTTGTAATCTCTGCTCATATGTAGACATGAAGCAACATAATGATCAGTTAAGTCTTCAATCACCATAAAGCTATAAGCATGAGCCTAAGCATTCACACAGATTTGAGTAGGTAGGTTTCTTCTTTGGCAAAATGAATTCCAGAGAACTTGTCTCCACATCTTGCAATGTCAATCAACCTTGAGTTGATAAATCCTTACAAAAAACATCCTCTGGTTCGCTTCTAGGCTTACAATTGGTAACACCTGAATTAAACATATTAATGTGAGCTATATCATGCCATGCAATGTCGTCATTCATTGCCTTCTCCATAAGCAACAATGTGCTCCTTGTGCTTCATGCCAAGCTTCTCTTACTGAGAAGTTAGTTGAATAGATTATTGAACTTATTTGAACAAGATAAGAAACATTATGTGTGCAACCACTTCAAGCCTTTAATGAGCCTCTACAAAGCAATATAGACTAGGATAGAGGAGATGGATGGCTAGGGGGAGATATATTGATCATAGTATTTGCCACAAGGAAGGGGATCACTACAAGATACAGGCCTCATACCAACGTTTAAAGTGAAAAAAATATTCACCAAAAAAATGTCCCCTGTCATCACTAAACACGTCCGTATTAGCGTCTCCACAAAACCGTCACTATTGATGTATACCAATAATGATGCAGATATCGATGCCAATAACGACGGTTTGTGATGCAAATTGCAACGCGTGCAATAAATTTGTGACACTAATAGCGATGGTTACAGAGAAAAAAAAATTGTGGATCCTTGTCACATGTAGCACTATGTATTGTAATTACATTCTATAGATGGGTTACATTTAAGTGTGCAATGGTCATCAAAATGAAGGCAAACTATACTTGAATCCACTAAACTAATATATAAAATAAATGCAAGATCACTTAAGGAAAGTGCTCATGGAATCATGGCAAGATATAAAGGATGATAATAACATAGTGCATAGAAAGTACTTACATAAATCACAAGACCAAAAAATAAGAGGATGTGCGCTCCACAAATGAGACATTGTGTTAGTACCTCCACAACAACCACCTGAGCCACCCTCTCTCGAACCTACATGACGAGAGTGAGGAGTAGCACATGTATCTTGAGCCACCGGAGGACCGCAGGCTCACCGTATCCATGTCTCTTCTGTAGATCTAACGAAATAGTCTAATGGTTTTTGAGATAGCTCCTGGTCCACCATATCTCTGAATCAAGCCATTTGATCTGGAGACATACATATGAAGATCTCCTGCAGCTCCTTGTCACTCATCCCTCAACTCATCATGTTGTCCAAATATCCACAAAGGTTACCTACACATATAAAAATTGATGTTAGAATAATCAATATAAAGATTCAAGAAAAGCACGATAATATAACTTTGAAAAAAATGATATTCTTAAAATGCATATTCTAGGGTATCCTTATAAGTGATTCATCAATGAATTGAGTAGGTGGATGCTATAAGTATGATATAGCCTATGGTCCCATATCAATCTCCTGACACAACTCCACATACACTGGAAGGTCGATAGAAAGGTCACCACAAAAGGATAAATACACATCATTCTCAAGGAATTCTTGACCTCATGTCTTTCCATCATTGTTATCCGACTCTGCCTCCTCTACATGCTCCAAGCTTTGGGCAATCTCCACCCCTTGCAATATCTATCCCTCTGTCCGCATACTATCCTGATCTAAATTGGGAACATTACTTTCATCATATACTCTTGTACTTTGAGGAGTTGAAAGTACAACATATCACCATCGAGGTTGTCAGGGGTTTGGATAGAAAATTATCTGTTCAAAATCACATACAAGAGAGATTTAACATTTGTGACTTGTACCATGTTGTAATAAAATTTAAAAAAACATGAGTTCATGCACCTGTTCACAATGGGCAAGAAAGACAAACGTGTCACGCAATTCTGTCTATATTTTTTCGAAATCTATTTTGAGAAATCCAGATGGACCTCATCGAACAGTTGCTCCAACTCCTTCCAGCACCACTTTGAACCACTGCACATCAAATAGGATCATGGAGAAGCTACGATAATCCATCGTGATAATACTTTGCAAGTTTCCAAAATACTCCATCTCTTCTATAACAGTGTTTGGATCCATGGCTCACCATCGAACTTCGCCATGATATCACAATCCTTTGTGGAGAGCATTTTGTCAATACACTCCACGTGGAAATGTCGTCCACATGACCATGCCGCAATGTATACTTTGTATTGTACATTGAAACAGTTAATTAGTTGTCGCATATAAAATCTAGATATGACTGGAGCCCCAAGAAGAATACAAAGGAAAATGAAATTCTCTTGCAAGAAAATCTATCTTGTAACATCAACAAGCTTTTTTATTAGGTTTTATATGATCACAATGAAGAAAAGAACACCAGACACAACAAATCTTCTTGCAGCATCATGTAGATCTCCCACGAATTTGATAGAATCAACCATATTCTCCAACATCTTCATAAAATCCATCAATAGAACAAAGAAAGCAAAGGAATACACCATCTTTGAATGGAAATACATCACATAGTATTCATCTTCAATATCTTCATAGTCTTCTCCCTCAATCTCTCACATACAATCACATTGTTTTCATAGAATTGACTATCTCTGACTCTCTCTCTCTCTCCATCAATAGTACATCATATCCTCACTACAATCACTCAATAATAACCCTCAATAATCCTTCTTAGGTCGTGGATGCACCTCCGAAGAGGTATGTCTGATATGAAGAGGCACCAGAGCCACTACAGTGTCTTTTCATAGGTCACCACAGTCACTTCACTCCAATCTTTACTTGAGTCTTCAGCAGCTACTTCTTTGACTTCTTTTAGCTCTTTGCACTTGTATTCACCTCTTTCCAAGGCTAGAAAAATTTCCCAAACTACACTCTCATCCAACAGAACACATACAGAAGCATACAGAAGGTCTATAGAGGCTCATAGAAGCTCATCATCGGAGTTACAGAAGGTCAACAGAAAGCATCAGAACCACATAACTCATACCAAAACCATTCCAAACCATCAAAAAACACTCAATAATCTTTCAAAAAATCTCAAAACCTATCAATCAATACTCCATCCTTCCTTACAGAGAGAAAACATAACAAAACAGAAGCTCAACAGAAGCTATCAGGACCAAACAGAACATATCAGAACTTCACATCTCTACTAATAAACATCATAAGCTTAATAAAACCATTCCAACCTATTCAAAAAACTCTCAAACCACTTCCAAACCAATCAATCATCTCATAAAATCAACCATTCAGCTCCCAAAAACAACAAAAATCAGCCAAAAAATAGGTCATTTCAACACTCAACATATCCCCACACTTAATAAGGAAGCGTCCTCACGACCCAGGAAAAAGGGAATACAAGTTCATTCAAAAGCTCAACTTTGATCTTCAATAAACCTTCAAAAACAGTCCATCCAACCACGACCCCAACTTATAACCTGTATCTGATATAAAGAATACAACGAAAGGAAAACCCTTTATACATTAATACTTCTTATCAAACTGGAAACCACAACAAACTTGTAAAGGATATAAGAGGTTTCTTCTTCTGTATCAGCATCTTCAACTATCCAACCAGCAACACCATCACCGCAATTCTCCAAAATGTAGCTCGCACGAAAGCAAATCTAATAGACAACCACCACGATCTTATCACATAAATTCACCCACAACACAAACACTACACACAACACAACCATCTGAATGACCCCTCCAAAAAGAGAGATTTATCATTAAAAATCATCCACAATACATTGCAAAGGTATCAATGAAGATGATCCCTTTTGAAAGATTGGTGATTTCGAAAACGATCCATGGACAAGGATTCATCTACAAATGTCTTGGGAGGATTCTGAAAAAACCGAAGGCAGCACATCCTTTCCAACAAGACAAGGTATCTGCTAGGCAAACAGAGGGCATGAAAGTACAAGACATCCAGTTGCTAGGAATCAATGCTCACATTAACATTTATGCACAACTTTGGAATAGGCTTTGAATCATTATGAGAATGCCTATGCATATACACCAGGTACCAAGTAAAATGAGCAGTTAAGCGCATAGAAGGATCTGCAGACTGAGAATATTACTGAGCAAAATGCAGATAATTCTAATAAGCCTGACTAGCACTTATCCATTCTCCTAGGATCAATGGCCAATTGATTTTAGGTCCAGTAAGGGAATCATTTGAACTCCAGCCTCTTCTTCGAAGAATCTTCTGATCAAAACCTGGATACCCACTAACCAACTGAGGAGGATTAGGAATAGAAGCATTAGGAGACGGAA
Organism: Lygodium microphyllum; assembly: GCF_053477565.2. Classification (NCBI taxonomy): domain Eukaryota; kingdom Viridiplantae; phylum Streptophyta; class Polypodiopsida; order Schizaeales; family Lygodiaceae; genus Lygodium; species Lygodium microphyllum. The sequence continues at coordinate 44,575,542 of NC_141148.1, read as the reverse complement.
GAGGGACTAATGAAAGAGGATGAAGCAATGGATAGGCAAAATCATAAAATGAAGAATGGATTAAAGATGGATTTGCTGAAAATTGAGGAGATTCTGTTAAGAAAGGCGTTAAAAGATAAGCAGGAAAAGTCGATAGAATGGCAAGAGATGGGGAAGGACAGGGATCAGGAGGTAGAAAAACTCGATCTTCAATAAAAGAACAATGGGTAAATATAGGAATTTGAGGAGATCCTTGAGGTTGGAAAAGAAAGGGTAAAATGACTTTTGGGTTAGATTGAAAAAGGGAAATATAAGCATCATACCTATGAGCCATTTGTTGATAATGAGTTAGGCATGGTAAGGACGGACCTAAAGCTGATCTACGATGATAGGCTTCAAAGAAAGAAGTATCTTTGGGGGTTGGTTGGAGAGATAGGATAAAAGATCCACCCTCAGTTGGTTAATGTTCGGAGCATGAGCTGAAGCTTTGACCTGACGATGATTCAAAATGACAGCATCAACCATAGTGTGCCATGAAAACTCAGGACACTCAGCCACCTTTGAAGAATATCCCTGGAACATCTCATCAATCCTCAACTCCAAATGTCGGACATACAAAGAAGCTTGCAATACCACATCTCCAATATACCAAGCCAGATCTTCATCATCTGGAATTAGTAAATCACCCCTCAAATACATATAGGATAGAAGCATCGTATCTGGAGTGACAGAGTCTTCAAAAACCATCCTCACTACTTCTATCATCAAATCTGATGACCAGGCCCCACTCCATCCATCCTCTGGAATAGGTAAATCCATCGTGGAAAGTTTTATATAGAAGGCCAACTTCTGTTGTGATAATGGAAAAAAAAGGAATGATCTGGTGGAACATATTCTTGATACTGCTCAAAAGAAGACCATAACAAATCCATGCGAGATTGTAATCTTTCCACCTTGGCCTGAAATAAGGGACATAATGTAGCCCGTCTCTAAAGAGCTGCCAAGTCTGCAGGGGATAAAAGAGAAACTGGTTGCACAGGACTCTGTGTATGAGACCGAGACTGAGCCAACTAATCTTTGAGTTGCTGGATCTGAGCATTGCTCTAGTCTAAGATAGCTATGGTGGATTTAAACTTCTCTGCTTGGGCAGCTATCACCTCCTTCATCTCGTGACTCTCCTTCTGTAACTTATCCCTCTCCTCTGTTACAGCAACCACTTGAGACCTAGCTTCTGCCAACTCAGCTGTCAACTTAGAGATTTCAGCTTTCTGAGTATCCACAAGCTTAGTCTGCTGCTCCATTTGCATACAAAGGTCAGAGAATTTCTCCTGAGAAGAGGCTAACTCAGTATTGGTCTTATTCAATTCCTCCTTAGACTGCTGAACTTCATCATAAAATGAAGAATATAATTGCTAGATACAGGCAGTCATCGAAAGTTCAATAGAACTCTGGATATCCTTGCACAGGAACGGAATAGCATCTCCTGTTACCAGGCGGTGAACAGAAGGAATAGTAAGGTCTAGCATCCCGTCTCTATGGGCTTTGAAAAGATTTGGCGTCTGAAGGAATGCAGGCAAGCTGCTGCAAGACTAGGTAGGAATTGTCACTGGAACTAGAGGAGGAATAGGCACTGAATCAGTCACCCTCTTGAGTCGTTTTCTTTGAATGACCAGGGGAGGAGGAGAATCATCATCCTCAATTATCACATCATCATCTTCATTATGAGGTAGAGGAGGAACTTCTGGAGGATCAATTGGAGGTAAAGGAACTTCCTTTGCAGGGTCAGCATGTAGCAAGAAGACATAGAGGAAGGACCCAAATGTAACATTAGTCACATTTCCTCGAGTAGCTCGGATAAAGTGGTGATCCATCTTGGAGAGGAGGTAGGTACCAATAGTTATGCCTTTCAAAATCATTCGTGAAGCTGTGAACAACTCCTTGGAAAGATAATGAGATGGGGATTTTGCAAGCATGAACCTGTCCTGAAGAAATTGGCATAGTTGTTTCCATAGGGGATTGGAAATCATGGAGACACCCACTCGTGACGTGGTAATGACCTTCTTCGGATCAAGAACATCTTGAGTTTGCTTCTGCAACAGCTTCAAAATATCGTCATTGGTGAACAACTGTCTGGCAGCAGGGACAGACTCCCCACGATATGGTAGACCAAGAGCCTTGCCTAGACTCTTCGGTGTCAGAAGAACAGTAGTGCCACGAACTGGACCAGACCTCTTACTGCAAGAGGTTAAAAACTCGTCACAAAGGGAAGGATCATCTGGAACCAGTGGGAAAGAAAGGCTCACGAACTTGGACAAGCCCGCTTTAGTAACAACGTTCGAATCCAGTAACAAAGAATAATCATGGGCAGCCAAAGGAACATACTGAATCGGGGGAGGAGTACGAGAGGGTGCCATTCAGATGGTTACACACACACCACAAACACAGACAAACAAAGAGAATGCCTACAAAGCAACATATAAAAACCAAGGATAAGATATCAACCAAGGTAGTAAAACGTGACTCGACCAACTATCCCCAAGCAAACCACAGCCTAGAAACAATTCGACATGACCTCTACACATATGCGACCGAAAGCTTCATGCTATGCAACATACAAACACCCAAATCCCCGTATCAAGCAATAAAGAGAAAAAACTACACATTGTACCCTTAAACGTAACAAAGAAACTGAACCAAAACATAACAACAACCCACACATATCATGACCACAACATTGATAATCAGGTTTGACCATGGAGACAACTCGGAAGACTTCACGTACCCATCCCACAAAACGAGTTCATTAAAAAGGGGAAATAAGTGCAGTGAGGGGGAATTAATTTAATGAAAGGTTCACTTTATGGATTATTAACAATGGGTAAATTTTTAATTAAGTGTTAAACCTTAACAAGAAAACGACGGTTCCTTCTTAAAATTTTAATTACAAATTATTAAGTTAGAGCGGTGCATTAATTTGAATCTCGGACTTCGATACCCAGACTGGGTCTCTAAATGCAAGTTCATTTATTAAAAATTAAGGTGATGTGGAGCGCTTTTTTGCCAGCGCGTGCTTTTGTGACGGCTGGTTCATTTTAATTAAAAATATTAAAGTGTCTCTGAAGCGCACTTAGCGCGTGGTAAGTGAATGGTGGGTTGATTTTAGTTAGAAAAATGTGTGTTTGGCGTGAGCGCGCGTGCCATGGTGGTGTTTAGGATTCATGTTAAAACTTAAGCGTGAATTTTGGGGTAGCAGAAAAAATAAAAAAGATAAAATGAAAAATACCTGGAAGTGGGTGTATGTGTATGCAATGAATGCGCACTTCTCAATCCCCAAAATGTAGGTCAGCAATCCAAAAAGAACCAAGGTATCTGGATTTTTTTTTTCAGATTTTTCCGCTTGTGTTTGGAATTAAAGAGGATTTTTCATGAATTTAGCATTTAATGAAGTATTTTTACCATAAAATAATAATGGAATAAAATAGCACATCATTTTTAGCATAAAAAATATTCCAAAAATAAGCAAAAAAGTTAATGGAATTTTCAAGAATTTTTCTTCAATTAAATTGGTTTTTTTACAAATTTTAATGATTTTTTTGCATTTTGTGTGTATTTTTAAAATAATTTTTACTTTTAAAATGTTTCTGAAATTTTTTTCTGAAACTTACAGGTTGGAAAAATATTGCAATTTACTGTAGAAATATTGGAAATTGTTTTAAGATTTTTCTCTAATTTTTTAAACTTTTAATTGATTTTTAATGACTTTTTTAATTTTTCATGTATTTTGAGGGTTTTCGGGTTTTGGAAATTAAAAATCCGGGAATATACCCAGGAATGGACTGCGTGTCAGCTGCGTGTGAACAGTCGGCTGGGGCACACCACCGCACGGACAAGGGAACGCGCGTCCCCGCGCGTGAACAGCCGCTAACAGACTCTCGCACACGAACACAACGACGCTTGCACACACACCTCGTGTGTCAGGGGGCTGAGAAGGGGGTCAGTGGGTTGCTGTAGGTGTCTGTTTCTGTCTTCATGGGTTCGGTTGGGAGGGCACGACGGGGTGTATAGGGCATAAAAGGGTGAGAAGGGGGGAATGGGGGCCTGTGAGAGTGGAGTGTGGGTTGGGTGGTAACGGGGTAGGACTGGGGGCCTGGGTGGGGGTAGGGAGGTGGGGTGGTGGGACTGTGGGAAACATGGGCTTGTAGGGGGGTGGGAGTGTGTGTGGGGGGGTGTGGGTATTGGGGTGGGACTGGGGGCTTATGGGGGGGGTTGGTGGGGTTGTGGACGGCCAATTTGCGTCCAATGATCATGAGTTAAGATATTGAAATCAACTCCCTCATCTATCAATGCATCGAAGGTATGTGCCTGTTGAGCAGTGAGACCGTTATGCGCAGGCAAGCAGGTGCTACTGCCTCTTCATCTTCCTCCTCAATTTCCATTATTGTGGCAACTCAGACTTTCGCAGCGGGCAGGCAGGGGAGAGGAGGGAGGGAGGAGAAGAGGAGAAGGAGGGAGAAGGGCACACAGGTGGGAGAGGGAGATGGAGGTGGTTGGGGGGAAGGGGTCGGGGAGAGAGAAAGGGGGGGTGGGGGGGATTGGGGAGGGTGCCCGGGAGGTGGGGGGATAGATGGGTGCCCATGGGGAGTTGGGGGGGGGCCGAGGGGGGGGGGGGGGGGGGGGATGGGTGCCCATGGGGGGTGGGGATAATAAATGGGGTGGTTTTTTGTTTTTTTTAAAAATAATAAATTAAATAAAGAAAGGCGTGCCCCTGTCCCGCGCGCATGCGCGGGGCGGGGTAAAAATATTTACCATGACGGGAGCAAAATAGCGCCGAGATGTCAGTACGGGGCACGCGGACGCGACCGAAGCGTGTTGAGATGCGTAAAATCGAAAATGGGCGCGTTCACGTACGAGACGAGTCGCGCGAAACACATAAAAATAAAGAAAAATTAAAATCGCACAATTCGGGCACCGAAACGAAATGTCGTAAAAACAAAAATTGTGCAAGACGGCAGGGGGAAGACCAAGGAAACGTGCAACGGGGTCCCGGGGGGGGGGGGGGGGTAAAGGGCATTCACATGCAAAAAACACATAAAACGAGTCCAAAAACGCAAATGAAAATTAATATCGGAAGATCTGTGCATTGGAACGAGGTATAGGAAGAAGGAAAAATGAGCAGAAAGACATGTCCGACAATCCTATCATGTCAAAACAGGGTTCCGACTAAGATAAGATGCGTTCACATGGGAAAAACCCAAAAAAGAACCCAAAAAGGGGATCCGAAATTAATATTGGACGAACCGCTTGCCGGAATGACAGGCAGTAAAAAGGAAAAATGGCTGCAGGAAGGGGCGGCACAGGGTTGTCATGTTAGAACGCAGTTCCGGCGGAAGTAGGAGGGGTTCACATGCGAAAAACACCAAAAAGACACTCGAAAACACATTTAAAAATTAATAATTAATAATCCAGAAGTCGAAATAGGGGGGAGAAAAAAGGAAAAAGGTGGGGGAAGGCGCGATGGATAGGGCTGTCAAATCAAATTGGAATTCCGATGCAAACAGGGCAGGTTCACATGGAAAAATATCAAAAAGACGCACGAAAAGGTCCCAAAAAACCGCAAAAATGAATATTGGACAAATTGTGCATTGAAATGACACGGAGTAAAAAGGAAAAATGTCAGGGAGAAAGTGGTGGTCAGGACTATGATGTCAGAACATGGTTTCGAAGCAAGAAAAGCACGTTCACATGGAAAACCGGCTAATGTATGCAAAATGCGGCAAAAATTAATAACTCAAGAACCGCGCACCGGAACAGGGATAAGTAAAAAGGAAAAATGGCCGGTTCAAAGGGATGAACAGGGCTATAAGGTTGGATGTGGATTTCAGTGAACGTAGAGTGCATGCACATGGCAGGATAGCAAAATCAGGGAATGAAGAAAAACTGCAAGGGAACAGCCCCGAGGGTGGGTGAAAAATGAAAGGGTGGATGGGGAAGGACCCCATCAGGGTAAAAGCAAGTCATGGCATAGAGGCATTAGAAAGTTGAGGCATATGCAGAGGGGTATGCAATGTAGACGCGTAGGGACGCGTCCCCACACTTAAAACCTTAACGGACAGGGTTAACCGAGCAACAGGAACCTAGGACCACACAACAGACCATCCACTAACGTCCCCACACTTAAAACATGACCGTCACTGAGAGACAGAAGGTATAGGGTTAGAAAAACTTGGCCCATATTGTAGAGAATCAAGGTTGATTGTCGATGGCACGTCCTGTGTCGTTGTCGGCTGCAGGAGGTACTAAGGCATCTTCACATCACAGGTCCTTCGTGGCAGGGACCACCGACAGCACCCAGGGAGGTAGCTGGTTGAAGGAATCGCAGGAAATTCGTCGATGATGAGGAATATTGCACTCAACGCACAATCACTCATTATAGAATGAAAGAACTGTCACTCACCCCATGACTAATATCACTCGAGAAATAATGATTGAAACCCATATCTCACACCCGGTTTAGGAATCGACAAGGGAATGGTACAGAGGGAGTATGCCAGGGTGCACAGTTGATGGTGCATTAGTGTGTCCAACCCGTCTGGCATAGGTGCAAGAAGGAAGGCAAGGGAGCCTTGTAGTGCGGTGTACAGAACAGAGTGGCGTGTCCTGTGATGACGGTAGAGACCCACCCCGTGGGTGCATAGGGAAACGGGAACGTACCTGACTCCAAAGGTCGTAACATCCCTCAAATCTCGCCTCTCAATGAGTGATTGAGGAAACACCAGTCACACTCAGCCCACCCTCTGTCTCACGCTCTGTTGAAAGATACAAGAGGGTAGCTATATCCTGAAACCCATTGATGTAATCCTCACGATCACTTGTGCAAAGGTTGTATGCCTTGTGCGCATTTGATGGTGCAATTGTGCATCCCGCCCTGTGCCGGCATACAGTGCGAGAAGGAAGGCCAGGGAGCCTTATGGTGCACTGCACAAGAACAAATCATGCTTTGTGCATTGAGAGGCCCGTCCCATGCATGCAACTCTTCATTCACACTTCTCACCTCTCATTTGATTTGAAAGGAAAAGACTGGTCACTTGCCCCACCCTCTGTTTCACTCTCTGTTGATAGTTACAGAGGGCAACCATACTCACAACCCCATCCGGTTAGGATGAATGCTCACGTCACTCGATTGTTTGTCGATGAAGATCGTGTCGTCAGTTGTTGAAGAGGCGTACCCAGGGAGGTAGCCATCAGATCGAACGTTGTGTTACATAGGACATGGCATCTGCTAGAGGACTGTCAAACGCTCTGCAGAAAGGCACGTGACACAGCATACCAAGGGAGGTAGCTTCGGAACTCGATCCTGGGGATATCAATTGATGAATCTACTTTCTGGACTGCTGGGTGTTGCCACCTTTTCCATAGCCAGCTTCCCGCCCAAGGGTGGTTGCCACCTTTTCTTGGAGCGAGGCCTGCTATGACAGGGAATTTCTTCCTTTTCTCCCATAACAGTTTTGTTTTTCTTGTTTTTTTTTCTCTTTTTCTTGTTTTGTTGTTGTTTTTTTTCTTTTTTCTCCTATTCCTGAGGGTGTCTCTACCTTTTCTCGAAGAATAGGTCGGCATGACAGGGACCGAAGTCCTTTTCTCCCATGACCGATATGTTTTTTTTCTTTTTTTTTTCTTTCGAATTAAGCAAGGGAATGGTGGAAATACCATTTGTCAGAACCCACCTCGCCACTGCCGCTGGTGGAAAATAGAGGATAAGATATCAAGGCTGGAAGGTGGGGCTAAGGGGACAGAGGGTTGTGTCCACCTCATAAGGAGTGGCTGAAAAATGGCTATCAGAAGTAGCATCATAAGAGGTACAGTGCCACGCCAACAGGGGAAAGGATCAGGTGGCCGTGATTGTCAAGATCCCCAAGGAGGGAAGTACTTCTTCAGGCGATATCCATTGATCAGGAAGGGATTATCAGAGGCATCAACGGTTTGCACTTGGACAGAGCCATTAGGGTTGACAACAAGTACCTTATATGGGCCCATCCACCGCTGTTGGAGCTTGCCAGGAAACTTGCCAAATCGTGAATCATAGGCTAGGACCAAATCATTTCTTTGAACTCCTTGTGTTTGATGAAGCTGTCATGGTAAGCCTTACGTCGAGCTTGCGTGGCTTCCATGCACTGTAGAGCCATCCTGCGAGTTTCATCCAAACATTCCAAGTGCAGGAGATGGCGTTGCAGTGAATCATCATCCCCCAGACGCTCTTTGATAGCCACTCTCAAAGAAGGCAATTCCAGTTCAACATGAAAAACAACTTCTATACCATACACCAGTTGGAAGGGTGTCTGTCCTGTTGCTGCTTTATGGGAGGTTCTGTACGCCCAGAGGGCCTCTATAAGTCGATCATCCCAATCACGACCATGTGTGGCAATTGTTCTTGTCAGAATTGGGCAGAGGATGCGATTCCTGACTTCGACTTGGCCGTTGGCTCTGGGGTAATAAGGAGTGGACTTGCTATGGCAGATCTTATACAGCTCTGTCAACTCTTCCATGACTTTGTTAATGAAATGAGTACCTCTGTCACTTACCAGCTCTAGGGGACTACCAAAACGGGTGATGATATTCTCGTACATGAACAGGGCCACGTTGTTACCATCGTCTCGCTTCAGAGCTTTAGCTTCACACCACTTTGTGACATAATCCGTACATACCAGGATGTATCTGTTCTGTTTCCTTCTAGTAGGAGGATCGATTGGGCCTACGAAGTCGATGCCCCACTTCTTGAATGGCTTTAGGGGAAGGATAGGTTGAAGTGGCATAGCACTTGTCATGGTGGGTTTCCCCATTCTCTGACAACCATCACATCGCTTGCAGTAATCATAAGCATCCTTGTGGATGGTCGGCCACCAGTATCCTGCTAGCAGAGCCTTCCTGGCTGTGGCTTCTCCTGCAAAGTGGCCCCCACATTGCTCGTCATGGCAAGCCTTCAGAACAATCCCAATCTCATCTCCTGCAACACATCTTCTGAGCACTTCATCTTTGCCTTTCTTGTACCATTAATGCACTGCCTAACAGAGTGTAGGGGGCTGATTCTAACATAAGCTTCTTCCTGTCCCGACTAGAAATACTAGGAGGGTACTGTTGGGTTGCCAGCAGATTGGCAATGTCTGCATACCAGGGGGTTACAGTATCGACCAGAAATAGGGAAGCATCAGGGAGGTCTGGATCATCCTGCTCCTCGTCTGCAGTCTGTGGGATACGCGACAGATGATCAGCCAGAACATGGGAACAACCAAGCTTAGTAATCACTTCAAAGTCGAACTCCTGGAATAGAAGGAGCCATCTCATCATTCGTCCTTTCATGTCTGCTTTGTTCATCAGGAAGGACAGGGCCTCGTGATCCACATAAAATTTAAAGTGGGTAGATAGGAGGTAGTGGCGAAACTTCTCCAGGGCAAACACCATTGCCAAGCACTCAAGCTCAGTCACTGTATAGTTCCGTTCCCTATCAGTGACTTTTTAGCTTACGTAGTAGATGGGCTGATCCAATTTTGAGGGGCCCTTTTGACATAGAACTGCGCCTAAGCCTTGAATGGATGCATCAGTGTGTACATTAAACTCCTTCGTCCAATCAGAAGGTTGTAGAATGGGTGCCTCGATTAGACATTGCTTCAGAGTGTTGAAGGTTTTTTCACAATCTTCCATCCAAATAAACTCTGCGTCTTTCCTCAGAAGCTTCTGCAAGGAGGTTGCCTTTGTTGCAAAATGGGCTATGAACCTTCTGTAGTAACCCACATGGCCTAGGAATCCCCTCAACTGTTTGAGGTTGGTAGGTGCTATCAGAGTTGCGATCTTTTCGATCTTTGCAGGGTCTGTTGATATCTCTTGTGCAGAGACAATGTGGCCCAACAGAACTCCAGAAGAGACCCCAAAGATGCATTTGTCAGGGTTGAGGGAAATTCCATACTCCCAGCATCGGTCAAAGCATTGTTCCAAATGTCCCCAATGTTCATGGATCAAACTATAGACACAGAAGTCATCCAAATATACCTCAATAAAGTCGTGCAGATGAATTTGGAATGCGGCCATTATGACTCGCTGGAAAGTAGCAGGGGCATTGCAGAGCCCAAACGACATCACTCGGTAAGCGTAGGTTCCCCATTCTGTGGTGAAGGTTGTTTTGGATTGGTCGTCTTCTGCCATCTGCACTTGGTTATAACCACTGAATCCATCCAGAAGGGAATAAAGCTCATGTCCTGCCACTGTGTCCAACAGTTGGTCTGTGAAAGGAATTGAAAAGTGATCCTTCTTGGTCTTGGAATTCAACTTGCGGAAATCCACACATATACGAAGCTTGCCATTCTTCTTGGGTACAACCACGATGGGTGAAACCCATTCACTATTTGCCACTGGATAGATGAATTCGGCTTCCAGAAGCTTCAACAGCTTTGCTTTTACCAATGTGGAATAATTCGGGTTCATTCGCCTCTGTCGTTGCCGTACCGGCTTGGCATCAGGCTCCAAGTCAATATGATGCTGACATATTGTGGGATCAATCCCCTTTAGGTCTTTGTAGGACCACGCAAACACGTCCAAATTCTCTTTCAACAAGTTATACAAGGTTGACAACTCCTCTTCTGGTAGGCTGCTACCCACCTTCAAATGGCGTTCAGTGCCATCTGCATCCACAAAATTTAACTGCCTTTCACCTTCTACTTCACGGATGAAGGTCCCACGGATTGCTTTTGGGTACAGATCTGACTCCTTCAAGGGAGTGGTGTCCTCATCTGATGTTCCACTAGAACCAACTTCGTCTCTTGGTGGAGACTTAGGTTGCTCCTTGAGATGTTGAAATGGGATTAGAGCAGTTTCGGGTTTGGTTTCAAGATTAGTTACCTCTTGGCTTGAAGACTCATCTTTTGATGACGCGTCCAGGAACATCACATAACAGGGACCCTCTGATTCCTGTTGGGTTTGTGGGACTGGTGCTTGTTGGCATAGTGCATCATCATCATCTTTTCTTGGCAAAGGTGGGTGAGGGCGGCATGAGCCACTGCTGAAAGATGGCTTGGTCTTCTTTAACCATTTCTTATAAAGATTTTGCATATGAGAAGATCCTTTTACCAGACCAAATGGTACCATCACCATTCTGTCCCACAGCATGAGCTCGTCTGCTTCTGATGCTTCTGGAACTTCTTCTTCATATGTATCCTCTTCGGGCTGGATAGACTCTTCCATCTCGCTTTCATAACCTTCTTCGTCAATATCATCTCCATCCTCTTCGGTCTCTGTCTGTGTCTGTGTTTGTGTCTGTGTCTCTATAGGAGCTCTGTAAGAGAAAAACAGGTTCTTTGTTTTATCTTCTGCCTCTGTCTCTGGCTCTGCTATGGCCATGTAACAGGGAGAGCAGTACATCTATGCTTCTATCTCACTGTCAGAAGTGATTTCAGAAATCGTTCCTGGTTCAGGCAGGAAGTATTCACCCATTGACAGGGACTTTGCATCTTTTGGGAGTTGGCTTACAGTATCCACTGTTAAGGAACGTGCCATTGTTTTCTTGGGAAGGATTTGTTTGACAGCATCTTCGTCTGCTGATGTTCCATCTATAGCCTCATTAGGGGAGTCAGAAGATAATTCCAAGGAGGTGGATCCATGTCCTTTTTGAGCACCATATAGCTTCAGCACCACTTTATTGGGTCCTCTACCCAAGGTCAAGGTTCCTTTGAACTAATCCGTCCTTGCTCTGGCTTCAAAAAGCCATGGTCTGCCCAGTAAGAGGGGGTAGGATGTACCATAAGAGTTTGGCCTCACCACCAGATAGGTTAGCCAATAATCTTTTTCAGCCACTGTAGTCTTCACATATGGGAGAATGCCCAAAGGCTTGATTCTGCTCTGATCCACCAGTCTGATGAGCCATTGGGTTGGTTGCACACCTTGTAGGCGTAGATCCTTCATTGTCACATCCGTCATAATGTTCACTGATGACCCACCATCAAATCAGTGCATTTGCAATAAAGCAGCCTTCTATCCACATGCCAGTCTCTGGGGTACCCGGATCTAGGAAGACATTAGCCACATGCACTTCTTTTACAGGCTCTGGAGCTTTGTTGGATTTTGTTGCTGTTGAGGGAGCAATCCTTAAGCCACGTCTTCTTGTTAGTATACTTTTGAACCTTTTTCGGCAACTAGGAGACAACATCAATAATTGTCAGAATGTGAGGTTTGGTTTAAAGGTATCTAGATCTCTGACCAGATCGTATTCCTTGATAGGATCCACTGGCTTCTCTAACCGGTTAGGGAATGGGGCAACACCCATTTTCATTTTCCTTTCTTCTTCCAACAGGGGCATCATGGGGACTTCTTCTGCCACTTGTGGCACTTCCTCCTCTTCTGTCTCCTGGATTTCTGATCCTGTTTCTGGAATTGTCTATGTGACTCTCTATGGCATTGTAGTGCTCTGTATGTCACTGTCAGGCTCTGTTCTCTCCTGTTCTTCTGGTGGAAGATTGAACTTCACTGTTCTGGTAGGAGGATTATTTTCTTTCTGGATAGGTGGTTACTTCTTCTTTGCACGCGTGATGGCAGCAACTTCTAATTCCACTAAATTGGAGGTAGGCTCTTGGGCCTTGGCTGGATTATCAGTAGCACTATTTTTCACTAGGGCCGGGCTTGGATAGTCTTTTGCAGTGTGGCCTTCTCCTTTGCATTGACTGCATAAGGGCTTGTAATCCACTAACCTTCTGGGATTTGGATAATTTGGTGAAATGTGTCCCTTTTCTCCGCATCTGTAACACTCCACTTCTGATCGCTGACCACCTCCAGACTGTCTTCCTCTGTAACTTTGAGAGGGAAATCTCCTTGGTCCAAAATTAGGACCAAAATCTCTAGGCTTGGGTCCAATATCCTGTGTTGTCATTTTGGATTCTAGCAAGTTGAATCTTGTGTCTTCTTCCTTCCTTCTCCTATCATGCATCTCCTTCAGAGAGCAAATATCCTTTGTATGGTTCTTTCGCAAATAGTAGGAACAGAAGGCTCCAGGAATGGGTGGTTTTCGTGTACATTCAGTGGCTAAATGGCCTGCTTGATGACACTTACCACACCAAGTATTTGACCGCATCACATCTCTTCCTGCTCCTGCCACATTGGATATGCTAGCGATATTCACTTTCAGCGTCTGTAGTTGCTCTGTAATCACATCCATCAACTCCTTGTTGATATTTGCAACTGAGTTGGATAAATAATCCTTCAAGCTTTCTCCTCCTGAGGTACTGGCAGCAGGGTTTTGAGGAGTCTCTGTAATCACTGCATAAACAGTTTGGGCTGGTGCAGAGGGGTCTCTGTTCTGATTCTGATTCAGAGCTCCTGTTTGAACTATTGGCTGTTGGCTCTAGTTGGTAGGGTTCCACTGCTGCTACTGATTTGGCATTGGGGAAATTGGTTGGGACCATTGTTGTTGTGGTTGAACCATCATTTGAGGCATTGATTGTGGCCACTGTGGATTTGGTGCATTGAACTGTGATACTGGGGGCATCTGTTGGTAGGGGTAGGGGACTGTCCTTGGGATTGCATTTGGTGGGTACATCATTCCTGGCATCAGAGGAGGTAGGACTCCTCTTTCTAGATTCATCGCCAATCTAGCTTCCACTTCATTGTACAGTCTTGCACCTTTTGTTGCAGCTTGCAGGGTGGCTGGTCTTTGCAGCTCCACAAACTTACGGACTTCTAGTTGTAATCCTCTGAGAAACACCCCCTTTTGAATGCCATCATCTAGATTATGGTTAGTCCATCTCTTCAGGATGGATTCCATTCATGAGACATAAGCTTCTACTCTTTCTCCAGAGGACTGACTTAGATTCATAAATTCCTCTCGCATTCGCTCTTCAAAACCTTCACGCCTGAATTTAGTGAGGAAGGCCAACTTCAGGTCGTCCCATGTGCCAAAAGTTCCTGCTGCTTGTCTCTCATACCACTGAAACGCCGCGCCCTTGAAAGTGGTGGGGAATATTGCTAACCAATGCTCAGGGGTTCTGGCATTGTTAGCCACACATGCTACCATAAACTCTGCTGCATGAAGATTAGGGTCTTCATTGTATTCTCCCTTAAAAACTGGCAATGGGACTACATTCGCTGGCCTGCATCAATATTTCCAAGATGGATCTGGCTTGGAAGTGGACCTCCAGCAGGAGGAGAAAGGGCTTGATGTGCCATTGGGACTTCTGTAAAGAGTTCCGTAAGGGCGTCAAAGGCGGCTTCTATTGCGAGCTCGTTCTCAGCTTTGATTTTTGCTTTCTCTCTTCTTATGTACCTCTGGACTCGTTTTAACGCTTGCCTCTTTATTGCATCATTCATCAGGGGGTTGGCTCCACTATGTTGTTAGTGCTCCACAGAGGGATAACAGAAGGCTTCAGTCTCTGGAGGACTGTCTTACCAACATTTCTTCTAATTCTTCCTTTTCAATGTCTCTGAATTCTGCTTTCATGCCACTGCACAGAGGAAGGTATTCGGATCTGAAGGTGTCAAAATGCATACGTCTAAGCATTGTGGTGGTGCCATCATCATAGTAATGCCAGCTTCTGATGGTTTTAACAGTGTATGTTGTGAAAAACACTCTGTCTACCAACTTCCAGTGGGTTGCCAATTGAACAAACAGAAGATTATCAGTGCACCAAGCATCCCATGTATCTTGCTGTTGAGCATCCACGAACAAATTCCAACTCTTTTCCTTCTTATTTTTGTGAACCTCAACAGACCAAGACTCCTGAAGCTTCTTCACAATCTCCCACTTGATGATGTCTGGAAACTTCTCAATGAATACCAAATCTTCCATGGATAGTTATTCTCTCTGTTTCTGCTCTTCAGTTTGTTCCCAAACAGTTTGCCACCAAGATGCAAGTTTCTGCTGCTTCAACAGGAAGAGGAAACTATCCACCACATAGAGCATGCATCATGATGGTGATATGTTTCCGCCATTGTGGGATGAACTTCTTGTGGAAAGTGGCTTTGATAATGAGAAATTCCAACTCTTCAATGGAAGAAGGAACTTTACAAACATCCATTGAATTCTTCTCTTCTTGGCAATGCCATTTCCTTCATTTTCAGCCTCTTCTGGTGCTTGTTGATGGCAAGATTCACCGGTTGTGCACCAAAAACATGGAGCCCCAAGAAGAACACCAAGGAAAAGGGAATTCTCTTACAAGAAAATCTATCTTGTAACATCAACAATCTTTTTTATTAGGTTTTATATGATCACAATGAAGAAAAGAACACCAGGCACAACAAATCTTCATGCAACATCATGTAGATCTCCCACGGATTTGATAGAATCAACCATATTCTCCAACATCTTCATAAAATCCATCAATAGAACAAAGAAAGCAAAGGAATACACCATCTTTAAATGGAAATACATTACATAGTATTCATATTCAATATCTTCATAGTCTTCTCTCTCAATCTCTCACATACAATCACACTGTTTTCATAGAATTGACTATCTCTGACTCTCTCTCTCTCTCTCTCCATCAATAGTACATCATATCCTCACTACAATCACTCAATAATAACCCTCAATAATCCTTCTTAGGTCGTGGATGCACCTCCCAAGAGTTATGTTTGATATGAAGAGGCACCAGAGCCACTACAATGTCTTTTCATAGCTCACCACTGTCACTTCACTCCAATCTTTACTTGAGTCTTTAGTAGCTACTTCTTTGACTTCTTTTAGCTCTTTTGCACTTCTATTCACCTCTTTCCAAGGCTAGAAAACTTTCCCAAGCTACACTCTCATCCAACAGAATACATACAGAAGCATACAGAAGGTCTACAGAGGCTCACAGAAGCTCATTAGAGAGTTACAGAAGGTCAACAGAAAGCATTAGAACCACATAACTCATATCAAAACCATTCCAAACCATCAAAAATCACTCAATAAGATTTCAAACAATCTCAAACCCTATCAATCAATACTCCATTCTTCCTTACAGAGAGAAAACATAACAAAACAGAAGCTCAACAGAAGCTATCAGGACCAAACAAAACATATCAGAACTTCACATCTCTACTAATAAACATCATAAGCTTAATAAAACCATTCCAACCTATTCAAAACACTCTCAAACCACTTCCAAACCAATCAATCATCTCATAAAATCAACCATTCAGCTCCCAAAAACAACAAAAATCAACCAAAAAATGAGTCATTTCAACACTCAACAATGACAGCTTATAAAACATGCGGTCAACTTTGGACTACATCCCCTCGAGAATTTCCACTCCTCAGTAGAGACCTCCATCCCTTCATGAGAGGCTGTAATCAAAGCTCCATGTAACATGGCATCTCCTCCATGCCCTTGATATATCAAATCGATCAATGGTATGTACTATGTCAAAATTTGGATCGTGCTTCTTTGTGATCTTTCCTAGCTTACTCATACCTAGCGAGCCACATCTCCATGGAGGCATGGTGCAACATACAAAAATGATTCACTTTCTCCTCCATTGTAGTATCCATCCTTTTTTCTACCCCATTTTCAGCCACCATATCTTTGGTGAGTCTATCATCGTCCTTCAGCGAGTGACGACCATAGCATATTGTTGTCTAATTCCACTATTGTGGTAGCCACTATGAAATATGCACTAACACTTCAGACACCAACCAACCTTCAGCCATGCTATCTTATGGTTGAGCTTGTTGTTGCACAAATACTTTTAGGGTTTTCATGAAGCGCTCCAAGAAGAACATCCATCGTGTATGGACAAGCCCCGCAATCTCCACTTCATCTACAAGATGCACCAGGAGGTGGGTTTGTATTGTGATGAGCATGTTGGTGGGCAAGTACTTCTCAAAGAGACAAACCATCTTCACTACTCCCCGCCTTGCAGATTCAATAAAGGATGTCTTGATCTCCTTCTATGAGATCCATTGCACTAAATTTTACAACTTGTAAATTGCCCTACGTATTTCTGGAGTGAGGCATCCTGTGATCACGATCGATAGTATAAACTATCACAAATGAAAAAGCATTATGAACATTGAATAGGCTCGATAGCAAAATATGCATGCCACTTACAATCCATATGTAGTATAAACCTAGCATATCTTATGTCAATCATGGGATTTTAGCCTTGATAGTTGGTCATCTTTAGAAAAAGCAGATATGAGAGAACACATCGTACCTGTTGGAGTGCGGATAGATGTAATAATTTTCTTTATATTGCGCTCTTCTGTAGTGGATAAAACCCAAGGAGCACGAGGTAGTTGCAAGAGACCATCAGCACTTGATTATGGCCAAAGCACCTCCATCTTGTCTACCTCCTTCAAATCCATTCATGCCCCTATAGAGTCTCTCTTTCCTATGATGTGGTCCCATAGTACCCTGCCCATATTCTTGAAAATATGCATGGGATCCAATTGAAAAGTGAGAAGGATTGAAGCTTGCTTAGAAGAGCTATGGTGGGGGAGTAAGATCAAGAAAGTGAGAGAGACCAAATGGAAACTCCAAAAGTCACAATGTGTGACCGGGTGTTCCTTTATTAAAATTGCCACTAAAATAATAAATAATAAAGTGACGGTGATGGGCGTCCATCACTTGCAGTATGCAGTGGCGGGTATTGTTAGTGTAGTAATACATGGGCGACTAGGCAGAGGCGCCTTTACTACCAACAACCTCCCACTTAGAGGCAAAGAATTTGCCCCAACGAGGGAGGAGTGAAAAGAAAAAGAAAAGACAGTACAATGTACACATATACAATAGGATGAGGAAAAATGCCATCTCATCCAATGCACATCAATCTATTGAGGAAGGCAAAGTGCTCAGTAGTGAGGCTTTTCGTGTTAGATCTGTAGGATATTCATTAGTGCAGATCTTGACAAGGTTAACAGACTTGTCCTCTCCACAACCCCACGTATGAGGTGATATCTCACCTCAATGTGTTTTTTCTTCACATAGAAGATTGGATTCTTGGCTAGTTGAATAGCACTCATAGAATCTGAATGCAATGTAGGTATAGAATCAATCCCAATGTCATGAACTAAACGGCCCAACCATATGGCCTCCTTGCAAGCCTCATTGGCTGCAATATACTCGGCCTTACTGCTAGTAGAGAGATCCGTACACTTTTGAACCCTGGACATCCAAGAGACATCACCTCCAACATAGGTGAATACATAGCTCGAAGTGGACTTCCTACCATCTGCATGTCTTGCATAATCAGAGTCTGTGTACCCCACAAATCTTGTATCTTAGCTGCCATAGCAAATACACATATTTATTGTGCCCTTCAGGCATCTCATGATATCATTTATGACATCCCAATGTTTATTTCCAGGTGTAACCATATAGTGTGCCACAACACCAACTACAAAGGCAATATCTAAACGAGTGGCTATCATGGCCTACATCAAACTGCCCACAGCTGATGTATAAGGGATCTTGGCTATCTGGGCCCTCTACTCATTTTTTTTGTGGAAAATCAGCCTGTGAAACCTTCACATAAGAAGGTAATGGACAGCCAATAGGCTTCATGTCATGCATGCAAAAACACTCAAGGACTTTATGAATGTACTCCCTCTATGAGAGGTAGAGTAGTCCTTGATGCCAGTCACGCTTAATGTACATACCAAGAATGTGAGAGGCCTGTCCCAAATCCTTCATATCAAAGCTCTTCTTCAGCTAAGATTTGAGAGCATCCAACTCATCATAAGCTTTCTATGACATGCCCTGTCCAAGCACGTTTTAGCGGTCCATTGAGAAACAAATCTAAGCGTCGCCGCCTGGCACTCCCATGGAATGTTCTAGGGCTTGTCGCCTAGGGTTTCCAGAATCTGCCTCGCAACGGAATGTTTGCAGCTGAACCCACTAGGATCGACCTGAGATCTGGGTTCCTAGTTGTCAAGGTCTCTTGATAGCATTCTAGGTTTTGGGCATCCTACTTTATACAGAGAGAGAATGGGAAACGAGAGGGATGTACTATTCAACCTCTCTGTCCATAGGGCATAGTCCCATTCTAGTCCCCTAAAACGGCATGAATCGGGTTCTAACTTAACAATACCTTGTGACAAATGCGGGATCTAGAGCATGGCAAAACCGGAAGCTATGGAGGATGAAATGAGAAGTGTGGACTCATGATGGAGAAGACAAAGACACTGTTTGTTACACAAGTGAATTAGGTTCCAAGATTGAGACTTGGACTCATAAACACAATCTTGTGTATGTGGACAATGACATTGACACTTCACTGAAAAGAAAAGAGTACTATCATTGCATTAAGAAAAGGAAGCAAGTAAAATGCTTTATAGGAAAGTAGAAAACTGCAGTAGGCACCATTGTGCACATGGGATAAGTTAGCCTGCATATCCTTGACCCTGAAGCTCCATACAAAGAGGCTGTTTAGTGAGTGTGATTGCTGATTCTCAACACCCCTCCTCAATCACAACTAGAAAGGCACAAAGTGTGTAGAGGCTGTAATGAGAACCACCTGCAAAGTGTGGGCATACCACAAACATGGCAAAACACCAGAGGCTATTGCAGAAAAGGATAAGTGTGGGTACCATAAACATGGTGGACATCCGGAGGCTGTAACAGGGGCCTCACAAAGTGTACAGGGACTGTAATGCCAAGTTACATAAGGAGTTTACAAAGCTTATGGCAGGAAGCATTAGGGCAAGGAAGTACAAGGCTTTTAAAACAGTCTATCAGATATATGAGAGTACAAGGACTGATGAGTCTTGTCCTTCCGATCCTGGTGGTCTTCATCTTCACCTTCTTCTTCCTTTGCTCGATTTTCTTCTTCTTCTTTGATTGCGACTAGATAGGCCTTTTGGGATCTCTTTCTTGCGTGGCAGAACTTCTCGGTGTGTCCGGTCCTTTTGTAGAAGTCATAGAAGAGTTGATCCTTCTTGCCTTTGTACATGTTGCCAACATATAATGCATGCTCATCTCTAGAGGTACTTGGTTCTTCTTTAGTTTTTAGCTTCTTTTCTTCTTCTAACAGTGATGCCTGGATATCAACAAGTTCAGGATTTGGCATGTTGATTAAAGTTGTTGATACATTATTATATTCAGGAGGCAAACTCTTAAGTAGAACACCGATGCAAACATCTTCATCCATTTTAATGTTGATTCCTGCAAGTTGGGTTAGGAGTCCTTCCATGTAATTAAGATGTGTGGCAAGTGATGTGTTGGACTTCATTTCAAGCCTGAAGAACTCAATCAGGAGACCATACTTTGATGATTTAGATTGTGCACCGAACAGGGTGTCAAGTCTTTTCCATGTATCCTGTGAGGTCTCACAGTTATCCACATGATGGATATAACTGTCATCTAGCTCCAGTTTGATAATGGCCTGGGCTCTGTCATCATTCTTTTGCCAAGTAGTTGCAAGGTCCGCGTCCCAAGGTTTCTTCTCTTTGCCATTTGTGATGGCCCAGAGACCCTTTTTCATCAAGATGAGCTTGATGCGGGTTTGCCAAGTGTGGAACCTGACTCCTTTGAATCGAGCATTTGGAGAGTCTTTGCCCATGTTAGACTTACGGGAACAGTAGCAAATCAACTTCAGACTTATTAGATTTGAGCAGCAGAAGAGTTGGTTGAGAGACACAAGTGCTAAAAAACACTAACTGAGTGTCAATGAATACCAAATCTGCAAAGTCCTTTACTCTTTTAAATCCAAGTAATCTTCCCCTTCTTGATTTGATGCTGATACCTTCAAATTTGAGTGACAGTACATTAATGAACTTTAGAGAGTATTTCTCAGTGAGTAAAATCACTGTTGATAACTTCAGTGAGAGAAACAGTGAAAAATGTCAGAATTTTGAAGCTTTGGCTATGGCTTTTGCATTAGGGTTTCTGGGGGCAGCCTGGTTTTTTGCTGATTGCAGGAGCTACAGTGGATCATTTTCAAAAATTTTGATATGCCTAGGAAGTTAACTTCATGGGCTATCAAAGCCCCATGATAATCGTCAACGTCGTGGATTGTATGCAGCACGCAGGCAGCTCAAACGTAAGCAGGCGCAATTCTGACAGATTTCCGCGATTTCCGCAATGCTGGAGTCAGGGCGCAGTAATGCAGTCAATTTTTGTGCCAGGATGAATCGCCTTGAGTAGAGGAACAACTCCCTAGAAGAAATCGTGGGCTTAAATGGCCTGGTTGAGGAGTTATTGAAGCTCCAAGTAAGGTAGGTCCTGTCTGGCTATGGCAGACACAGAGCAGAGATTGAGGATTTTCACAATGTTGAGCTCCAGATGGTCCAATGTCCGGGATTGATGTGATACATGGAAGCTTTGTGAGTTGGGGAATACTTTTCCAGAAGGAAGCTCCAAGAGATTTGACCTGTGGAGTGAGATATAAGCAGCTCAATCTGACAGGGTGCTGCTGGCTATGGTTGCCATGGAAGCTTCAGTGAGAGTAGAGTTGGGAGATGAAGTCATGAGCTGACATTGAGCTAGACTGAGGTTGAGAGGAATCAAGAGAGGCTAGAGAAGCAATGCCATGCCCAACTCGGCTCTGATACCATGTGACAAATGCAGGATCTAGAGCATGGCAAAACCGGAAGCTATGGAGGATGAAATGAGAAGTGTGGACTCATGATGGAGAAGACAAAGACACTGTTTGTTACACAAGTGAATTAGGTTCCAAGATTGAGACTTGGACTCATAAACACAATCTTGTGTATGTGGAAAATGACATTGACACTTCACTGAAAAGAAAAGAGTACTATCATTGCATTAAGAAAAGAAAGCAAGTACAATGCTTTATAGGAAAGTAGGAAACTGCAGTAGGCACCATTGTGCATATGGGATAAGTTAGCCTGCATATCCTTGACCCTGAAGCTCCATACAAAGAGGCTGTTTAGTGAGTGTGATTGCTGATTCTCAACATACCTAAAGTCAAATGGTGATAAATCCTTGTGAGAAGCCTCCTAGTTCTCTAGGACCACCCAGCCGTAGGACGGACTCGTCGGGGATTTCGTCTATCTGTTTCCCTTGATATCTTTAGTTTTCTAATTAGATCCTACCACATTTATGTGCAACATTTAAAATTAGCTTCATTAATTAAGTCTTAGGGAACAGGGTTCCTTCGCATAATTTACAGCAAAGACACAAAAACAAAACAAGTATTCCTTTTGATAAACAAGTTTCTTATCAAGTTAATCTTTGTCTTCTTCCCATACATGAGAATTATGTACCCCTTCTGTCCAACAAAAGTACTTGGTCCAAATCACATGGCACCAAAATTTCCATCCTTGATCTAGAATAGGATCTTCCAACATCCTAGACGTTGGGCTCACAGGGATCTCCAACTCCATCTTGGACAGGCAAGGGGTGTCCAAAGCTCCACTTGAACCACAAGCAGTCTAGGAGTAAGATGCCATTTCTATGGTTGGTTCACCACTCGACCTTTAGCCCATGAATCAAGCAGTGCCCTCTCGAGTAAATCCGTGTTGCAATCTTGGAGATGATCCACCCATGTAAAATAGCATTCCTTAATTAATCCATTTAGAAATCAAGCACGATCAAGGCAATCAGCCTAATAATATCTGCCAAAGAAACATTCCTTTATTTTCCATGGCTACTTGTCATTACTGCTCCTTGCCATGCTTTTGCCATCAAACACAAGCACTTGGAATATTTATCCAAATCACAATGCAACAATCAATTGATTGAAAAAAAAACATTTAGGGTGTTGTTCAATCAACCAACAAAACTAATTGTATTTTTTCAAAATAATATAAGAATAGACGCGATAATAATTCCATCGCATATTCCCTCTCCCCCTCAAAGAGTGATTGCATGCAAAATTTTATTAATACCTGTATGCAAAATTCTTAATGTCATTCTTTTTACGATTATGCTATTCATAACCCCTGACCGATTGCTTTATCAATGAATAAGCCATACGCAAGTAAGTGCAATTAACTTTCCTTAATATATGGACTTTGCAAACTTCATCTTTTGAAGATGTGAGAAGAGGCATATCCCTTCCCATGACCTATTCTCATACACCATAGCATGGGCCTAATGTATATTATGCAAGAACCAAAGCAAGCACCTATCAATTTAGAAATACATTACTTACGATTGTAACCGCAGTTGGATTGACAGTGATGCCTTCACCCAAAGCCTCGTTGCTAGTTGTAGAATTGCCATCCACACATGACATTCTTTGCTTAGAGGTCATCGCCCGCAAGTAGACTCAGAGATTAAGAAATAGGAATAGGTTTGAGATGGGAGAGCATAAGAGAAGATGGTTAAGTCTAGGATCGAGATAGAGGGAATTGTGTAGCCTCTCAGGGTAACTCCTCTCTCTCTCTCTCTCTCTCAAGCTCTCTCTCACAATATCTTGGAAAGGTATCCTTCTCTCTGCCTCTCTCTCGCAGCCTCTCGGGTCTCTTTAAGATCTCTTGTGTGCCTCTCCATGCCTCATATTTATAATGAATTAGAGAGGAGGGGATAAGGCTGAGAACAAGAGTGGAGGAGCTCTTGGAAGAATCAGTGATTTGATGCTCAGATCATAAATTTGATGGTTCCATTGGCTCCAAAATGGGGTAAAAACCCCAAGACACTTGCTTAGAAAACTCTCAGATCACTCCTTCTTTCTCTCCATGTTCAAAGTGTTGTCTACTGCTTATAGACTGCGATCGCGAAGCTCGCGATTTTGCCAATCACTTTTCTTTTTTTTCTTTTTATAAAAATCTCTAAAACTAACTAAAACATCACTTGTCTTTTCTTTTAAATGACATCCATTTCTATCTTTTTAGGATAATATCTAAAATATCTAGAATATGCTAGTTTTACCCAAGATCTAATATTTTTTTCACTATCCAAACTATACACATTAATACTAGTGATTACTAAAGCTCATAGGTCTTGTTCACATTGTAACTTCCATTGTTGCAGGGGTTTTTGTCGAAAGGTCAAATCCACCGGGGATCAGAAGTAGAAGGAAGTAGAGATAGGAGATGGAAGAGAAGATAGAGAATACACAAGTGGTAAACACTACAAAGACAAAGCACAATGAATTGAATCAATGTGTATTGAAAGAACTTGGAATCTTCGCACTACTCAGAAGCAATCTCTAGGCATTAGATCTCCTGGAGCTTCTTCATAGAACAAAACGTGCATAAAAATTACAGCTTCTTCTCTGTTGCTCGGAACCCAAATCTGATGGCTCCGTTGGTTCCGAAAGGGGGATAAAACCCTAGGACACCTGATCACAGATCTTCCATATCACTCCTTCTTCTTTTAGTTCAATCTGCAATTTTCAGTCTGTTTACAGCGATCGAGACGCGTGCAATTTCGTCAAATTGTCCCTCTTAAGAAAATCCCATAATTGGCTAGAAAAGCAACTAGCTTTTTGCATGCTATCCTAATCTAGAAGCTTTTTCTAAAATTTTTGAATTTTTACAATAAATAATATCAAAAATATGCTAAAACTATCAAAAAATCTAGTATTTTTGGATAATCCATGCAACTCACACCAATACTAATGGCTCAAATCACATTGACTCTCTAGATTAATAAGGAAGTCAGAAGATGATGCATTCCATGCTTTTTCACACTGTGTCCTCATAACATCACAACATCCACCCCCTCTGAGCCTGCACATCCACCCCCTTTGAGCCTGCACATCCTTTGGTATGTGCCAAAATCCTAGTCGTCACCGGATTCTAAGTCGTCCTCATCCTCTGCAATCATATCCTTTGCTTCTTCATCTTCCATATCTTCCTAGCTAGCCCCTGTATCATGAACACTATTTTCTTCCAATTCTGGCAACTTATAGGCAGTAGATTCCCGCCTTTTGAATAATTTGATTATTTTCCCTGCTACCGAAAGTTTGATGGATGTCCCATCCAGCTCATTTAAAGCATAATTAGCATTGTCAACACCTGTCTTCCCACATAGGGTCCAAACCATCTTTTGGAAACTTTACGCATGGCACTATGCTGGTTGCCTAAACTGCTATCATAAACCAATACCTAATCCCCATCTTGTATGGTTCTTAGTCTCAGTCTATGTCTTTTGTCAAACCGTTTCTTGTTCTATATCCTTGCTGCCCTTAACTTTGCAATTGCTACCTCTATGTCTTTTGACTTTCTTTCCAACTGTCTAATGTATAAGGCCAATAACTCCTCTCGATTCAACTCCTCCTCCCAAGCTAACACACTCCATGTGACTGTTATCTCTTCTATCGGCATGATAGGTTTTTGACCATACATCAATTATGCAGGCATATATCCTGTAACAGCACTATGAGTTGTTCTGTCAGCCCAAAAAGCATAAGGGAGCAATTGTGGCCACTATTTTACCTTCTCTCCACATGCTTTTTCCAATGCCTTCACAATAGGTGGATGACCTCTTTCACTTTTTCCATTTCCTTCAAGGTTATAGGCTGAAGTTAAAGCAAGCTTTATCCCCAACCGTGCAAAGAAATCATGAGCTTCATCTGCATCCAACTCACCCCTATTTGTTGTAATTTTTCCCACACAGCCATACCGACAAAAGATCTCTTCTAAAAGAAAAGTACACACAGTATTTGTTGTCTTAGTATATAAAGCTTTCCCTTCCACTTGATTAGTCAAGTCTTCACAAGCAAGCACAATATACCTCATTTGCCAAAGACCTATAGGCATTGTGACCAAATCCACCACCCACTTAAAATGAAGAGACAATGGATATGTGGGTTGCAATCTATCCCGATGTCTCACAGATGAATACATTTGACATGTCGTACATGTTTCCACAAAGTGAGAAACATCCTTATACACACCCTGCCACCAATATCTTTCTTTGATCTTTGTAAAAGCACCCCAAACACCTCTATGACCAGCCCAGAAGCTTTCATGAAATTCTTGCATTACTTTTACTTATGAAGCTCTGTCACCCAAAACTTGCAATGGCATACCCTGTTTCTTTTTAGCATGTTTTCATAAGTATCTATCTTTTAAGAAAAACCCATATGCTTCCCTTTTGATTTTCTTAAACTCCTCATCTGACCATTCATCTCCCTTTGTTAATGTATTGAGGTATTGACCAATTCTCAACCACTCCCCTGCATATTTGTCTTCTAGAAACACTTCTACACAAGATGCAAAACATCTAAAGTGTCTCCTCTTTGTTGTCGAAGATTTTGTTAATATTGTACTAACACTTTGCATTGCTAAATTCACTTTTGCAACATCATTTTCAGCCATAAGAAAGTCATCTTCTTCCTCCTCACCCATCATCCCATCTTTGTTCTCATAACATGCTTGAGATAACATGTCTGCCACTGGGTTATCTCTTCCTGCAATATGCTGAAATTCAGGGTTCAAAGATTTGATGTATGCAATCCACCGGAGCATAGCACAAGTAGTAATCATACCCAATACTGGCAAACAATCGGTCTCAATGACTACATGAGCACCCATAAAATACTCATTACATTTAAGGGCTACCACAATTCCCCATAATTCTCTTTTAACCTGTGGATATCTTCTCTGTCGTTTAGTTAATACTTTAGCACCAAAGCGAATTGCATATCTTTGCTCTTCCTCATCATCTTGCCCAATTTCCCATCCAATCTCAATTGGGCTTGTATCAACGGTAGTAATGATAGGCTTTCCATGTGAATAGTCAGTCTTTCTCAATATAAGAGCAGATTTTAAGAGTTGCTTCAATTTCTTCATTGCTTTCTGATGCTTCCTTTCCCAATGAAATTTCTAACCTTTCCTTAGAAGCTGATAAAGAGCATCGGCTACATGTGCAAAGTGAGGAATCCATATTAAATAGAATACACATGGACCAAAGAATCTATGCACCTCTGATACATTCGTGCATACATCTTGCATTCTATCAATCCCATCTATTTTTGCTAGTGATGGATTTGCCTGTAAGGCCCACACATATGCCCAACAATCAAAACCTCTTCAACTCCAAAGACAGACTTTTGTCCAGAAAGAGTTAAATGCACCTTTTCTAGACGTATCAAAATCCTCTCACAATCCACAATATGGTCTGCAACAAACTGTTTGCATCCATGTGCATCCATCTCTTCATTCTTTTCATCCACTGCACATCCTTTGATTGGAACATCATCCAAGAAGGGCATAGTCAATTGTGGTATAAAATCCTTGAGTACCCTATTCATAGCATTCGTCATGTGTGCCATTGAGTTTGTTTCTCCCTGTGGGAGAGTACACATCCGTACTAACCCCAAGGGAGACTTCATGGTTGTGATATCCCTGCTTTCAATTGCAAGCTGAAATTGATCATAACCCGAGTAAAGATCACCCCAAGAATTGATCTCTCTGCCTGCAAAAGCCTCTGCAAATTCATCAACCACAAGACTTGCACCCACATTTGTTATGGTTACTTTATTGATCGGTTGCATGTCTTGAATAAATCTCAAAGCCCTATTCTTTTTGGGCACAGTAAACCAACAATTTGAGTACAGGGCTAAAGAAGGCTCCAAGATCTTCATGCAAATATTTTCATTTAGCAAATCCATCAACTTTGGCAAGTAAGCTTTAGGCATTGGAATAGGCCTCAAGTTCCATGGTACATGTGGCACCGTAAATATGACCATAGGAGAGACAAAATTTAGATCCACACAACCTATTTCACTTGGCTAAAATGCAAATTCCTTTCCATGTCTAGCCAACATTCGCATAAAACAGTCTCTCTTTGCAGGCAAAAGAAACCCTTATGCACCAACTTTCAATTCTTGTAATGTTTCATATGTAAATTGATGACCTATATCATTAGGATCCCATAAGCTTGGTTGCCTTGACACTTTTTCATACATACCCTCACTCTCTGGTGGAAGTGACAAAGCAATTGGTTTCACATTTTTGTCAATTGTCTTATACTTTGTCTCCACAAGTGCTTCAACCCATTGCAATGCACATTATAGTAGTGCTTAATGAAAATCCAAGTCTTTGAATTCTCTTGCATTTGGAACCAAAGGAGACTCTTGAAGCGTATCTCGATTTCTAGGATGATTAACACAAACAGTAAGAAATTGGACTGCTTTTCTCCTATCCTTGCTTCTGACTCTTGCATAAGCACAACCATCATTAAGCACCTTTGTTTCGATACGCACACCTATAATATAGGGCTGTCCCAAAATCACTATATATAAGGAATTATCTTGCACAAATAAGTATTGCTCTTCCTGTACATCACCAATCATCACTTTTACACTAGGACATGCAGCATAGAGCTCCCCCTTGAAGAATTAATTGCAGCCCTCATTTGCAAACCATGATCAGTGTCTATAGGCCATGCACCATTTTCATACAATCCATGCTAAATGACATTTATCTCAGACCCATGGTTAAGTAAAGCAACACAAGGAGTTTCACGCTCCCCTATTTTCACTACCATTTCAGTGGTAGCTCTAGCCCAATGATTTATTGTGTAGTGACTTTGAGGAATAAATCATAGAGTCTCTTCTCCATATTGTTGCATTTGCCTTACTCCACCATACATATTGCTACAAGACAATGCATTTTCAACCACTTTCTTCTCTTTTCCACATGTTGTCCACTGATTAGTAGCATCCTACATAGACAATCCTATACTTACTTCATGCTCATATTCAACTTGAATATCCAATAGACCAGTTTCCTCTTCAAATTGCAGCAATGCACTAGTGGTATCACAAAGAAATCGACGCTTCCTTTTAATTATGTCAATGATCTCATCATGGAATTCTCACTTGCTAATGCTAAGCACCTCTCCCAAGGTAAATTCCACCCAACTATTTAAGATCCGTTCTTCAAGAACCTTCCTAAGATTTGTGGCCATCTCAATGTTAGATTGCAACTTACATCGTGGCTGCTTGCTCTTCTTTTTGCCCTCTTGTTTGCTATCCTGTTTTTGCTCCTGGACTGACCTCTTTCATAACATGCTCGGGAGGTGGCTGATTTGCAGCTTTAGGCTGATCCACACTTCTTCTTGTCATTCTTTTAGATGTCCTTGCAATAACTTCATCTCTTTTTTGTTTTTCTTCCACAAGTACTGTTAGAAATCAAGCTCACCGTCAGTGTGTCTTCATCTATGAGTGACATCTATGACAGCTAGTGTGTACAGCTGTCTACATGTGACTACATTAAATAAGTCGGGTTAGTAGTCAGTCAGTGACCTGACTAGAGTTAGTCAGTCTAGTCTACATTTACACTAGGTCACTTTATCTTGTAGTGTGTGTGTGCTTTTCAGTAGAGTGTGTGGAAATGAAGGAATGAGCTTGAGAGCCTGAAGGCTCATGGTCTTTCCCTTTCTCTCTCTCTACTCTTTGAACATGGTATCAGAGCTTCATCCATGAGGCTGTGGGAGAATGGGCATGACAACTTGCAGTGCAAAGGAGATGGAAGTAAGGAATGAGGAAGAAGATGGACACTTGCAAATGAAGCCATAGTCAAAGGAAGGAATCAGCATGGACTGCCTTCTGAAAATCGTGGACTGCCTCCTGAGTCTAAAAATCGTGGACTGCCTCTTGAAACCTATGTCTGAAAATCGTGGACTGCCTCCTCAAACCTGTGTCCTGAAATCATGGACTGCAACCTGTGTCTGAAAATTGTGGACTGCCTCCTGAAAAACAGCAATCTGTATCTAAAAATCTGCGCCTGCTGATCTGAATGGATAGCAACCTGTATCTGAAAATATGCGCCGACTGATCTGAGTGGACAGCAACCTGTACCTGAAAAATCTGCACCCCCTGATCTGAAAATCCGCGTCTGCTGATCTGAGTGGACAGCAACATGTCAATCTTCAGTGGGGCGCCTGGACAAGGTTCATAGAGCATGTATGCTCACTATTGAAGGTATTTGAAGTGTGCAAGGAGTAAATGCTTGTGTGGGAGCTCTGTTATGAGCTGGAGTGATAGACACAGACCTGTAATCGTTTCTAAACTACTGTAAACATGAAGGGACAGCATGCATTCAGTCATTACTGACACACAGGAGCCTTGTACTACACTCAGAAGGCATCTTTGGAGCACAAGAATGTGTCAAAGCATGTATACATTGGATCAAATGTCTTGGAGCTGAGATCTCTTGCTCAGAATACTCAGATCTGAAAATCAATGACAGGCTAAAAACTGTCATACACAGTTGCTCAAAATACTCAGATCTGAAAATCAATGACAAGCTGAAAACTGTCATACACAGTCAATGACAGAATACTCAGATCTGAAAATCAATGACAAGCTGAAAACTGTCATACACAGTCAATGACAAGTACTGTGCATTACTGAAGCAATACAGGTCATCTTGGGGGTTCCATCATCTATATGAACTGGCCTATACATGCTGAATGCGTGGAGAATTAAAGTAAGTAATGAGCATCATTGAAAACTGAATTTTGAAGCTGAAATAAATGCAGTTACACTGTCTTGGTTAATTACAAACAGCTCATGAGGTTTATGCCATTGGTCAATGAAGACAGGTTGTCTATGCTTACTCAGATGCTCATGTATTGAACTTGCCACTACAAAGTAAATGTATGACATGGTCGAAAGACATTTTGGAGCTGCTTGGAGCTTGGTATGCTGAATTCTGGTTGACTGCAACCTGAAACTGAATTTGTCGACACACTCAGTTTTGGACTTGAAATTGCTGTTGGTTACTTACAGTTTACAGTTTTCAGACTGCATGTATGTACCCTGGCAGTGTGGTTACATAAGCTTAAGCTAAAGCAAACACATAGCTTATGTATTGACAGTTATATCAATAGTTGAGACCACTTGCTTGAGTGTTGTTTTGGGGTGTCAGTGGGCTGAAATGCCCTAGTTTTTTTCTACAATTTAGTGCAGAAAACTGTCATAAACAGTTACGGACTGAACTTAGTCAGTCATACTTATTGGACTGCAGGGAGTCAGGCACTTGATAGACAGTCTATTGCATGATGGCTAATGCACATGGGACTGACAATATCACTCAGATAGTTGGAGAGAAGTTGGATAATAAGAACTTTACCTTATGGAAATTCAGAATGAAAAACTTTCTGGTTGGCAAAGGTTATTGGGATTTATGTACAGGAGATGAAGTTGCTCCTGAGTTGCCTGCACACAATCCAACAAATGAACAGAAAAGAGCCTACAGGCTATGGAATGAAAGAGCATGCAAGGTGCTGCATTGGTTTTCCTTATGTATATCTGATGCTATGGTAATTCAAATCACTGGATGTGAGACTCCGAAGGATGCTTGGGACATACTGATGAAAAATTATGGAATGATGACACATGCAAGAAAGATCCAGTTGAAACAGCAGTTCAACAACATGTCTAGGAATGGTAAGAGCATCCAGACGTATACCACGGAGATTAAGACCATAGCTGATCAACTTGCTACCATTGGCTCAAGTGTATCAGAAGATGATATGATTGCTATTGCTTTGAATGGCTTAGGCAAAGAGTACAAAGCTTTTGACACTTCCATTTCTATCAGAGAAGAGCCCCCTAGCTGGGAAGAGCTAGTTGCTTTGTTGCTGCATGAGGAAGTCAAACTTGGTTTGAATATAGGTTCTAGTGCATCTCAGAGTAGAGACACTGTGTTGTACTCTAGCCAGCGTGGCAGAGGATCTAGAGGTCGTGGTTCATATCGAGGTGGTGGCGACACTCGTAATGCCTATGGACAGCAGCAGCAGCAAGGAAATTGGCATGGTGCCAATACACAGGGCCAGCGAGGAGCTGGTGGTTTTAGAGGCAGGGGGAGATCACCTCGAGGAAGAGGAGGTGGATTTGGATCTTGGCAGTCTACTGATCAGTCCAACAAGGACAAGGACTGTCATTATTGTGGTAAGTATGGGCATATTGCAAAGGATTGTTACAAGAAGCAAGGAGATATGAAGGCAAAGGGCAGACAGCATGGGCACTATGCATCTTCCAGTGGTGCTCATGATGAGTCAGTTGATAGACTCTTTGCCATGCAGCATGTGTCCAAGACTGTGTCAAGGCAGAACATAGATGATAGGTGGTACATTGACTCTGGTGCGTCAAACCACATGACCCCGCATGGAGAGTGGTTTGATGAGATGGTTGCAGGTACACATGGTCATGTATGTACTGGGGATGATACCCAACATGACATAAAGCATAAAGATATTGTTCCATTGATGATGCCTGATGGCAAGAAGAAAGGCCTGCATGATGTCTTATATGTACCGACCATAACAAAGAATTTGTTGTCTGTGGGTCAAATGGCAGAACAGAATGTGCAAGTGAGGTTTAACAAGGATGGATGTTTCATTGAGGAGTATGGAAATGGCTGCAAGCTAATTGCCAAGGGCAGAAGGGATGGTAGGATGTTTACTTTGGAAGCGACCATTCCTGAACTTAAAGCAGCTATGTTTGCTCATGATGAGAGTGCCATCAGAGATGTAGAGATCTGGCACAAGAGAATCGGACATGTCAATGTACAAAAGCTGAAATCTATGCAGCAGAAAGAAGTAGTACTTGGATTACCTAAATTCAAGTATAATGATTTTGGTCATGTATGCCCTGCATGTCAGTTTGGGAAGCAAGCACGGTTTCCTTTCATGAGACATGTAAAAAATAGCACTAGGCCTTTACAGTTGGTACACTCTGATGTCTGGGGTCCTTCACATAATGCTTCCTTTGGCGGTGCATGATATTATGTCTCATTTATTGATGATTTCAGCAGGTACACTTGGCTTTATATCTTGAAACATAAGGATGATGTGTTTGATGCATTCAAAGACTTCAAGAAACATGCTGAAAATGAATTGGGTTGTTACATATCATGTTTGAGATCAGATGGAGGAGGTGAATATGTCTCAAACTACTTTGACAGGTATCTTGCTAAACATGGGATCAAAAGACAGCTCACATGCAGTTATACACCGCAGCAAAACGGTGTTGCAGAGAGGAAAAACAGGGTTTTGATGGAGTTAGCTAGAGCTATGCTGAATGAAAAATGTCTGCCAAATGGTTATTGCGCTGAAGCAGTGGTGACTGCTGTATATGTGCTGAATCGAACCCCTACAGCAGGGATTCATGATGTCACTCCGTATGAACGGCTGTATGGTCATAAACCTGATATTTCACACTTGAAGGTATTTGGTAGCATTGCATATGTGCATATAGCGGATGAGAAGAGGAAGAAATTGGATCCTAAGGCAGTGAAAAGTGTGTTTATTGGATATGCACAGGAACAGAAAGCTTATAAGTGTTATGTACCTTCTACGCATGAGACACTCATAAGCAGAGATGTGGTATTTGATGAGTTAGCATCTTGGTATGGGAATCCTGTTGCAGTGCCTACTGATGGCTCACCCAGTAGAGTCATGCTGAAAATACTCCTGCAGAGAGTACTTCCATGACTGGTCAGAGAGGTGATGTATCATCTACAGTGAGTCCTTGGACAGGACGATTACGGAGTCGCACTACTGCATCCATTGACCCGGATATGTCAGTGAGGGGGAGAACAGATAAGGGAAAAGAAAAGATTTTTGAAGATGTAACAGGTCCACTCACTGCAGGTTATGATTCATCTAGCAGTGACAGCTTAGATAGTGAATTGGGATTCCGTCTGTTATGACTCCAGGTGCTAGACAGAGCCGATATGTGCCGCCTCATGAGAGGCAAGCTCACAGTGAGCCACAGCTCAGGAGATCAGAGAGGGTCAGACGACCTGTTGACAGGTATACTTACACTGGATATTCAGCCCGTCATTATGCTTATATGACAAAAGTAACAGTTTTTAGAGAACCAAGTAAGTTTGATGAGGCAGTTTCAGATGAGAATTGGTGTGCTGCTATGGATGAGGAATATTCAACTTTGGCTGAAAATTGTACATGGGATTTGGTACAGTTGCCTGAGGGCAAAACACCTATTGGATGCAAGTGGGTGTATAAGGTAAAATGTAAACCAGATGGATCATTGGAAAGATATAAGGCCAGGCTGGTTGCAAAAGGGTATGCGCAGCAGTATGGTCTTGATTATGAGGAGACTTTTAGCCCTGTAGCAAAGATGGCTACAATTAGAACTGTGATTGCTTTGGCAGCAGCTAGAGGCTGGAAACTATGGCAGATGGATATAAAGAATGCATTTCTCAATGGAGAATTACAGGAAGAGGTTTACATGGAACAGCCTGAAGGCTATGTACATCCAGAATTTCCAGCACATGTATGTCGGCTGAAAAAGGCATTATATGGGTTGAAACAGGCACCCAGAGCATGCAACGCTCGCATCAGCAGTTATTTACAGCAACATGGTTTCCGATTGGGAGATGCTGATTATAGTCTGTTTGGAAAGAAGACAGATAGTGGCTATGTTTTTCTAGTTGTCTATGTTGATGACTTAATCATTACAGGAGATGATGAAAATGGGATTGCAGAAATAAAGACATGTTTACAGGCTGAGTTTAAGGTCAAGGATCTTGGAGAGCTGAAATATTTTTTGGGGATTGAGGTTGTCTCTACACCTCGAGGCATATGGCTGCTACAGAAGCAGTATGCTGATGACATGTTACAGAAATATGGTATGGCTGATTGCAAGCCTATGGATATGCCTTTGGAGCAGAATGTCAAGCTGCAAATTGATGTTGGGACAGAGATTGAGAATGTTACCATGTATAGACAGATGGTAGGTAGCTTGATTTATCTCACGATCACTAGACCTGACTTGAGTTATGCTGTGGGGCTGATCAGTCAGTTCATGTAGAAGCCTCGCAAACCACACTTGGATGCAGTCAGAAGAATTCTGAGATATGTAAAGGGTACCATAGATCATGGGCTGTTTTATGCATATGGGAAAACCCTTGACTTGATGGGATACACTGATGCTGACTGGGCTGGTTGCACATGTGAGAGGAGGTCAACTAGTGGCTATGCATTTGGATTGGGTAGTAGCATGATCAGTTGGCAGAGTAAGAAACAGCCTACAGTTGCATTGTCCAATATGGAAGCAAGATATCATGGTGCGGCCTTAGCGGCCTGTGAAGCTAAGTGGTTACAGAAGTTACTGAATGACTTGGGAGTACACTTGGACAGCAAAGTCAAGCTGTACTATGACAATTTGAGCAGTGTTATGTTAGCAAGAAATCATGTTTATCATGCAAGATCAAAACACATTGAGGTTCACTACCATTTCATCAGGGAAATGGTTTTAGCAGATCAGATTACAATGTAAGCTAGCAATCAGATGAAAGCGTCCCTTGACTATAGAACATGTATGATGATTTGGCAAGTTTCAATAAGAGATAATTGATGAGGTGATCTCAAAATTTGAGCAAATGGTAGGCTTAGTGTGCATCAATCATGCATTATATTGGCAAACTAATTGAATATCATATACAAAAACATTGGATGTGTCCATAAAATTTAAACAAGGAGGTGACGTCTCATCCCAAGGAGGAGTGCACCTATTGTGGTCAGTTAGAAGAGTTTGTGGGTGTGCGATGGATGGAATGCCTTAGCCAATCTACCACTTCAAAGGTACTACTCAGTCTATACCATCAATACCAGAGGAGACATATAGCATTTCAGACTTTCCTACAATCTTAGAGCTTGAGATAGAGGCAATGATCGATGCATTGATGCCCATGGAAATGATAAACTGAAGTGGAGGGAGTATGTGAGATAGATCAGATCAGAGGTCAGGAGCTCCATGTTATCTTCACCTCCATTATTCTTCTTCTATTCTCTAAGTCAACTACCACAAGTGGTATCCTCAAAAGATAGATACCCCCAACTTAAGGACACTTTACATATGCTTCTATTTTAAATACATACGTCCATAGGGTATGGCTTAGGATATGTCGTATTTATCAACACTCCCCCTCAAGCTCAGAATGAGCTTGCACACATAAGACTCCAAGTGCACTCCTGAAGTACTCAAACTTATCTTTACCTAATGCTTTGGTAAAGATGTCAGCAACTTGGTCATCTTTTTTCACATGGACCAAGTCAATCTCTCCATCAATGACTTTTTCTCTAATGAAATGATAGTCCACTTCTATGTGTTTTGTCCTTGCATGGTAGACTGGGTTCTTTGCCAACATAATGCTCCTAACATTGTCACAATACATAATGACTCCACCATAATCTCTATCCCCATGTCATATAAGATCAATTTCAGCCATGTTTGCTCACATGCTGCTAATGCAATGCCTCTATACTCTGCTTCAGTGATGTAGGTTGCTTCTTACTGCTCCAACTTACCATGGCTGATCCAAATGAGAATGCATAGCCACTAGTAGATCTTCTATCCATAGAGCTACCTATCTAGTCTGCATCTGAGTATCCAAACAATGTAGGCTTGATTCCTTTTTCATAAAACAAGCCAAATCCAGCTGTCTTCTTCACATACCTAAGAACTCTTCTCACTACATCCAAATGTGATTTGCATGGTTTCTGCATAAATTGACTTATCAATCCAATAGCATAACTCAAGTTTGGTCTTGTAATGGTCAAATATATAAGACTACCAACCATCTTTCTGAACATAGTGACATCCTCAACATAAGATCCATTATCCATCAACTTAACATTTTGATCCAATGGTGTATCAACTGGTTTGCATCTTGTCATGCCATATTTTTCCAACATCTCCAATGCATATTGCCTTTGTATCAGCCATATACCATGAGGTGTGTCAATAATCTCAATACCGAAGAAGTATCTCAACAAACCAAGGTCCTTTATATCAAAATCTTTATGTAACCCATGCTTGACTTCAGTAAATTCCTTCTCAAGTGTACCTATAATAATGAGATCATCAACATAGATGACAACAACAACCATACCATCTTTTGTATGCCTCACATAAAGTGAATAATCAGCTTTGCTCTGCTGAAATCCCATACTGCATAAGAATTTGTTGATTCTATCACACCATGCTCTTGGTGCTTGCTTCAGTCCATATAAAGCCTTCTTCAACCTACATACATAATGTGGGTATTTTGAATCCACATAGCCCTCTGATTGATCCATGTACACTTCCTCTTCTAAGTTGCCATTCAAAAATGCATTTTTCACATCCATTTGATAAAGCTTTCAACCATAGATAGAAGCCAAAGCAATTACCAATCTCACTGTCATCATTTTAGCTACTAGGCTGAATGTTTCTTCATAGTCCACCAAACCATAAGTTTTGTGCATATCCTTTTGCAACCAGCCTTGTTTTATACCTTTCAAGAGAACCATCTGACTTACATTTGACCTTATAAACCCATTTACATCCAATGGATTTCTTGCCATGAGGTAATTTCACCAAATCCCAAGTTTTGTTTTTCCTTAGTGCATCCATCTCTTCATCCATTGCTTGTCTCCACTCTTTGCTCTCTACTACTTCTTCAAAGCAAGTAGGGTCCACATGTTGTACATAAGAAACCATGTATGCATAATGCATCTTCATGAACCCATTATAAGTCAATCTATCAACTGGATACCTTACCCTTTCAGACCTTCTCAATTGAGGTGCACAACCATGTGTCTCATCTGATCTAGCATGTGGTGGAACATTCTTTCCTCCACTTCTAGTGCCAGGTGTTTTAACATGCGGAATGCCATACTCGTCATCTATAGATTCATCTTCTGAACTTTCAACAATAAGTCTCTTTCCTTTTGCAACTTCTGCACTCCTTTGTGCATTTCTCAATCTACCACTCCATGGACTGTAGCTACCACTACTTTCCACATTCTCTTGAGGTCCTGAAGCCTCTTCCACATGCTGGTTTTCAGCCTTGTTGTTTGCTGAGATTTTCCTTCCATAGCCATCATCATCATTTCTTTCATAGGAATCAACATCCACTACAATTTTGGGCTTGTACCATGATTCATTTTCACTGAGTCTGACATCCCTGGTTATGTATACTTCCTTACTCATTGGATCATAGCATTTGTATCCCTTCTTTTCATCAAGATATCCAAGGAAAATGCATTTTCCAGCCTTAGGTTCCATCTTCTTTCTCAATTCATCCAGAACATGAACATAACAAACACATCCAAAGACTCTAAGGTATGCAACAGTGGGTGTCCTGCCATACATTCTCTCATATGGTGACATATTATGACTCAAGGCTATAGGTGTTCTATTCATAATGTGAACTGCAGTATGCACTGCTTCTGCCCAATATGACAATGGCATGTTCATTTGGTTCATCATTGTCCTTGCAACCTCTGCAATAATCTGATTCTTCCTTTAAGCCACACCATTTTTGTGAGGTGTGTACTTGCATGTCAATTGCCTTTTGATACCATGATCTCTCAAGAAGTCACAAAACTCATATGACATGTACTCTCCACCATTATCTGACCTCAAACATTTTATGTAGCATCCAAACTGCTTTTCAGTCATAGATTTAAATTCCAAGAACTTTTCAAATGCTTCACTTTTATGCTGCATAAAGTATACCCAAGTCATTTTGCTAAAATCATCAATGAAAGTGATATATAATATACATCCTCCACTCATGGAAACATTCTGACATGGGCCCCAAATATCTGAGTGTATTATTTCCAAAGGATAACTGCTTATTCTCCCCCTCTTTGGAAATGGCAATCTGGAATGCTTGCCAAATTGACAAGCCTCACATACATGATCAAGATTCACATATCCAAAATGCGTAGACCATGGACTATCTATTTTGATTGCATTTTCTTCAATCTTTGCAAATTAACATGACCAATCCTTCTATGCCATAATTCCACATCCTTATCTTGCCCATGTCCTCTCTCAACATACATAGAGTTTTGAATCATTAGAGTACCTGCATCCAAAGCAAACAATCTCCCTTTCTTTCTACCATGAGCAACCACCCTGCTAGTTCTCCCATTATGGAACTCTTCAATGAAACATCAAAACTTATTGAATCTCACTTGCAATCCTGGATCTGTCATTGACCAACCGATGCTAAGTTCTTAGTTATTATGTGCACATAAAGTACATCACCAAGATTTTTCTCAATCACATCTTTAGTAACAAGTGGCACACTACACCAATATGAGTAATTTTATGTAACGTATCATCACCAGTGGCAACATATTCCTCATTTTGCATTTTCTCCTTGCTATCAAACCACTCAGCATGATGAGTCACATGGTTTGTAGCTCCTGAATCCAAAAACTAGTCATTCTCATGAAGAGGGTGAGTCATGCTCCCAAGCACATGCTCCATAGCAAATAGGTGACCTCTAGGCGATCCACCTCTAAATCCATAACATGTACCACCATAAGTGCCTGCATAGTGGCCATATTGGGTCCTTCCACGACCCCTAGACATGGCATTATATTTCTAATAACAATCCCTCTCAAAGTGACCAAACTACCCACAATAATGACAAGTGCCATCTCTCTATGAAGAAGGACTAGACTGTCCTCTACCTCTAGGGAAAGATCTCCCTCTGCCTCTATGCATGAAGTCATCACGACCAAAGTTACCTCTTCCACGAGAAAAACCATAATTACTATGACCAAGTGAAGAGCCTCTAGCTCTAGATGAGCTGCCACGACCTCTCTGGTGATAGAAAACACTGTCTCCACCAGCATGTTTGCCACTGCTAGATGCATTCAGTCCCAACTTGATTTCTTTTGTAAGTAGCAATCCAATAAGCTCCTCAAAGTCAGGCATAGAGCCTCCTCTAATTGAAATAGAGGTATCCAAAGATTTGAAAGCTGGTCCAAGTCCATTTAGTGTCACTGATAGTAAATCATCATCATCAATAGGTGCATTAATGGATGCAAGGTCTTCTGCAATTTGCTTGATTTCTGCCACATAGTCACTGATACTGCGATTTCCTCTCCATGCACCTCTGCTTGAGTTGTAGCTTACGAGCCTCTGTACATGTTCCATGGATTTTTTCTATGATTTCCCATGCCTCCTTACAAGTACTTGCCTTTTTGATATGAGGAATCAATGTTTCTGAAATAATACGGAGATCCAATGCAAAACTTTCCTTTTCTTCCCTGTCCAATCCTTGTACGCTTTCTTTTTCTCTTCAATTGGATTTTTAGGAACTTTTGGACATTCATCATCTCCTGTTATGAGGTCCCATAGACCTCTACCCAACCATCAAAAAATTCTCCATCTTGTAAGACCAAACACTATAATTGTCTTTGATCAATTTGTCTTCCACAATCTGAGTGATCTGTGCTATGTCAGACATTATGAATGCTGCAAATTCAAAAAAAAAACAGCAATACAAACTGTCCACAAATGATATTCAGTAGTATGCCCCAATTTGGAACATCAATGGTCCAATTTGAGACCAAAAAACATAAAAAAATAGTCCAAATATGCATGTAAAAATAGCTTCCAGAAACATGATTGTCATACATTCAGTTCCCAACAAGAACCATCCAATTCAGATCCCAA
Source organism: Lygodium microphyllum (assembly GCF_053477565.2). Classification (NCBI taxonomy): domain Eukaryota; kingdom Viridiplantae; phylum Streptophyta; class Polypodiopsida; order Schizaeales; family Lygodiaceae; genus Lygodium; species Lygodium microphyllum. Next base: position 44,535,261 of record NC_141148.1, on the reverse strand, counting down.
ATGGTGTTCATATGACCCAAAATGCATCATGGCATCATGACCCAAAATTACAAGTAAATCATTCATTGTGGGTGTAGCAAAATGATATCCTTCTTGAGTCTCTGGGACTGTTGTCTCATTGGTGATGACAATATTGGCCCAGCTAAGCTGTAAGCATGTCCAAACCAAGCCAAAGATTTCCCTCAGTTATTACTGTGTTAAAGCTCTGCTCTTGTCCCTACGCCTGTGTTCATGATGTAGCAAACGACAACGAGGCCAAACCTATCGTTGGTTACTCTGTTAGACTTCTAGACCTGCCTCTAGGTTGTGGTAGAGTGTAGAAAAGCGAGGACTCGATTCAGTCCTTTTACTACCTACGGCACAAAACAAACCAGTTGTTCTTCTTGACTTCCAAGATAAAGCATCAAATTGAAAGTCCTGTATTGGGCTTGGTCATAGTCTGTCAGCTTAGCTCTGTTGCGTGCTTCAACAAATTTGGAGTGTTGTCCCATTTTGCATTAAAGGATCATGATTGGCAGGAGACAAACTTCACCGAAACTGAGCCATACTATCTAATCTAACTTCAAATGCAATTCCAAAAAATCTTGGACTAAACAGTCCAGGTCATCAGACGAAGGAAAGCCTTGTCCTGGATTTCAAGTGTTTTATCTGAAAACTGTGAAGCGCTATGAAGTAGCAAGATATGAAGTATTTTCCTTGTCAAACTTTACAAAAAAAAAGCTAGGACTACTGCATCAATTAACTCATAGACATCACTATATTGTGGCACAAATGCTGCTTCCTTTGGTAACCTCTTTACTCTGGTCGGGAAAAAGAAGCTCTACTGATGATTGATTCACTACAAAGCGATGAACTTCAATATGTTTGCAAATACGTTGACCTCCTATTCTTTTCTTGTAATGTGCCGGAGATGCTTGAATGAAGGCAGATTCTTTACCAAATGGCGAAATATATGCACGTAGGGGAACTAGAAGAGGTAAGAAGCTCCTTCGATTCAGCCATTTTCTAGAATTGGATGCTGCGATCCTAGATGCTCGAATGTGGGGGGACTTGAATGTAGTAATGGCTAATCTAAATCTGCAGTTTGGAGATGATAGGAAGATCAGTCGGCCATTCTTTTCAACTTGTTGAGACAGCTACGGCGCAATCGTCTTCTTCTTCTTCTCCTTCTTCTTCTTCTTCTTGTCGATACTCTTGGTATTCCTTTTATTCTGATACCCTCAAATTCTGCTCTGATACCAAAATGATAAACTGAAGTGGAGGGAGTCCGTGAGATAGATCATATCAGAGGTCAGGAGCTCCATGTTATCTTCACCTCCATTATTCTTCTTCTATTCTCTACTAAGTCAACTACCACAAGTGGTATCCTCAAAAGATAGATACCCCCAACTTAGGGACACTTTACATATACTTCTATTTTAGATACATACATCCATAGGGTATGGCTTAGGATATGTCGTATTTATCAACACATGGATGCCGAGACATCTAATCCACCTAGAGAGGAGGCATCCATACCATTATATGATAGGTGCCGAGTATCTCACCTGAAGACATTGCTTGCACTCCTAAGTGCGTAAGCAAAATACAGGTGGAGCAATGCGAGTGTGACCAAGTTGTTCAGATACCTTCTACGTACACTTCGTTGATTTCTTTTTGGCATCATTATAAAAAACAATTGTACTTTTTCAAGGTGTTTTATTATTTATTTTCAAGTTACTAAAGTATCATATATTACCACTTAGAAATACCATGCCTGAGTCTCATGACGATGCATGACATGTTTTATGAAAGCTTGGCATGGACTATAACAGCATCCATGCATGTGTCAACGATTGCATGCTATTTTGAGGAGAGTATAAGACTATAAGGACATGTACAAAGTGTGATGCTCAGAGGTATTGACATGACTTGCAAGCACAAACCATCCCTCAGAAAGTTCTTAGACACTTTCCACTTATTCCCCATATATATCACATGTTCCATACGTCGGACTTGGCGAGCTTGACAACGTGGCATGCATAGAATAGATCCACATATGGAGTCCAACAAATATAAGCGGACTCACGCGTATGGATCCACATTGACTATACCTTTCCAAGCTTTGTATGAGAGCCAAGGAATCTTCGACTCGGTCTTGCTATGGATGGTGTGAACCCATTTGGTCTTCGCTCAATTTCTATAGTGTGTAGCCTATAGTCCATGTTAACTACAACATCCCACCATGGATTTCTATGAAGAAAGGACACTTGATCCTTAGCTTGCTCATTGTTGGTCGCTACAAAGTCAAGAATATGGATGCCTATCTCCGTCCATTAGTCGATGAGCTTAAGATCTTGTGGGAGGATGGGGTCACCGTGGAAGATATGAGCAAGCACAGTGGTCAAGGGTCCGCCAACCATTCTCATGTGGGCCATGCATGAATTTCTAGGATTCAGGGAGTGCTCAGGTAATAAGTAGGCTTCCGTTCTCGTTGGTCATATCTATCATAGCTTGTTCAAGTTTGTATTCATAGGATAGAGGTGTTGGGATAGGTCTAATTACCTTAGGTTATCATGCATGTCCATTGTATGGGCCACAATTAGACTCCCAAAGGTCTCAAACCATGAAGAAGATGATATATCAAGGACACACCGGTTTCTTGTCGGAGGGTCATGAACTAAGGGAAGGTTTTCTTGGACGACGTCCAGCACAAATGAATGCCCAAAGCTAGTATGAGTTGAAAATGGTCCACATAGAGTCGCATCCAAATGGAATTCGACAATTCTCTGTTTTCTACGAGTTGTCATATTGGATCCACTTACAAATCAACCACTTGTTGGTGTTGGGGGTAAAAGGGCCTCTGCCTAGCTGCTTGTGTATTACCACACTAATAGTACCAACCACTACACACTACAAGTGGTGGGCACCCATCATTGCCACTTTATTCTTTATTCTTTTAGTGATAGTTTGAATAAAGGAAGGCCCAGTCACACATTGTGACTGTTGGAGTTCCCATTTGGTGTCTCTCTCTCTTTCTTGCTCTTGTTCTCCCACCATCGCTCTTCCAAGAAATCTTTGATCCTTCTCACCTGTAAACCGGTATCAGAGCATGGTTGCTCGAGCATTCCAACTTGGTTCATGACTCCTTTAGCTTCCTATTGATTACCTACACTCATTGGGTCTCCTTCTCAGTAGCCATAGCCAACTCTCCCGAGCTGTGGGCACCGTCAAGGCATTCGTTCAAGGCTATTGGATCTCTCTTTTGTTATTTTTCTTCAATCCATAGGTTTTGTGAAGCAGGGTAGCCATGTCCTCTTGCTTCTCTTGTGATGCCTACTCTCTACTAGTGACTCTGCCCTTCAAGAGGGAGCTCTTGGGGGTCCTTGACTACTCCCCTAACCTTGCCTTGACCTTGCCCAGCCCTTCCACAAGGCCCAAATTAGTTTGGGCTATCTTGAAGACCTATTAAATAATCATTTTTTTACTTCAGCCCTCCCTTGGCACTCATTGGCAGCTTAAAAATACTTCATTTGGCGCTTGGGAACACCCCCTTGATGCTTGAGATTGGTCGTTATCATTAGCATTGATTTTTGGACCAATTTACCTCAGTCTAGGACTACTTTCCATAGTCCATAGGTAGCCACAAATAGTGTTACATTAGCACTTTATGTTTATGCTTGGTTGGCATTGACATTGGTTGCTTGATTGGTCCCGAATGTTCCCCGAATGCTAGGGGAATGTATACCTATGATGTGAGATGATTTTGGGGTTGAATTTACTCAATCATTGACTATTTTACATAGTCCATAGGCAGCCCAAGACATGGCAGTCCTCTGTCATTACACTTTATGCTCATATTACATAGTCATTTGATGTCCGATTATGTGCGGTTGGTGCCTATACATATGGGAAAGTATGCCTATGGTTTTGAGCTTGGATTGAGCCACTATTTACTCAATTTTGGACATTTATTTTCTACTGGAATATTCATGGCTGAAGCTCTTTTGCTTATGTTTGGATATGCCTATTGCATTCGGGCTATGTCTTGGATGTATACATTCATGTAGTGACTCTCAAGGATCAACATAGAGCTTGGATTTGCTCTCGAATCATTGGTTGGGCTTGAGTTTGCTTTTCATAGCATTAGGATCTTCATCTCTAATGTACTTATGGCATGTACTTTTCTTATGTCTAAATGGTCTTGATATGCTTGGCCTATGCCACTACTACATGCCCATTACATTGTTTGGAGTTGGATGCTATTGAGCCTTGCTTTGGCTTGATATTTGATTTCCCAGAGATTAATTTTGCTATTTCTCAACTTTCCAGAGTTAAAATTTGGATGCACTTGATTTCTATGCATGCTATGTATAGATGCTACATGGCCTATATGCTCATGAGGTCTTATTGATGCTTGATCCTGGATATTCTGGCACTAGTACTATCATATGTCCTTGTTGAGCTTCTTTGCTTAATATTTATGACTTTTGTGCTAGTGGAAGTGTCTTGATACACTTGACAGACATTGAGCAAGCGGTTTATGCTACTTGAGTATTTGGATACTTGAGACTGGGATCTTCACTTGCATGTTTCATGGTTGATATGTGGTGGTCCTCACAGATGTACTTGGGTTGATTTGGGCTTTGCACTCCCTGAGCATACACCTCTTTGTGTCTGGTCTTGCTAGTGTTGTGTACACTTTGCCCTATTACATAAGAGGTGTTCCGGCTTACTAACGGATTCATTTGACATGCTTCGTGTTTGCTCGATGTCCATATGACTGTCACTTGTTGATTTATGTCCGCTTGATGCTAGTTATGCTTTGACAATCCGTGGTTGACTTGGTGTATTCATTTTGCCTACAGTTTGCTCTCATTGTACCTGACTGTAATTTATTACAACAAGCAGTTATGCATGGGTTGACATGGGATTTTCATGTTGAATCATCCTAATTTTATGTACTTTTGATGGTACTTGGTGGACAGCATCATTAGCTATTAGTTCGTGGTCATTTTGCCTTGGCTTTGGTGGTATTTTGGTTGTTTACAACAGAAAACAACAAGTAGTTTTGAGCAGTCTGCACCATTTTGGACCACAATATGATATATTCTTCTACTAATAGTGCTATCTTAAACATTTCTACGCTTGATGTTATGAATTATGCGTAGTAAAAGAGCCAATTTTGGCAGGTATTGGTGTAGAAATCACATATAAAGTCACTAAGGACGCATGGCAAGTAGCTTGAAACTATGACTGATGATGAATGGGATGAGCTTGATGAGTTATGCAAGTACACACTCATCTTCTCTCTCATGTAACAAGTGCATTACAATGTGGTTGAGGAAGCACAGAGTGCTTAGCAGCTTTGGGATAAAATTAAGAACCTCTATGATAAGAAAACTCAATCAAGTCAGATGTATTGGCTGAAGCAGCTTTTGGACCTGCCTACGAAGGAGAATATGACAATGTCTACTTATTTGAGCTAGTTCCATGCTATTCTCAAGAACTTGAATTCTTAGGGCATTAACTTTAATGATGAGGTCACTCCATTGTTTTTGCTTGGGACTTTGAGTGAGTCATGGGATGTATTCCACATTTCCTTATGTGCTCCTACTACTATTTTGAAATTGCTTGATGTAGAGAGTGCTCTTCAGGAAGAGATTAGCCATAAGAACTTGGATGCCTCTCGTGTGTCACATGCTTTGACTTTTAAAGGTAGAGATGGTAATGGCAAGAATGACCATGGGTATGAACGTGGCAGAGACTCATAGAAGTTTAGGTCTAAGTCACATGGTAAGTCACACAGCAAGTCTCATGGGAGAAATGCTAATGTGGCATGTCATCATTGTGGCAAGAAGGGTCATATACGCCCACAATGTCATGAGTTACACAATAAGAAGCGCAAAGATAAGGGGAAAGACAAAGTATAGGAAAAGTCCTTTGATCGTAGCATTATGCCTGCAAAATCCAGTGTGAAAATTGAGAAGATAAATGTCATGCAGAGTGATGACTCCAATGGGGAGTACATACTTGTAGCTAGTTCTTGTGATGCTATGCCATTGACCGAGGTTCACTCTATATATGTGCAATACTAGCTTTCGAATTTTGGTTCTTCATTTCATGTTACACCATTCCATGAGTGGCTCCATTTCTACCTCACTATCTTTGGTTTAGTTCGCTTGGGTGATGACAGGTCACTTGCTATTGTTGGCATTAGGGATGTACGGCTATAGTTCTCTACTGGCAATACTTTTTTATTATAGGATGTACGTCATGTACCTGCACTTACACGCAGTCTTATGTTTGCAAGGCAGCTTGATGATATTGGATTTCATGTTTCATTTAGGGATTCTGCCTAGAAGACCACCCATGGTAGACTTGTGCTTGCTAAAGGTACCTTTTTTTGAACCCACGTGATGTACCTATATATTCATGAGTAACTTACCTGAATAAACCCCACCCCAGAATGGTTTGGCTCAGCGGATGAATAGAAGCACCTTCCAATGATTTGGATTTCCAGATTGTAGAGGAGATATGGACTGGGAAACCTCGGTCTTATGCACATCTACGTGTCTTTGGATGTGAGGCATTCTACCATGTGTCAAAGGAAAAGCATAATAAGTTGGATCATAAGAGTGTCAAATGCATTTTCCTTGGCTATGGAGATGCAAGTGAGATGGGTTACCGCCTCTGGCATCCACAGGTGCAGAAATTCATCCGCAACCATGATGTAGTCTTCCATAAAGACAAGATGCATAGGTAGCCTAAAAAGGTGGTAGAGATACACAAGGTTATATTCCAAGAGGAGAAACTTGCTCCTATACAGCCAGTTGGATAGCCTGTAGTAGCAGTTGGTACACATGGCCAGGGTGTTGGACAAGATGCTAAACATGTAGAGCAGAGCTTGCAGTGAGACTGTCTACTAGAGCTAGACGTCCACCCGATTGATTTGAGCCCTCGATGCATTATGCCTTGGTTACAGATGTAGGAGAGCCTCTCACCTATGATCATGCTGTACACAGGGGTGACAGTCACTCCTGGGAGAGGGCTATGGAGTCTGAGATGGACTCACTGCATAAGAATCTGACTTGGGGTTTGGTTGAATTGCCTAATGGAAAGAAGAATTTGCCATGAAAATGGGTGTACAAGCCCCTGGGCACCCCAAGCTGGCTTATAAGGCAAGACTTGTTGCTAAGGGTTTTAAGTAGGAGCATGTAGTTGACTTTGATGAAGTCTTTTCTCTTATAGTCAAGATGACCACCCTATGCTTGGTTTTGGCATTAGTCATGTAGCTTGACTTGGAGCTTTGCAAAACCTGGCAAGGAGCACCTAGTATGCAAGTTGAAGAAAAGTCTTTATGGCTTGAACCAAGCACCTAGGGAGTGGTATCATAATTTTGATACATTTATATAGTCATTGGGCTAGAGCAAGGGTCCTATGGATCCGTGTCTTTACAAGAAGAAAGCCCGTGATGGCTCGTTGCTTATTTTAGTACTCTATGTGGATGATATACTGATAGCAAGGAAAGTGTAATATTTCCACGCAATAAGTTAGCTGGTTAGTTTGAAAGTTAGTTATTCAATTAATAAGTTAATAAGATTACTAATTAAGGTAAAAACTAACTAATGTTAATAGGTAATTGAGGGTTGAAATGATGAATGGGTTGCCTTTTACCCATCCAACCTCCAATCCTCACTAAGAGAACTAAAGAGCTGCACCACCTAGCCAAAGGGAAGGTGGGCTAGGACATCCCTTTTCTCAAAGAGAATCAAAAGAACCAAGACACAACTTCACAAGAGAGAATATATGTACTAGAAACCATATTAGAATATGAGAGAGAGAGATGAGAGGAGAGGGAGACAAGAGGAGAAGAGGTAGAGAAAGCTTGCCATTATGTATTCATGGAATGAGAAGATGAGAAGAGAGGGAGACAAGAAGAGAAGAGGTAGAGAAAGCTTTCCATTAGGAGAAGAGGTAGAGAAAGCTTGCCATTATGCTACATAATAAAAGATCTCACTCATAGCCTACCTCAAAGAGATGGACTAGCATGAGGGTATTCTAGAGTGCTCTCATGTGCTTGTCATTCTCATTGTCCTTTACATCTCCATGGGCTCCTTATATAGCCTTCATGAGGGCTTAGATTAAGCTAATCTTCTTCATTAACATAATCTTAGATGATGTATGGCATCTTTGAAAATATGGAGAATAGTGGATGGGACAAGTCCCCACCTTGGTCATCATGTAAGAAGCCAAGGGTGGTGGTAGACAAAATGTTTCATGTTTATTCACTCTCTCTCTCTCTCATTCTTTCTTTCTTTTCATTTCTTCTTCTCCCTCTCTCATTTCCTCTCTTTCTGCCTCAATACACCTCATTCTTAACAAAAATAACAAAAAGAAAAGAAGAAAGAACAAGAACAAACCAAGAGGGAGTAATGTACTCATCGCAAAGGCCCGAGGATGGATTCTTCATCTCCTCTTCGTGATGGTCCCTCTTTGCCCTTCATGCACTTCCTTCTCTTCTTTGCAAGCAACGGCAATGGCGGCGACGAGAAGCTCTCCTTCTCTCTTTCTCTCTCTTTCCCTCACAAATGCATGCTCTCTTTCACTCTCCCTTTTTCTCTTCACGGCAAAATGCCGTGCAATTTCTTTTACTCTGATTACCGTCGCTATTTGTGTCACTACTTGTGTCGCATTTGCAATGCAAATAGTGACATAGCTAATATGCATCGCAAAAACTGGCAATTGCTATTCCCCTATATCCTTGTAGTGGATGCTGGTCATTTGAACTCTAGTGCAGGTTTGAAGATACTGTCCCTTTTTTCCTGTGCAATTCTAAAGATACTACCCCTTCTATCCTCACAAATGCATGAGTAGATATTGCATCTTACCATTAGACCTTCCACTTGCAACTCATTATAGCTATGCATGCCTCTGTCTTAAGGATTTCAAGAGGAAGAAAATGGTTGAAAGAAGAAAATATGAGCTCTCTTTTGAGTGAACAAATGCTTTAGCTAATGCTTGTCACTTTAAGAAGAAGCATTGACCATTTCTTGTTGCTGAAATTTTTGAGAAAGAACTGTTGAAAGAACCATGGATGTTGAAAAGAAAACTTGAAGAAGAAGAGGAGAGAAAGATCTACTCCTTAAAGCCTCTTTAAAGCATCAACAATGGTGCTTTATTTTCTATGTATGATGTCTATAACTCCTCTACACAAGCCATTTCCGAAGAAGAAAAGCCATCAACAATGGTGCTCTATTTTTTGTGTATGGGATGTCTAGAATTCTATTTCTGTGTATGATTTCTAGAACTCCTCTACACAAGCCATTGCCCAAGAAGAAAAGGATCTTGAAAGAAAATGAGGTTAGAGGAAAAGACCTACTATAAAAGCTTGGAAAGAGAAAAGAAAAGGTATGCCTTCAAAAAGTAACACTGGCTTAGTTTTCCCCTAACTCCTATTATCTCTCTTTTGTCCAAAATACATTCAAAATTGGCTTGGAATTGAAAAACATACTAGTATCTTTAGTAGCTAACCTTCAACTTTGTTCTAAGTCTCCATTAATACTTCCAAGTCTACTATCCTTTCGATTGTGAGAGCACTAGTCTATTAGACATTCCATGTAATGCCTCTACTTAATGTACCTGAAGATCCATGGATTTTTTAATTGAAAAATGGAGAAAATATACTTAGAAAGGAATTAAAATTGGATCAAAGACATAGCTCTAATACCACTAATCACAAAGGGACCTAAGAGGAGAGAGAAGACTATGAGAAAGAGAAAAGAATAGTGCAAAGGTGAGAGAAAGGCTAGATGAGGAGAGAAACAGACTGAAAATGGAAAGAGAAAGATAAGAAATAAGAAGAGGGATAGCTAACAGCCATGAAAATTTAGAAAGAAGCTTGAGACGTTAAGGACAAATTTTTATTATTGTGGAAAAAATAGGATGATGTACATATGTCAGTTTTCCTTTCTATATGCCTCTAATTTAGCTTTTTGCACTCAATGAGGGATCATTCATAAATATGTAAGCATATCACCTAGATTCAAAACAAGGGATTTTAAAAATATATATTTTACATATACAAGGATGCCATATAAAGGATTCATTTATAAAGTGAATAGAAAAGGAATGTGTTTAATTTCTAAAAAATTCACAGATAAGGGTATTTTTAAATAAGCCTTGAATACACATGATATAAAGGTTTATATATAGTGAATCTCCCTTGAGTATACTTGATAAACCTTTGCAACTCTAAATGTAGGAAAAGATATAATTAACCATTTGGATTGCATTAATTTCAATCTTTACACATGTCAAATTTCATTGTCCACAATCACAAATTTTTCTTTAGCACATATAGACTTTTCTTATTTCTATCCATTTCTACTCACTAATCAAAGTGCAGTACAAGTATACATCCTATCACAAAAATGGCTATAACTTTTCACTACACTATCAAAAGTAGGAACAAATGAAGCTAAAAAATACCCATTAGGGGAGTTTTGAGGTCTTGAAAATGCATTTTAGGAGATAGAGAGAGAGTGCTCTAGACCAATAGGAGCAGAGACTCCGTTATGGAAGTTCTATTTTTAAAAATACAAAAATCATTTTGCATATATATATATATATAATATTACAACTTTGTGTTATCAATATCTATTTTTATCCTCTTATATTCATGATTATGCCATTCCTTGCATTAATGATATAGAGTCCTAGTCAATTTTATTTAATGATATGTCTGGATTAATGATAATGACATGTTTAATCTAAATTCAAATTAGTAAATAGCTTGGCACTTATTTTTTTCCCTCATTTCTTTTATCCCTCTTGTGTTTTTCCCTCCTTTGTAGCTTATTCCTCTCTCTCTCTCTCTCTCTCTCTCTCTCTCTCTCTCTCATATGGATAAAAAAATTTGACCTTCAATAAGGCGTTCAAGCTCCCAAATCACATCCATATCAATGTTTAACTCATTGCAAAAAGATGGAAGATGGATTTCTACAATCATTAGCAAAGGCAGTTGGATCACAATGCAACAAGAAAAACGTGGAAAAAGGCAAAGATATGAGAGCTCATTCATCTCTGCTTGGAAGGGTAGAATCTGAGATTTCAAGCTTGAAGTAAATAAGAATAGCATAAAAGAGGTTCTGGTGCAACATGTCTTTATGCATAGAGAACTATATTTGGAACCTCGAAGTTCAAATCTTCCAATGCATAAACCAAATTGTAAGGATTTGATTCTTAAAATCTTTCTTTTCTTGAGCTTGGTTTAAGGTTTTCCATTATAACATTTGTTTATTTTTCTTGTAGATGTCTATCCCTCTAATCACAAGGAATGGTAACCGGTCGATTCTATTGTTTATGTGATTGATGTGATGCATAGCTTGATTGGAGAAGAGATGTACAAAGGTAGAAAGAAGACAACAGATCCTGCAAAGAATGTAATATTCTTCTATGACCATTCTTATATTGTCCCCATATAGCATAGCCAATGGGGATCCATATCCACCCTTCCTTTGCCTAATTTTTCAAGCTTTGAGTGGCCTTTTCCAAGTCGAGCTACTAGTGATGGCTATAGATCTAAAATATTATCTGAGATAGAGAGAGCATTAAAACTTAGTATCTCAAGTAGGCTAAGAAAAGTTACTTTATTTATGCCTATGAATATATTTGTTGACTTCTTTTCTAATGCTGAGATAAGAAGAGAGTGTGAGAGAGTGAGTGTGTGAGGGTGAGGGACCATGGTGGAGAAGCTCTCCATCTTTACCTCTCTTCTTCTCTTCTCTTCTCTTCTCCTCTTCTCTTCTCTTCTCTTCTCTTGCTCACGAAAATGGAGCTTGGAGCGTTGAACTTGAGGATCGAGCTCACTTGAGGCTTGCACTTGGATCATGGAGCTACCAAGTGCTCGGGAGAGGAAGCAACTTGATCAGGCATGGAGATAAGCTCACTACACTCGTAGAGAGAGATACCGCATTGGCTATGTGAGAGGTAGCCATTAGTGCTCAGCTTTAAACACTTGAATAATAAGTTTTACATGGGACTTGGTGATCGAGTGTGAGCTCCCAACATTTTGGTTACGTTACCAGGACCAACGGATTCGAGCCTTGAGTGCTTGCATGCTCCGAATCGAGTATTGAAGTAAGGTTTTCCCCGAACTGGTGCTTGAGGTATATAGGTAGGAAGTGAGGGAGTTTGAAGAGGTATTTGATATCCTTAGAAAGTAAGTTTTTGGTTTTTTGGATTTGGAAAAGCAAGTTGAAGTAGTGTAGGTGTTTGCTCTCTCTCTTGGGAAGGTACTGTGTAGTCCAAAAGGATTTCTCGCAACTACTCAAACTCCTCATCTGAGATCTCATACTATGGCATTACATCCTCAATCTACTCTTGGATGCTCACAATGGCAGAGATATCATTGATGCTTGTGACATCATATCGAGCCACCTCATCAATATGTGCTAGGGCATCCTGTATATCAAAATCTATAAAATCATCAAGTGCATCACGCACCATGGGGACACCATGATACAATGTAGTTCTTCTTCTCTTAGCTCCAAAATTTCTAATACATCATGCATGAGTAGATATTCCATCCCCTCACTGGTGACACAATGGGAGAAGCAAGGGGTGGCTCATCACTTGTCAATGTCTCATCAAGGCAGGGAGATGGGTGCACAATGGCTAAGCTCTGTGCTGCCTTTACACTCAAATCGAGTGCAATCTCCTCAAGATCCCTCTTGAAATACTTAGTTATGCTAGCCGAGAGGGTGTATCAATGTCTTTTTTAGAGTCCTCTTGCACCTCAGTACACATAACATATATGACAAATGCTGCATCATGCTTGATGACATCCATGGTGGTGTGGTCATAGGATGAGGTGGGCAGTACTCTGGCGCAGAGATGCTGCTCCACATGCACCATGGATTGATTTATCACCTTTGTATGGATTGATCCAGCACATAAGCTATACAAGAGATCTATGGGAACCCACCTGAGAGCAAAGTCCAAAGTAGAGCAAGTGAGAGGGTTTTCCACATCACAAAATGATGTCACTATACTAGAGCTAGGGTCTACGGTGGAAAGCGAGCTCTCTAGACTCAAGATCATGCAAAACTTAGGGTATATCTAGTCTCCTATGTACGCGTAACGTATGGAGCTAATCCATGTGGTGAAGGCAGGAGTGGTATCCATGGCACACAAAGAGAGAAGAAAGAAGAGCACAAGTACAGGGAAGTAGAGAATGAATGTGAAAATGAGTTTGGAGTTATAACTTTTATATATCTAGGGTTCTAAATAAAGGTTTTTTCTTAACCTTGAAGTTTCAAATTGAAACTCTTACATTAGTTTATTTATTTCAATACTTTAAAGTCACCGTTAAAATTACTCATACAAACAAACACTTCATTCTACATTATTATATCCTCAAATATGCTTGGACCACTGAGTATGTTCAAGTCCAACTAGAGAAAATATAAAAATATTTTAAGAAAAGAAATCTAAAATATCTTCAAATTTTCTTTAGATCTAATTTAATATTTAAATTTAATAAATGAGTAGAAGAGATGAGCTACAATATATCATTATGAAAAGACAATATTCCATAGATGATAAAACTCCATCTTGCAATTTAATTATGATTTTAACTAGCATGATTGACTAATCACAGTATGTATTATTACATGCTTGGATCACATTAAACTAAGATTATCAAAATTGAAAGTACTCAGAAGTTTAAAAAAGGTTTGTATTCTTTCTTTATAATTTTTTTTTACAAGGATTCCACTATCTCAAGGATATGTGGAGAAGCACATTGATTACATATCATGGATTGCTCACTATGAATCCTGACTTTTCTATTATCTAACTTAAAATAAAACCTGCAAAGAGGCTCATTGGAAATTAATTGGATTTCTTGTCTTAGAAAAGAAATAGGCCAATGACTCTTTGCGCTGACTACAAAAGGATTATGACCATTCCACAAGATAACCATATCTATGCGAGCTGTATGTTTCTCATCTCAGATATCTTGATTCAAGCTGATCCACTCCTCTTGCAAAATTTGCCATATTCTATATCAAAAGTGAATGCACAAAGTTTGTCTAGTGATGAAATACCTATAATAAAAATAAAAATAATGGTAAGTAAATGCGACTAACACAACAATTCATCTAAGCAAGACCTATGTTAATTAAATCAAGGCATACAAAGTAGTAAAAAAGATTTACTTGAATGTGAGATCAGATTAGTTGACCTTGCACTTAATCATCTCAACAAAATGTGTTATTTTGACTTGCCAAGACTCACCAATAGCTGACTCATCCATTTCTCAGATGGACACTTGCATTGAAAAATAATATTTGTTTTCTTCAAAACATCACATGAATCAAATAGATGTGCAAACAATGAGAATGAAATAAACCAACTAAGATGCACATCTCTGGAGCTTGTGGTGGGTTTTATAGCACTATTGATGTTAGATGTTATCTTGGACTTACATGATCCTAACAACTCCAAGCTACCAATCAACCATTCACCACTAGATAGTGGCAGCAATGGAACATGCTGCAATCTCTAGCTTTCTACTACATACAATGAATTATTTAAAAATATATTTTGAGTTGCAAGTTGACTTGTAGAGTTATTATCATAGATCAAAGAACCTATGTCTTCATGCCAAACATGTATCTTGCTACTCAAACATTCCACATTCTACCATTCATGCAAAGTTGATGGAGATAGAGTTGTCAATAAAACAAGATTAAATTAGAACACTGCAAATATTTTTAAAAGCAACTCGAATGCAAAAGAATAAACAATGATAAAATTTAAAAACTTATTATTTTGCTTATAATTTGCAATATAGTTCTTGTCATGTACAGAGATTTATTTGTGTGTATAAACATGTTGGATCAACACTTATGTTACTATACTTATTTCATTAAACACTTTTTTGAACTCTAAAAGTCTACCTTTCTAATGTTTACTGGGGTTTGCAACATCCTTACGCCTGAACTTGAAGCTCTATCATGTACTTGGGTGCATCAAAATCCAATCCAACTTATAGTACTTATCACAAATCCAATTACCGCCACTATCTTTCCTATTGAAAACCTCCACTGAAAGTATGTTATTGATTTTTTTTCTCCATAAAGACATCTATAATAACCAAATAGAAAAGTTACCTATTAGCATATGTATGATTTGTAAACGTTCTATCCAAATGAAATGAAATTTAAATGGAGAAATTAAAAAAAAATTGTATCTATAATTCTTTTCACAAAGAAGCCCAAAGATGTTGAATAAGAAGTTGACGTATAGCCATTATTCCTTCATTGACAAATTCCTAGAGTACAAAAACAAAAGCAATCTCAGGTCGATCAAAGCATACATATAGCTTACATAGGCTTTGTCAAATGAGTTGAAACTTAACCATGGAGAAATAAAAAAATGACAATATACATGTGGCTCTCTTTGCAAAGAAGCCCAAAGATGTTGAAGAAGTTGAGTTTTTAAAAAATCATTATTCTCAACCCTTGGAGATTCTTTGAGTTAAAAAACAAAGGAAAGCTCAATATGCATATAACATGCATATATTTTGTCCAAACGAGATAAAATTTAACTATGGAGCAGCAAAAAAAAAAGATAGCATACTTGTAACTTTGTTTATAAAGAAACCGTAAGATGTTGAAGAAGAAGTTGAGTGTTCAAAAGACCATTGTACTTGATTGTAAGAGACTCCTAGAGTACCAAATAAAAAATAAAAAAAATTGCATGTCAAAGAATGCACATAACTAGCACAGATTTTGTCCAAATGAGATAAAACTTTACCATAGAACATCCATGGAAGAGAACAATATACTTGTAAATTTTTGTGAAGAAAATCTTAGGGCTTTGGTAGAACAAGCTCTGCTCTCATAAAACATGTGAAACTCACTCTATGTTTGTGTAGAGAAAATGAAATTTCATTGGGTTGCAAGCAACAATAAGGCTATAAATTTTGTCAAGAAAGAAGAAGCGAGGAAAGAGATATGATAAATTTGAGTTCTACCTAAGAAAGAGGGAAAACTGAAAAGGGGAGAAATGAAAAGTCAAATATATAAAAATAATAAAATAAAAATTTGAGTCACAAACTTCCAAGAAGTGATAGCATTGTATTCTCCACATTTTCCCTTATTTTATTGTTGAGAGAAGATGTGGGCCAAGATATGGCTAGAAGATTCATGTTACATGAATCTAGAATCCTAGCGCTCTCATTGGTTAGGCCTATATTTGTTTATTCACTCCTTAAGGAGTAAAAAAGAGAGTCCATATTTCTCTTAATGCAATGGCATAATGTAATATATCAAATTCACTCCTATTAAGGTTAAAGGGGATTTTTTTTTCTCCTATCCTCCTGTCCGCGACGGTCGAGCTAGAAGGGGGGAAGGGAATAGAAGAGCCAGCAAGCTCCTCACTGGAGCTTGCTCGGCTTCACGGCCATGCGAATGGACACGTTTGAGGGGGAGGATTCCCTCCCCTCCCCTATATAATTAGGGAGGGCCATTGACTATTGGGAGGAAGGTGAGAACGTCCATGGAAGGGTTGCCGTGAGGCAACGTCGCCAAGCTGCCATGAGGGGGAAGGCTGAAGGGAAGGTGAACCTGGAAGCCCCCTTCCCATACCCCTTTCACTCCCGTGCCCAAAGATCTCCCAAGGTCCCTTCATATATGTTTGTGAAACCACACTCACACACACCCTTTTCACCGTGAATATACCCTATAGACCTTTTTCTTTAGGCCTTGTAAGCCTTTCCCTCTCAAATGAATTAAGGCCTTAAAGGTCTTACTACCCCCTTCTCGTGGTTAATCCCTTAACGATTCCTTGCCTTGAAAGAGAGAAGAAGAGTATTGAAGCGACGGTGGAATTCCGAAAAGGAGTGTAAAGCTGCCTTCACGTTCGCAGGATTACAACTGCAATGCCGCCTAAGAAAGTCCAAGGAGTAGCTGTGGGAGGGTCATCTCCTGGTATCCATGTGGATATCTCACCCCAAAACCAAGTTTTTCCTTCTTGGTTTTATACCGGTTTTAATTCAATCATGCAAGATGAATTGTTAGGGACAAGATATATTTTGTCCTAGTTATTTACGATGAAGGAATTTAGTTTAATTGAACATGCAAAATGGATAAAGTATAAAACATAGCTTTCCTTCAAATAGCATTATGCATTGAAATGAATTACGAGCAAGATTATCTACCCACTATAGTAGTATATTTCGGTTAAATCTTGAAGATATAAAAACTGCATCTTGCACCATTAACCCCTATTCTTTTTACAACGAATCATCATAGAAGGTGAAATTCATGAAAGGTTTCTTATGTTGCTTAAACTCTAGGAAGTTATCATTGCTAACTGCATATCTTAGCAAGGAAAAGATTGTTTATTTGGCATGAGTTTTGTTCGCAAGGAAAAAGGAAGATTAATTGAATTTACCTAACCTCAAAGCAATAAAGTTTAGGACTGAAAAATCAATTGTCACATTATTAGATAACAAATCTTGCCGAGGTGATCTCGATATTACCTTCTAAAAGTTAATCGAATTAATATAAACTTAGAAATACCTATGCTGTGAAATATGCATTGGGAATGATTTAAAATCCAAGAAACGTTTATACCTAAAACACTTGCCCACCTTCCCTGCTTGTAGGGTCAATAAATCGTAAACGTAAAAGAATTAGGGTTTGTCCCTGAGGTTCTTAAAGAAAATAATAAAAGGAGACCCTAGGTCTAACAAACGTCAGCTTAAAACTGAAACGGATTGTTTTATCACATATTACGATGTAGGACTTGCGCAGCAAGTACGAAGTCATATGGTCTTGTGATTGATTCACAAGAAGAAAGGTTAAATACCCTCAACTAGGATGGCGGATCCTTACGCAAGTTATCTTGAAAAAGGATGTATTCTTTGATATCCTTCTAAGTAAGGAAGGTTAAAAATAACTGGAAACTAAAGTATCCAGAATATAAAGGATCTTGCCAAGTTGCAAGGCACCCCGGATCGAGTGCTAGATGCATTCAAAAGGAAAGATTCCTTCCTTAGCAGTTTGCCAACAACAAAGATCAATTAATGGAAATTTTTGTGCTTGCTAGAGATTTTAGAGCACTGTTTGATTTATGAACTACAAATTAAATGAATATCTATACTTCAGGTTGAAGGCCTAAAGGGAGAGGCAGCTTCAGTTACCCCCGACTGCCTACCTGACCCTAACCAAGGGGGTTGTTGACCGCGTCGGGAACGTGGACCGAACCCGCCGCAAGAGGTCTCTCCGTTGAGCGCTACTTGGAGCAGGAGGACGCTTGGGTGCCAGGGGGGCTCTGGCCATAAATCCCTCGCCTTCCAGGTCCTGTGCAAGAGGCTAACGTGACTCGTGATTAGATCTCAATGCCCGCATATTAGTCTACGGGCGAAAACTTGGAATAGTGATCCCTGTGGATTACTGGATAGCCTTCGGGCGGATTATGGACAAGCCTACGAGCGGAACTCCTTGTATTTCAAAGATAAATATGATGATATGTTAATAAAGAAATTATTTGATATTGTTTTTCTATGTCACGTGATAAGATTACGTAAAGGAACCAGTGCTTAACGGTTTAATTAAAGAAGCTGATTGTTACATGTCCAACTAACGTGTTAGATAATTACCTAACTAAAACAAACTGAGGAAAGTGCGGAGGATGGGCCATGGGTCCGTCCTATGGTTGGGTGATCCCGGTTGGCTGGGAACTTTTCTCAAATCTCGAAGAACAACGGGATGATCATCAAAGGACACGAACAACAAAAGCGTTGACCTAGAGTTATGTCTTAACCGATTTACGCTATTTAAGGGGAACAGAATGGGACTATGCCTTATGGCAGAGAGGTTGAGCTTTGCATCCCTCTTGTTTCCCATTCTCTTTGAACCAACTGCAGCATGAATCCGCTTTGGACCTGGCGTTTCTGCGTAAAGTAGTTCGCTTGGGTCTGACGCTAGTTGCTATTAGAAAATGACCAATCAGGAAAACCCAAATTCTGGTCGATCCTAAGTGGGAACGGCCAGAATACTTCCGCTACGTGGCAGACGCAGAAAGCCCTAGATCGCAAACCCTGTAACATTCCCTGGGAGTGCTGGGCGGAGCTTTCTAGACATCCTTTCCGATGGACTGCTAAGACGTGTCCTGGATGATACTAGTGGACACATTACAGTTGGTATCAGAGCCGACTAATAACATAATTGTTTTTATGAAATCTCAAAGAAATAAAGTAAACCAATTGTTGCTGTCCAAACATTTCCTTACCTTCAATGCTGTCTTGCAGAATTACGAAGCGTGGAAGAAGTTTCTGGTATTTCGAGTCATGTTTATGACTGCAATACATTCTCCGCTTTATCGACAAAGGGTTGAGATGATGAACATCCTAGAGCAGATTTATAATCCATCACCTTTGTACATGGAATGAAGATGGACGGGTGCTTCAGGAATCTACTATATAGCCGCCCACCGGTTTGCTTATCTACAGACCAACCTAAAGAGGATCAAGTGGTTGGAAGACCTGAAAGTCGTGAAGCTGTTCGTTTTTGTGGAAGCTCACGTAAATTTGACTTTACATATTCGAGGTCGGAGGGTTGAGATGAACTCATATATATGAGGAAGTAACTCGGGTAATCCCCGCCGACATGATTAAACTGTTGGGCCGCCATGAGAAGTATGGATTCCAACGGAAAGGATATCCTGAACTTCCAATGACTTACAAATTCCTGAAGATCCATGACCCAAACTAAATGTAACAATTGGCTTATCATCACATGAAACGTTGTATTCGAAAGGGATATGCCTATGTAAATACAAATAAAGACTTCTTTTTATCAATGTCTGGCTGTGCATAAGAGTTGATAAAAAGTTAAGTAGCTACATTGTTTACGAGATAGCTGAATTAAAGATAAGCTAACGTCGATTATCGTATAATAACATTAAGAAAACCTTTATTCAGGCACAATCCCAAGTACAGGTTCCTAATTCGCCTCCTACATCAAGTACTGCTATGATCCAAGAGAAGAAGTTCCTTCTCAAGCAGATTAAGCCACCCGAGTTTGACGGGAGAGGCAGATTCGTTCAGGCTGATGCTGAAATTTGGATTGAATCCATGGAGGATTACTTCGAAGCAGCCAGTACTGCACCCACCAATCAAGCTATGCTCGCCAAGTTTAAACTCACCGGCGAAGCCAGAATTTGGTGGAAGCAATGGTGCAGGGATCAAGGGATTGCAGAGGGATCCGTTACCTGGAAGAAGCTGAAGAAAGCCGTGCAGGGAAGATACTTACCACCTGCATATCGCACGCAGAAAATGAACGAGTTCTATGAGCTAAAACAGCTAGGACTCACTCTTGACGCATACTACTCTAAATTTGTTTCACTTTTAAAGTATGCGCCACAGATGGACATGACGCAGCATGTGTCCAAATTTTGTGCGGGTTTAAATCTACCAGTAAATGCCCGTCTCGAATCTATGCGTCCATCAGATCTTCAGGATGCACTCATTCGAGCGGCGCCTATAATTCAGGATGTACAAGCTAGACCAAGGGGTAACAAAACTTGGTCTTATAATGACCCGAACAGAGGAGCATTCAGACCTCAAATGAAGAGAGTTTAAGGTCATAATCAGGGACAAAGAAAGAAAGCAAGGACGAATAACGTCAACAACTTTGTTCCTACTCAAAGTAATGGCCAAAACCTCCATTGTTTCCACTGCAACAAACCCGGTCACTTCAAGAGGCAATGTCCCAAGCTTGGTGGAGGACATCGCCAAGCGCCTTTCCAAGGAACAGGCCATGGTCAAGGAGCTGCTATCCAAGGAAGAGGAAGAACCGCCTGCATTGCCAATACGCAAATGTGCGAAGGAGGGGAAGAAGAAGATCCAACCATGGAAGCAGAATTTGAAAGAGTGACAGTCCATGCCACTTTACACAAGAAAGGGCCGAATCGCCAGTTCTCGGTGATTCATACACTGTCGGACTATCAAGGTAAAGGTTTCAAAACCTTGATTGATTGTGGTAGTACACATTCCTTTATCTCACCAACATGTGCAAAAAGATTAGGAATAGCCACAGTAGAAGCACCTACCCTACTTGTGGAATTGGCAAATGGTCGTGAGGTAACTTGTACCAAGAAAACTGCTAAGGTGAAATTCTTTTTGGGAGGAAAGAAGACTTCGGTTAAATTCAGAGTCATGAATTTAGGTATCCATGAGTGTCTACTCAGAATGGATTGGCTTAAGCCCAACCACGCCCACATTCACTGTGGAAAGGGTCAAGTTTCCTTTCGAAACTCTGAAAGGGAATAAGTCACAACTCAAGGTGAGGCAGGAGTGCCAAGAATCCAATTGGCCAAAGTATCTTGGATCATAAAAGGAGTCAGAAAAGGATTACCTGTTTACTTGATCAAACTCAACAAGTTAGATCAAAAGCAAGAGTCTCATGAAGGACCTTCTTGGCTAAAGGAATACGCGGACGTATTCCCTGAAGAGTTGACCGAACTTCCACCTCAAAGAGAAGTGGATCATGAGATTAGGTTAGTACATGGAGCTGCACCAATTGCCAAGAGACCTTATAGAATGTCCATACCAGAAGCAATTGAGCTGAAGGAACAACTCAAGCAACTGTTAGATCAAGGCTACATCTGGCCTAGCAATTCACCGTGGGGAGCTCCAGTACTATTCCAGAAAAAGAAAGATGGGACAATTCGACTATGTATTGATTATCAAGGGTTGAATCAATCAACAGTCAAGAACAAGTATCCTATTCCTAGAATAGATGAGCTTCTTGATCGTCTTCAGGGTGCAAAGATCTTCTCCAAGATTGATCTCATGTCAGGTTACTATCAGATAAGGATCAAGGAAGAAGATATCCCAAAGACGGCCTTCAATACAAGATATGGGCACTTTGAGTTCCTAGTTATGTCATTCGGGCTTACGAATGCACCTGCCACCTTCAATAGATTAATGCAGGATATCTTTAGGCCATATCTTGATGATTTCGTGCTTGTCTTCTTCGATGACACTTTAGTCTATTCTAAACAGGAAGAAGATCATGAACCTCAATTTCGGATTGTCCTTGAGACAATGAGGTCACATAAGTTGTATGCAAAAATGAAGAAGTGTGCATTCTTCAAGCGTCAGATTGAATATCTGGGACTCATAGTATCATCAGAAGGAATATCGGTGGACCCAGCCAAGGTCAGAGATGTGCTTGAATGGCCAACACTAATATCTGTCAAAGAAATACATAGCTTTCTTGGATTGACAGGATGGTATAGGGTCTCCATAAAAAACTATGCTTTGATTGCAGTACCTCTGACGGATTTACTAAAGAAGCAGACTTTCATTACATGGTCAACTCCCAAAAAAAATAGCTTCGATAGATTGAAGCAAAGTTTGGTATCAGCACCTATTCTAAAACTTCCAGACCTCAATAAGGAGTTCGAGGTAGTAACTGATGCTAGCATTCTTGTCTTGGGGTGTGTACTTATGCAGGAACGTCATCCAGTAGCATACTCTTCAAGAAAACTGAAGAACCATGAAAAGAATTATGCTACGCATGATCTGAAATTACTAGCTGTCATCCATTCTCTAAAGCTTTGGAGACACTACTTGTTGGGTAACAAGTTTACTCTAGTAATCGACCATAAGAGCCTCAAATGGATCTTTACCTAGAACGAGCTCAACATGAGGCAACGTCGGTGGATTGAAGTGTTGGAGGAATATGATTTTGAAATCAAGTACGGACTAGGGAAAGAGAATGTAGATACCGATGCACTTAGTCACAAGGCATTCCTAAATTCCTTTATCTTGCAGAATCCATCGACGGCCAGATCTCTAGCTACAAAAGTATCTATGCCAAACAACCCTATACTTGAGTTAGCTAGAGAGGAAGCATGCCATGATTTGGCCTACCAAACAATGCTAAAGGAGATCTCTACCAAGGAGCAAAATCAAAAGTTGCAAGCTAAGTATTAATAATTTTCCATTGATAATGGACTTGTCTACTACAGAACAAGGCTGTGTATACCAGTAAGCCAGTCACTTAAGCAGAAGATAATGAGGGAAGCTCATGATTCCCCTTTCGCAGGACATCCTAGCTATGCTAAGACTCTTAATGCAGTTAGGAAGAGCTACCATTGGGAGAGGCTCAAAGGTGACGTTCTCAAATATGTCACAGAGTGTTTGTCTTGCCAATGTATCAAAGCCGAACATGTCACGATGCCAGGGAAACTGAAACCGCTTGACATCCCCCAAATGAAATGGGAATTCATCAGTATGGATTTTGTTGTAGGCTTACCCCAAATCCAGGGAGGATACAACTCCATCATGGTTGTAGTTGACATGCTTACTAAAGTTGCACATCTTATTCTAGTAAAGACAAACTATAAAGCCTCCGACATTGCAAGATTGTTTATCAAGGAGATATTCAAGCTACATGGTTTACCTAGAAGAGTCATTAGTGACCGTGATTCTCTCTTCACATCACACTTCTAGAGAGCTATCTTTGAAGCTATTGGGACTCAACTCTATTTTAGCACCACCTACCATCCCCAAACGGATGGCCAAACAGAGCGAGTAAATCAAGACATTGAGGATATGCTTCGGGTATACTGCTGTCGAGAGCCGAAGAGGTGGATGCAATACTTGCCATTGGTTGAATTTGCATACAATGCTTCTTACCAGCAAAGCATTCAGATGACCCCTTTCCAAGCATTGTATGGTCATGACTGTCGAAGTCCCCTAAACTTTTCTGATCCAACCCTAAGGGTTGAAGCGTCAAGGCAGATGTTGGAAGAGATGGATGATCAAATAAAGACAATAAGACAAGACATACAAGCGGCCAAGGATAGATAGAAGGCATACGCGGATTTGAAGCGTCAAGAAAGAGTCTTCAAAGAAGGAGACATGGTCTTCATTCGCATACACCCTAAAAAGAGTTCTCTATCCTTAGGAGATTGCAAGAAGCTAAGTCCAAGGTATTGTGGGCCGTACAAAATCCTCAAGTGCCTAGGACCTAATGCTTATAAACTGCAACTCCCTGAGAACCTAAAAGTTCATAATGTATTCCATATCAGCCTATTGAAAAAGTATGTACCTAATCCTAACCATGTACTTAATGACCAACAAGTTGTAATGCCTAGTCAAGGAGTCCTTGAACTAAGGCCTGACAGGATCTTAGATGTTAGGGAGAGACAGTTAAGATCTAGAACCTTGAGAGAATGCCTCGTCTAGTGGAAAGATTATCCCGAAGAGGATGCCACTTGGGTAGATGAAGGCACTCTCAACCATCAATATCCCCAGTTTATCTTGAGATGAGGACATCTCAATTCCTCTAAGGGGGAGAGAATGTAATATATCAAATTCACTCCTATTAAGGTTAAAGGGGAATTTTTTTTCTCCTATCCTCTTGTCCGTGACAGTCGAGTTGGAAGGGGGGAAGGGAATAGAAGAGCCAACAAGCTCCTTGCTGGAGCTTGCTCGGCTTCACGGCCATGAAAATGGACACATTTGAGGGGGAGGATTCCCTCCCCTCCCCTATATAATTAGGGAGGGCCGCAGGCTACTGGGAGGAAGATGAGAACGTCCGTGGAAGGGTTGCCGTCAGGCAATGTCGCCAAGCTACCGTGAGGGGAAAGGCTGAAGGGAAGGTGACCATGGAAGCCGCCATACTTCCGGCTGACGAAGAGGAGGAGAGGGAGCCGTTGTGAGTGGCCGTTGGGCTGAGTGCGCCACCACCTGCAACGCCGATGCTGCCGCTGCCGCCATCATCAGCCGCCTCCATCCTCTCTCCCCACGTGGCCCTTGGAGCCATAGAAGCTTCAAGAAGCTTCTTGAAGCTTCTAAGGGGGGGCACCTCTAAGCCCCCCTTCCCGTGGAGCCACTAAACCCCCCACCCCGTGCTTAAGCCACCTTAACCCCACTCCCCGTGGCCTCAAAAACCACTAACCCCCCCCCCCCCCCCCGGTTTTAAACCCTTAAGCCCCCTTCCCATGATGGACCCCCCCTGAAAAGAACTAAGGCTTGAGAAGCCTTATTACCTTCCCCCCCCCCCCCGTGCTTAAATTTATAAGCCCCTTCTTGTGTTTTTTTGAAACCCCGTGTTTCACCCCCCCCCCTCGTGCCCTTTTCTTTTTACACACCTTTTACCCCCTGGTGTTAAAATTTCCCCCTCTCACCCTCGTGTTTGACCTTTAAAAAGCCCCTTTTATACCCGTGCTTAAACCCCGTTCCCATTCCCTTGGAACCATTGTAACCTTTTTCCCCCGTGCCATAAGCCCTTTCACCCTTCACCTTTCCCCTTGGTTTGGAACTTACCCCCATGTCCAAAAAAATCCCTTCAAGATCCCCCTTCCCATACCCCTTTCACTCCCGTTCCCAAAGATCTCCCAAGGTCCCTTCATATATGTTTGTGAAACCACACTCACACACACCCTTTTCACCATGAATATACCCTATAAACCCTTTTCTTTAGGCCTTGTAAGCCTTTCCCTCTCAAATGAATTAAGGCCTTAAAGGTCTTACTACCCCCTTCTCGTGGTTAATCCCTTAATGATTCCTTGCCTCGAAAGAGAGAAGAAGAGTATTGAAGCGACAGTGGAATTCCGAAAAGGAGTGTAAAGCTGCCTTCACGTTCGAAGGATTACAACTGCGATGCCGCCTAAGAAAGTCCAAGGAGTAGCTGCAGGAGGGTCATCTCCTGGTATCCATGTGGATATCTCACCCCAAAACCAGGTTTTTCCTTCTTGGTTTTATATCGGTTTTAATTCAATCATGCAAGATGAATTGTTAGGGACAAGATATACTTTGTCCTAGTTATTTACGATGAAGGAATTTAGTTTAATTGAACATGCAAAATGGATAAAGTATAAAACATAGTTTTCATTCAAATAGCATTATGCATTGAAACGAATTACGAGCAAGATTATCTACCCACTATAGTAGTATATTTCGGTTAAATCTCGAAGATATAAAAACTGCATCTTGCACCATTAACCCCTATTCTTTTTACAATGAATCATCATAGAAGGTGAAATTCATGAAAGGTTTCTTACGTTGCTTAAACTCTAGGAAGTTATCATTGCTAACTGCATATCTTAGCAAGGAAAAGATTGTTTATTTGGCATGAGTTTTGTTCGCAAGGAAAAAGGAAGATTAATTGAATTTACCTAACCTCAAAGCAATAAAGTTTAGGACTGAAAAATCAATTGTCACATAGATAACAAATCATGCCAAGGTGATCTCAATATTACCTTCTAAAAGTTAACTGAATTAATATAAACTTAGAAATACCTATGCTGCGAAATATGCATTGGGAGTGATTTAAAATCCAAGAAACGTTTATAGCTAAAATACTTACCCACCTTCCCTGATTGTAGGGTCAATAAATCATAAACGTAAAAGAACTAGGGTTTGTCCCTAAGGTTCTTAAAGAAAATAATAAATGGAGACCCTAGGTCTGACAAACGTGAGCTTAAAGAAATTGAAACGGATTGTTTCATCACATATTACGATGCAGGACTTGCGCAGCAAGTACGAAATCATATGGTCTTGTGATTGATTCACAAGAAGAAAGGCTAAATGCCCTCAACTAGGATGGCAGATCCTTACGCAAGTTATCTTGCAAAAGGATGTATTCTTTGATATCCTTCTAAGTAAGGAAGGTTTAAAAAAAACCGAAAACTAAAGTATCCAATGAACTTTAGGGTTGACCAAGTTGGGCTAATAGGGTACGCCCTAACCCAGAATATAAAGGATCTTGCCAAGTTGTAAGGCACCCCGGATTGAGTGCTAGATGCATTCAAAAGGAAAGATTCCTTCCTTAGCAGTTTGCCAACAACAAAGATCAATTAATGGAAATGTTTGTGCTTACTAGAGATTTTAGAGCATTGTTTGATTTATGAATTAAAAATTAAATGAATATCTATACTTCAGGTTGAAGGCCTAAAGGGAGAGGCAGCTTCAGTTACCCCCGACTGCCTGCCTGACCCTAACCAAGGGGGTTGTTGACCGCGTCGGGAACGTGGACCGAACCCGCCGCGAGAGGTCTCTCCGTTGAGCGCTACTTGGAGTAGGAGGACGCTTGGGTGCCAGGGGGGCTCTGGTCATAAATCCCTCGCCTTCCAGGTCCTGTGCAAGAGGCTAACGTGACTCGTGATTAAATCTCAATGCCCGCATATTAGTCTACGGGCGAAAACTTGGAATAGTGATCCCTGTGGATTACTGGATAGCCTTCGGGCGGATTATGGACAAGCCTACGGGCGGAACTCCTTGTATTTCAAAGATAAATATGATGATATGTTAATAAAGAACTTGTTTGATATTGTTTTTCTATGTCAGGTGATAAGATTACGTGAAGGAACCAGTGCTCAACGGTTTAATTAAAGAAGCTGATTGTTACATGTCCAACTAACGTGTTAGATAATTACCTAACTAAAACAAACTGAGGAAAGTGTGAAGGATGGGCCATGGGTCCGTCCTATGGTTGGGTGGTCCCGGTTGGCTGGGAACTTTTCTCAAATCTCGAAGAACAGTGGGATGATCGTCAAAGGACACGAACAACAAAAGTGTTGACCTAGAGTTATGTCTTAACCGATTTACGCTGTTTTAGGGGAACGGAATGGGACTATGCCTTATGGCAAAGAGGTTGAGCTTTGCATCCCTCTCGTTTCCCATTCTCTTTGAACCAAGTGCAGCGTGAATCTGCTTTGGACCTGGCGTTTCTACGTAAAGTAGTTCACTTGGGTCCGACGCTAGTTGCTGTTAGGAAATGACCAATCAGGAAAACCCAAATTCCGGTCGATCCTAAGTGGGAACGGCGAGAATACTTCCGCTACGTGGCAGACGCGGAAAGCC
The DNA here is from genome assembly GCF_053477565.2 of Lygodium microphyllum. Taxonomy (NCBI): domain Eukaryota; kingdom Viridiplantae; phylum Streptophyta; class Polypodiopsida; order Schizaeales; family Lygodiaceae; genus Lygodium; species Lygodium microphyllum. Next base: position 44,507,384 of record NC_141148.1, on the reverse strand, counting down.
CTAGATAGCAAACCCCGTAACATTCCTTGGGAGTGCCGGGCGGAGCTTTCTAGACATCCTTTCCGATGGACTGCTAAGACGTGTCCTGGATGGAACTAGTGGACACGTTACACATAACTATCAATGTTGATATTAAGATTAAAAAATAAGGGCCGGAGGTGGTACTCCTATGGCATAGGATCTTGTTTAAGTAGTACTCTAAGCAATCTAAGATAGTTACAAGTAGTGATAAAGGTCAGATTTGGGCAAAAAGTGAACTGATTGAGAAAATGGGAAATCGAGTCCCATAGGTCACTCTCAAAGAAGGTTAGGATGTCCTCTAGCTTGGCGACATTCGCGTTGTATATTTTCGAGAAATCATATATGTTGTGGATGTTAAGGTTGAAGTCATCCTACCCTTCTTAGATATGGCATGTATGTGGGGTTATTTCTCTCGAAGGAGGGTATTGTGGTGCAAAACAACATCCAGGCATCCATGTTGCTATCCAAGATTCTCCTTCTCCACTTTGGTTGGGACTCATGGCCTTTTACTATCTTGGGCATCTCCATGACTTTGTTTTCCTAGTAATAATATGCTTCCATTCCCTATTGTGTCAAATTCTTCTCTCTCTCTCCTAGTTCTACCTATTGTTGAGCCTTCTTCCCACACTTATCACCTCCTCCACCACTTTGGTTGACAGCACTTCACATACGATGGAGGGGATTTTGAAATTGAAGTGGAAGGGTTGGTGGCTGTTTTTTTTTCTCTCTCACACTATGAGCATCACATTCCAATCCACTAGGAAGCAATCTACTTGTGGTGAAATGGGTGCTTTTGGGGCTATTATTGGTTAGGCTTTTAATCTTTTCCTTGCATGCTCCAGCATCCTCACCCTTTTCTTCTTGAGTTTTGATTTTCTCTTAGCAGTGGTGTCCACCTCGTGCTATGTTTCTGGTCATGGAAAGGGAGGTTGCCGTACTAGTTCCTCGTATGGCTACCCATCTCAAATTCCAATATTTCTTTTGGAAGTGGCCTTTGCATTTCAAATTCACTCCTGGGAACTTGTGGCTCTCCTTTCTTGAAGCCTAGTAGGTCCACGTCTTCGAACATTAGCCCTATTGAGCACATAGCCCATGCCTTACGGCTTTGCGGTGATCTCTAGCTTTTTCTTTTGTGATTCAATGGCCTCCTCCTCCTCTGACTATGTGACATCCAATATAGTGTTGAGGAAGGCACGTTGTTGGGCTTCTAGTATTGTTTGTGTGGCCTCTCTGCCCTACTCTCTACTAATACTCTATTTCCCTTTGCAAGGGCCAGGTAGCTCAAGGCCACACTTTCAATTAAGAGACTAATATATGATCATGTTATACAATTTCCTGATGAGGGATGGGACACTAGGACAAGGAAAAATTATATGTAAGATAGATCAAGACTCTATAGCTTGTAAATATATGATTGCTACTCAAAATTTCATCCTTAGCTTTTATTATAGTAGATGGCCTTATGTTGGTGGTAGTCTTTGGTGGTAGTCTGGCTGCTTTTTAGACCAAAATCTTGATAATCTTAGCAAAGATCCTATAGTGAATCTTGATGTTTGGTACAATGAGGACATTATTGCAATCCTAAAGGTTAGATCATCATGTACACTACATCAAGTGAGGATGGATTTACAAAATGAAGTTATTGAACTACCATACTCATTTTTATTTCAACTTAATAACAAATGAGTAAGTTTTTATATCATATTATATCCACTTAGGTGTATATCTGATTTCAATTCCTAATTAATAAAAAAAATTAATATTTTTTTAAAACACATTAAGGAGGAGAGAGAAGAATATACAATGCAAGGATATTGAAGAAAAGATCTCTTTACTATCAATATAAAATACATATACAAATTTTGTGGCAAATTTTTATTAGCCATCTCCATGATTTATACACAAGGGCTTACAAGAAATGAGGCAAAGCTACTTTTTTTGAGAACTTTTCTTAGGAGAAGGGGAATCCTTTCTAGGATTCATTTTGCTTATCTTTGATGCTTTGGTTGGCTTGGGTGTTGAAAGCATAGCTTCACCTATTGTAGTTACATGCACCTCCTCTCATTCAATGTCCAAGCCCCCACTATTTTCCATTCTTGCCAGTTGTATATAATTAATCATTATGTACTTCATGAGCTTTGCTCTTATATACCAAACATGCCCACTTGTATATAGCAATCCCTTATAAATTTTCATACATTTGTAAGAAAATATTTTTAGTTCATTGTTTTTTTTAAACAATGGACTATATTATTATCATCAATGGACTATTTTGCAATAAACCTCTATCTTAAATTTTAGTATGTTTCACATCACCTTTATAAGTTTATCATCTTTGAGATAAATAAATTGAACCATCTTCTAGCATTTACAATTACTCTCCAACCACAAGAGTAGCTATCATCCTGATGAGGACATTGCAATCAACAATATAAAGTAAAACTATGAAACTTGTTTACGATAGCTTTTAGAATAAATTTTCTTAGTGTGTTCCAACTATATTAATCAAGACCTTGCCTCAACTTGTTTATATTGCATTATTGCAAGTAAGTCCGAAAGCATGGGAGGCTTTTTCTCTAGCACTTCAATCAATCCTTTTACAACTTTGTACCAAAGATGCAATAAAATTTAGAGTAATTACAAAAGAAAGATCAACATATTTAGAGTATGTGTAAAAAAAAGATAAAATATCAACGAGACCCTACATTATATAACTTACAACTTGACATTTCCATGGCTTCCTTTTATAGAATTGATGAGGAAACATAGCCTCTCCACACAGTCTATAGCAATTAGAATCCAATGAGAATTGAAAACAAAAATATTTCAATAGTATAGCAAAACAAGATCTCATAAAATCTAACAAAATATCAAATTACTTACTTTTTATTGTATGGAATTAGAAGAACCTCCAAAGTTTCAAACCCAATTGAATTGAACCAATAGTCAAATGCACTTGCATCAATCTCACTCCTCATATAGTATGAGAAAGATGGATCAAGAACCTCAACCTTTTGTTGTATATTAAAGGAGAGCTCATGCATTGCATGTCTAGCAAAGGAATGGAGTTATTAAGCATCACCATGAAAGTCTATTGCTAGAAAAATATAGTGAGTCAAAACAAATTTTGGTATACTATACCTCATCCCAGTAAGAAGAATAGAGTCATTTACTTCTCACTTTATTCTTGAGAATTTGAACATAGTCAAAGTCCAAAAGTACAATATCAGATCTTTTGTTAGTATCACCAGGTAAAAAGCAACAAATATTGAAGCCCTTAGGGCCAACCCTTTCAAGAAGGGTAGATAACTCCTCTTCAAAAGATGGGAGTTGTTCTGCTTCCTTTTCTTCTTCCTTCTTTCTTTTATACTCCCTCCATTTATATGCCTGCTCTTCTATGGCATTTTTCTCTTTATCATGTTGTCTTGTGTCCTTTTCATGGGTGACATCTTCAACCTTAAAACTTTGATCATTTTTCTTCTTTCTATATTGAGGCACATTTAAAATATTGAAAGCCTTCACACCAGAAAGGGGGACTCGCTCAAGAAACTTTGAAAACATGTATCTCAATCTTCTGAGAATGATCATGTCTTTATCCATAAGTGTAAGCCTATGTGCATGAGCAACATAGATATAAGAATCTTGGAAAAACTCAATCAGAAAATCTTTTATAGCCTCCTAAATATAGTTGAGAGCTACCCTAGTCCATCTAAAACTACCAAGACTATGCTTATCAAAAATTTCTCTGACCGACAAGCCTCTGAAAAGAAACTTTTAGAATTGTATTATTCAGAGCCTTCATTCACTTCTAATCTCCCTTAGGCATCTAAGAAACTATGAGAACCTTCTCCTTGGCTTTGATTTCCTTGTAAGTTTGGAAGGCTTAGAGGATTAATGGATCTTTGAAGCAAGACCTCTAGGATCAACTTTCTGCTTCCTTGTAGTGGCCTTAGTTTTAGCCATCTGAAACATCTAAGAAAACAAACAATACAACCAAATTAGGAGAGATCTCCAAATCTCTCATATAATATTATCTACAATCACTAAGTAGCAAACAAATACTAATCACATAATCTACCTTCAATTTCAATAAAACAATGCATGCACAAGATATATGAAACACAAGGAGGCATGTTGGACAAGAGAAACAAACACCCTCTTGCATTTTATACATCACTTCTTTTTTGGATACATATTTTATCAAAGATAATTAATGTTAAGAAGCTTTACAAGTCTCACAATAGAACAGTTCTCATTCTACAAATCTCACATATTATTCTTAATGAGTTCAACCCATGAAAGAATATATATCTGAATGTTCACATCAATAATATTTAAATCTTATCCACCTAATTCTTATTAACATTAGTGAAAAAAAATTATCCTTCAATGTGATCAAGCCTTGTTAATCCATGATTCTATTTGAAGAAACTTGCATGCCAAGCAACATATAAAATGTGAAATAATTCTTGTCCATGGAAAGAGCCATGACTAATCGCATTTCATCTGTCAAGCTTTTCTTGGGATCATTTAGCAAGAATTGTCAAGTGATTTAGAGTTAACTCATATTTTTCAAAAAACTTACATTTTTTAGGGTTCAGTGCATATATTGGGCAATGAAACCTTCTTTAGTCACCTTGCACTGAAGAATAAATTTATACTATGACCAAGTTAGCATTGTGTTGATGTGATCAAGCAAAGAAAGAGCTTTTTGTTTTTAAAAAAATCTTTTGTGGTTCAAAAATTAGGTTTAAAAGGATGTTGGTTTACACGTGTGGCTGCTATAATGCGTAGTTAATTTCACACATATGAGGAATAGACCGTTTTTATATAGGAAGGTGTATCATGTGTCACTTACTTTTTTGGCATGATAGCCCTTTTATGGCTCCACTTTTTAAAGGTAAAAGATAATTCTTAGAATTTTTCATTTTAAGCGCACCTCCCCCAAATTAGTGCATTGTACTTCTTGAACAAATGTGCGGTGACCATCGGCATATATATATATATATATATATATATATATATATATATATATATATATATATATATATATATATATATATATATATATATATATATATATATATATATATATATATATATATATATAACAACTCATGGTAATGTTTATGTCACTATTTCTTTCACGTATCTTATCTTGTCTTTGATGAGCTATTTATCTTGTAAGCATCACAAGTCAAACTAGGTGTATTCTTACAAAAAACCATTTATTCTCAACAGGGACTGCAAATCTTAGATACCAAAATTTTTCTTGAAATATTCTTCTGCAATCTTGAAATTGGAGGCATTGAAGATTATCAAATTTGTACCTTTCATGAGAAACAATTCACTCATGTATGAGATGCGATTTTACCATATGCAAAGGGTTTTGAAAGTTTGTTGTCGCATTTCATGAGTCTTCCATGTCAAATAAAAACTGATCGATGAAACGTGAAACTACGTGCCTCCGCTACTACTCAAGTAGTCAACTAGCTTTTTATAAGGCATTGTATTTTGATCAATTAACCATGTGTGATATCTTAAGGATTTCGACATATAAGATGAATGAAATAAGCTGTCATTGTTAAACACTAATCTGTGTTAGTTGGTTTAAGAGGAGAAAGATACATCAGGAACTTAGAAATTCTATAAGGGTTTTACTTAGTTTTTCTATCATTATTGGTCTTGTACACATGTTAAACGATGGGATTTTGATGTTCTTGATGCATTGTTTTAGACAAATATTTCGGATGTATAAAATGTGATTTGTCAAGTTTTTTTGTTAAAGTGACATGTGAAACACGATTTTATGAACTGTGAAGCGATTTGGATAATTGTTTTTGCATTTCATGAGTTGTGAATGTAAAACAAAATTTGATTGATGAGACGCAAAATTTCATGATTTCTTTGCTACATAAAGAGAGAATTCACTTTATTCATCTTGCATTTCTAAATCTCTAACATAACAAACACACTAAATTTGTCAAAATACAAAAGCAGTGCCTTGTAGGTTTTGACTATTTTTTTTTAGCAATCTTTCTTTAGTCTTCTGGATATGAGCAAATGCGCATTCGTATATTATGCCCCTAATTTTAATTTTTTGTTTTTTGGATTTGGTTTTGTGAGTAATCAGGATGATTAAAAGAAAGTTTTCTTTAGAGGGTATGGAGAAGGAGGATTTGGAGGATACCTGTGATGAAAATCTCTTTGGTTTTCTTCATGCAATTGGAAATTCATCTAGATTTGTTTACATCAAAGATATGCTCAATGTTCCCTTTGATTTGCAAGAGCTCTTGAAGGATCCTAAAGATAAACTGAAGGATTTTAGGAGGTTTTATGATAGACATGTGGAAGGCCTAGAGATTGAGGGATTTGTCCATTATAGCAATGTAATGGAAGCTACCAATGCTGCTAGAACAACTTTGCAAACAAGGTTTAGTCTTATTGATGAGGAATTCATGAAGTGGAAAGAAAATTTTCATTTTCATCAAAATTAGCATCAATGTCTTCTTGTATAGAAGGATGTTGGCTTTCTTGTATATCATCATATATGGATAGTTGTTGTTTAGATACAATACATGAGAAGAAGATAGAGGATATTGCATGCAAAGACAAAGAAGTTGAAGAGAATGGTGAAATATTTTAGGAGAATATTGAAAACCAGTTAGTGTAAGGATTTGATGTTGCTTTGTTTAAAAGTGAGAACATTACAAAAGTGGAAGAAAAGAAGATAGAGTTGAGTACAGAGATTGAAAGAGGTCCTCTTGAATGTGTCTCAACATTTCCCAATTATCTCATTAACAAAAAGAGATATGTATTGCTATTAAATGATATTCAACACATTTTTTATCTTAGAGAGGTCCTTGCAACATGGGGTCAAAATGATAAGAATTTTATAGGTTATGAAGAGGAATTGCTAGCAACTCTTGATGTTAAGGGAGAGAACTTTCAAGACCTCTCTATAGCCTTGCATTCTTGTATTAATCAGATCGTGAAATATGAAAAGGAGGGGATACCGATAGAGGAAGAGAACTTACAAATTCAGTAGAGACTTGGTATTGATAACATGGGGTATGAAGAGAAACTAAAGTCTCCATTAGAGGAGAAACCAAAAAGTTTAATAAATCTATATGATGATAGTCTTCTTGAAGAAGATGAAAACCCTAAGGTATGAAAGATAATTCTAAGATATCCATTGTGATTTATATTAGAGTATGTTATGCATTATAGATAAATATTATTAGATATTTATCTACTGACATCTTATACTATTGTGGTTTATTGTGCATATAGAAATTGAAGATGCAGCCAACTTTATTGGAAGAGCCAAGGGCTCAAGGCCATTAAAGCTTGGCAAAAGTCAAGGTATTGGTCATTATATTGGAAGCTTAAATTGAAATTTATTATAGCAAGTTGTCAAGCTCTTCAAGCTTACCAATAATGGCTTTGAAAGCTATCTCCAAGGTGATTGGATCCCAAGCTTTCAATAGAGGTTCAAACAATATAATTTTGGTGGAGAAGGAAGAAGCTATAGTGAGTGAAATGTTGATTACCCCAAGCTTTTGTCATTGCCTTTTTAAAAAGGTTCAATTGGTTTTGAAGTCTTTGAGATTATCAACATTCCATTGAGTTTTATCACAATAAAATAATACTTTTTCTGGTGTTTTCCAAACATTAGCTTTTCTATTCTGAGCTTATCAATTATCTGTCAGAGAGATAACCAGGGAGAGAGAAAGAGGAGCACTTGTCAGAGAGAGAACCAGGGAGAGAGAAAGAGGAGAGAGAAGACTACAGAGGAGAGAGAAAGACTGCAAGAAGAGAGAAAATAAGAGCGACGAGGAGAGAGAAAGACTAGATTTAGAGAGAGAAAGACAAGAAAGAAGGGGAAGCCATAGAAGTTGTGAGCAAGAAGGGAGAGAAAGTCTGTAATTGTATTAATGTGTCAAAAAGATATTAAAATTACATGTCCTCTCCTTTTATACCAATGCCAGTGTGACATGGCATAATATCAATATTATTTACACTAATTCCTTATTCTCAGCTTCTTACAATCCATCCCTTCCCAAAAGTTTTTGTCCTCAAAAACAAACCTGAAAGACTAGAAAAGGATAGATGAAACAGAGTACTACTCTGATACAAGGGCTACAAAAAATAGGAAAAGCACTAGTTTGTACTAAGTAATGGAGAGGATCCTAAGTGGGAAAAATGAATAGGCCATATGAACATCCATTTTGAAATGATAAAACTGAAAACTGAACCATCATAACTCCCAGAAAGGACACCTGCAAGAAATAGACAACTTGCTGTCTACTATAGAACCTGCTGTAGTAAAATGGAGATATCTTGTGATGGGCATATCCAAATCAAGTGTGCTATGAGTCAAAAGAAAACTCATTAGACATACTTGCAACCCATATAGATATCCTTCTTTTGTAATCAAACCAGAATTGAAGTTGAACCAAAACAGTAAGCTGTCCAGAAACTGTCTGCAGTAGAACCAGAGATAAATGGACTAATTTTCAGCCAAATAAGCATCTCAAAGATGAAAATTCTGAATCCCAATATGGATGTTGGCCTAATGAAGGTGCAAAATCCTGCTCAAAACCTCCTGGATCAAAAGGTATTCCGTCATAATGATTGTCCAAGAGAATAGAATGCCTCTCAACCACATACTCAAATCCACCCGGATCAAATGGATACAATGAAGTATCCCCATAATCAAGTCCATGATCACATCCATAATCCCCTGGATCATAGGGAAGCACAATGCCATCTTCATATTCATGTATGCCCAAATCATGTATTATATCATCATCAGACATGTGCCAGTCATCATAACCATGATCAAGGTACTCATTATCAAATGTGTTCAATGGCTGTTGTAGACCTTGATTAAGTGTAAACTGATGCCCAAAAATATCATCATGAGGTTTCTCTAAGAGTCTAAAACCTTCAACATGACCATCTACATCTGCAAGTGTTTCATGTGATTCATCAATGAAGATGCCATCAGCTTGTACATCTTGCTCATCTGCAAGTACCTCATATAATTCATCAACGAAGATACCATCAGCTTGTACATCTTTCTCTTCATTGTTCCCTTCTTGTACATCTTCTTGGGCTCGTACATCTTCTTGGTCTTCTTCTTGCTCATCCTCTTGTTGATCATGTTGTTCATTATCCAAATCTTGTTGTTGAAGAGATGGATGCTCATAAGCATAAGCATGTTGACCATAATAACCATTCTGCTGCCAAGGCTCAATGGAATGATACTCATCAGCATATACATGTTGTCCATAAGCATAAGCATTTAATTCAAGTGTACCATCAGCATATAGATGCTGGCCATAAGCATAAGCATTTGATTCAAGTGTACCATCAACATATAGATGCTGGCCATAAGCATAAGCATTTGATTCAGGTCTTGCTATTTTTTCCATAACCGCCTTTATAAGAGCAATACACTGATCAATCAAAACTCCAAGTTTGTCAATTCTAGCTTGTGTTTGAAGCCAACCTTGTCCAAGTTTGTCAATATTAGCCTGTGTTTGAAGCCAACCTTGTCCAAGTTTGTCAATATTAGCCTGTGTTTGAAGCCAACCTTGTTCACTAGAGCTGGAGCTATTGATCTCAGCTGCCATTCTAGTCAAGTTGAAGAGATATGTTGTTCCTTGAAAAATATAAGTCCAAATAAGGTGTATGATAGCTTGAATCGAAGGTTAGGATGTCTAGTATCAAGTAGAAATCCTGGTTTGAATTTAGGAGTAGCAATACCCCTCTCTGTTTAAGAATTTTCAGAACTATCCACAGTGAACTGCTAGTGAACTGCCGGTACTAAATAGGCTCTAGCTCGAGAAATATATGTCCAAATGAGATGTTTGATAGCTCCACTCGAAACTTATGATGTCTAGTATCAATTCCAATTGTTCCTTTGTCGTTAGAATGATGCTACTTATTTCTGTAGCAACTTTCCCAAATCTGTCCCTGTTTGGACTGCACCCTGTTTAGCACTGTAATGACCCTATTTTGCCTCGTAATCATTACCTTTCATCTAAGGAAAGTTGTAAGGCATTTAAGATCAGTAAGAATACTGATTAGAAATGCACAAACCCTACAATTACATCCTTGATACATCCAAGAATTACTCTACAAATAGCCCAACTAATCCTTACTACATACTCTCAACCACTTGATCAAGCAAAACCCAAAAGCATTGAGAACTCCAATAGTTGCTTCAAAACGGAGCTAACCAAGAAACAAACTCCAATATAGCTTGAGTTGGTTGCAAACTTCAAAGTACCCAATGAATTGAATCATACCAAGTAGATTCAAAGGTAAGAAGATACCCAATTACTTGAGCTTACTTGATGAACTCCTCAAAGCCAATCTTGTAGCAAGAACGCTTGAACCAAAATAGTAGTATATCTCAACATCATACTCTACTCAATAATGCTCCAATGGTTCTCCATGAACCATAGCTTGTTGAAGAAGAACCAAATGCTTATCCCCTATGCTGAAACATTGTTGAATCTCTAGACAATGTGACTTCTTCAGTGTATACAGATTCCAAAGCCACAGTCTGCTAAGAAGACTGTTCCAACCACGGGATCGATCTTTGCAAGTCGTTGGGGAGGAGTGAAACCTGGAACACCAAGCCTGGAACACTATGAATCGGTACTAAGATATCCTGTCCAGTCTCCAGATCCAAACAAGGTGTTTCAATTCTATAATGAGCTCCACAGCTACCTTGCTGCAGCGGGAGTTGATGGAGTCAAAGTAGAAGTACAGAACATATTGGAGACCCTTGGATCAGGGTTCAGAGGTCGTGTGTCCTTGACAAGAAAGTACCATCAGGCCTTAAAAGCATCTATTGTTCACAATTTCCCTAACAATGGGTGAAGAGGGCAGGCCAGTCTTGATCACAAGGATGTTGCCAGAGCATTTAGCCAGCAGTCAAACTCAGAAGCAGTTCTTTAGGTACTTTGTCTTCACAATGGAACTCGGCCTAGCCTACATGTAGTCTACTGTCCAGCAATGCATACTCATTTTGGATGCAGGTCCTTTGAAGAAGGGAGCACCTGGTTTTTTTTCTGCCATAGTACAATTATTGAAGCTCCTGGTTTTTTTTCTGCCATAGTACAATTACTCAAGCTCCTGGTTTTTTTCTGCCATAGTACAATTACTGCAGCTGTTGGGTGACCATTACCCAGAGAGAGCATGCTGAACATCGCGTAAGGACTGCTAGATCTTATTCTAACTGCAATGAGTGGACAACAGAACAAAGCTATAATGATCAAGAAGATGAGGACAAATTTGACACCATATGGAGCTCAAAAGGGCACACAAATGCAATCCAAAGTGTTTCCAATTGCTCCAGCTTCCGCATTTCATCCTCATCGTCATGTTCATCTGCAGGTGATGAAGAGCCTTTGCCAAAGAGATGGCGAGATTATACAGTGGACTTCCATTTTCCTGAGCCCACAGAGCTTGCACCTCCACTTCTTCAACTTATTGATGTTACTTTCAGCTATCCTGGTCATGAAGGCAGTTACCCATGTGCTGGTGCTACCCCACATGTGAAACATCCTGCGGCAGATGTTCCAAGGTCTACGCCTGAGAATGTCCCAGCAAATGTTGTGCTACCCCCTCCTCTTAAGAATGGCATGAAGTGCATATTCTCTGAGACTATGGTTGAACCTACCCTCTATGTAACTGAAGATGGCAGGCCATGAACTACCTTGGCTTCAATAGGAGGCCCGGCTGCAGCAATGAGGCAATTGCAGGACTGGGACATGAAGACTTACACTGCACACCAGAAACCTGTGTTTCTTTCCAATTGGACAACTCCTAAATCCAATGGTCTGGCATCCTGGCAATCTGCCTTGGAACAATAGCCCGCTGGCATACACCGGTGATGGTAGCCCACAGAAATCTGCCTACGTGTGATCAACACCAGGCTACTGAAGTGGAAAGGCAAAATGCAAATGGAGAACAAGGCGATGCAAGTGGTGAAAACTTCAGTCGTGATGTTCATCTAGCATCTAGCAAAAGAGGGGTAGAAACTGATAGTATTTCAGAACATAACCAGTCTTTCTATAGTGATGGAGTTTCAGTGCCTCATAGTCGTGGATTGAATAAGCTAACACTAAAGCATGAAACAGCTCCAATGGATCTGGACAAGAATCCACTGAAAAGAGCCGTTGACACTCAGGCATGGCATGCAAGTAGTCGCATCTTAGGTACAGGTAGCAATGGGCTTTTTGAGGAGAGTCAGACTCAAAATGAAAGTTCCAACTGGCATTTCATGCACAAACAACTCTCTCAACTCGAATTGCATCAGATTTAGAGAATATGTTCTCTGTTTGTTAAGACAATCCCCCTGCAATGCTTCCTCTGACGGTGAGACATCAGTTTTCTACTGCCAAAGCTCACGATTGGAATCGTCCTCTGATATACTTTTGATCACTAATGTAGAGATCTTTTGCAACAGCTTATCCACAAATACCCTTCTGAAAGTGGAGGAAGAGCTGTCCAATATTTTCTTCCATTTTGCCTTCAGCTTTTAGAAGAAATCTTCAGTGTTGCCTGTCTTTAGGGTTTGAAGAAGAACAAAATACTTGTGAGGAGAGGTTGTTGAAAACACCATAGATGCTGGAAAAAAATCTTGAAGAAGAAGAAGAAGAAACGTTTACTCCCTAAAGCCTCTTCAAAGCCTTCAATAATGGTGCTCCACTTGTTAAGAATGAAGAGTAAAAAAAGTTTCCAGCATGAAATGCCTTCAAAAACCTCATGGCTGAAAGCTAGGAGAAGATCTCTGCTGCAACTCCATGAAAGCTTGGCAAAAGCTTGGAGAAAGAGGAAAGGAATACCTCTTTTGGAAAGTAACCACAGTTGAACCCCAAACTAAGCCTGGTTAACCATCCTTTACCCTAGTTACCTTCAATTTTGCATAAAATTTGATGACATCCAGCCATTTAAGCATTTATCTACCATATCTAACCTTGGATATCTCCAGATGTTTTCTCTTGCTAACTGTAGGTGTCCTGCAGCACTCCACTAGTCACTGTCTTGTACCATTTTTGTCTGAAATTGATTTTGAAATAGGAAAATGGGACTGAAAATGGAAGAAAATAATGGATCAAAGACTCAAGCTCTGATACCACTTGTCAGAGAGAGAACCAGGGAGAGAGAAAGAGGAGAGAGAAGACTGCAGAGGAGAGAGAAATACTGCAGGAAGAGAGAAAATAAGAGTGACGAGGAGAGAGAAAGACTAGATTTAGAGAGAGAAAGACAAGAAAGAAGGGGAAGTCATAGAAGCTGTGAGAGCAAGAAGGGAGAGAAAGTCTGTAATTGTATTAATGTGTCAAAAAGATATGTAAAATTACATGTCCTCTCCTTTTATACCAATCTCAGTGTGACATGGCATAATATCAATATTATTTACACTAAATCCTTATTCTCAGCTTCCTACATTATCAGCATGATCCTTAACTGCATTATGTAGGCACTTCCACTTATTGTATCTAATAGTTGAGCCACCATTCCTAGAGTTTATCTTACCATGTCTCCTATGAAAGTGTAGAAACCTTCTAGCCTTCACTCCATTAATAGATGGCTTTTTAGAGACACAATTGCCATCCTTAGACTTTTGAAGATATAATTCAATAGCAACATTACCACCATGCAAAACAATTGTAGATAAGACTTTTTCAATCTTTGTTATAACATTTGTTCTAGTTGATAATGGCTTCAACTTCCATGCAAATCCTATAATATAAAGATGAACAAGATTTTCAATTATCCTACAAAGCACATGAAGTGTACATATATGGACATTCACTAAAGGAATGTCTAGGAGTGGCTTAAATTGTGGATCCTTGTTGTCCCTAGAGGGAGCTCTATTCCAATTACTTGAGTTTAACTCTATGGTTGGGGACATGCAATATAGGCAAGAAGATCTAGAGTTGGCTCCCTTTGATACATTGTACATACATTTAATTGTATTTAAGTCACCAGTTATGTGCCACTCAATCTTATAGTTTCCATTCTTTCAACAAATAGCTCTTCTCATACTTGTCTCTTAATAACATCAGGTATTGGTGTTCAATGAAAAACCCAATACAATATATCAAAATCCTCTGTATCTACTTTGAATGCTCCTAGCTAACAGATGTGTTCTAATTGAACACTAAATGACATTGACTTTGCAATGATCTGAAAAAATAACTCTATTCATCAATATAATAGAGACCCTCTCCAGTTTTGTACATTTTTCACATTTTTAAAGTGGAGAAAAATGTATCTTGCTACTTGGATTCTTTTAATACAACCACCTCCTCCTCGTCTGAGACTCTCAATATTTCTAAGAGCCTTTTGTTGATTTTGAAGGCCTAAAATAGTTTGCTTTCATTGATAAGATTTGATGCATTTCTCCAACAAGTGAATACTCTGTTGATAGCCCTCTAGCTTCTTTAGCAACTCTTATTATGTTTTGATAAAAGCAAAGATGGTTCTCCAATTTGAGGACATCCTTTTCTATAACCAAGTTAAGTGTATAACTTAGAAACCCATTATATCTATCACCAATGAAACTCAACAATGAAGAGCTATTATAGAAAGGCCGAGTGCTACTTTTTCTAGGATCTTTGGGATATAGCCTACCATCTAACCAAAGATGAAAATTCTTCTTTCCTTCAAACCTGAGTATATGTTTCATAGACTCTATAATAGTAATGGGTTTTGTTCTCTTCCTTATTGGTTCATACTCACTATCCAACTCAATATGAAGATGATAGAGAGATCTTTTACTAGAGCTACAGAGATCATTGGATGACCGATCCATATCTAAGGATGTGATTAGAAGATTGGATTGAAAAACTATGTGAATTAGAAACAAGAAGGAAAACGAATAAGAAACTAGTAAGGATGGGAAAGAAAGAAGAGAGCGAGAATGGAGGGAAGTAATCAATCATTGAAAAAAATTCAAATTGAATATTAGTTTTCACTTTAATGAGGATGAGTAAGATCTTCATTATGACAATCTTTGTCACCTTTATGGTGGCCTAGATTTCTAGGTTTTATGTGAACACGAGAATATCTCAACAATAAATTATTAATCATTTTTATATATTTAATTACCAATATATAAAAAATAATATCTAAAAATAATTTTATTTTCTAAAATATTTTCTCTCTCTAGGATTGCTTACAGGGCATTTTTGAGACCTCAAAACTCCCCTAATATATTTGAGATAAACTATCAAAATTAAAACAAAGTATTTTGAAAATGGTATTTCTTTGATGTACAAAACATTCCAAAGTATTCTGAAAATATTATTTCTTTGATGTACAGAACTTTTCGTTAGAATTGAAACAAATTATTTTGAAAATATTCTTTATTTGATGTAAAAGCATTCCAACACCTGTAAATTCACTATTTTGTCCTCTTAAGCATTTATGGGTCCAGAGTAAGGTCTCTAAATCCTATAGCAACTTGGATATGATCTGTAGGCACTAAGTAATACTTGTAATCATGTTTATAAGTTCTATATAAACTCTAGAATACCTCATAGCACTTGTAACGAGAAGTAAATAATATCACCAAAATGATCTCTAGTAGAAGTGACCTAGAATAGCCTGTAGCACATGTAAATAACTAAAAATCTACCCCAATAAATGTCCAAGTACCTTGTTACTCTTACAAGTATCTATATCCTACCATTATGTTAGAAGAACCTAGAAAGAACATATAATCCATGTAATTTGGCGAGTCCTATTTGAATGCTTTTCACCTAAAATCTTCAAGTCTTCAATTTCTCCACTTGTAGTACCTATGTGAGGGATAAATCTATGGGCTGGGCTCCCTACATGGACTCTAAATCACTAAGAGGAGGGAAAAGTTTTCCCTGGGTCTATTGGTTGCACCGCCTTGGGATATTCAATAATGGGGAAGAGCCACCTCTCTTTTATCCCAATATCTCTCCTAGCCTCCACCTTTTCCCTTGGGGGTGTATACATGGCAAGAGCATTATAATCTATGAAAAAATGGTTGAAATGCATTACTAAAATTAATCTTTCAACCTTTTAATGATATGCATGGATTGATAGATCAAAATAAATTTGAAAAATGAGGATTGGATGAGGATCTCATCACTGTAATCAGTGACTCATTGATTGAAATGCTTATCCTTTACAATTTATTCTTGGATATAAGAGAATCAAAAGATCAAATTAGGGTTTTGTATGAAAGCAAGAAACTCTCTCCCTCCCTCCCTCCCTGTGTGTGTGTGTGTGTGTGTGTCCCTTTCTCTCTCTCTATTCCTTTCCCACTTTCTACCTCCACTCTCTCTCTCTCTCTCCCCCCTCCGTCCCTCCCTCTCTCTCTCTCTATTTTCCCTCATGTTTGTTTATCTCTCCTTCCCTCTCTCCCTACTCTCTATTTATGACTACTTCCATCTCTCTCATTATTTTTATCTAACCTTCCCTAGCCTCTCTATATTTCTCTCTCCCTCCATCTCTTCATCTCCCTCCCTCCCCCTCCTCTCTCTCTCTCTCTCTCTCTCTCTCTCTCTCTCTCTCTCTCTCTCTCTCTCTCTCTCTCTCTCTCTCTCTCTTTTCCCTACATTTCTTTTATCTCTCCCTCCCTCTCTATATTTCTCCCTCTCCCTTTCTCCTCTTTATCACTATCCCTTCTCTCTTTCTCTTTTTTCCTTTGCTCTCTCTATTTTCTTTATTTATCTCTCTTTCAGTCTCTCTTTATATCTCTATATTTATGTCTCTCTCTTTTTCTCTCTTTTTTTTAATCTCTCCCCCTATAGTATCTCTCTATTTCTCTCTTCCTCCCTCTATCTATTTTCTTCTCTTATCTCTCTCCCTCCCTCTCATTCTCTTTTCTCCTTTCCTTTATAATTTATTTACTTTTCTCTCTCCTCCTCTCTATATGTTTTTTTCTCTATTTCTCTCTTTTTTTATTTCTCTCTCTCTCTCTCTCCCTCCCTCTCTCTCTCTCTCTCTCTCTCTCTCTCTCTCGATCTCCCACTCTCTCTATTTCTATATTTTTATCTCCCTCACCCCCTCTCTTTTTATTTTCATCTCCCTCCCTCTTGCTCCCTCTCTCTCCCTCTATAATTTCTCTCTCTAATTCCTCTCTCTCTATTTTCTATTCTTTTCTTTATTTTTTTCTCTCCCACTTTCTATTTCTCTCTACATTTTTTTCTCTCTACCTCCCCCTTTCTATGTTCCTTTATTTTCTTTAGTTTTCTTTCTTCCTCTTTCTATTCCTCCCTCCATTTTTCTCTCCTCTCTCTTTTTATTTATCTATCCCTCCACTCTCTATTCTCCTCTCTCCCTATTCCTCCTTCTTTTTGTTTCTCTTCCTTCCTTTCTCTTTCTTTCCATATCTCTCTCTCTCTCTCTCTCTCTCTCTCTCTCTCTCTCTCTCTCTCTCTCTCTCTCTCTCTCTCTCTCTCTCTCTCTCTCTCTCTCTCTCTCTCTCTCTGCTTCCCTCCTCCTTTGCGGACTCTCTCCTTCTCCTTTGCACTCGTCTGCTCCCTCCTCATGGATGGTGGTGGCAACAATCACCTCTCTCTCTCTCTCTCTCTCTCTCTCTCTCTCTCTCTCTCTCTCTCTCTCTCTCTCTCTCTCTCTCTCTCTCTCTCTCTCTCTCTCTCTCTCTCGCTTTGAGCTCTCTCCCCTCTCTCTTTCACTCTCTCACTCTCTCTTGTTTATAAACTTGTAAAATGTGGTGCTTATGTTTCAGTGATTTTTTTAATAGGCCATCGTTATTTACATCACTAAAAGTGTCATTATTTGTATCACTATTAGAGTTTCTATCAGCATTGCTATATATATAGTGATGGTAATAGGTATATAGCAATGCTAATAGTGATGCAAATAGTTATGCAAATAATAATGCAAATATAGATACAAATAGCAACACTAATAGCGATGCTTTTAGTAATACCACCTATTGCATCTACAATGGCTATCACTATACTTTCATTTTCTTGTAGTGCCTCCCCCGTCTCTCTCATAATTTTATAATTCTCTCTCTCTCTCTCTGTCTTCTTTCCTCCCATCTCTCTCCTTGTAACTTTAGTAATTCTCTTTCTCTCTCTCCCCTTTCCTCCAACCTCTCACTATCTATATTTTTTTCCTTTCCTTCCTTCCACCTCTCTCGTAATTTTTAGAATTCTCTCTCTCCCTCTCTCTCTCTCTCTCTCTCTCTCTCTCCTTTCCTCTCACTTTTCACTCTCTCTATGTTTTTTCTTTCCTTTTCCCCGCTCTCTCGTAAATTCTTTAACTCTCTCTCTCTCTCTCTCTCTCTCTCTCTCTCTCTCTCTCTCTCTCTCTTTGTCTTTCAAGTTTTTATTTTCTCTATCCTATCTCGCTCTCCCTACAAAATTTTATATTGTCTTTCTCATTTCTTTAATTCTCTCATCATCATCTCTCTCTCTCTCTCTCTCTCTCTCTCTCTCTCTCTCTCTCGTTTTTCTTCCCTCCCTATCCTCTCCCCCCAAAAATTTTTACCCTTTGTCTTTTCACATGTTTTATTACATTTTAAATTTTTATTTTCTCTCTCTCTCTCTCTCTCTCTCCAAGTTTTGCTTTTCTTCCTCTCTTCTTTCCTCCATGCTCTCATTATCTCTAGGTTTTTTTTCTTTCTTGCCCCCTTCCTTTCGTCTCTCTCTCTCTCTCTCTCTCTCTCCTAATTTCTGAAATTCTCCTTTTCTCTATATGTTTGTCTCAATAGAAGTGACAACGCACCTCAATATTTTCATCTTTGCAAGAAAGATTGGATTCTTGGTTAACTCGATAGCAATCATAGAAGTGAATGCACTATAGGGACCACATCAATAATAACAAGGTCTACCACTAGCATGTCTAACCAAAGAACCTCTTTGTAAGTGCCTTAGTGGCTGTAACATACTCAACCTCAAGGACTCTGTATTTCTTCACCCTATATATCCAAGAAAGAGTAACTCTAGCAAAGGTGGAGACATAGCCAAACGTGGACTTTCTACTATTTGCATATTCTACATAATTAGAGTTAGTGTACCCCACAACTTTTGTATCCTAGCCATCATAACATATACACATAGCTGTTGTGCCCTTTTTGAGGTACCTCATGATATCCTTAACGGAATCCCAATGCCATCTACTAGGTATAGCCATATAGCATGCCAAAACTCCCACTATAAACGTTATGTGAGGATGAGTGGCTACTATCATGGCATACATGAAACTGCCCATGGTAGATGCATAAGGGATCTTGGCTTGACTAACCTTCACATGAAAAGGTTGGGATAGCCAATAGGGTTATCATCCTGCATATGAAATCTCTTAAGGACTTTCTAGATATACTCCTTTTGTGATAGATAAAGGAGCCCCTTAAAGTGATCGCACGTGATGTGCATCATCCCAAGAATGTGCGAGGCATGTCCCATATCCTTTATCTCAAAGCTCTTCTTGAGTTGATTTTTCAAGGCATCCAGCTTGTCACGAGCTCTCTTAGCAATAAGCATATCATCCACATAGAGTACAAAGATCATAAGACTACCTTCACAAGCCTTTATGTATAAATACAAATCCATAGCACTATGTCCATATCCTTGTGAATGAGTAAAAGCATCAAACTTGTATTATCATTCTCTAGGTGCATCCTTAAGGCCATAAAGACTCTTTCTCAGCTTATACACACCGTTCCTCCCTACCTTTTTTTAAAAGTCTTAGGATGTTGCATATAGATCTCATCATGCAAGTTTCCATGTAGAAAAGTTTCATTCACATCCATCTAATAAAGGTCAACAAGAAATGCTCTTACCAAGAATAAGGTCATCATTTTGACCACAAGAGAAAATAATTCATCAAAGTCAATACCATATTTCTGCTTGAAACCCTTAGCTACCAATCTAGCCTTTTAAGCGGGCTTAGAGCATCCAATGATACTTTTCAACTTGTATACCTACTTGCATGGCAATGCCTTCTTGCCATTAGGCAAAGGAACTAAATTCCATGTATAGTTAGTCTACAGGGAGTCAAACTTTGATTGATAGCCCTATCCCATGAGTGAATATTATCTCTGTGCATGGCCTCATCATAATAGAGAGTCTTACTTACATCTATCACCATAAGATAATCCATGGAGGGCATAAAGCACTTAGGCTGACATCTAGCTCTAGTTGTGCATCTCAAAGTAGACTAATCCTACACAACAGGTGGGGCCTAGGCCACTAGAGCATCAACTATTGTAGGCTATCTAGTTGGCTATACGGGAGTAGGAGAGGCACCTCCTGAAAGATCACCCTACATACCTCAACCACCTTCTTAGCGATTTTCAAATCTAGGGTCTCTTGGGACCTACTTGTTAGTTGATGTCCTTTGAAGAGATCCGTCAACCCGAACTCCAAAATAAGGAGAGAGCCGAGTGGGCTAGACGGAGGGCCAAAATCAATAGGCATTATTCTCCTAAATGGAGTAGTCCTAAACCTATTCAAGGGTAGGGTCTTAGTACCCTTAACCTGAATCAAAGTCCATTAGGAGGTGGAAGTTCTAGTACTTCGCCTCTCTCAATTAATCTGCCCACTTTGAGTGGTGTGACAGCTTTGCTTGTCCCGATTCCATTAGCAAATCCAATCATTGCCATGGTGCAACCTATCTCAATCCCTGCGGGAACGATGGATTTTCCAGCCTTAGGTTTCCCCCTACCCATTTTTAATGGGTTAGCGGAAGAGGATATGGAGCTTCATATAAGGGAGTTCCAAAAGCTAATGTTTAATTGCCGCATCCAAGAGGAAGGGCATCTAATGATGTTTTTCAATATGACCATGAAGGGAAGGGCAGCTATATGGTATCATGGCCTTGAGGTTAGAACCATAACCACCGTGGATTTATTTTATGAAGCTTTCGAAGGGAGTTCACCCCCGAGAGAGGTGGCCAATATTGGCTACGCGTGTTGAATTTGGCACGCCAAGAACTGCATGAAGATATATGAGCGTATGCTAAGAAGATTAAAGAGGTTTTTCGTAAATTGGATACCTCTATCCCTATTCCACCCGCTGCCTAGTTGCAATACTTCTTGCATGGTCTTGATTTTAACATCTAGGTGCAGGTGAGTAGTGTCACCTTGGAGGATATAGACAGTGCCATTAGACGAGCGCAAGAAATAAAGTCTCATCTGTAAGTAGCCTATGCTTCTTGAATCAATCCAAATATGGATTTAGTGTTGGGAAATAATTTGCAATTGATCAATGGCAGTGGACCAAAAAGTAGCTTGTCGGTATCCTATCCAAGATAGTCTCTGAAAAGAAACGGGACTGGGATACCAAATTATATGTGGCAGTATGGGTGTATAATACGACGTTCAAACGAGCTATTGGTCACACCCCATTCAAGCTAGTATATGGAGAGGAGTGCATCCTACCTCTAGAGATTGAGTTGCCGATGATAAGATTTGCAATCAATCATTCTTTGGGTGATGGGGATGCCCTCTTAGAGCGCTTTACGACTCTGGCACACCTCAATGAGATTAAACTGCAGAGCTTGCTACATCAGGAGGTGACCAAGTGTCAAATGAAGGAGCTCCATGACCTAAAAGCAAAGAAATGCACTTTTAAGAAAGGACAACTAGTGTTGTACTATGATGTGCGTAGAGAATTATTTCTAGGAAAGCTAGAGCCCAAATGGGCGGTCCTTATAGGTTTGTTAGGATCAGGAAGAATAAATCCACAACATTATTGGCAGATCTTGAGGGTGTGGAGTTTAAGAATAAGGTTAATATTAATAAGATTAAACCTTATTATTTCTGACTGTGCTAATGACATAAGTGCCTTGCAGGTCTATGCATGATTAATCGGACATCTGAAAGGAAACATCGATAGAGGTTGATGGGTCGACTGATTCCTTATTTGGAGCACCCATATCTAGAGTAGTGGTATCATCAGGGGAAAGCTCATCTGGTGGAGTAAAGGCTATAAATTGACTGAGCAAGATGACGTGACATTTGTTTGGGAGATTAAGGTCTTATATCCACTGTTTACAGATTTTGATGTGAGTCCCTATAGTCTTTAATGATGAAGGTGGGATGGAGCCGTCAGTTCATCCGCTAAATATGTTGAATTTTGATTATCATAATTACGAATAGGGGAGTTTTGGATGGTTGGCTATGTAAACCCCTTGGGGACGTACACATTATACTTTGATGGGGCGTTCAGGGGTCCTAATAAAAAAGGGAGTGTTGAAATAGTTATTTGAGATCCCCGATGTAGAGTTACAATGAAATTAGCTGCTTATCTCCGGGTAGGGTTCACTAACAACATGACAGAGTATAAAGCCTTGATTAAGGGATTGCATATTGCCAAGAAAGGTGGTAATCGGCAATTGTTAGTAAAAGGGGATTCCCATCTGATCTTGAATCAACTCAATCGGACATATACAATCTCAAATCCTATCCTTTGTATGTATCATCGAACTGATATAACCCTACTTGATGAATTTGAGAGCATCTCTCTTCAGCTGATTCCACGTTATTGGAATCAGTTTACGGATTCACTAGCCAAATTTTCTTTTGAAGAGGACCTCTTCTTCAACTGTGATCCTAGTCCAGATGTTGTTATTGATAATGAGACCAGACTTGGTCACTTGTAGGGAATGTTATCAGACCACACATTATATGGTAGGCGATGGTTGATATTGGTAATGTGAAGAGTAGCCAAGACCCATCTACCACTATTATCTTGGACCTATAGATTGATTTGACGACATGTTAAGTGTATGCCTCTTGCTATGTATGCAAGAGGTATGGGTCACAACTTGATACATTTAGTTTAGGGCTGAGAGCCCTATTTTTCCGCTTTCTTCCAAGGAGGGATCTATATGAGCTGGTTTGATTAATTTATTTAGGCCAATAGGGCTAGTGGTTTTAAGGGTCTAATGTTTGATTTCTTTAGGCCAAGAGGGCCAGTTAGTTTGTAGTACAAATGTGCTATTCCTTTAGGCCAAGAGGACCCTATGTCTGTTTGGTGCACGTATGTTTAATGGCTTGTTGTTTTAGTGATTTCATCATACAGGTTGATGAAGTCACTGGAGGGAGCCTTTGCTATGGAGGAGCTTCTTGTGGCCATTCCAAGTGGTTTGGTCCCCCTTTTTGAGTATTTTCCCTTAAGCAATTAATGATATATATGCCTATGAGGTTACTTTCTTTTGTTTATTGGGGACCGGCGATCAAGGGATGAAGTCCCAAGTTTAGGTTATGTATGTCTGTGAGAAGTTTGAGTAGTCATTGCCTCCTGCAAAGGGATTGTCAAGCATTGAAAGACCTATTTTCGAAGGAAGTTCTAGTGACCCTGTTCTACTGACGTGCTAGGCGGCTGATCTAGGAGGTCTTGTTAGTGTGAGGCAGTTAGAGAAGCCTACTAAAAATACCCAAAAGGAAAAACCCTAAATATCTGAAAGAAAATATATGAATATACGGAGGTGTGTAAAAAGGGGATATGACCCCTAAAACAATAAAAGAGAGAAGAAAGAAAAATCCTTGAGCAGTTGTTTATTGCCTTGTGAGGGCTTGGTAGGTTCATGCAGACGAGCCCGACCCAAGGCTGATGCCTTGTCTTCCTAGGGGTGGCATCTAGCTAGAAAAATATAAATAAAAGAAGGTTGGAGTGAAAATAAAAGTGAGAGTTAGAAAATGATTAAGTGTCGCCTTGCGAGGGCTTGGTAGGTTCTTGGGTACTGAGACAGGACCTAAGGCCGATGCCCTGTTCTCCTTGGGTCACTGCACTCAGCTCCCTCCTTTTTACAAGCTCGAATATGGAAAATAAGAGCTTAAAGAACCAATGTGCTAAAAGATAATATTTATTGATCAGACTATAGGAGTCCTTGCCTAGTGGGAGCTCCTAGTTGAGTTGTCCTTAGTTAGGTATGTAGTTTCGGCCACCACTTAGGATGACCTCTTTGATTGTTCTTTTTCACTTGGCTGTGTTGGAACAGTTGGTTAGTGACTAGCTTTTGGCTTTCTGTCTGATTATGCTTGGCCTACTCCTTGTGGATTTCATGCCTTGGTTTTTTCAGGGGGTAGGGTGAAAGCTATGATGTGTTTTGTTGCCTATATTTTGTATCACCTTGATGCTCTTTGGGGTTGTGTTTATATGCAGATTTGTTTGTGGGATTCGACGGGCTGAGTTGCCCTATCCCGTGGTCGCTAAGAACAAATGATTTTTAATGCCGAGAAGTGCTTAAAAATAGCCAAAAATTTCAAATTTCAGGGAAAAAATAGACTTCGTCAAAGGTGGCGGGTGCAATTAGTACGATTTTAAGATGCAAGTCCCTAAAACAGTAGTGCTTATTTTCATGAAAAATCAAATGGTGGTGGCAGATGGTTGAGACGGAGTTTTTCTAGTTGCAAAACGACATCACGAATCCAGCGGAAGTTTTAGATCTCCATTTCGAGGTCGTTTGATCCCCCATTTAATCCCTGCAAGGTTCGGGGTTGTGAAGCGACTACTAGATTTAGAAGCCCAAAAGGGCAAGACGGAGGCCAGATTTATGAATTTTAATGCCCCAAAGATGCCTATCCAGAAGGATTTTGATTCCGACGTTATTTGCCCCCTCAAAACTGAAAAACCCACTTGCCATTTTTTGGGGCCTCCCAAATCCCCATTTTTTAATGATTTTTTATCAGACTGAGTGGAGAGGAATCCTCTTGGGCCTGAGATGCCTCTATCCTTCACTCTCCATCACCAAAAACGGATCAAGAAGTGATGTACTGAGCAAAGAGAATGAAAATCAGTCTTTCTCTCTCCTCCCTCTCTCTCCTGCAAGGGGCGGTTCATGCCCATGAAGAAGAATGAAGACCGATTGAAGAATGCTTGTCTGGAGGTGTATCGGATTGCTTCCAATTAGAGTGGGGCTGAAGATGAATGATTGAAAATGGAATGAGCGTTAATAGTGGAGTGTTTTGCTATTCGAAATCATATTTTGAAAAAACCCGCAAAGAAGAAAAAAAACCGATAATTCTATTTTAGAGAGGAAAATTGCTTGTTTTTTATATTTGATTGAGTCAATGTTGTTCTTATGGAGTGAAAATTGGTAGGAATGTTCTTGACTGTTTGTCCTATGCTTCCATAATGAAAAAATCAGAAAACAACAACAACTATATGTATAGCAATTGTTTAAATTATACTTGACCCATGCTTGAGAGGGTGAGACTTCCCTTGCCATAAGTTAGTCGTTTATTTCTTGGGGAAATTTATTGGTAAGAAGCATGGTATCTCTTGGATCTTGCTCACAAAGAGAGGAGTCTTGTGTGAATGTGTTTATATGTAAAAGTAGCACATCTAGGGGCCAATCCCCAAGATGTAGGAGAGTTGCAGTGGGGTCACGGCAATCAGCTGGTGGGGTACCTCCTTCGTGTGTGATATGTGGCGCTTATTTCCAATATGTGTGGGATATCCCCTCTGAGGGGTTTTGGGGAAGGTGCCATTGGACTCTTATCTAGCTGCAAACACAATATTAGAAGTATCTAGTGTGCATCTAGTTATTACAGACGCTCCTAAACTGCGAGGCCAGGTGGTTGTGGAGGTGCTTGTTGCATGCATGAGGTCCGGCTAGTGCTATAGCCAGTGTTGACCCATTTTTGGTCCCATCAAATACCAACCATCATGAAGATGTCAAGATTGTGGGAGAGAAGGAAGGAGTCTCACTTGTAGCTTTCTTGCTTGCACAATGGGGGAATAGACACAAAGGTGGAGGCTGAAAACAGTTTTCCTCTTCTTAGTTGTGTAAGCCAAAAGAACTCAAGTACATAAAAATAGAAGAACCCTATATATGGGTCTCAAACCAAACTCAACTAACTAAGGTGGCATACTAACTAAGCCACGAACTAGAGTAGATAAGGATAGCTGTCATCTAGCTATTATTCATGGGCGGTGTACCAACCACATCTGCAACTGACAAGTCGGTGACATAAATGCACAACGATCACCCTGGCATATCACGAGTGGAGCTCGATATCTCAACACTCCCCCTCGAGTTCAATCCCAATTCCTGCACACCAAGCAGGTCTCTGAACTTGCACAGCTTCTCTACGCCCAATGCCTTTGTAAATATGTCAGCTACCTGATCCTCTATGCTGACATAAACTAGATCAATAAGGCCTAGTAAAACCCTCTCCCGCACATAGTGATAATGCACCTCAATGTGCTTTGTTCTAGCATGATAGACTGGGTTATTTGCCAAGTGTATACTACTCATGTTGTCACAATAAATGACAACTGGCCCATCTGTAGGCTGATGCATATAAAGTAGCTTATGCAACCAAGCTACCTCACATCCAGCCATTGATGCACCCCTGTACTCAACCTCTGTCCTCGACAAGGCAATTGTAGGTTGTTTCTTGCTGCTCTAAGTGACTGCAGCACTCCCAAAAGAGAACACATATCCACTGGTAGATCGTCTATCAGAAATACTACCAGCCCAATCAGCATCAGTGTATCCATGCAACTGTATCTGAACCCCAGTCTCATAAAGTAGTCCATACTGTAATGTGGACTTCACATACCTGAGTATGCGTCTAGCCACATCCAAATGTGGTTTCCTTGGAGCCTGCATAAACTGACTTACCAATCCAACAGCATAGCTCAAATCTGGCCTGGTAATAGTCATATAAATCAAACTTCCTACTATGCGTCTGTACATAGTAGGGTCTTCCAAAAGCTCACCTGCATCTGCGCTCAGCTTCACATTCTGCACCAAAGGAACTGAAATAGGCTTACAGCCTGTCATCCCATATTTGGACAACATGTCCAATCCATACTGCCTCTGCAAGAGCCGTATCTCACTTGATGATCTAATCACCTCAATGCCCAAGAAATAACGCAGCTCTCCCAAATCCTTCATCTCAAACTTCTGCTTCAATAGCATTTTCACATGAAAGATATCTTCATCACTGTCACCTGTCATAATCAAATCATCAACATAAATGACAAGTAGCATAATACCTTTCTCTGTTTTTCTCACATAAAGTGAGAAATCTGCCTTGGAAATCTGAAAGCCAATAGTGACAAGATACTGTCCTATCTTGTCTGACCATGCTCTAGGTGCTTGCTTCAAGCCATACAATGCTTTCTTCAACCTGCAAACAAACTCAGGATGAACAACATGCACATAACCTGGTGGTTGCTCCATATATACCTCTTCTTGCAAATCACCATGCAAGAAGGCATTCTTTACATCCATCTGATGTAAAGACCATTCCTTTGATGCAGCCATAGCAATAACTGCTCTTACGGTTGCCATCCTTGCAACTGGACTGAATGTTTCTTCATAATCAATGCCATATGTTTGTGCATACCCCTTGACTACTAATCTTGCCTTGTATCTGTTCACAGAACCATCTGCATTGTGCTTCACCTTATAAACCCACTTACAGCCAATTGCATTCTTACCTTTAGGCAAAGGTACCAATTCCCATGTAGCATTTGCTTCCAAGGCATCCATTTCTTCATCCATGGCTTTCTCTCATTTTTCTTTTCTCATGGCTTGCTCAAAAGAAGTGGGTTCTGGTTCCTGTATCACTTTGACCATATAGGCATAGTGAATGGCTGTAAATCCATCATATTTCACCCTATCCATAGGATACCTAGCTCTGGTGAACCTACGCAAAGTAGGTTCACTCCCAGGTGCTCTCAAAACATCCCTGGTCTTCCTTACTCCAGGTGTAACAATAGAAGGAATACCCAACTCATCATCAATGCTCTGTTCTGAGCCACTCGATTCACCATCCACATAAGAGTGACCTGCATTCACATCAAACATGGGTTGATCTACCTTCTATTTTCCTTTTCGTGATGCCTGAATACAACTATCTACATTGCTTTGAGAAGATTCTCCTGATCTCAATCTGCCTGTCCATGGCAAAGGATGTGAACCACTGCTAGAGGACGCTCCAAGTCCACTAATATTTTGTGACTGCTGCTGTGAATTCTGTGCAGCATTACCATTTTGTGCATCTACATCATCAATCACATTTACTAGTTTATACCAGCTACTCATCTCATCAAAAACAACATCTCTGCTCACTGTAAACTTACGAGTAGAAGGGTTATATCATCTATACCCTTTTGCTGCAAAGACTAACCAATAAAGATGCACTTCTCAACTTTTGGATCCAAAAATTTTTAAATGAGAAATATCTGGTTTCCTACCAGCATACCTCTCCTCTGGAGTCATCCCATGTATTGCTGCAGTGGGAGTCATGTTCATTATGTAGACTGCTGTAGCAACTGCTTCAGCCCAGTAAAAATCTAACAAGTCTTTTTCGTTGAGCATGGCACGAGATACCTCTCCAATATGCCTGTTTTTCCTTTCTGCAATTCCATTTTGTTGTGGGGTATGACTGCATGAATATTGATGCTTTATGCCATGCTCTTGTAGGAACCTTGCAAACTCATTTGAGAGGTACTCTCCCCCTCCATCTGACCTTAGGCATTTTATCTGCAGGCCTGTTTATTTTTCAACCATAGCTTTAAGAGTTTTGAAATGCCCAAAAACTTCACTTTTCTTTTTCATAAAATACACCCAAACTTTTCTCCTATAGTCATCAATAAAAGTGACAAAATAATGACAGCCTCCAAGAGATGCAGCTTTAGTAGTCCACACATCAGAGTAGATTAATTCCAATGGCTTCTTACTCTCTTGAACATGTCTAGGAAATGGTTTCCTTGCCTGTTTTCCAAACTGACAGGCTTCACATACCTTATGCATTTCTGTAACCTTGAATTTAGGCAATCCTGCAACAATATTTTGGGCCTGCATTGATTTAAGTCGTTGTACATTAACATGACCAATACGTTTATGCCAGATATCAATATCTGCAACTACACTAGTCCCATGTGCAAACATTGCTGCACTCAACTCAGGCATGTCTGCATCTAACGTAAACATTCTGCCCTTCTTCTTTCCTTTTGCTATCAAGCGACCTTTATTTTTCATATCCTCAACAAAGCATCCATGAGGATTAAATCTGACCTGCAAGCCCTGCTCAACCATTTGACCACCAGAAACCAGATTCTTAGTGACATTCGGGACATGAAATACATCAGATAGGTATTTCTTTTTCCCATCCTGCATAGACAAAGGAAATTTTCCAATCTGCACAATAGGATGTGCAGTATCATCACCAGTCTCCACAAATCCTGGTTTTTCCATTTTCCTTGCATCCTCCATCCATTCTGCATGACCTGTCATGTGGTTTGATGCACCTGAGTCAACATACCATACATCGTTGCTTTCTTCTGCACTTTTCACAGAATTGTTCATGTACTGCACCATAAACAAATGCTCATTTCTGTCATCACCCTATCTACTAGAAGATGCATAATTCCCTTGTTGCAATTTTCTATTCATGATGTCATTCTGCTTTTTATAGCAGTCTTTAGCCATATGACCCATTTTACCACAGTAGTAGCATTCAACATTACTGTTTGCATTTTGGCCTCTTTGCCATCCACCACATCCTCTTTGGCTCCCCCTGCCTCTAGAGTTACCACGTTCTCCTCCATAGGACTGGTTTTCTTGAGTTTGCTGCATATTCTGATTTCTACCACGACCTCCAGATCGGCCTCCTCTACCTTTGCCTCTACCTCTTCCAGCATTTGAGCAGAAGACAGCTTCTTTTGACGTTCCTCCTAAAGAAGATGCACCACCATTTTTCTGCTCCTCGGAAATTAGAAGAGCAATCAACTCCTCAAAATCAGGAAATCTTTCACGAACTGAAATGGATGTCCGAAACTGCGCATAATCCTTTCCTAGACCATTCAAGGTCACAGAAACTAAATCATCATCTTCCACTGGCGACCCAATGGAAGCAAGTGCATATGCAATCTTCTTCACCTTCATGTGGTAGTCATTGATGCTCATACTTTCTCTTTGCACATTATGCAACTTGCTTGAGCTGTATTTTCCTGGCTTGCGTATTTGTGCTATACATTTTTGACAAAGTATCCCATGCCTCCTTTGGCGTACTTGCATCCTAAATATGCACAATCATAGAGTCTGAAATACTGATAGACAGCCAGTACATAACTTTCCTGGCTCTCTCATGCCATGCTTTAAATGCCTGCATTTGCTGTTGATTGGGAACATCAGAAAGAACTGGTTCTTCTTCATTTCCTGCAACAAATTCCCAATATCCTTTTCCCATAAGGAAATTCGTCATTCTAAACTTCCATGCTTGGAAGTTGTTCTTGTCAAGCTTTTCAGTTACAATCTGTGAAAGAGAATCAGACGCCATTACAGAATACTGCAAAAAATTATGTCACTACAAAAAACATAGCTTCACCCTCACACGGGCAAATCTGCAAAACTGGCGAAAGTGGTATTTGACCACACAGTCACTTCCTAGTGACGATTTCACATAAACAGGAACCAAGGATGATTCTGTAACTCCCAATGTCTCTGCACACAAGCATATGATGCAATTTTTGTGGTAACTTTTCACCAACCTGTAGAACAGTGGTCGCACAGCATAAAACAGGGCCTTTTCCTGAGTGCGTGCAGAAAACTTCTGCCTCCAAAACAGGCCCCGAAATGGACTCAAATAAAAAAAAAGGCCTCGTAGCATATACTACCCTTTTGCTACACCATGAAGGGCATCTCAATCTGAGACAATGCACTCTTGCACTTTCCGGCTGTGCTACCTGTAGAGACTTGCTCCCAAAACAGAAAAATGAAAGCAACACTAGTCCTCTTACCAGAACACCATGAACTTGGCTCGCTTTCTTGAGCTCCTTACCATGAACAAGGCTCTGATACCATGTCAAGATTGTGGGAGAGAAGGAAGGAGTCTCACTTGTAGCTTTCTTGCTTGCACAATGGGGAAATAGACACAAAGGTGGAGGTTGAAAATAGTTTTCCTCTTCTTAGTTATGTAAGCCAAAAGAACTCAAGTACATAAAAATAGAAGAACCCTATATATGGGTCTCAAACCAAACTCAACTAACTAAGGTGGCATACTAACTGAGCCACGAACTAGAGTAGATAAGGATAGCTGTCATCTAGCTATTATTCATGGGCGGTGTACCAACCGCATCTGCAACTGACAAGTTGGTGACATAAATGCACAACGGTCACCCTGGCATATCACGAGTGGAGCTCGATATCTTAACAGAAGAGTGAACATATTATGTTTTGGTTCAGGCAGCATGTTCACTCTTCATGATGTATGTCATGTACTAGCTCTTACAAAGAGATTTATTTCTATTAGCATCTTGAATAATACAAGTTATTTATCTCTTTTTAGTGATTCCTCATGGAAAATTTTCCATGGAAATCTTGTTATTCCACATGCTGCTAAGTCTAGCGCCCTCTATTCTTTGCTTGTATCTGGGTCAGCTAACCATATTTTGGTTGTGACTATAGCGCCATATGTTTCTCTTTGGCATCATCACCTTGGACATATATCTTTGAAAGGAATGAAAATGCTTACCATCTTGTAGTATCTTCTACCCCTAGACTATAAGTGTTTTGAGTCGTGCGATCATTGTTTATACAACAAACAAACATGTAGTACACATAAGAGTCTTGCATGAAGCATGTGGGTATACCTTTGGCTCTTATTCATTTGGATGTATGTAGTCCCATGCCTTGTCAGTCGTTGGTGGGTGGTGGTGGTGCAAAGTACTTTGTTACATTCATTGATGATATTTCACATAAGATGTAGGCTTACCCTATTAAGCAAAAGTTGTATGTCTTTTCTACCTTTTAGTATTGGCTTACTCTTGTTGAGAAACAGTCTAGGAATAGAATAAGATACCAAAGATCTTATAATTGGGGTGAGTATTTCTCAAAAGCTGTTGAACAATTTTGTGATGAGATAAGTATTAAGTGTCAGTTGACCACCCTTACACCCCTCCCTAGAATGGTATTGGCAAATACATAAACAAGAAGATTCTTGAGAGAGCCCATTGTATGCTTAGCTAGGTGGGCTTATCACAACACTTTTGGGCTAAGGCAGTTACTACTCTTATACACTTGATTAAACGATCCCCTTATATTACTATTGATTAGTAGTTTGTAGAGAAGGTATGGATTGCTGTATCATATGCTAATTGCATCTCTTTGTTTGTGAGGAATTCTACCGTGTTCCCAAAGACAAATGTAATCTTGGGTAAGTTACTCATGAATATATGTGTGTATCACGTGAGTTCAAAATAAGGTATTTTTAAAATACAATTTTTATATATTTTTTACGTATCGAAGGATATAATATATAGGGGTTATTTATAGATTGAATAGAAAATGATAATGTTTTATTTAAAAAAATCATAGATAATGATATTTATAAATAATCTTTGAATGCACGTGATGTAGAGGATATATATATAGTAACTTCCTTGAGAGCACAATAAGTTGGATCATAAGTCCATGAAATGCATCTTTCTTAGTTATGGGGATACAGGTGAGATGGGCTATCACCTATGGGATCCGCAACCATAATGACATTTTCCATGAGGAAAAGATACATAAGTAGCCGGCAGACGCATCACTGATGGAACCAAAAATGGGCTTGGGCCGGCACTATCTATAGCACTAGTCCGCCCTCATGCATGCAACATACACCTCCACCACCACCTGTCCTCGCAGTCCAGGAGCATCTGTAATAACTAAATGCACACTAGATACTTCTAATATTGCGTTTGCAACTAGATAAGAGTCCAACAACACCTTTCCCAAAACCCCTCAGAGGGGGCATCTCACACATATTGGCAATAAGCACCACGTATCACACATGAAGGAGGCACCCCACCGACTGATTGCCGTGACCCCACTGTAGCTCTCCTACATCTTGGGGATTGACCCCTAGATGCGCTACTTTTACATATAAACACATTCGCACAAGACTCCTCTCTTTGTCATCGAGATCCAAGAGATACCATGCTTTTTACCATAATTTTCCCCAAGAAACGAATGACTAACCTACGACAAGGGAAGTCTTGCCCTCTCAAGTGTGGGTCAAGTATAATTCAAATAGTTGCTACACATTTCCAGGAGTTGATACCACATGTATGATTAATGCAATAGTGGATGTCTCATCGTGCACAAATAGTTATGTTTCGAAATCAGTCTATGTGCTAGTACGCAAGCAATCTTTCCATGAATTTCAACTAATATGCGTATATACTTCGTTGCAAGAATCTAGCAACCAAGGTGAACCTTATGCTACTAGATCCCTAATTTCCAAATAAACCATTTTCTAAATGCTATTCATAGAAAAAAAATCATATTTTATATTATTTCATCCCTCAAACTGCTACACAAAATCCTACTCCCCCTCACCGTTTAAGTTTTGCTTCATTGCATAGGTGTATAGAGGTTGTTTTGTTAGGATTTAGTGTATAAAGAGCAATAAATCACACACTATAACAAAATGATAGGGAAAAATGATGCCAAACCTCATGCTTTGCCGCACCATACATCCACAACCACCTAATATATTTTTTCGTATTTTTCTAAGCCATATTCCTATTTTTTCTCTTATTTTCCTCCATTTTTCTCTATTTTCCTCTATTTTTCCAATTAGAATTTGATATATTTTCAGATCTGTGGCTCTTCATTCTTAGAACGGAAAATTTTTAGATTTTATTAGCATTTTATCCCATGTGTATTGGTTTATCCCACCCGAAAACACCAAAAACCCCATTTTCCTCATAAAAATCGTGTTTTACGGGTTTCTAAAAATTATTTTCAGCATTTCAACTTTATGTTTTCTGATTTTTTCATCATGGAAGCATAGAAAAGATAGTAAACAACATTCCTACTAATTTTCACTCCATAAGAACAACATTGACTCAATCAAATGTCAAAAACAAGCAATTTTCCTTTGTAAAATAGAATTACCAGTTTTTTTTCTTCTTTGCGGGTTTTTCTAAAATCTGATTCTAGACAACAAAACATTCCATCATTAATGCTCAGTCCATCTACAATCATCCATCTTCAGCCCCACTGGAATTGGAAGCAATCCGATACACCATCGGACAAGTATTCTTCAATTGGTCTTGATTCTTCTTCATGGACATGAACTGCCCCTTGCAAGAGAGAGAGGGGGGAGAGAGAAATACTAATTTTCATTCTCTTTGCTTAGTGCATCAATTCCTGATCCGTTTTTGGTGATGGAGAGAGAAGGATAGAGGTATCTCAGGTCCAAGAGGATTCCTCTCCACTCAGCGTGATAAAAAATCATTAAAAAATGGGGATTTGGGAGGCACCGAACAATGACAAGTGGGTTTTTCAATTTTGAGGGAGCAAACAAAATCAGAATAAAAATCCATCCTGATAAGCATCTTTGGGGCATCAAAATTCATAAAGCTGGCCTTCGTCACGCCCTTCCCGGCTTCCAGATCCAATAGTTGCTTCACAACCCCAAACCTTGCGAAGATTAAATGGGAGATCAAACGACGTCGAAATGGAGATTTGAGACTCGCGTTGGATTCCTGACATCGTTTTGCATCTAGAAAAACTCCATGTTGGCCATCTGCCAACCGTTTGATTTTTCATGAAAATAAGCACTAGTGCTTTAGGGACTTGCCGCTTAAAATCGTACTAACTACAACTTCCGCCTTTGACAAAGTCTATTTTTTCCCTGAAATTCAAAATTTTTGGCTATTTTTAAGCACTTATCGGCATAAAAAATCATCTATCGGTATTAGACATCACGAACACCACCTATCACCAATACTAGGTCATTAGCCAAACAGACAAATCCAATCATATTGTGATAGGAGCGAAACCACTCTCTATGAGGGTTCACATGAAAGAAAGCTCTTGAATCTATGAACCAAGATTGAGTATATCTTGATAAAGCATCAGTCAGATGTGAAGCATCCAAAGAAGAAGCTGCCAAGATAAATCATCAAATATATCAAGCTGCACTATATTAATCTCCTCAATCTTGATGCTAGACTTGCTATGCACAATGATGTAATTATCATTATTGTCTTGCACTTCGTCCTTTTCCTTTTCATTATACTTGTCTTCAAGCATCTTATGGCACTTGACCAAATATGACTTACTTATCCATAATAATGACAAGTAAGACTAGAATTATGGCCACACGACTTACTAAAAGATTGTCCACATATCCTAGACTAAGACCCATTAGAGTCTCTACCATGGCCATTTCCATCCTACATATCTCTTATAGTAGTCAATGCATGTGATGTATGGGAAGCATTCATATTCTTTATATTCACCTATTTTGTCAAGAGGGCACTCTCAACATCTTGCAATTTCATCTAATCCTTAAACATCATATTGGGGAATATGAGAATTTTCCATAAGTTTGGGACATGTGGTCAAATATTTGGATTTGTCATAGCTTGAACACCATAACTCCAAATCGAGTGCTCTATAGCTCAATAGATTCCATTTTTCAAGCACTTTCCAATGATAGGTCACATCATATCTTTTTAAGAAACTTGGGCACGTTATCCGGGTGCCACCTTTTTAGTATTCAAAAAATGGGAATTGGGAGATTCCCAAACTCACTAATATTGTGTTCTTAGCAAAGAGAGTCATACAGAAAGTGACCCATGACTTAGGTAGAGTACTGAGCAGAAATAAGGATGCAAAGTATCCTTAAAATCAATCTCCTACGAAACTAAATGGCTAATGATGGAGTGAAACTCATTCAAGTGTGTAGATATAGAAGTCTCGTCTTTCATGCGAAGGTCCATCAATTGTTTTAGTCAATACATTTGAGATGCAAGACTCTACTTATCATAAAGATTCTTAATTTGTGTCCAAAGCTCCTATGTAGTCTGATTTATAGTTTTTACAACATTGTAGTGAACATGTTTAGAGAGCGATAAAATGATTGTGGACTTGCATAGTTCATCCCAATCCTCAACTGCAATCTTTTTGGGTTTGGGAACCTCATTTTTGAGTGGTCTAACCTACAATTTCTATACTAAAACTTGTCATATCAAGGTCTTCTAATAGCTATAATTGGTCCCATCTAGTTTTACAATATTGAAGATAATACTATTGTGAGAACCACTAGCCATAATGAGACCAAGAAAGTACATAGAAGGACAAGATGAGATGGTATAGTATCCTACAAATCAGCCCCAAAACCATTTCTAAATCAAGTGGGAGGCATGAGATACTATGAAAATAATGATTTGTCCACATATTATAAGCATAAAATTGTCAAGTCCCAGTGATTGCCCTCAAATGGAATGCATAAAACTGAAATGGCAGGTTGTTGTAATAAATTGCAGGAATATGCAACCGGTTGTGAACAACTATGAAGGAAGAAGCCAAGAACAACTATCACACTGAAGATAGGCACATTTGTAGTGTGTAAAAAACTATACAAGCAATAGGCATAGACATCATGCATAGGGTAGATATCAAAGGTAAATGAAGAGAACTGCCAAATGCATAAGCCATTGAGCAAAGGTCAATACATAAACCAAAAACACATAAATACCAATGACAATACCCTAGTAGACATAAGCACCAGGTTTGAGCCAAGAGATCAAATTAGCCCATGATAGTATAACTACATCCAATAAATATCAAGAGAGCATGTACATATCACAATGAGCCCCACTATCTCACTGTGATAAGCTCAAGCTCAACTACATAAATCAATGCTTTGTAGTACATCCATATGTCAATGTGGCTCACTATATAAAGTCAAGTAGCTCCCACTACAGCAAAAGTCAAATGATAAATGAGCAAGCAAAGCTAAAAACATCATGTAAATGACATCTAAGTATCCAAGATCCATAAACACCATATTAGAGAATTTGGGAATCTTCCAAGTTTCATCCTCAAATTCAAATTAAAGATTTGATCATGTGGCTGAATCTTAATCCGTTTTTTGACAATGGAACTTGGTACTACAATCTATATAGCATCTAGAAAAAGTTTCATCTTCAAGGAAGGGATAATAATTTGACCATGTGACCAAATATTAACCATTCTATAAATTTTTGAAATATATGAAAATTTGTAAACTCCCTAATATAGTGTTCATGGAGTATACATCCAGAAGCATTGAACCCGAGTAGTCTACAAGACTTTGATTCTAGCACCCAAGTAGCATCCAAGGATAGGAATGAAAGCCAACATTAAAGCATCCAAGCTTCAATCTCAACTTAGGAGCATGTCATAAATATATCCATAGGCATACATGAAAACCAAAGTGTCAATACATCCAATATGTGGTAACCGAGTAGCTTCAAAGCATAATGAGCATAATATTTTCCAAAGACAAATTGCTTGCTATCTGCTATGAACAACATTGAATATTACAGTAAAAAATAAGTGAATGCAAGCTCAATCAAAGTCCAAAAGCATTCTAAGACATGTTCAAGCATCCCAAACTTTCAAACAAACATTCAGGTATTAATACCAAGCCCCAGAAGCATCAAGTGATTAGAGGCATATGCGTTTTCCATATAAATGACATTCAACCCTATTATTCTAACAATGAAATATTTAAGAAAATTGAGCAAAATATGTACTCAAATCAGTCCAAAAGCATAACCATACCATCTGGCCACCAAAATAGCATGCCTGAAGCATCAAACATGCATTATGAAATTTACTCTTTGTTGTCTAATTAAGATCAAAATTTTTTAATGTGAAACACATAGTAGAACACTGTACAAAATCAACTGTGTGGGTGCCCAAGTTTGTAGCTCTCATCATGCTATTCATTTTTAGCTACATAATCCCTAAATCCGATAATATTGTATGCAAAAGTGATGGCCAAAATATAACAATGTTGTCAAGTTGCATAACTATCCATGACTTCTATATCATGCTTTGCATCCACTAAAAATTTGATAAAATGGCTACTCCTCACCTTAACAAGCACTCAACAAGGCTCAACTAAGCCTTTGGAAGGTTCCTCAACAAGCGTAGAGCAAGTTGGAACAAGTCAGAAGAAGGAAAGACTCAATGCAAACATCAAGCGTAGAGCAAGTTGGAACAAGTCAGAAGAAGGAAAGATGAGATGCAAACATTAAGAGAAAGAAACAATTGCTGCCATGAAACCTTGAGTGGAAGCTTTCAATCTCCATTGAAGCAAAGGATGAAGAAGCTCCTTGAATGATTAGCTCTAATAACAATTGAAGGGAGTGAACCTGGATTGGACGCATGTGAGCGGAAGCAAGAGCTATGATGGAAGGAGTAAGAGCAAGAGAGAAAGAGACACAAAATGTGGAAACTCCAATAGTCACAATATGTGACTAGCCTTTCCTTCATTCAAATGTCATTGAAAGAATGAAGAATGAAGTTACAGTAATGGATGCCCACCACCTATAGTGTATAGGTGTGTAGGTACTATCAATGTAGTAATACATGGATGGCTAGGCACATGTGCCTTTACCCCCAACTCGGGTAAGTTACTTATGAATATATATGTGCATCATGTGGGTTCAAAATAAGGTAATTTTAAATTACCATTTTTATATATTCTTTACATATAGAAGGATGTAATATAAAGGGGTTATTTATAAATTGAATAGAAAAGGATTATGTTTTATTTAAGAAAAATTCAAAGATAAGGATATTTATAAATAGACCTTCAATGCACGTGATGTAGAAGATATACATATAGTAACTTCCTCGAGACCCCCAATAATTATAGACAAATAAGCAAGTCTGAGAGCCATTAATACATGTACTCAAAGTAGTGTATTGGAGGTGACCAAATGCTATATTTTTATTGGTATGCATAAAACAAAAGAAAAATTGGGGTTGGCATGTACTCAAACTAGTGTATTGGAGGTGACCAAATGTTGTATTTTTATTGATATGCTTAAAACAATAGAAAATTTGGGGTTGGCATTACAATAAGTTTGGATAAAAGAAAGTATGGGTGTCATGTGTCCCCTTTGGTGTTCATGTCTTCCTTTGAAGCAAATGACTTTTTTGTCCTTTAAAGAAGGTCCAAAGAAGAAAAGGAGATTGAAAGTATATACTAGTTAACAAAATGTACATATCACTTCTTTTGGTCATGATGTACTCTTGCCATATAAGATAGGGAAATAGTACATCTATATGTATGATAGTAATATCAGACTAGTCTATGTTAGAGAACTCAAAATTTTGAAGATCATTATCAAATTTTCTTTGAGCTACTAAGCCATAGAATCATTATCATCAATCATAGCAAACTATCTCTAGCTATATGAATGCATGGAAGGCACATAAGTGATTTGATGCTTACTGAAGCATAATAATATTCAAAACTAGGATTCACAAATCAAGAAAAATTGGTACTACTATTGGTAGCTATGTATAATCATTCCACTTTTAAAATTAACCAAGCATTAGGGCATAATAGAAGAGGATTCCACCTTTCATGATGTAAGAGAAACAAGACAAGCATTGTATAAGTAGACATCATCCAAAGAATAGGAGGTCAATATACAAGAGAAGCTTGTGCTTTCTTGGGACTCAAGGAAAAAGATAGAGGCCCCCACCACTTCCATCCCCACCATCCTACTGCCTTCTATAGGCTACAATAAATACATCAAAGAGTTTCTCTCTCAATTGGAGAAAGCAAAGGAGGATAAGAAGATAGCAATAGCTGAGTTGGAGGCTGAGAAGGGGAGACTAGAAATCTACCAAATCAAGAAAACATGCCATGTGGTGGGCTACATACTAGAAAGAAATAAGTGAGCTAAAAAAGCAAATCTCAAGGCTAAAGAAGGAGAAGAAGATAAGTGGTAGAAAGGGCATGAGGAAGAGCATTAGGAGCTAATCGGCC
Organism: Lygodium microphyllum; assembly: GCF_053477565.2. Classification (NCBI taxonomy): domain Eukaryota; kingdom Viridiplantae; phylum Streptophyta; class Polypodiopsida; order Schizaeales; family Lygodiaceae; genus Lygodium; species Lygodium microphyllum. Next base: position 44,467,582 of record NC_141148.1, on the reverse strand, counting down.
TGCAAAGGCAATGCAAACTCCTCATAGTGTAGAATGAAGAACTGACATGGCGAATGGACAAAATCCAAGAAGCCATGGATCGACTCGTAGCAAAAGAAGCAGCAAAATATTTAGAAGGATATGAGCATGAAAAAAAAATGGATGAAATCATAAGTAGACTAATGATGGAAATGGAAGAGCAAGGGAGATTAGAGAGAGAGATCAAATACTTGAAGAAGGAGAAGGAGACAATAATAGAAAAGTGGAAAGAGCAAGAACTGACCATAGTGGCCCTACTACAAAGACATAATGAAAGCCTAGAGGAAATGAAACAAAAAGAGGAGGAATGGGTGGCACTTTGAGAAAAGAGTGCATGACTTGGTGGGCCATCCTTATTTATTTTTTCTAGCTAGACATCACCCCCAAGAAGACAAGGCATTGAGCCTAACTTGTCTGAGGAACCTACCAAGCTTTCACAAGGAGATGATTATCCACTCTTTGATTATTCTTTCATTTCTTTTTTTTCCCTTTTGTTTAGAGATTAGAATCCCTTTTTACACACCTTTTTATATTATAGTCTTTAGATATATGCATTGTTTCTTCTCTTTCCTGACCAGCTTCTCTAGCTACCTTACAACTAACAGAAACTCCTAGAAACAATTGCCTAGCATAGTAGAATAGGGTCACTAGAACTACCTTCTTAAATAGTTCTTAGAGTGCTCAACAATGTCTTCACAAGAGGCAAAAAAATACTTAGACCTCCACAAATACACATAACCTAAACTTAGGGACTTCATGCCTTGATTGTTAGTCCCCACAAAAGAAAGAAAAATCCCCATAGATACACATAACTATTCAACATAAAGGGAAAGAATTCATAAAGGAAGGATATCATCTGGACTTGGCCACAAGAAGTGTTTGCGCAGCAAGAGGCTCACTCCAGGTACTATATCACACATGTTTGGTACAACATTAAAACAAGAAAAAATTAACTATACCCACACAAAATAGATACATGGCCCTCTTGGCCTAATGAAATATATCATTATGTATCCAAAACAATCCGCCCTCTTGGCCTAAGGGAAAAAATACTGATATGCCTTATACACATCCCTCCTTGGATTAGTATTGACATACAACAAGACACTCCATTCCAAGGAGAAAGGAGGGATCCTAGCCCTGAACTAGATGCATTAGATTATGACCCATACCCCTTGCATATATAGTAAGAGGTATATGCATAAAATGTTATTTGACCACCCTATGGATCCAAGATAACAATGATAAATGGATCTCGGCTACTCTTTGCATTACCCATGCTAACCATCACTTGCCATATAAAAAGTCCCAATAATCGACCACATCATGTCTCATCATCAATGGAGATATCCAAATTAGGACCCCAGTTGAAAAAAAGGTTTTCTTCATAAGCATAATTTGCTAATGAATTGGCAAACTGATTCCAATATCGTGGAATGAGCTGAAGAGACACTCTCTCAAACTCATCAATTAGGTTCATAAAAGAGTGATAATACATACAAACGATGGGATTCCATACTATGTAGTACACACACCCTTCAATTGATTCAAAACCAATTGGGAATCCCCTTTAACTAATTACTGGTAAATATCACATTTCTTAGCAATATTCAATCCCATGATTACGACTTTATATTCTCCCATATTATTAGTAAATCTTACCTCTAGGTAGATAGCTAATTTCATCGTGATTCTATATTGAGGATCTCTAATGACTATCCCAATATATCAAGGAAGTTACTATATGTATATACTCTACATCACATGCGTTCAAGGACTATTTAAAAATAACCTTATCTGTGAATTTTTCTAGAATAAAATATAACCCTTTTTTATTCAATCTATAAATAACCCCTTTATATCACACCCTTTTGTATGTAAAAAATATATAAAAATGGTATTTTTGAAATATCTTATTTTGAACCCACATGATGCACATATATATTTATGAGTAACTTACCCAAGCCCAATATTCCCTTTCTTATTGGGACCTCTGGATGCTCCATCAAAATATAATGTATATGTCCATAAAGGGTTCACGATTCGACTATTGTTGGCTATTGTCGGCTCCTTTATTCATAACTGTGATAGTCAAAACTTAGCATATTCATAACTATGAATAAAGGAGCCAACTCAATTCCTTTATTCATAACTATGATAGTCAAAATTTAGCATATTCAGATGATGAACCAAGTCTCTATCCCACCTTCTTTATTGAATCCAATCGAGATGCTCGTCAAAATCTATAAGCAGCAAAAGACTTTGATCTCCCAAACAAATTTCATGTCCTCTTTCTCAATCACTTTATAGCCTTTGCTCCACCAAACAAGTATTCCCTAATGGTATCTTTGTTCCAAATATGGGTATTCTAAAAGTAGAGAATTAACTACCCCATCAACTAACTTTTAGCCTCTCTAGTAGTTTTCAAATTAGATAGCCTTGACCTAGAAGTTAGTTATCTCATCAGTATGCCTAGAGATAATAAGATTAAAACTTAGTTAGATTAACCTTGTTTCTAAACTCCACTCCTTGCAAATTTGCTAGTAATATTGTGGACTTATTTTTCCAATTCCAACCATTTCATATGCACCATCCCACTTCACCTTTAGTTTCCTAGGAAATTAGCTTCCTACGTGCATTGTAATATAAAAGTAGCTGCCCTTTCTTGAAGGTATACTTCTTTGCTTTTGAATCATGAAGCTACTTCATTCGACGCTTGGCTACCTCCTAATATAAAAGACTCTACAATTTGAGCTCATCGAGGTGTGCTAAGGTCGTAAAGTGCTCAAAGAGTGCAACTTCGTTCCCCAAAGAATGGTTAATTGCAAATCTTATAGTCAGTAACTTGATCTATAGGGGTAGTATGTACTCCTCACCATAAACTAACTTGAATGGGGTGTGGCTAGTAGCTTGCTTAAAGGTCATATTATACACCCATACAACCACATATATTTCTTATCCCAATCTTATTTCTTCTCTGATACTATCTTTGAATAGAATACCCACAATATATTTATTAGTACTTTCAACGTGCCCATTTTCCTGTGGATTACAAGGTGTCATTTTATTGTGTTTAATCTGCCATACTTTAGTTCGGCTCTTAATCACCTTATTCACAAAATGGGTTTTGTGCTCTGATACTAATTCCTTTAGGACCGAAACAAAGCACCAAATAATCTACTCAAATAGGAAGCAAGTGGTCTCCTTTGTATCATCCTTCCTTGTTTCTTGTGCTTCTAACCAATTTGTAAAATAATCAAATCAATTGTCACTATGATATACCTCTTCTATGCAGAGGATGATAGGGTAATAGGATCTAAAAAATTAATGCCCCACTTCTCCAATGGCAGTATAGCCCTAATAGGAGTCAACGGGAACTTCCTATTCTCCCTATTATCATGTCTTTGACATACATCACATTTTTTGACATATGCAAATGCATCCTAGAAAACGGACAATCACCAATATCTGGCTCTTAAAGCTTTTTGTGTAGACAACCATCCATCAAAGTGTCCTCCACAAGCGGAGTCATGACACTCTTCCAAGATAAATGGGCCCTCAACAAGCATAACACATCAACAATAAACATCATCAACTCCTTACCGATATAATGTTCCTGCAATCAAGGCAAATTTCAAAGCCTATTTTTTAATTTTTATCTTTTCTCAGCCTTTGACAAAGCAGCTCCAATCTCTCTTGCAGATAGATAATGTGTTATAGTAGCATAGCAAGATGGAATGGAAGTCGCATCAATTTTCAATAGGCCCTGAAGGTCACTACCTTCAGCCAAAATTTCCTTCAGCTCCTCAAAATCCACAAGACATTCAATGATTCCTTGTAGCATCAATGGCTTACTCTTTCTCATAATTAAACGCCTGCAAAGTGATCAACTAATTTGTTAGGAGATCAAGCGGCTGCAACTTGTTCATCAATAGCCTCAACCCCTTTATCTTTGTATAAAATATAACATTTTCATAGAGAATGTAATGCTTTAATTTCTTTGTCACAAATACCATCCCAAGACACAGCTTCTCCATGTAGGTGTAATGAATCTCGAATATCCTCAATTTATGACTAGCAAATGCAATTGGATGATACCACTTCTCCTCCTAAATTTGGACTGAACATCATCTAATGCCATGCATTGTGGCTTCCAAAAATATATGAAAAACCTCACCTCTTTTGGGTGCTTTCAAGACGTGTTTTCACTAGTTCCTGCTTTACATCCTCAAAGGATAATCGATATGGGTCACTCCAAAAAAACTGGCAGTTAAAGGATAGTATCCCACTGATGATAGAAATCTATGGACTTCTTTAGGAGTATGTGGTGCAACAATTACCTTTATCTTTTTAGGATCGATCGCAATACCTGTTGAGCTAACCACCTGGCCTAATAGCAATCCATAGCGCACTCCAAAGATGCACTTTCTTGGACTAAGAGTAATGTAAAGCTGCTTGCAATGCTCAAAACATTTTCTTAAAATAACCAACTATCTTCCTCTTGTGGTGGCTACCCCTAGATCATCAATAAAAAAATTTAACTTCTTTAGGAAAATATCACCAAAAGTCTTATTAGTTGTACATTGCCAAGAACATTGCACAACCCAAATGCCATAACATGATATGAAAAGGTACCAAATACAATAATAGATGTCATTTTTAACTTATCTCCTCTGCAATAGCCATTTCCTTATATTCAGCAAAGCATTCCATGAATGAATAGATATCTCTACCCACTAAAGCTGATCTAGAATCTGGTAAATGATAGTGGATAGTAATCTTTAATAGTCTGTTTATTGAGCTCCCTAAAATCTACGCAAAGTTGGATTTGATTGCTCTTCTTTTTTTGATAACTACTAGTAAACACCACTTCGTGTTTTGTATAGGAAATATTAGGCCAACCTTACATAATTTTTTCAACTCCTCAAATAGTCCATCCCTTAGCTCAAAAGGCATATGCCTCACTTTTTCTCACATAGGGATGAATGCCTTCCTTCAAAGGAATGGTATACATAGCTAAACTTAGAGGAATACCCCTCAGCTCATCATAACTCCATGTGAAAATGTCATGGACTTTTTAGATCAAGGAAACATAGCCATTCCTATCTTCCAGATTGAGCATAGATCCTAATTCAATCGGTAGTGGATCATCTAACATACCAAGGTCCAACTCAATCACATTCACATATGTTATTCTATCTTGAGCTTCTATTAGCTCAATTAGAGACATTCTTTGTATTGGATCCTCTTTTGATTCATCCCTTGACAAATTCATACTATCAAATGAATCATCTAATGTATCTACTCCTGAGGAAGATATAGGTACTCTCTAACTTTGAGGAGATTCAAGATATGCACCCATTATCACACATTAGGCATCTCTACTAGAAATTAGATGACCAATGAGTATATCAACTTCATAGTCAAATTGCAAGATCCATGGCCCTCCTAACAATACTTGATAGCTTGGTCGCTATGTAAACTTGAAAACCCTAAAGTCCACAATGCATTCCATGTTAGTAATAGTCACATGGACTTTGGTAATGCAATCTTCAAGTTGCCTTAAATTGTCATGAGCCATTCAAAGAATTGTAAAATCATCCTTTTGGATTTCCAAACCTAATCTTTCCATCGATTCTAAGCTCATAATGTTGATGGAGGATCCCATGTCCACAATGGCATGTTCCACTAATATGTCATCAACGTATGTTGGTACCCTTGGGCAATGCTTTTCAATATGTTTAAACCAATCATTTCCCACTTGAGCTATTCCCAAGGGCTCAATGATATACCCAGTGCAAATAATCTTCTTGAACTCTTTACACAGTCATGGAAATAATTTGATCAACTGTAGGAGATTCACGTCAGGCTTTACCTCGCAAAGAGAACTCGCTAAATCAAATTCATGATAGCTAGCAATAGTTCTCTTATCCCATTAAACCATTCTTTCACTTGGTCACTAAACAGCCTTTGGTGCCTCTTTCTTAGCTTTTTCTTTCTTCTTTAGTAGCACTCACTTTATTGGGATCGAATTTGCCATCATTAGCAGCTTTTAGAGGATTGGCTTTCGCATCATGATTAAGAACTTGCGTACCCTTATCGTTGTCACCTTCTTAAACCTTTTATCATTTTGTAACAACTTGCAAATTGGAAGCCTCGGTGGCATTAACACACATAGCTTTGATCAGGCTAACACCACTACCACTAGGCAGTTGCTCTACGATAGCTTTTCCTCTTTGTAGTATTTGTTTTAGTCATTCATCTTGCTGAAGGTTATTCCCTTGTGCTGGATGATTTACTAGACCTCATTGTTTACTCCCTTGATAAAGAGAGTTTATCTTACTCTAGCAAGTACTAGCTAAATGGCTCAACTGGGAACATATGTCACATTTGACATTAGGGCAGTTTCTCAAAAATTGAGGATCACCATCCCACTTACAACAAATGAACCTTGATGGACCACCCTCTTCAAGGTGTCAACTTCCTATCAAGTTTTGCTACTTCTTTAGAAAATTAACATCTATGGCTATTTGTTTGTGCTATTCCATTATCATATTGGTATAATGCTTTAATATCATGTCCTTGACTTTGCCAAGAACATTTGATGCACTAGACTCATAACCATGATCATTCACTTTTCGTTTAGTCGGTCTAGCTAGCTAATTAGGGTTCGAATGCTGATTAATTGGAATGACATTAGGGTTTTTCATTTGTCTTTCATTATTTAGTGGAGCCATCTAACTAATTGTTGACATAGTCATATTAGAGGGAGCTGGTAACATAGGCACACTTTACATTATGTTTCCTCTCCCATTCAAATTGGTCATGGGTGTTTCTTGTCTTCCACTAGTCAATACCAAATTATTTCCAAGCCCCAAACTCAAATTACCCTAGAAGTGTAGGGAGAGTGTAGGCTTCTTACAATCATGACTCTACCTCCTCTACTTGTATAATGGTAGTATCGATGTTGGCAAGAGCAACACTGCTCAATTGCACCAGGATATTAAAGTCCAGCCCATGCAAAAAATGTTGTAGTTGAGTAGCAAAGCTGGAATGGGAATCTAAGTCTCCAATTTATGAAACACTTCTTTTTGTTTCTTGGTATACCCTCAAACATTCTCATGAGGTTCTTGAAATGCTACATTGAGAACATGTAGCCAATATTGATTGTCTCTTTCAAGGGCAAACTCTTTTCGGAAGGCCGCAAAAAATAGATCAATCATAGTTATGGTTCCAACTTCTAGACTATGATACCATACTACAGCTTGTCCTTTCAGAGTCATATTAAAGCACATCATTAGATGTCCCTCATCTTGGATTTGACAATTGAATATTAACTTTTGGAACTCATTAATGTGGACCTCTGCATCTTCCTCTGCTAACCCATTAAAAATGGGTATAGAGAATCCTAAGGCTAGCAAGTGTAGTGTCCCTACAGGGATTACAATGGGTTGCTTCATGACGACAATCGAAATTGCCAAGGGTCTTTGAACTAGTGGAACTATTACCCCATTCAAATTTGGGATGATTGATTGGGAGAAGGGCTTGGATAGCAAGTTGTGAGCCTTAATTTGAAGTCTGCAATTGGTATGACATCAACAAACACCATCTAAAGATTGTATTGACCTCATGCTTGCAGTAAAAATAAATGCAATCAAGAAATTTTGAAAATCACTTAGTCTAGCATGGAATTTACTTAATGCCTTCTCTGCATTGGCAATGATTAAGGTATTCCATTATTGATGAATGTCATACCTGCACAGGGTACCATGACTAATTAGTGAGTATGCCATTTACCTTTGGTTGGTTAATCACTTGTGGAAGCTATTAAGCTTCATGAATAGATAGTTCACAGTAGACCTAATACCATCATAACCTTGGAATAATATGGGACTTGAAGGTTGAAGCTCATATGAGTAAGCATTGATGTCTCAACCAACAAGGATAAGTAACCATGGTTACTAGATGACTTTGGGAATGTTGCATTAAATGCTCAATTTTGAGCTAGTTTACTATTGTTATTGCAATGGGGGTGATTGTTAACAGTCTCTAGTAGGCATATATGGCATTGTTGCCTGAAGAACTAAACAAGCATTGTGGTTGTTGAGTTATGTATTGACTCTCAAAGGTTATGAGATTCAAATATTGTGGTTGTGGCTTGTTTGAGCTGAGAATATTCTCATTCCAATAGAGAATATAATACTGGTTATTTACAAATTGCTAATTTCAAATTGGTGTTGGTATTAAATGTTATGGATATCTACATGCCTACTATGTAGATCATGCTATCTATTTGAAATTCCATTGCATCTAGATGTTTTGCCACATGACTGGAGATGTATTTGTCATACATATGAGCTTAAATACATTTTTTACTACTGGTTTTTATTATGATAGCTTATTGAGCTAAAACTGCCATAAACACCTGAGAGGTGTGTAGGGTGTTAGGCATTCAGTGAGCACTAAATTTGCAACTATGGAAAATGCTCAAGGCACTGATAATATCACTCAAAGTTCGTGTCAAAGAGTATGGCATGACTTTATAAACTAGATAAGTCATGAGGTAGCTTGACCAAAAACTACAGGATGAAGTCTTTTTGAAGGAAAAAATACGTTTTTGAAAAAATAGGCCAAAAATCATGATCTTTTTTATGCCTCGAGGGAGAGAAAGCAGTTTAAAATCATCCCCATGCCACCATCCAATAGGTAGGCAATCAAAAAACATTTTTTATCAAGCTTACTAAGCTCTTGACAAGTAGCCAAAAGAATGAGTGATTGCATGTGTCCCCCTCATGGCTATAAATATAACCCCTCTCCTTCACAAAGAAAGCAAGAAGGAAAACCTCTTGATGATGGAAAATTTTCTCTGCATTTCTTTTCCATTCTAGCTTGAGCCTTGAAGAACGAAAATACCCCTCTTCTACCTCATTTCCATTTTCTCTACCCCCTGTTACGCCTTTCTTCCATACAGCCATATCGCTAAGCAAAATGCTGGTAAATTTTTTTTTAGACGACCACCAACTCTTCCTGATTTACCACGTTAATTTTGCCTAACATCCTTGGCTCCACGAGGTCGCAAAAATTCAAGAAGTCCATTTGAAGCAAAAGAAGCAAGAAACGCGGTCGATGGAGAAAATGACGAGATAGGAATTGGCGAAACCCCCATTACTACAAGCGTGTTAGAGGTAACATCTTGTCAGTTTGGGAAAAAAAAATGTTTTATAAGCTTATCGCTATATTTGGCTTTAAATTATTATAAACGCATTTTAAAGAAAATGCATATGAACTGCTGCTTAGGAAAATGCCCTAAGTAATATAATAATAAACTATTTAGTGAAAAGACTCTTTCACTTGAAAAAGGATTATATACCTATCATGAAGAAAATATTATAATTATGGTTTATTTTGTGATATTTATTGTTATTTCATTAATGATGCATGTGATTATAATAACTAAAAAAAGGTAGACGATGTTAGGAAAAGGAATATTTTATATTTTTTTATTGAATGTGACTATCTCTATTTCATTTTTCTAATGATAAACAGATGCATATGAGTCTTATAGTAATTTATAGAAAATCATTTAGATAATATCATGAAATAATCAATGCATTGAATCAATAGAAAATTGTATAGGAAAATATATACTAGATGCACATAAATTAGGTGCATAGTAATATAATTCGATGTTTGAAAGATGAAAGAAAAATTACACTTATGATTTTTACATTGCTTAGAATAAAGTTTTCAAAAAAACTATTAGCATTGCATTTATGACATAGCTAAATAAAAATTGATCTTCCTAGATAATGTTGAAAGTTTAACAAATGGTCAGACATCGTCGATTAAACCATAGAATACGAGTAGAATAAAATTTTAATAAAAAAATTACTGAAAACACACACAATGTTAATATTAATGGTTATATTAGCGAGAGCGTCAATATCATGAGTCGACCCACATATGAATCAACGAGAAAACCTTACCTAAAATATCGAGGATGTTGAAGCAAAAACAACTATGAAATACTCGGCAATCCTCAAACTATCAGTATCAGGAAATTAAATAAATATCAAAAGTCTGTAAGACTTATTGGACATTGATAAGAATTTGTCGATACAAATTGTAATGTCTAAACAGACTTGGAAAAGCATTTGAAATCCTGCTAAGTGTGGGCTAGGGTAGTGTAGTGCATGAATTGCCTGCCATAGGTATAAATGCCCATATTATCTTTTAGGGAAAAAATGCCAAGTTTTCATAAGGATAAAATAGACTTCAAATTCGTGAAATAACTTACGAATGCAGAAAAAAAAGTTGCAAGTAGGAAGTGAAACCCTAAGAATAAGGTGGGACCTTAAAAGAGAAACCCTAGAATTATATGGGGCTGCTTCCTATGTTAAAAACACTTGCTACTTTTTTTTTTGTGCATGTATTGATGGTTATACAAGAATGATTAATTGTGCTTGTAGCAGCTAGATCTGATTGTAAATATATAATCAAGATAATAAGAGGAAAGATCATGCTATGCCTCCCCCACGGCTAGATGCAGAACCTACTCCAAGGGGAATTGTTTTGTACCGCCACGACGAGGAGCTTTGGACCGGCCCCAATGGTGGCGAGAGGTCACTCGGTGAGGAATCCATTAGGCAGGAGGAGGTGGGAGTGTTAGGGGGCTCTGGCCATAAATCTCTCAATTGCTCTTAGAAACTGCCTGACCCTCACGCGAATCAGGATGGGATCCTGGAGTCCCCGATACTAGTGAAGGGACGAAAATCTTGGAGGGTTTGCTTTCTTTTGCACAGACATAAGGGATTTTCTGATGAGCAGAGGTTTTACCTTCTGCATAGGCAGAAGGGGAAAAGCATTGTAAATAACTTCTGTGAAATAATAAATAAATATGTTTATCCAAAAGATTATTTTTCTCTATCTTTGTGTTGTGTCGTAAAATTACACAAAGGAACCTATGATAACGGGTTAATTAACGAATCTGCTTTTATATGTCATAACTTAATGTGATAGGTAATTAGAAAACTAAAGAAAACCATTTGTGGGAAGTTGTCAAATTAGGACCCCGAGCTTGTAGGTTGATCCTCATGGGGATGGCCGGTACCTTTCATTACGGGATAGACTCTAGGAAACATAGACAATAGACCCTATGCATTCTCACGAGTGCTAGGTAAAGCCATATAGGATAGTTTCCCAATGGACCACTAAAACGTGCTACTAGGGAACTGTTAGGTAGGCACGTGACCTAGTGGACCGAAACATGATGGTTCATCTACTTTTAGTCCTTGGATAGGACAACACCGCAGTCGTGCTATTGCATCCACTGACACGCATATGTAAGTGAGGGGGAGATTAAATAAAGGCAAAGACAACATGTTTGATGATGTGAGTGGCCCGCTTACAACGAGATATGAATCACTTGGCAGTGACAGTCTTGACAGCGATTTGGGTATACCATCAGTTATGACACCTAGTGCAAGGCAAAGCAAGTATGTGCCACCTCATGAGAGGCAAGGCCAGAATGCACCATAGTTGAGAAGGTCTAAAAGGGTCATAACACTAGTTGATAGGCAGACATACAGTGGGTATTCAACTAGACATTATGCATATATGACTAAAGTGTCAGGTTACATAGAGAGCCTATGAAGTTCAGTGAGGCAGTTACAGATGAGAATTGGTGTGCTGCCATGGATGAGGAATATGTAGCATTGACTCGGTCCATCCACCTGAAGGCAAAGGCAAAGTACCCATTGGCTACAAATGGGTTTATAAAGTGAAATGCAAGTCAAATGGTTCATTGGAAAGGTATAAAGTCTAGCTAGTTGCAAAGGGATATGCACAACAATACGGCCTAGATTATGAGAAGACTTTCAGCCCGATTGCCAAGATGGAAATGGTGAGAATAGTAATTGCATTAGTGGCTTTTAAGGGTTGAAAATTATGGCAAATGGATGTCAAAAATGCATTCTTGAATGGTGACTTGCTTAAAGACGTGTATATGGAGTAACCTAAGGGTTATGTACACCTTGACTATCGAACATATGCGTGTAAACTGAAAAATGCCATGTATGGACCGAAACAGGCGCTAAGAGCATGGAATGCTTGCATAAGCACTTATTTGCAGCAGCTTTGATAGGTCATGCAGATCACAACCTGTTTACAAAGAAGACAAAGCATGGTTATGTTTTTCTGGTGGTTTATGCCAATGATTTGATCATCATTGGAGATGATGATCATGGGATTGCTAAAATTAAAGCAATGTTACAGGATGAATTCAAAGTCAAGGATCTTGGTGAGCTAAAGTACTTTCTCAGGATTGAGGTTGTGTCTACACCTCAAGGTATATAGTTGTTGCGAAATAGTATGCACATGATATGTTGCTAAAATATGGCATGATGGAGTGTAAAAACATGGAAACATCATTGGATCAAAATTTCAAACTTACAATTGATGTTGGGACTGAGATCAAGAATGTTGAAATATTTTCAATCACATCTACTTTAGTCCCTTTGTGAGGAGCAGTGAGGACTCGGGACCAAAATCCCATTTGCACAGTAGGAGAAAGTACCACCACTCAAATCCTATAAAGCATTGTACTTGCACTCTTTTTCTAAGCAATGATAGTACTCTTTCTTTCCAGTAAAGTGTCATGTCACTGTCAATACACAAGATTGTGTTTATGAGTCCAAGTCTCAATCTTGGAACCTAATTCACTTGTGGAATAGTTTATCCTTGTCAGGGTCAATGTCTTCATGAGTTTCATTTTCCTCTTTCAACCTCCATAGCTTCCACATCTGCCATGCTCTAGATCCCGCGTATTTTAACATGGTATCAGAGCTCAGCTGAGCATGGCTTAGCTCATTTTAGTATATCACATTTGGTCCATCTCTACTCAGCTCAGTCTAAGTCTATGAACTCACTTTCCATCTCCACCTTCAAGCTTGCCTTCATGGCTGCCATAGCCAATAGCACCATGTCTGATTGAAGCTCTTGTATCTCACTCCACATGCCAAATCTTACCAAGCTTACTTATGAAGAAGTGTTCCCCCACTATTGATGCTTCTCTATATCATCTCTAAACTTGACATTGCCTTATCTACCAATCAACATTGTCAATTTTCTCAATTCTGTTCAGTGGCCTCCATGGCCGGATAAGACCTGCTGCAATTGGAGCTTTCATATCTCATCATAGAGCTCATATCATTGGAATCTTTCTTCTAGAGAGTTGTGCCTTTTCTCAAGAAGAAGATTCCTATCACCTAATACCTTGACATTGGCCACTCCAGATCCTAGCATTGACGAAATTCGTGGTCGCTGTCCAGAATGCAACTACTTCTGTTCGTGCTGTTGCTGCCATCGCTACAAGTCGTGATGTTGACAACCACCATAGGGCATTGATAGCCCATCATTCAAGCTTCATTTTGATAATAAAAAAGTTTTGAAAATGATCCATTGTAGCTCCCACAATCAGCAAAAAACCAGGGCTAGGTGAAAACCCTAATCTAGGAAGCCATAGCTAAACTTCATTGAAGCTCAAAAATCTCATCATTTTCTCTCTTCTGCCATTGGAACAACCCACTACCACTCCAATCTACTGTCCTAGCATCAAAACAAGAAGGGGAAGATTTGGATTTGAAAGAACTTGAAGGATTTTGTATATTTGGAAGACTCAAGGAAGAAACATAGTGTCCATTGACACTCATTTAGTGCTCTTAGCACTTGTGTCTTTTGACACATCTCAACCAACTCTTATACTGCTCAAATCTGATAAATTTGAACTTGATTTGATGTTTTTCTCGCAAGTCATGGGCAAAGACTTGATTTGATGTTTTTCTCACAAGTCTAACATGGGCAAAGACTCTCCATCTGCTCGCTTCAAAAGAGTTGAGTTTCACACTTGGCAGACCCACATCAAACTCATCCTAATGAAGAAGGACCTTTGGGCCATTACCATGAGAAAAGAAAAGAAGCCTCATGATGCGGATCTTGGTGTCACTTGCCAAAAGAACGATGATAAGGCTTAGGCCATTATCAAACTAGAGCTAGACGACATCTATATCCACCATGTGGATAACTATGAGACCTCACACGATACATGGAAGAGACTTGATACTTTGTTTGGTGCACAGTCTAAATCATCAAAGTATGGTCTCCTGATTGAGTTTTTCATGCTTGAAATGAAGTCCAACACATCACTTGCCATACATCTAAATTACATGGAAGGACTTCTAACCCAACTTGCAGGAATCAACATTAAAATGGAAGAAGATGTTTGCATCGGTGCTCTACTTTAGAGTTTGCCTCTTGAATATAATAATGTATCAAAAACTTTGATCAACATGCCAAATATTGAACTTGTTGATATCAAGGCATCACTGTTAGAGGAGGAAAAGAAGCTAAAAACTAAGGAAGAATCAAGCACCTCTAGAGATAAACATGCATTATATGTTGGCAACAGGTACAAAGGCAAGAAGGATCAACTCTTTTGTGACTTCTACAAAAGGACCAGACACACTGAGAAGTTTTTCCACGCTAGAAAGAGGTCCCAAAATGCCTATCTAGTTGCAGTCAAAGAAGAAGAAGAAAACAGAGCAATGGAAGAAGAAGACCACCAGGAGAAGGACAAACCTCATCAGTCCTTCTATTCAAATAGACATTTTTAATTTTGTATTTCCTAGCCCTAATGCCTCAAATATAAACTTGTAAACTACTCAGTTAGCCTTGTACTACAGCCTTTGTACACTTTATGAGGCCCCTGCTACAGCCTTTGGATGTCCATCATGTTTGTGGTACCCACACTTAGCCTTTTTCTGCGACAGTCTCTGGTGTTTTGTCATGTTTATGGTGTGCCCACACTTTGCAGGTGTTGCTTTCACTAAAGTCTCTATACGCTTTGTACTTCTAGTTGTGATTGAGGAGGGGTGTTGAAATATTTGCAATCACACCTACTTTAGTCCCTTTATGAGGAGCTGTGAGGGCTTAGGACTAGAATCCCATATGCATAGGAGAAAGTACCACCACTCAAATCCTATAAAGCATTGTACTTGCACTCTTTTTCTAAGCAATGATAGTACTCTTTCTTTCCAATAAAGTGTCATGTCACTGTCAATACACAAGATTGTGTTTATGAGTCCAAGTCTCAATCTTGGAACCTAATTCACTTGTGTAACAATTTGTCCTTGTCACAGTCAATGTCTTCATGAGTTTCCTTTTCATCTTTCAACCTCCATATATTATGTATCTGCCACGCTCTAGATCTCGCATATTTTATCAAATGTCACTATATACAAAGGGCAACCTAATTTACCCTACTATTACCGGTCCTAACTTGAGTTATGTAGTGGGGCTAAATAGCCAGTTTATGTAGAAACCTCATAAGCCACACTTGGATGCAGTCAAGAGGATTATGTAGTGCATGAAGGGTACTATTGATTATGCGCTCTGTTCTATGAGCATGGGAAATCATTCAACTTCATAGGTTATACAAATGTTGATTGGGCTGGTTGTGTCTATGATAGGAGGTCAAGGTTATGCTTTCAGTTTGGGCAACAATATGATCAACTAGAGTAGTAAGAAGAAACCCACCATTGCTTTATCTAGTGCAGAGATAAAATACAAGGGTGTAGCCTTAGCGGCATGTGAAGTAGTTTGGCTTATGAAACTACTACATGATTGTGGTATCCAATTGGATAACAAAGTCACATTGCATTGTGACAATCTCAGTAGTATGATGTTGGCTAGCAACCCCGTCTATCATGCTAGATCCAAACACACAGAGGTTCATTACCATTTCATTAGGAAAACAGTACTTGTAGGAAAAATTGATCTACTTTATGTGTAGACAAAAGACTAGGTAGTAGATATCTTTACCAAATCACTTGGTAAAGAGAATTTTGTTTGTTTTAGGGAGCTACTTGGTGTACATCAGCTAGTTTGAACTTGAGGGGGAGTGTTGAGACTTCAAACTCAATGCATGTACATCGACGTGACAACTAGTGTCCAGTTGTCTCCTCTAGCATGTGAGTCGTATTCAATAAGTCGGGTGCACTTAATTCTGGTAGAGTTAGTCAGTGTGACTTGTCATCAGGTCACTTAAACCTAGTTCTCTCTAGTAATTTTTGTATGTGTGTAAAGGATATGAATAAGAAGAATATGGGAGTTCATTGCTCCATGTTACCTCATCTCTCTCTCCCTATCTTGTTACACCTCCTCCTCCTAAAGATTTTCTTGTAGAACTAGGGTTACTAAGACCCCTTCCTTGTAGGGATATCACACTACTCCACTGAGGAGAATACCTCCTAATAACTAAGGCATATTGTCTAGCCCTTTAAGCTCTTTCTTATTTCTGAAGGTTGGCTTGATGGTCTTTTGAATCTATTTCACTGCCCTTTGGAATACACTAATCAATTGGTCCCTATCAACCAAGATTTAGACATTTTCACTTATTAATTGCTCTTAGCAAACACACCAATTTTTGGGACCAAAAACAGGCCTAACACTAGCTCTAAGGCTCTAGCTAGGCCCCTATGTTCAACCAAGACACCCCACGGCCTCACAACCACAGGAGCCTATGGAGGATGCACTCTCTAATCTAATTGATACATGTATTTGTATCATTTATAGTCCAACAGATCTCTTTCCAACTCGTCAAAAGGAGTACCCAAATAGATCATACCACACACACAAAGAGCACCCCTTAGCTTACTACAACAACCCCATTACGACTCTTCTACATCTTGGGCATTGGCCCCAAGATGCACTGTTCAAACATATAACACGTACGACACATAGTCATTCTTATCATAAATTGTTCTTGGAGATAATTTGTATTATCACTTTAGTAGTTCCCAAAGAAACAAATGTACTAAGTTAAACCCTATAGCTTGAAACTTCTCACACTCTCAACGTAGGTCAACATTTAGGTAAGCAAGTGGTATGCAATCCATGAGTTGATACTCATTATGATACCATGGACATGGAATGCAATGCAAAGGTGAATGCCCCCATGAGCACATAACTAATTTATTTCATCAAATCAACAATGTGGATGTGGATAACCAATTCTTTCCATGATTTCATAGTACTAGCGTAGTTGTGGCATTGCATAGGGACAACTCAAAGTATACTCATGCTACTAAATACTTCAACTTTTAAGATAAATGCATTCTATATATGAAGTGAATCATAAAAATTAGAATTCACCTTATATTTGGCACTCATCATGACCCCTCCTCTCCATATCATTTAATGTTATGCTTGAGGGGATAGGTGTAGACAATGTTTTTTATGTTATTTGACCTCATTGTCTCAAGGACAATCCGAAGTTGGGGTTCATGATCTTTTTCTTGTTTAGAATAGACTAAAAGTGTCGTCAAAGAAGACAAGCACAAAATCATCAAGATATGGCCTAAAGATATCCCGCATTAACCTATTGAAGGTGGCAGGTGCATTCATAAGCCCGAATGACATAACTAGGAACTCAAAGTGCCCATATCTTGTATTGAAGGCCATCTTTGGGATATCTTCTTCCTTGATCCTTATCTGATAGTAACCTAACCTGAGATCAATCTTGGAGAAGATCTTCGCACCCTGAAGATGATCAAGAAGCTCATCTATTCTAGGAATAGGGTACTTGTTCTTGACTGTTGATTGATTCAACACTCGATAATCAATACATAGTAGAAGTGTCCCATCTTTCTTTTTCTGGAATAGTACTAGAGCTCCCCACGGTGAACTGCTAGGCCGGATGTAGCCTTGATCTAGTAGTTTCTTGAGTTGTTCCTTCAGCTCAATTGCTTCTGGTATGGACATTCTATAAGGTCTCTTTGCAATTGGCGCAGCTCCTGGTACTAACTTAATCTCATGATCCACTTCTCTTTGAGGCGGGAGTTCAGTCAACTCTTCAGGAAATACGTCCGCGTATTCCTTTAGCCAAGAAGGTCCTTCATTAGACTCTTGCTTCTGATCTAACTTGTTGAGTTTGATCAATTAAACAGGTAATCCTTTTCTGACTCCTTTTATGATCTGAGATACTTTGGCCAATTGGATTCTTGGCACTCCAGCCTCACCTTGAGTTGTGACTAATTCCCTTTCAGAGTTTCGAAAGGAAACTTGACCCTTCCCACAATGAATGTGGGCGTCATTAGGCTTAAGCCAATCCATTCCGGGTAGACACTCATGGATACCTAAATTCATGACTCTGAATTTGACCGAGGTCTTCTTTCCTCCCAGAAAGAATTCCACCTTAGCAGTTTGCCTGGTACAAGTAACCTTGCAACCATTTGCCAATTCCACAAGCAGGATAGGTGCTTCTACTGTGGCTATTCCTAATATTTTTGCACTTGCTCTGGTGAGATAAAGGAATGTGTACTGCCACAATCAATCAAGGTCTTGAAACTTTACCTTGATAGTCCGACGGTGTCTGAATCACCGAGAATTGGCGATTCAGCCCTTCTTGTGTAGAGTGGCATGGACTGTCACTCTTTCAAACTCTGCTTCCATGATCGAATCTTCTTCTTCTTCTTTTTCACACATTTGCCTATTGGCAATGTAGGAAATTCTTCCTCTGCCTCGGTTAGCAGCTCCTTGACCACAGCCCGTTCCTTGGAAAGGCGCTTGGCGATGTCCTCCACCAAGCTTGGGACATTGCCTCTTGATGTGACCGGAATCGTTGTAGTGGAAACAACGGAGGTCTCGACCATTGCTTTGAGTAGGAACAAAGTTGTTGACATTGTTAGCCCTTGCTTTCTTTCTTTGTCCCTAATTATGACCTTGAACTGTCTTCATTTGAGGTTTGAATGCTCCTCTGTTCGAGTCATTGTAAGACCAAGTTTTGTTACCCCTTGGTCTAGCCTGCACTTCCTAAATTATAGGTGCCGCTCGAATGAGTGCGTTCCTGAAGATCTGATGGAGGCATAGATTCGAGACGGGTATTGACTAGTGGATTTAAACCCGCACAAAATTTGGATACCTACTGTGTCATGTCCATCTGCGGTGCATACTTAATAAGGGAGACAGATTTAGAATAATATGCGTCAAGCGTGAGCCCCAGTTGTTTTAGCTCGTAGAACTCATTCATCTTTTGCGTACGATACGCAAGTGGCAAGTATCTTCCCTGCACGGCATTCTTCATCTTTTCCTAGGTAACGGATCCCTCTGTGATCCCTTGATCCCTGCACCATTGCTTCCACCAAAGCCTAGCTTCACCAGTGAGCTTTAGCTTGGCGAGCATAGCCTAATTGGCGGGTGCAGTACCGGCTGCTTCGAAGTAATCCTCCATGGATTCAATCCAAATTTCAGCATCAGCTTGGACGAATTTGCCTCGCCTGTCAAACTCGGGTGGCTTAATTTGCTTGAGAAGGAACTTCTTCTCCTGGATTACAATAGTACTTGATGTAGGAAGCAAACTAGGAACCTGTACTTGGGGTTGTGCCTGGATAAAGGTTTCTTAATGTTATTATACAAAAATCATTATTGATTTATATTACATATTCAATTCTGCTATCACATAAACAATTTTGCTACTTAACTTTTTATCAACTCTTATACACAATCAGACATTGATAAAAAGAAGTATTTATTTGTATTTATATGGGCATAGCCCTTTCGGAATACAAGATTTCTTGCAATGATAAGCCAACTGTTACATTTAGTTTGGGGAGAACAACGTTGTATTACATTTATCTACAGGAATTGTATAGTAATATGGTTTCGGGTCATGGATTTTTAGGAATCAGTAAATTATTGGAAGTTCAGGATATCTTTTCCGTTGGAATCCATTCTTCTCATGGCGGCCCAACACTTTAATCCTGTCGGCAGGGATTACACGGGTTACTTCCTCATATACATATGAGTTCATCTCAACCCTTTGACCTCGAATATGTAAAGTTGAGTTTACATGAGCTTCCACAAAAATGAATAGCTTCACGACTTTCAAGTCTTCCAACCACTTGATCCTTTTCAGGTTGGTTTGTAGGTAAACAAACCAGTGGGCAGCTATATAGTAGATTCCTGAGGCACCCATCCATCTTCGTTCCATGTACAAGGGTGATGGGTTATAGATTTGCTCCATGATGTTCATCATCCCAACCCTTTGTTGATAATGCGGGGAATGCATTGCAGTTACAAACATGACTCGAAATACTAAGAACTTGTTCCACGCTTCGTAATTCTACGAGACAGCATTGAAGGTAAGGAAATTCTTGGAACATCAACTTTTTCTTTACTTCTTCTTTTAAGATTTCATAAAACAATTCCGTTGTTGGTTCGCTCTGATACCAACTGTAACATGTCCACTTGTATTTCCAGGACACGTCTTAGCAGTCCATCGGAAAGGATGTCTAGAAAGCTTCGCTCGACACTCCCATGGAATGTTATGGGGTTAGCGATCTAAGGCTTTCCGTGTCTACGACGTAGCAAAAGTATTTCGGCCGTTCCCACTTAGGATCGACCTGAATTAGGGTTTTCTTGATTGGTCATTTCCTAACAGCAACTAGCGTCGGACCCGAGCAAACTTCTTTACGCAGAAACACCAGGTCTGAAGCGGATTCACGCTGCACTTGGTTTAAGGAGAATGGAAAACGAGAGGGATGCAAAGCTCAACCTCTCTGCCATAAAGCATAGTCCCATTCCGTTCCCCTAAAACAGCGTAAATTGGGTTCACTTTTAACTCTAGGTCAACGCTTTAGTTGTTCGTGTTCTTTGACGATCTTCCTGTTGTCCATCATGAATTTGAGAAAAACTCTTGGCCAACCGGGACCACCCATCCGTAGGACGGACCTATGGCCCATCCTCCGTACTTTCCTTAGGTTATTTTAGTTATTTAATTACCTAACACATTAGTTGGATAGGTAACAGCCAGCTTCTTTAATCAACCTGTTAGGCACTGGTTCCTTCACGTAATCTTATCACTTGACATAGAAAAACAATATCAGACAAGTTCCTTATTAACAAGTCATCATATTTATCTTTGAAATACAAAGAGTCCAGCCCTTAGGCTTATCCACAATCCGCCCGAAGGCTATCCAACAATCCACAGGGATCACTAGTCCAAGTTTCCGCCCGTAGACTAGTATGCAAGCCTCGAGATCTAATCTCGAGTCACGTTAGCCTCTTGTGCACGACCCGAAAGGTGAGGGATTTACGGCCAAAGCCCCCCTGGCACCCAAGCCTCCTCCTGCTCCAAGTAGCACTCAACGGAGAGACCTCACGCGGCGGGTTCGGTCCACTTTCCCGGCGCAGTCAACAACCCCCTTGGTTAGGGTCAGGCAGGCAATCAGGGGTAATTGAAGCTACCTATCCCTTCAAGACTTCAACCTGAAGTATAGATATCCATTTATCTTTTAATCCATTGATCAAAAAAAGCCAAACAGTGCTCTAAAATCTATAGCAAGCACAAACATTTCCATTGATCATTTTTGTTCTTTGGCAAACTGCTAAGGAATGAATCCTTCCTTTCGAATGCGTCCAGCACTCGATCCGAGATGACTTGCAACTTGGCAAGATCCCCTGTATCCTAGGATTGGGCATACCCTATTAACCCAACTTGGTCAAACCTTGAGTTCATTGGTTACCTTAGTCAATCGACTGGTCTTTAGTTTCTAAACAATCTTCCTTACTCAAGAAGGATACTAAAGTATTCATCCTTTTGCAAGATAACTTGCGTAAGGATGCGCCAACCCCATTGCAAGACTTTGGCCATTCTCTTGTGATCCAATTACAAGGTCATATGACTCTGCATTTGCTACGCAAGCGTCGCATCGTACTATGCGATAATGGAGTCACGAAACAATCTGTTTCAGATTCTTTAAGCTGACGTCGTTAGACCTAGGGTTTCCTAGCTTCATTTTTGTAAGAATCTCAGGGACAAACCCTAGTTCCTTTTATGATTACGATTCACTGACCCTACATTCAGGGAATGTGGGCAAGTATTTAAGGTATAGGCGTTTCTTGGAATTTAACTCATTCCCAACGGGTATTTCACAGCATAGGTATTTTCAAGTTTATATCAATTTGGTTAACTCCAAAAGATAATTTCGAGATTACTTCCACATGATTCGTTGTCTATGCATAACTCTAACTTATCGATTCGAGGTCAGGCATAGGTTAGGTTAATTTCAACTAATCTTCCCTTTTCTTTGCGAACAAAGTTCATGCTAAATAACCAACCTTTTTCTTGCTAATTTATGCAATAACAACGATAATTTCATAGAGTTTATGCATCGTAAGAGTCATTTCATGATTTGCACTTTCCATGATGATTCATTGCAAAAGGAATAGGGGTTAATAGTGCAAGATGCACTTTTATACCTTTAGGCTTAACGGAAGTATACTATTTTAGTGGGTAATAATCTAGCTCATAATTCATTTCAATGCATAAAGCTATTTGCTAGAAATACGTTTATGCTTTTTTTTTTGCATGTTCCATTAAATGTATTAATGACTAAGTTCCTTCATTGTGAACAACTAGGACAAAATATATCCTATTTCTAACAATTAACCTTGCATGATTGAATTACAACGATATAAAATAAAAATTAAGAAGGAAAACCTAGGTTTGTGGTGAGATGTCCACATGGATACCGGGAGATGACCCTCCTGCGGCTGCACCTTGGACTTTCTTAGGAGGCATCGCAATTGTAGTTTTTCGGACGTGGAAGCAGCTTTACAACTCCTCCTAGGAATTCCACCGTCGCTCCCTTACACTGCCCGTCGATAGTAGTTTTTTGGAAGGCTCCCCCCTTGGAAGTTGAGGAAATTCAAAAGGGTGTTTCAGAGTCTTCTACGACTAAGACCCATTGAAGCCATGGGGAAGGCTTAATGGCCTTTTAATGACTCGTTCAAACGAGGAACGAAAAGGGATGGAAAAAATACAAGGTGCGGGAGAGAACTCTAAGGGGATATAGTAACCGTAAAGGTTATAAGTAAGGTCGAAGGACCCTTAAGTCGAACTTAGAGGAAAGGGGGTTTCAATACGCCACAAAGGGAGGGCTAGGGAAGGTTTAAATACAGAGGAAAGAGGGGTGGTTCCAAAGCCAAGGGCTAGGGGTTTAAGGGTTAATACATGGGGGGTGTGGTAGGATTTATAAAATACGAAAAAGGGCTTAAGGAAAGGGGGCTAAGTGACTTTTAAAAAGCATGGGGGGTGTAATAGTAGGACCTTTAAGCCCACTCTTTATAGGGGAAAAAGGGGCCTATGATCCTTTAAAACACGCGGGGGGGGGGGGGGGGGGTGTAGTAGGGAGAATTTGGTGAGGCACAAGAAGGGGGGTGAAAGGGGGCTTAAGGGGTTTTAAAACCCGGGGGTGGAGGGGGAAAGAAAAAAGGTATAGGAAGGGGGTCTTGGGAAATTTTGGGACACGGGGGTGAAAGGGGGCTTCTCTTAGATTTTAGAGGCTCCCTCCCAGGAAGCTTCAAGAGCTTCCCACGTGGCCAACTCGCACCTGGCGGCGACCAGCAGCAGCTGGTGCACGGACTGACGGCCTCAACCAGACAAAGAGGGCGACTAGGCGGCCCTCCCGTTGGCTGCACGGCAGCCCAGGCCTTCGTCTAGAGCACAGCGGTGAGTGGCCTCACCCTCGTTGGGCGACGCACGGAGATTGGCAGCCTCCCTTTCGATCCTTCCCTGCAACAGCTAGTGTCGATTCGCAGCGCCTCCTTCTCCCCTCCCCTGCTTAGTGTCACTGACTGGCTTTTTATAGGGGGAGGGGAGGGAGATCCTCCCTCTCTACATGTCACGAGGCATGAATCCTCCTTGCTTTAAGCTCCAGCAAGGAGCTTGGTGTCCCATGCTTCCCTCCCTCTCCCCCAGCTCGATAGTTGGCTGGGGGAAGAAGGGAGTAATAAAAAAATTTGCCTTAATCTAATAAAAATGAATTATCCCAAAGCCCTATTTACGCGTGATAGAATTTAGATTTGTTACAAAGTACAACTCCTCCATAATTTTCCATGTAAAAGAAGAAGTAGAGGGAATGACAATCTTGCCATTTAACCAGATGAGGCCATTTTGAAGCTGATAATGTGAGTTATCTTCCATGAGACCTTGTTGTAATTTTTGAAAAATATGACTGAGCCCTTCATCCAAAAGATAAGCCTTCTGTAGTTCTTCAATCCAGTAACTATGTAGCTCAATCATTGCTGTAACTTTGCAAGCCCACATATGAGAAAGAGAAACAGTCACTATATTGTTTTTGCCCCTCGTTTGGCTGATTTCAAAATCATAATTTTGCAGTGTAGCTACCCACCTACACTACTTAGGAGTCAAATTGGACTAAGTGAGGAAATATTTAAGGACCTTGTGATCACTTTGGACTTTGAAGTGGCTGCCATACAAATAATGATTCCATTTCTTTATTTTATAAGCTTATGGATCTTAAAGGCAATCACTCCATGCTCTTGTAACAAAACATCCCCAATGCCTCGGCCATTAGCATCACATTGTATGGTAAACTCCTTCGAAAAATCCAGGCATACTAGAATAGGATCAAAAGTAAGGAGTTCCTTTAACTAGTTGAAGCTGATATCTACAAGAGCATCCCAAAAGAAAAATTCTTTGTTCAACCTATTTGTCAAAGGAGCTGAAATAACCACATAATGCTGATGAATCGGTGATAGAATGAAGATAGACCAAGAATTCCTCTAATTGAAGTAGTGGTAGTAGGTGTTGGACAATCTTTAATACAATGCACCTTCTTGGGGTCAGCCTGGATCCTTTTTTCACTGACAATATATCCCAATTATTTCACTTTAGTCTGCATGAAAGAGCATTTCTTCTCCTTAGCAAAGAGTTTGTGATGTCTCAATACATCAAAAACCTTCCTCATGTGTGATAGATGGTCTTGAAGGGTCTTACTATAAATCAAAATGTCATCAAAGAAGACCAAGACAAGCTGAAAGAAAAAAGGCTACAAAATCTTATTTGTCAAACTCTAGAAGGTAGCTAGAGCATTTGTAAGCCCAAATGGCATCAACAGGAAATGATAGAGGCCTCGATCAATCCTAAAAGCACTCTTGATCTCATCACCCTCTCACATGTGGATCTGATGATACCCTAACCTCAAGTCAATCTTTGTAAAGAACCTAGCAACCTTAAGCTCATCAAGAAAATCATCAATCTTGGGTATTGGATACTTGTTCCTCATTGTGATCTTGTTAAGATCCCTATAGTCAATACACATCCTGAAAGATCCATCTTTCTTTTTTACTAACAAGACCAAAGATGCATAGGGTGAAGAACTAGGTTCAATGAATCCCATCTCAAGAAGCTCCTTAATTTACTTGGCTACTTCTTCCCACTCACACTTGGACAATCTGTAGGGTGGCTTATTGATTGGCTTTGAGTTGGGCTCCAAATCAATGGGGTGATCTAGTACTCTCTTAGGAGGCAATGAAGTAGGCACCTCAAAAAAGTCCCTATACTCCTCAAGAAGAGCTTTCAAGGTTGGGTAACTTGTTGAATTTATGGACTGATCTTCAATCTCTTTATTCAAGTGTGAAAAAAATATATGTGAGTGCCTCTTGTACTCCTTTTTGAGTTGTTGAATGGTGATAAGCTCAAAATATGATCTACTAGAAATTCCATGTAAATGGATGAGATGTCCATCAAAGATAAACTCCTAATACAACTGTGAGAAATCCATAGTGATTTTGCCTAATATCATCAACCACTCACAAGCAAGTACAATATCTATGGGCCCCATTTCTAAGGTAATCAAGTTTACTTTTTCTTCATAATTTTTGTTGAGAAGTAAGCATGTGAATTCTCCTTATACTGGAGAGGATAAGCGTAGCTAAGTGTAAATGAACTAGAGGACAGGGGAGCAAGGGGAAACCCTAACCCTAACTTCTCCAAAGGCTATATAAACTACCTAAAGTACACCCTCACAGTTGAGGAGAGTGTACTAGTTGTACCTTTGAACAACTTACTAAGAAAGATCTTCTTCTTGTACTTGAGCTCTCTCTCTCCCTCTTGTGCACACTCTTGTGCTTCCAACTCTGATTTTCCACATGGTATTAGAGCCATCTCTAATCCCTTTGCTTCCCTACATCATTAAGTGCGCATGAGCTTTCAACTTCTACCTCCTGTCTCTTAACCACCATAGCCACAGCTTAACCCACCTCTGTCGGAGGACCTAGGGAGGGCAAAGGAGAGAATTTTAGCTCAAGGTTCCTCTTGAAGACTTCATCTCCAACACAAGGTGCAGCAGGGTGGCACAAAAAACATAGACATTAGGCAACGTGGAGAGCAACATTGAAGAAAATGCAAAAATTGGTATGATTGAGGCAATGATTGAGGGCATGATTGAGGCAATAGAGGGCATGATTGAGGCAGCTATCATAGGACTTAGTTAGCCCCCAAGTGGGCCATCTCTCTCAAAGAGGGTTTGGAGAAATTCCTCCTTTGTTGGTTGCTATGGAGCAAAACCCTAACTGTGGGTTTCTGGCAGCCATAGCCAAAAAGCTTCAAGCTTTGCCATTCTCATTTTTTTTCAACCTGTAGTCATTGACAATGATTCTAATCACTTAACCATATGCTTTGAAGTGTGTTCCTGGTCTCTGAGTAGCTCAAACACTCGGATGTCAAGATTGTGGGAGAGAAGGAAGGAGTCTCGCTTGAAGCTTTCTTGCTTGCACAATGGGGGAAGACACACAAGGGTGGAGGCTGAAAACAGTTTTCCTCTTCTTAGTTGTGTAAGCCAAAAGAACTCAAGTACAAAGAAATAGAAGAACCCTCTATATGGGTCTCAAACCAAACTCAACTAACTAAGGTGGCATACTAACTGAGCCACGAACTAGAGTAGATAAGGTTAGCTATCATGTAGCTATTATTCATGGGCGGTGTACCAACCGCGTCTACAACTGACAAGTCGGTGACATAAATACACAATGGTCACCCTGGCGTATCACGAGTGGAGCTCGATATCTCAACACTCCCCCTCGAGCTCAATCCCAATTCCTGCACACCAAGCAGGTCTCTGAACTTGCGCAGCTTCTCTGCGCCCAATGCCTTCGTGAATATGTCAGCTACCTGATCCTCTGTGCTGACATAAACTAGATCAATAAGACCTAGTAAAACCCTCTCTCGCACATAGTGATAATGCACCTCAATGTGCTTTGTTCTAGCATGATAGACTGGGTTATTTTCCAAGTGTATACTACTCATGTTGTCACAATAAATGACAACTGGTCCATCTGTAGACTGATGCATATCATAAAGTAGCTTATGCAACCAAGCTACCTCACATGCAGCCATTGCTGCACCCCTGTACTCAGCCTCTGTGCTCGACAAGGCAATTGTAGGCTGTTTCTTACTGCTCCAAGTGACTGCAGCACTCCCAAAAGAGAACACATATCCACTGGTAGATCGCCTATCAGAAATACTACCAGCCCAATCAGCATCAGTGTATCCATGCAACTGTATCTGAACCCCAGTCTCATAAAATAGTCCATACTGCAATGTGGACTTCACATACCTGAGTATGCGTCTAGCCGCATCCAAATGTGGTTTCCTTGGAGCCTGCATAAACTGACTTACCAATCCAACAGCATAGCTCAAATCTGGCCTGGTAATAGTCATATAAATCAAACTTCCTACTATGCGTCTGTACATAGTAGGGTCTTCTAGAAGCTCACCTGCATCTGTGCTCAGCTTCACATTTTGCTCCAAAGGAACTGAAATAGGCTTACAGCCTGTCATCCCATATTTGGACAGCATGTCCAATCCATACTGCCTCTGCAAGAGCTGTATCCCACTTGGTGATCTAATCACCTCAATGCCCAAGAAATAACGCAGCTCTCCCAAATCCTTCATCTCAAACTTCTGCTTCAATAGCATTTTCACATGAAGGATATCTTCATCACTGTCACCTGTCATAATCAAATCATCAACATAAATGACAAGTAGCATAATACCTTTCTCTGTTTTTCTCACATAAAGTGAGAAATCTGCCTTGGAAATCTGAAAGCCAATAGTGACAAGATACTGTCCTATCTTGTCAGACCATGCTCTAGGTGCTTGCTTCAAGCCATACAAGGCTTTCTTCAACCTGCAAACAAACTCAGGATGAACAGCATGCACATAACCTGGTGGCTGCTCCATATAGACCTCTTCTTGCAAATCACCATGCAAGAAGGCATTCTTTACATCCATCTAATGTAAAGACCATCCCTTTGATGCAGCCATAGCAATGACTGCTCTTACAGTTGCCATCCTTGCAACTGGACTGAATGTTTCTTCATAGTCAATGCCATATGTTTGTGCATACCCCTTGACTACTAATCTTGCCTTGTATCTGTTCACAGAACCATCTGCATTGTGCTTCACCTTATAAACCCACTTACAGCCAATTGCATTCTTACCTTTAGGCAAAGGTACTAACTCCCATGTAGCATTTGCTTCCAAGGCATCCATTTCTTCATCCATGGCTTTCTCCCATTTTTCTTTTCCCATGGCTTGCTCAAAAGATGTGGGTTCTGGTTCCTGTATCACTTTGACCATATATGCATAGTGAATGGCTGTAAATCCATCATATTTCAGCCTATCCACAGGATACCTAGCTCTCGTAGACCTGCGCAAAGTAGGTTCACTCCCAGGTGCTCTCAAAACATCCCTGGTCTTCCTTACTCCAGGTGTAACAATAGAAGGAATACCCAACTCATCATCAATGCTCTGTTCTGAGCCACTGGATTCACCATCCATATAAGAGTGACCTGCATTCACATCAAACATGGACTGATCAACCTTCTCTTTTCCTTTTCGTGATACCTGCATACCACTATCTGCATTACTTTGAGAAGATTCTCCTAATCTCAATCTGCCTGTCCATGGTGAAGAATGTGAACCACTACTAGAGGACGCTCCAGGTCCACTAATATTTTGTGACTGCTGCTGTGAATTTTGTGCAGCATTACCATTTTGTGCATCTACATCATCAATCACATTTACTGGTTTATACCAGCTACTCATCTCATCAAAAACAACATCTCTGCTCACTGTAAACTTACGAGTAGAAGGGTTATAGCATCTATACCCTTTTTGCTGCAGAGAGTAACCAATAAAGATGCACTTCTCAGCTTTTGGATCCAACTTGGATCTCAACTCATCTGGCACATGTACATAGGCAATGCAACCAAAAATTTTCAAATGAGAAATATCTGGTTTCCTTCCAGTATACCTCTCCTCTGGAGTCATTCCATGTATTGCTGCAGTGGGAGTCCTGTTCATTATGTAGACTGCTGTAGCAACTGCTTCAGCCCAATAAAAATATGGCAAGTCTTTTTCATTGAGCATGGCACGAGATACCTCTCCAATATGCATGTTTTTCCTTTCTGCAATTCCATTTTGTTGTGGGGTATAACTGCATGAATATTGCTGCTTTATGCCATGCTCCTGCAAGAACTTTGCAAACTCATTTGAGAGGTACTCTCCCCCTCCATCTGACCTTAGGCATTTTATTTGCAGACCTGTTTCTTTTTCAGCCATAGCTTTAAGGGTTTTGAAATGCCCAAAACTTCACTTTTCTTTTTCATAAAATACACCCAAACTTTTCTGCTATAGTCATCAATAAAAGTGACAAAATAATGACAGCCTCCAAGAGATGCAGCTTTAGTAGTCCACACATCAGAGTGGATTAATTCCAATGGCTTCTCACTCTCTTGAACATGTCTAGGAAATGGTTTCCTTGCCTGTTTTCCAAACTGACAGGCTTCACATACCTTATGCATTCTGCAACCTTAAATTTTGGCAATCCTGCAACAATATTTTGGGCCTGCATTGATTTAAGTCGTTGTACATTAACATGACCAATGCGTTTATGCCATATATCAATATCTGCAACTACACCGGTCCCATGTGCAAACATTGCTGCACTCAATTCAGACATGTCTGCATCCAATGTAAACATTCTGCCCTTCTTCTTTCCTTTTGCTATCAAGCGACCTTTATTTTTCATATCCTCAACAAAGCATCCATGAGGATTAAATCTGACCTGCAAGCCCTGTTCAACCATTTGACCAACAGAAACCAGATTCTTGGTGATATTCGGGACATGAAATACATCGGACAGGTATTTCTTTTTCCCATCCTGCATAGACAAGGGAATTTTTCCAATCTGCACAATAGGATGTGCAGTATCATCACCAGTCTCCACAAATCCTGGTTTTTCCATTTTCCTTGCATCCTCCATCCATTCTGCATGACCTGTCATATGGTTTGATGCACCTGAGTCAACATACCATACATTGTTGCTTTCTTCTGCACTTGTCACAGAATTGTTCATGTGCTGCACCATAAACAGATGCTCATTTCTGTCATCACCCTGTCTACTAGAAGATGCATAATTCCCTTGTTGCAGTTTTCCATTCATGATGTCGTTCTGCTTTTTATAGCAGTCTTTAGCCATATGACCCATTTTACCATAGTAGTAGCATTCAACATTACTGTTTGAATTTTGGCCTCTTTGCCATCCACCACGACCTCTTTGGCTCCCCCTGCCTCTAGAGTTACCACGTCCTCCTCCATAGGACTGGTTTTCTTGAGTTTTCTGCATATTCTGATTTCTGCCACGGCCTCCAAATCGGCCTCCTCTACCTCTGCCTCTACCTCTTCTAGCATTTGAGTAGAAGACAGCTTCTTTTGAAGTTCCTCCTGAAAAAGATGCACCACCATTTCTCTGCTCCTCAAAAATTAGAAGAGCAATCAACTCCTCAAAATCAGGAAATCTTTCACGGACGGAAATGGATGTTCGGAACTATGCATAATCCTTTCCTAGACCATTCAAGGTCACGGAAACTAAATCATCATCTTCCACTGGCGACCCAATGGAAGCAAGTGCATCTGCAATCTTCTTCACCTTCATGTGGTAGTCGTTGATGCTCATACTTTCTCTTTGCACATTATGCAACTCTTGCTTCAGCTGCATTTTCCTGGCTTGCGTATTTGTGCTATACATTTTTGACAAAGTATCCCATGCCTCCTTTGGCGTACTTGCATCCTGAATATGCACAATCATAGAGTCTGAAATACTGATAGACAGTCAATACATAACTTTCCTGGCTCTCTCATGCCATGTTTTGAATGCTTGCATTTGCTGTTGATTGGGAACATCAGGAAGAACTGGTTCTTCTTCATTTCCTGCAACAAATTCCCAATATCCTTTTCCCATAAGGAAATTCGTCATTCTAAACTTCCATGCTTGGAAGTTGTTCTTGTCAAGCTTTTCAGTGACAATCTGTGAAAGAGAATCAGATGCCATTACAGAAGACTGGAAAAAATTCTGTCACTGCAAAAACCACAGCTTCACCCTCACACCAGAAAATCTGCAAAACTGGCGAAAGTGGTATTTGACCACACAGTCACTTCCTAGTGACGATTTTGCATCAACAGGTAACAAGGATGATTCTGTAACTCCCAATGTCTCTGCGCACAAGCATACAATGCAATTTTTACAGTAACTTTTCACCGACTTGTAGAACAGTGGCTGCACAGCATAAAACTGGGCCTTTTTCTGAGTGCGTGCAGAGAACTTCCGCCTCCAAAACAAGCCCTGAAATGGCCTCAAATCAAAAAAACAAGGTCGCCAAGGGCTAAAGCCCTTGCCCGCAGCATATACTGCCCTCTTGCTTCACCGCGAAGGGCGTCTCAACCTGAGACAATACACTCTTGCACTTTCCGGCTGTGCTACCTGCAGAGATCTGCTCCTAAAACAGAAAATGAAAGCAACACTGCTCCTCTTACCAGAACACCGCGAGCTTGGCTTGCTTTCTTGAGCTCCTTACCACGAACAAGTCTCTGATACCATGTCAAGATTGTGGGAGAGAAGGAAGGAGTCTCGCTTGAAGCTTTCTTGCTTGCACAATGGGGGAAGACACACAAGGGTGGAGGCTGAAAACAGTTTTCCTCTTCTTAGTTGTGTAAGCCAAAAGAACTCAAGTACAAAGAAATAGAAGAACCCTCTATATGGGTCTCAAACCAAACTCAACTAACTAAGGTGGCATACTAACTGAGCCACGAACTAGAGTAGATAAGGTTAGCTATCATGTAGCTATTACTCATGGGCGGTGTACCAACCGCGTCTGCAACTGACAAGTCGATGACATAAATACACAACGGTCACCCTGGCGTATCACGAGTGGAGCTCGATATCTCAACATCGGAGGACATCATAAGTTCACCAAGAAGCGTGACTTAAATACCGCTAATAAATCAAGTGTCTCATCAAGCTTGACAAGGTAATACCTAAACATCTCAATCTTGAGATGAGTGCTTCTAACTACTAAAAAGGCATGTATTAACATCAGTACTACTACCCTATAAACATCTCAATCTTGAGATGAGTGCTTCTAAGCATTGATAAGGCATTTAGCAATATCAATACTACTGCCCTATGAATATTAATGTGATTGAAATCTCCTCGGACTCTTCACCAAGTGTCAAGGTCATTAATCGACCTTGCTCAACAAAATGCTCATATACTAAACCATAAGGAGGAAAGGAGCCAAAAGTCTAGTCAAAGTTCACCTCACTAAAACCTAGGAAAATAGTAAAACTTAAATCAAGGGTTGTTCGCAGAATAGGACCACCAAAATCTTATCTTGAGATATTACATATGTATGATTTCCAACCTTTTTCATCTTTACAATTGTAAAGTTGGTTATCATTTGTAGGGCTATCAATTCTGCTATTTGGTTGGTACTTGGCCACCTGTAAAGGAATAGACATTGCCATTTCTTAAGGCAATAGGTAAGACCTTCCTATAATGGACATGGCCTATGCAGATGTAAGGCCTCAAATTCGCAAGTTCAATGGAAAAGTGTAACATCCCCGTGCCCCCCAGTGCCTTTCCCATGAAAACCCCCCCTGAGAAAAAAATTTTCAATTTTTTTTTTAAATTCTCTCTCTCTCTCCCCCTACCAATTGCATGGCAGAGAGAGAGTGTGTGTGTGAGAGTAGTGAGAGAAGGGGGGAATGCAACCCCCCAGGTGGCAGGAGGCACCGTCCTCCCCCCCTCCTATAAAGGGGAGGCTCCCCCCTCCATGCGGACACACAGGCGCCCCCCCTCCAGCCTTGTCAGGTAGCAGCCCCCCTCTAGCCGGCCCCCAATGGCAACAACGTCCTCCTCTCTCCGTTGCAGCACAGGCCCCCCCTCCAGCGATAGACAATGTGTCCCCCCCTTTTGACGTCCAAATCGGAAGCCCTTCCCCCCCTAACCCCCCCCCCCCTCCACGTGTGCTTAGGAGAAGAAGAGAAAGGTAGAAAGAAGAGGGAGAGAGGGAAGGAGAAGAAGAGGGTGAGAGAGAAGGAGAAGAAGAAGGAGAAGAAGAGGGAGAAAAGAGAGAGAAGGAGAAGAAAAGAAGGAGAAGAGAAGAAGGAAGAGGAGAGGGAGAGAAGGGAAGGAGAGAAAGAAGGGAGAAGGAGAAGAAGAAGGAGAAGAAGAGGGAGAGAAGAGAGAGAAGGAGAAGAAAAGAAGGAGAAGAGAAGAAGGAAGAGGAGAGGGAGAGAAGAAGAGGAGAGAAAGAAGGGAGAAGGAGAAGAAAAGACGGAGAAGAGAAGAAGGAAGAGGAGAGGGAGAGAAGAAGAGGAGAGAGAGAAGAAGAGAAGAAGGGAGAGAAAGAAGGGGAAGAAGAGGAAGAGAGAAGGGTAGAAGAAGAAGGAGAAGAGGAAGAGGGAGAAAGGAGGAGAAGAGAAGAAGAGAGAGAGAGAAGAAGAGAAGGAGGAGAAGAATAAGAGGAAGAGGAGAGGGAGGGAAGAAGAGAAGGAGAGAGAGAGAGAGGTGAGGAGAAGAAGAGAAAAAGAAGAAGAGAGAGAAGGAGAAGAGAGAAGAAGAAGAGGAAGAAGAAGAAGAAGAAGAAGGTGAGAAAGAAGAGAACTTGAAGGGACATTAGAGGACGTCACTGACCACTCCCCCTTGAAAATGGTGCCCTCTAACCCTCCCGCTATTCTCGTTACTTATTGTTCATGGTTTCTCCTCTATACCTAAAGTGCATGATTATGAAAACTCAAGTGCGTGAGTTGCAAGAAATATTGACTAGCCTAGTACATGGAATATTGTCACATGAAATCTTGCAAATACGGGATGATTGCACGGGAGTCAAGGGGACAAATAGAATGGAATCTGCATGGATTGACACACATGAAATGATAAGGTTTTCATGCGCAAGGATGATAGAGTACATTAAAGTAACAGTTAGATCATGCACATGTCGATATATGTTATCTTGCACACATAATGGGATTGCACGATAAACATTGTTAGAACAGTACTTCCAAAAGAAATTCCGTTGAGAGATCCTTGTCCGATAGATGGAGATTGGATAACATATGGTTAATCAGGTTGGAATCTCGTTAATGTACTCTTGATGATATACTAGCAATATAGGTTAGCACTTGGTGACCTGTGATATTAGATAGCTACTCTAGAAATTGGGTTGATCTTCTACCCTAAATGAGTGGCCATGATTAATAAACGTCAAGGTGAAATCACTTAGGTCATTTAAAGGATCTAGGAGGAATTTGTTAAGTTGTCCTTGCGAAGCCCTAACCCAAGGGGGAGAGCAAACTTCAGGGTAATTGATTTATGCTAAGCATGTTGCTTGGAACTGTTGAAATGGTTTCTAAGGAAGGTTGATCTTGTTAAAGATGGATTGTTGACCCAAGTTATGCTTGGTTGTTTGAAAAGGTTGCAAATCCCTTGAGCAAGTGTTTTGATACATCCAAGTTAAATTCTGATTGTGCATGCAATGGTATTGCGATGCCTTG
The DNA here is from genome assembly GCF_053477565.2 of Lygodium microphyllum. Lineage (NCBI taxonomy): Eukaryota > Viridiplantae > Streptophyta > Polypodiopsida > Schizaeales > Lygodiaceae > Lygodium > Lygodium microphyllum. The sequence goes on along the minus strand of NC_141148.1, from coordinate 44,432,805 downwards.
AAGAAATAGGTTGTGCATTCAACTGTTTGTTAATGTGGCTTTGGATGTTAATCCAAGTGGGGTGTGATTGATGATTGCATGCCGGGTCGGAGATGACTGATTGCCATGGAAACAAAAAGGGATGCCTTGAAGAAATAGATTGTGCATTCAACTATTTGTTAATGTGGCTTTGGATGTTAACCTAAGTGGGGTGTGATTGATGATTGCATGGCCGGGTCGGAGATGACTGATTGCCATGGAAACAAAAAGGGATGTTTTCTCTAGTAATTGCTTTTAAGGTGGCTTTAGCTGTGGTCGATTTCCTAAAGGGATAATTAAGGAAGGATGGCGCTAGCTACCCCCCCACGAACTGCCAAACCCTAACCAAGGGGGTTATGAATCCGCGCCGAGAATGTGGACCGAACCCACTGCGAGAGGTCTCTCCGTGGAAATTACTTGGCATAGGAGGATGCTTGAGTGCTAGTGGGGGCTCTGGCCCCGTAAATCCCAATGCCTCTAAGCCCTACACAAGTGTTCTACGTGACTGGAGATGGGATCTCAAGGACTTGATACTAGTTACAAGGCAGAATCTTGGTAGGATAAACCTTCGGGTTTTGTTGCCGGGAGACGAAAGGATTTTTCTACGAAGGCAGAAAGGAACACTTAATTCACCTGTATGGGCGGGAGACAAACATTAATCTTAAGATAAGTTAAGGAAGTGTTTGATCTTGTTTTATCTTGTCTTCGTGTCAGTGCCCTAAATTACATAAAGGAACCTATGATTAACGGGTTAATTAAGGAAGTTGCTAAAATATGTCAAACATAATGTGGTAGGTAATTAGATAACTAAAACAACCCTCGAAAGAAGCATGGTGGATGTGACCAATGGGTGTATCCTATGGAAGGGTGGTCTCAGTTAGCCGAGAGCTTTCCTCAAAGGAAATGTTAACGAGGAATGTTAGGGAAGGTCTGACGATGACCTTAGACAATTTTTGGTTAGAACCCTGATTCATACCGTTTTAGGGGACCGGAATGGGACTATGCCCTACAGGCAGAGAGGTCAAGCGATGCATCCCTCTCATTTCTCATTCCCTTTGAACCAAGTGCGTTATGAGTCTGCTTGGGTCCAGTTGTATCTACGCAAAGTGGAGCGGATGTCGACCGACGCTAGAAGACTGTTAGGAAGACTTGATTGCCAAGAACCCAGACTTCAGGTCGATCCTAGTGGAAACGGCCGGATAGGTTCCATTGCAAAGCACCTTATTGACATAATCAAATTGAAGAGAAAGAAAATCAAACCCAAGTTGAAGAATTGTTAACCTGAGGACTTATTAGGCCCACTAGTTCTCCTTTTTGTACAACTGTCCTATTAGTTAAAAAGAAAAATAACACCTATAGGATGTGCATTGATTATCGTTCCCTAATTAAGATCACTGTCAAGAATAGATATCTGATTCCTAGGGTAGATGACCTCATGGATCAACTACAAGGGGCTGCAATATTTAGTAAAATAGACCTTAAATCTAGATACTATCAAGTACAACAACTAGACACATCTAATATTTTCAAAATTGCATTTAGGACTCAATTTGGACATTATGAATTCCCTGTTATGCCTTTTGGTTTAACTAATGCACTAGCTACATTCAGTTGTATGATGAATCACATATTTTTGAAGCATGAGCATTGTATTATTGTTTTCTTTGATGACATATTGATTTTCAGTAAAAATGAGAACGAGCATTATAAACATTTATCCTTGGTTTTCAAATTATTAAAAGATAATAAATTATATGCTAATCCTGAAAAGAGTGAATTTTTCCAAACCCAAATTTGAATACTTAGGACATATTGTTTCATTTGAAGGTATTAAAGTTGTTCCTAAAAAGATAGAAGCAATTTTGAATTGGCCGATACCTAAAAATGTGCATGAATTACGTTATTTCTTAAGTCTTGCTAGCTCTTACAGAAAATTTGTGAGAAAATTTTCATTGCTTGCATTACCTTTGACAAAACTATTAAAGAAAGGTATTGCATATCATTGGCCTGAAAATCAATAAAAGTCTTTTGATTTACTGAAACATGCCTTAACACATGCTCCTGTATTGCAACTCCCTAACTTTAATAGACCATTTTTCCTAGTAGTCACTGATGCTAGTGGATCTAGAATAGGAGCTGTCCTTATGCAAGATTCACGTCCCATAGCCTACTCTAATAGCTGAAAAATTAAACCCTCTGAACTTAAGTATTCTACCTATGATAAGGAATTACTAGTTATAGTACAAGCTTTACAACAATGGAAACACTATTTAATGGGATCTAAATTCATAATCAAAACTGGCCCAACAAAGTATCAAACATATCCTAAGTCAGCCTCAAATCTCTGACCGTCATATTAAATGGGCTGCTTTTATTCAAAGTTTTCATCCACTTATCCAATATCAAGCCGGAAAAGAAAATGTTGTTGCCGATGCCTTGAGTAGAAGACCAACTATTTGTAATATTTCTGTGATATCTTTTGATTCCCTTATTCCTATGAAAGATACCTATGATCAAGACCCTAGTTTTCAAGTTAATTGGAATAAATTAATTGCAAATAATTGGATTCCAATTGATTCATTGTCTTATGCTGATGGATTTATGTTTTATGAGAAAAGGTTATATGTAACTGTTCCATTTAGATCATTTGTGTTGCATGAAATTCATTGTCCCCCATATCAAGGCCATAGAGGTATTATTTCCACTTTACACACATTGGTTGAAGATTTCTACTGGCCACAAATGGAATATGATGTTTCTAACTTTGTAACTGAATGTTTAATTTGTCAAAGAGTTAAGCGACACCATGGTAAGAAATATGGTTTATTAATGCATTTACCAATTCTAGAACAACCATATGAACATATTTCAATGGATTTTATTACTGGTTTGCCTAACACTTAAGCTAATCACGATATGATTTGGACTACTATAGATCGGTTTAGTAAACAAGCATATTTCATTCCATGTAAGAAAACGTTAACTGCATCTCAAGCTGCTCAATTATTTCTGAAAATTATTTTCACTAACCATGGTTTGCCAAAATTTATTATTTTTGACCGAGATTCTAGATTCTATAATAATATTTGGACTACTCTATTTGCTAATCTAGGAACAAAGATTGAGTTTTCATCTAAATTTCATCCTGAAACAAATGGGTAAATAGAAGCTACCAATAGTACAATCTTGGATCTTTTATGTGCATACACAATTTCAAAACCACAAACATGAGATACACACTTGCATTTACTTTAATTTGCTTATAATAATACTCCACGTACAACTACATCGAAAGCACCTTTTGAGATCATTTATGGAGATAGATTTCCTACACCTATTACTTCATTGTCAAACAAAGTTAAAGATGCTGATGATATTGCCCATATGCATGCTACTATTTTTGCTGAAGTCAAAGATATGATTGCAAAAGCCTAGCAATCATATACAAAACAAGCTAATAAGAAAAGAAAAGCTATAAATTTCACAGTTGATGATTATGTTTGGTTATGCATTGAAAAGCGAAGATTACAAAGTGTTGAGAAACACCCTATTGTCAAATTAGCTCCTAGATTTTATGGACCTTTCAAAATCATTCACAAACTTAATGACAATGCCTTTAAATTAGAACTACCCCAACACTAGAAAATCCACAATACTTTTCATATCAGTTTGTTGCAACCTTTCAAAGGCTAGTTACCTGTCCACCCTATCTATGAAAATCCTCCTTTGTTAGAAGAACAAACTGAAATCCTTGAACCCGAAACTATTTTAGACACTTATTATATGACCACTAGAACTGGCCATAGATATTCTAAATATTTGGTGAAATTTAAAAATATCATGTTGAAGAAGCCCAATGGATGCACACTCGTGACCTAAGTGTTTACCCCTCACTACTCATTCCACATTGAGCTAATAGCAATTGAGGACAATTGCTATCCCACCCCGGGGGTATGATGCCAGGAGGCATATTCCATGGTGGATTCCGTGAGGATTTGCGATGGATTTCGTAAAATTATATTTATTATTTATTTGCTAGGGCTCGTACACAATGTGGATTCCTTGTGTGAAGAGTTGACGGGGATGTGTGTCCTTTTTGGGCATCATGTTAATTTAATGTGCAAGTGGGTGATTCCATAACAGGTGATTCTGTAAAATACATATTTAAATTAATGGATGTTTATGAGTTTAGAGTGTGCACTCATATTAAATTAAGGCCATGATAGAGTTCCAATCTATTTATTTATTTTTTAGTTGAAGACTACTAGGTATTCACTTTGGTCAGTTTAATTTTATTATTTTCTAATAATTGTGAATGCTTCAGTTGATGTGTAGAGCAGGCAGTGGTGGCACTAGGAAGCACTGGGTGATAGCGTGTATTCAAGTTATTTAAAAGAAATTATCATTTTGATGGGCGTGCATCTTAGGCATGGAACTAATATTTAGTTTGACGCGCTTATTTATTGAAGCGCTTGACATATATTTATTATTTTGTATGTGCATGGGCGCACAGTTTAAATATTCATTATTGGACATTGTATTTGGGCACTGCCAGACTCTTGCGCTACCTAACTTCTTTATTCTTTATTTGTAAAAAAGCAAACACAAAAGCTAAAGCATGCTAATTGTAAAATTGGGCTATTTTTTAGCTTGGAGATGAATAAATTATTAAATTTATGATTTGTGGAGCTCTCACACAAGGCATGAGGGGAGATTGTACCCAATCAGTCTTTTTGCCTCATGTCATGCAAGTCTATTCTCTTGAATTTTGAGCTTAAAGTAAGTTTCTTTGTTCTTGGGGACCTTCTGGCGCTCGCTATATATGCATACATCATCTGATTTGCGCACCAATTACACCCTTCTATATGTAAAAAATGTATAAAAATGGTATTTTAAAAATACCTTATTTTGAATCCACGTGATGTACACATATGTTCATGAGTAACTTACCCGAGAACAATTCTACAAAGAGGAAAAGTTGTCAAATAAAAGTGGATCTACAAATAGTCAAAATTCACAAAACCTAAATAAATGTATAAGCTTTCTAGGTTGAAAATTAAAAACACAACACCACAAGATTTTATAAAATACAAGATAAATATATTCCAAAGGGACTCTTTCATAAAATGAAATATTAAAATTTGAGTTTAAGTGTGGTATGAAATCTAACCATAAATAGATGTGCTTATGTATCAAATCTCATGGATTATTTTGGCCCTAAGTTAGCATTAATTATTTTTTTCTTGCAAGAATCATATAGTAGAAACTTTGCCATGGACTTTGTCAAAAGATCAAATTCTATTAATAGTGAGATTTGGCCATGGGCTTAACCAAATGGTCAAGTGATAATGAGATGTTGGCTGCTAGTGTGATATGAGATATAGTGAAAAATCATTGTGGTTATATGTGGAAAATCTCATGGATGATTTTGTCCCTAAGTCAACATTGGATTTCTTCTCCATGTAAGTTTCCTATACAAGGATCGTACTCTAGGAACTTTGCTAAGTCTTTTTGGCCATATGGTAGTTTCATAACCCTATGAAGAAAGTGGTTCATTTATTGCAACATGTTTTGAAATTGGATTTGACTATATGGCCAAATATCATTTTATAGTGGAATGAAAAAATTAGTCTCATGGTTTGCAAGATGTATGAGATTAGATTTGATCATATGGTCAAATGAAACAAGAATGGGGGTTATTGGATGCTAGCATTGATAACAAAATGAAAGATTTGAACATATAACCAATTTTGATTTTGTAGTGGAATGGATAAAGTGGCTAATTTGTGGCAAAATGATATGATATTTGTATATGACCATATAGATAGGAAGTTATGAAAATTTGAAATGAAACAAATGGTTTATGGAAACAAAGTAGTTCGCTTGTTACAAGACAAGTTTTTACCACATGGCCAAACTTCCTATAGATATAGTAAGTAATTAAGGAGTTCCAAGTAGAATATGGTTTTCCTTTTTGGAGATAATTTAGAATATATTTGTCTTAGAATATTTTTCCATATGGCCAAATCTAGTATACCCAAAATCTGTGTGAAGCCACCATAGATTTAGTCTTAATTTTTCAAGATTAATTCCCAAAAAAGTGGTTCGTTTATTACAAGACAAGATTTAACCACATTGCCAAATTATAGAAAGTAAGGAATTCTAAGTAGAAAATAGTCTTCCTTGTTGGAAGTAAGGGTTGATAATGCAAGAAAGCATCTAACCAAATGGCAAAATGTCATTCTTGTAGTAGAATGAACAATGTGATTCATTTATTGCAAGATATTGTGATACTGCAAGAGTCCTTGTTTTGGCCAAGAGATAGAATGAACAATGTGGTTCATATATTGCAAGATATTGTGATACTACAAGAGTCCTTTTTTTGGCCAAGAGATAGCTTAAGGAGAAGATTTGGCCACATGGCCAAACACAATATATTGGGAAAAATAACATAAATTATATTTTATATTATAAGAAAATATTTAGCCACCCGCCCAAATCTCAGATTGTATTGGATAAAATAACAAAAAGTACTTCTTGTATTGTAAGAAAATTTTTGACCATATGGTCTAATATACATATTGATGAAAGATCATGATATGTGTTTTTAGAAGATCAAATTTCATCTTATGGAAAAATCATATATTGCATTCCATGTAATATGATTTATCAAGTATTAGTAAGTATTATATGGCCATATACTTATTGCAAAATCATAAATAACATACTAATAAAATACTATGGAAATACTTTTACTATGAAAATATATTATAATAGAAGTGCTATATAGTAAATTTTAATATGGTGCATAAGAACTTGATAAAAATGCTCCAATATTAATGAACGATACAAGAAATATAAGACTAGATTTAGCCTTGAGACAAAACCTTAAGGTATATAGCATCACACAATAGAAATAAAGGTTAGTGTTTTGAAAGCACTCATTGATGAAAGCATTGCACAAATAATTTATTTTAAAATCACGTCCAATAGAATTTTTTTAGCATTACACAAATCATATATTTCATATTTAAAGCCACAAAGAGAGTATTTTTAACATTGCACAAAATCATTTTTTTCATACTCACAATAAAGAAGCTATCATTTGTAGGGTACTGGACATAAAAAAGACAAGTACTCCAAGAGATCAATCAAGCAATTAGAAAGAAGAAGAAGACGTTGAATTTCCAAGAGTAAGTGCCTAATCTCATTTCTACAAAAGTAAAGATTACATTGAATTTTTATAGGTGATTCTTATTTAGATAATGCTTTGATGCTTGATCTTAATATCATTCTGTACTAATCATATGAAAGATTAACAGAGTGGTTTGTGGATTGAATTGATCAAGAGAGAGCATGCATTAGTAGAGATTAGAAAAGAAGTAGAGAATCACTAGTATCAAATTAGTGTAGTTGAACTCAAAATAAAAAATAAAGTAGAGAAATTTTTAAAATTTGTTATGGTTAATAGAAGTAAGCAATCTCTGCTATTCGAAATTTAATAGAAATCACCTTGAAGTAGAGCAGGCATGTTGAGTAGTGACAATCATTCACTGCCCTATAGAATTATTAAACCTTTGGAGAAAGATTTCTAATTTGAAGATGCAAGCAATTTTGGTCACAATACCTAGATTCAAATCAAAATTTGCATTGCACAATCTATTTCAGTTGAGAAAATGAAACAGTAAGAGTATTGAGAAGAGAAAGGGGACAAAACTCCCAAAGATTAGGGTTGCAAAACTTGCAAAAAGAGAGGGCGACATGAGCAAAGATAGAAACACTAAGGATTAGGGATACAAAACTTGCAATTGTAAAAACACAATAGAGAAAATACTCAAGTCATAAAGTTGTGTGGAAGGGAGAGGAAAGGGAAGAGAAAGTTGTTTTGAAAAACCTCATGATTAGTTGTAAAGATCGATCTCATGAAAATGATAATTTAATGTATTATGCTATTCAAATTACCAGCTCTTGTTAAGAAATACGAGTAGATTTAGATCTCATTTTGTAAATATTTTTTTAATTTTCTTTTTAAGATTTTAAGTCACGATTTTTTAAAAATCATGTAATGGCTATACCATTGCCCACCAGGGTCTACCGGTAGCCCCTTGACCTCACCACTCGGGGCATTGCCCCCCCTAGACCCCCATTGAAGCACTACCCCCAAACCCCCTACTTAGGGGCGTCGCCCCCAAACCTCCCTACCAGGGGTGGTCCCTTGAGACCCCCCTCTAGGAGCAGCATCCCTAGGCCTCCACCTAGGGGGGTCACCCATGGGGGCACATTGTCTCTTAATCCCTTACTACTATCTTGCCCCTAGATTGCCACCTAGAGGGGATATCCCTAAGAACCCACGATTAGGATATTACCCCTATTTCCAAAACTAGAGATATTGCCTACACACTCCCTATTCTACCCCCTGCTAGAGATTCTACTCTCGAACTATCACTAAGATGGCTTCAAAATCCTCAATGACATTACACATTACACATTAAACACATTAAATATACATAATCTTATAGAATATTATTTAATTTATTATAAGTATATTTATTAATTATTTAAAATATATTATAATATAATTATAATATTTTTAAATATATTTTGATACTATATTCCATTATATGCATATAGTATGATATATTTATATAACATGATTTAGACTAAAATAGTAAAATATAAAAACAAAAAGTAATATGATATATTTTACTATTATGAACAAGTAGGCATTATAATATTTATAAATCTTTAACCATGATACAAATTATCTTTCCTTCTCAAATAACTTCTAGTCGATGGTAAAATTTTCTCAATCTTTATAGCTTCATGTCATATGGAATGAAATCTCCTATTCTTTGGAGGTCCTTGTAGTTTCACCATTTAAGCACGAGGTCAATGTTTCTCATAAAATATATTTATGCTTGTTGTCATGTGGGATACATGAAGTAAAGGTTTTGATCATTTGATTAAATATTTTCTTATGGAGATCACAAAGATTGTTTATCCTTGTTTTCATGTAGAATATATACAATAGAGGCTTTGACCATCATGCTAAATCTTGTTTTATAGACATCACAAACAATTATTATCCTTGCTATCATCTAGGTTACATACAATACATGTTTTGACCATATGGCTAAATTTTTTCTTGTGAATATAAAAAATAATTTTAATCCTAAGTCTTGTATCAAATACTTACAATAGAGGTTTTGACTATTGGGCTAAATCTTTTTCCATAAAGATCACAATGATTTTTTATCATTGTTATATGTATTTTACTTGAGGTTTTGACCATCTAGCTAAATGTTTTTCTATGGAGACCACAATGAGATTTTATCATTTTTCTCATGTGGAATAGATACGACAAAGGTTTCAATCATTTGACTATGTCTTTTCCTATGGGGATTACAAATAATTTTTATATTTGCTATGGTGTAGAATACATACAGTAGGTTTTTTACCAGTGGCTTAATCTTTTCCTATATAAATTATAAAGGATTTTAATCCTTGTTCTTGTGTCAAACAGATATAGCACAAGTTTTGACCATCTGCTATATCTTTTCCCAATAAAAACACACAAAGAAGTTTTTATGTATTTAGCAATTTCATTACTATTTTCTTCTTTCTGAGAGGTGACAAAATGATAAAATCTCCATTTTCTCACTTGTATAGGTATCATGAATAAGAATTTTATTTTGGAGAAATTGTGATTTTGTTAGTTGATCATGAGATTGTTGCACTTGGGAGAATGCATGTAATACATCCAAATGAAACATACCATGGAGAAACACTTCAAGATTGATATATTTCAGTGGCTATTGATAAATTTCTAAATATAGCGGCACGTTTGCCATTTCCAACAACTCATGCAATGAAGATAACATGGAGCTGTGGTTTTGCAAAATGGGCAAAGAAAGATGTAGTGGTTGTTTGAAACTCAATAACAATTTTTGGCAAAGGAGATGATTATGAATCAAACCATGTCGTACCTTCTCAAGATATTCATGTGCTTAGCATTTGTGAAAGTTGGAGAGAACATAGAGTGATGCTATGGACAGAAGGCAACACGAAGCATATTGGGGCAGGGGTTATAATATTGGCTTTTCCATTTTCTCACTTGTATAGGTATCATGAATAAGAATTTTATTTTGGAGAAATTGTGAGTTTGTTAGTTGATCATGAGATTGTTGCACTTGGGAGAATGCATGTAATACATCCAAATGAAACATATAATGGAGAAACACTTCAAGATTGATATACTTCAGTGGCTATTGATAAATGTCTAAATAAAGCGGCATGTTTGCCATTTCCAACAACTCATGCAATGAAGATAACATGGAGCTGTGGTTTTGCAAAATGGGCAAAGAAAGTTGTAGTGGTTGTTTGAAACTCAATAACAATTTTTGGCAAAGGAGATGATTATGAATCAAACCATGTCGTACCTTCTCAAGATATTCATGTTCTTAGAATTTGTGAAAGTTGGAGAGAACATAGAGTGATGCTATGGACAGAAGGCAACAAGAAGCATATTGGGGCAGGGGTTATACTATTGGGTTTTCCATATGATGTGATAAACTTTGAATTGCTAGGAGAAGAGGATGTTGGTGTGGTGGTATATAAAGCCCTTAATCAAACCACATGAACATATATAGGTGATAACCTCCACTGTGTCACTTTGGAGAGATGGCCTATTAAATAGGTCACATTTGACGATGGAACACTACTACTACAACAACAATCATACATGCAATTTATCTCTAAAAGTGCTTATGCCAAAAACATGGAAGATTCTGTTTTTGCAAAAAAGTAAATTTTTGTTTAAAAGATCATATTTTATGGTCAATAGAAAGCTCGAATTTTTGCCCCTAAAGGTGCAAACTTGAGAACTTCTATGGATTCCATTTCATAGGTTTCCACGATTGATTGCTGCTAAGAAAACTGTTTTGGGGATTCCATTTCATAGGTTTCTACACATTGAGAAGCAATGCAATAATTAGGTAAATCCTTTTGGGGATTGGAATTTTTAGACTGCACAAAATATGTTTATGACAAGTTTGAGTTATCATATAGGATTGATCATGTGGAAACAAGGAAATACAACTTCAACTTCAATGGACAAGTGGTATGTGGAAGGGCATGGTATGAGATTCATGGAATCCCAAAGACATCTCTTTACAGGTACAAAACACAAATTGAGCATGGTGTGAAGAGGAAAATAGAAACAGGGGATAATAAGAGTACCTTGGGATCACACAAAGATGGGAAGAGCCATCCTTAGAGACTTTGTCAAGAAAAATAGAGAGAAAATGCCACATAAGAGTAGAACAATGCAAGATGGATCAAGGGAGATGCAATTGGTCATCCCAGATGTTTACAAGTAGGTAGATATATGGGCAGAAGTAAATGCAATATTGAATTGTATTAGATGTAAGAAAATGTCATTGTCCACCTTCAATCATATTTAAAACACAAAGTTCAAGCGTGTAACCTTAGCAAAGACAAGTGAGTTCTCCAAACATAGTATTTGCTTAGAGATCAAATAGCAAATTGTAGTAAAAATGTGTCTTCAAGAGCAAAATGTGATTCTAAAAAAGCATCAATATCGCATGCTACAACAACAAAATTGTCAAAACATATACTAGAATTGGTGCTTGGCCTCATCATTAGATCCAGAGAAAAACTTGTGCATCATTCATGATAAGATGGACTAACAAAAGACTACTATCCCCAGGTTAAGGTTTCGATCAAAAGAGATTGAAAGATCTACTCAACTACCAGTTTCTTTTACAAGCATGATTACACATGGGCATGCAGAAGGCAAATATGGACATTTCTCACTTAACCTATGGCCTCACGATCCTAACTTCACAATTGTCTCATTGTCCTTGTGCTTTAAGAACTTGGAGTGACTACATCGACATGCAAATGGTGATCTAAAAGTAAATGGAATGTCTAGATCAACCTCCATGCTACTAAAAGCCCTCAACTCAAAAAAAGAATTGGGCCATTATCAAGTTGTTGCGTAAAATAAAGCATGCATGGAAGATAGTACACCATAGGATGATCATCATCGTTTCAAATAATTGCTAGAGAACTTGCTACTTCAACTTGATAATTATGGATCAAAAAATAAAAACAGCTATATGTTTACATATCTATCATTGCTTGTTACATGAGGAACATTTAAGATTATCCAGCTTGGATTTCTTCTCATGGTGGACTATACACATGAAGAAATTGATGCATTATTTAGCAAATTTTCAGAGAAGCTAAGGATGAGCATGACCTTCACTTTTCCTCATCTTATGTAACATTTTCAATCATGCCAGATGACAAATCCTACACCTTTCTTATTGACACATATGCTTGACTTTAAGAGATACATTGAGGGATACTTGTGTGAGTCCAAAGATACACTTGTTGGTTACTCAAAGCCTCTTCAATTTTGGTTTTATATGTAAGAAGATACACCTATCATGCAATAAAAGATGCATCCAAAGTCCTGAGACTAATTACCAAGAGAAGGTGGCATTGAATTATGGAAGAGGGACTTTGCAAGAAAGCTTACTCTTCCAAAGGGTATTCCAATGTTGCTGTCCATGTTCAAGTACATTAAGGATCATCAAGAATTAGTAAGTGGAGTAAAAGATTATTTGAAGTATTGGGAAAGATGGTCAAATGTACAAGGACCTGAAGTAGAGTTCACAAAGTTTATAACACTAGTGGTTGATTATTGGAAACATATTATCTACGCTCTTCAAACTCCAAATGTCTAAGAATATATATTTTTCATAGATTTTTGGCCAAGAACACAAAGTAATGTAACCAATATAGATGTAGATAATGCAAATGACTTTATTGGATTGGAAGAGTTGAATGATCACTATTGTGGTTCTCTCAAACATGCATTTGAACTAATGCTTGATGTTAAGAAAGATGAATTTGTGCTTATTAGACCTTTATATCTAGTATATCCAATATGTCTTGTGTTGCACAGAGTGAGTACAAATAGAAACTCTAAAAACTTCAATAAGACATGTATACAATATTAGGCACTAGTTTGTAGTCGTCAAAATGTTATAGATGCAAAGGTGTATCTTAATTGTTGGCATAAATATTGGATGTGCAACAAAAAAGTTCCTAAACAATGGGAAGCAATAGATAGCATTGTCTTTTCTTGGATGAAGAAAGGTGTAAAATCTCCCAAAAATTTTTAAAACTCCCCCAAAGTACGTTGTATTGAAGGCCAAACAAAGTCATCATCAAATTTCATGCAAAATTGGAGGTAACTAGGGTAAAGGAGAGTTAACCGGGCTTATTTTCGGGTTAAACTGTGGTTACTTTGAAAAGAGAGGGTTCTCTTTCCCCTTTCTTGGAGCTTCATGCAAGTTTCTTTCAGCTTCCATGGTTGATTTCCTTCAAGATCTTTTTTCTCAGGCATCAAGAGCATCAACCATGGTTCTTTCTTGATTCTCCTTACTTCAGAGGTCACATTGACTACCAATGTTGCTGGAGATTCGGGCCACATGGACATCAGACTGCTAGCGCATTTTGCACTAATTTTCAGCCCTGGAAATTCTTGGTGAGGTGTTGCCCTTCTTCCTCTTTCCCATTCTAATCAACCTTTGGTATTAATCACTTGCTTTTGGAGGTCACTTTGGTTTGGAGAGCTGCCTATTCTTCATCCTTTCTCTCTCTTAAAACCCTACATGAACAGTCCATGGGCAGCCATGAAAGCTTCAGTCCAACCTTTCATTTCTTGACAATTTCTTGAGGATTATTCATCAATTCAACCTATGGCACCATGTCAATAAGGATTTTTCAACAAATTGCAAAGATTTCAACTTGTGGAGGACATTTGAGCTCATATTGAAGGTTTATTTTGGGGCTTTCCTTCAAGAGACTTGAATTTTTTGGTATTCAAGTGTTCAAGCAAGCTTGGGGCATTGATTCTTCATGGATTTGATCATATTGGAGCTCATATGGACTGATTTAATGTATCTTTCAAGCTTCATGGTGGGTTTTGAAGAATTCTTCCATCAATGGGATTGGAGCTGACATCTATCATCCTCTTCAAGCTTAATCAATGTATTTCTCATGCTTAATCTATGAGATCTCTCAGTAATCCACTTGCTAATGCTTTTCCACTTGTTGATGAGAGATTATTGATCAATTATTCTATGAATTGATCAATAGATCAAATATTGGTATTATTTCCATTAATCTCAGCCTATTCCATTGAATTTCAATATTGATTCAATCATAATCTCATCATAGGTATCATTTGCCAAGTTTGATGTATAACCTTGACTTGCTTGGTTGAATTCTTTTGCCCAAGCTGAAATATTGTAAAAGGGTAAGTACTAAAGCAATCAATGAGTCACTGAATTACATTGGTAAGACCCTTTCCTTATCCAAATTTTCCAAATTTCATTCAATTGCATCTCATGAAAGGGGCTGAATTAATATTTCAGCAATGCATGTCATGCTAGTTGATTAGAATAGAATATCATTGCCATGTTGATATACCCATCAAGGAAAAAGGTGGATGTCGGGGGAGATAGTGGGACAAAAGAGAGGTGACCCTCCCTCACTATCAAAGATCCTGAAGGGGTGCAACCAACCGACCTGGGGCGAACTTTACCCACCTCCCGATGATTCAAAGCCCGTGTACGGAGCCTGTCATGCCGTTTTATCCCTCACATAGGTACAACGAGTGGATAATTGAAGATTGAAGATTTTCCAAAGGCTCAAGTATCTTCAGGATCAAAACAGGGTAAAACATGGATTTTACAGGACACTACAGGGCATTTATAAGTCCATACAGGTACAAACTTCATTACTGAAGTATAGATGCGGGTACTACGGGTATCTATATGTCCTAATAAACATTCTACAGGGTTTTGTAACCATTTGGGATTACTATTTTACCTTACAAGGTCAAAATAGGGCATCATAGGTCAAAACAGGGTGTAGGCATGGATAGTTCAAACTCAAAGATTGAGTTGCAGAATTTTCTATCCTAATTCTATTATAGCATGCTATAGCTCATCTTAAAGAGGGCATTCTTGGCTTTTATTTGAACTAAAAAAATTTGAAATCAAATTTTCCTAGTCAAAGTTATAGCCATTTTTCTGATAGGGGGTACTGCAGGAATGCACTATTATGGCAGGGCATAAGGGTAAAAATAAGGTCGAGGATGGTTATGCTTAGAAAATTAGAGATTCCATGTTGGAGAATGTACCTCAAGAGATCCTGAAGAGCCTCAACAACAAGGGAAAATTAGTGTACTCAATGATACCTTGTGTATACATGAACAAAGATATAGAGAACGTCATGAGGCCCTATTATCAAGAATGGAGCAAATGGTTTTTTCCACTAATCAAACAAAGTCTTCCATTGAGAAATTAGTGGATTCAACTCAAAAAAATTCTTCTATTGGCAAGTTAGTGGAATATAATGCTCAAGTTATGGCTCAATTCTCCCAGTGGATGCAAATGCAAATGGGATCTAAAGAAGCAAAGGAGAAAGCTTATTCAAATAGTGAGCCTCAGTCCCACTTTAACATCTAACCAAAATGGACATGGTCATGGAATTATTGGAAGAAGAGGCATCCCAAATAGCCAATATGAAGTAGGTGAGACTTCACAAAGGCATGATGACTATTTGGGTAGTTTGAATGGAGCCAACTCTCAAGCTTTTGGGCTGGATACTCAACTTCCTAGGGGTCCTCTACCAATGGGAAGATTGCATAGCGGTTCTCAGCCACCTATTGGGAGATTTTCATCTCAATTTGGGGGTTTAATGCATGGCACTCATGATCAGTCTATTTTGGGATAGCAACCATTTCATGAAAGAGAGCTGAAGGACAAGATCATTTTAGCCAAGTCTAATGGTCAATCATCTTCACCATCTGATTTAGAGGAGTGGACCTCTAAGATGGAGTCTTACTTTGACACATTTTCCAAAATTGATGACATGAAGATTCATTTTTCTTCTTTGCATTTGGAGGGATTTTCCCATACTTGGTGGAGGTATATAAAAAGAAAAAACATACTTGTAGAGAATTGAGAAGCTTTCAAGGCACTTATGAGTGAAGTATTTATCTTCCCTCTTGAAAAAGAGAAATTGGCACGGAGATGATATGGTTTGGAACAAAGAGGCCTAAGTGTAAGAGAGTAAACTAACCAATTTCTCAACCTAACCATGTATGTAGAAAGCATCAATGATGAGGCTAAGCTCCACAAGTACATGTATGGTTTAGATCCATCTTTATCAGCCAATGTCATGGCACAAAACCCCACTTCTCTCTTTAAGGCTATTGAACTTGCAAAGCGCTATGGAAGAAAATATAGAAGAGAATCTTCATTTCAACCTGGTTTTGGAAAGTCAAGGACTATTTTTTAATAGGGACAAATTGGTAACATTTATGGTAGCAATCATGTGCCAAATGGGAGCTTAAAGGTGCCAAGTTATCCACCGTTCAATGCTTATAGACCTCAAAGTAATTTTAGGATAGCAAATAGTCCTAGAGTTGACTTCAAACAAGAGGCCTATAAACATTGTACTCGGTTGTGATTGGTTGATGACATCAAGTAAGATCATATGGAGTTTATCTTCAATAGATAGCTCATCCATTTATAGGGAATTCCTAGTAGATCGGATTTTCAGATTATCGCCATTCAACAACTCAAAAGGGAGTACAATAGGCATTCACAAATATTTGTTTTGCATTTGAATAAAGTGATGCAAGATCAGCCCAGTAATTCAGCAAGCCATCTAGCCTTGACAGCTCTTCTTGTAGAGTATAGGGATTTGTTTGAGGTGCCTACTTCATTACCTCCCAAGAGAGCAGTAGATCACCCTATTGATTTAGAGCCCAAATCAAAGACAATAAATAAGCCACCGTATAGATTATCTAAGTGTGAGCGAGAGTAAGTAGCTAAGCATATCAAGGAACTTCTTGAGATGGGATTCATTGAACCAAGTTCTTCACCATATGCATGTCCAGTTTTGTTAATAAAAAAGAAAGATGGATCTTTCAGAATGTGCACTGACTCCAGGGATCTTAATAAGATCACACTGAAGAACAAGTATCTGATACCCAAGATTGATGATTTGCTTGATGGGCTCAAGGGGGCTCGATTCTTTACGAAGATTGATTTGAGGTCAGGTTATCATCAGATTCGTATGTGAGAGGGTAATGAAGTCAGGACTACTTTTAGGACTGATCGAGGGCTCTATCATTTCTTAGTGATGCCATTTGGGCTTATAAATCCTCCAACTACCATCCAGAGCCTAATGAATAATATTTTACAGCCCTTCCTCTTTCAGTTTGTCTTGGTGTTCTTTGATGACATTCTGATTTATAGTAAGACTTTACAGGATCACTTAGCACATATGAGGAGGGTTTTTGATGTATTGAGACATCACACGCTTTTTGCTAAGGGGAAAAAATGTTCTTTCATGCAAACTGAAGTGGAATACTTGGGACATATTGTTAGTAAAAAAGGGATACAGGCTGATTCCAAGAAGGTGAAATGTATAAAAGATGGGCCAACACCCACTACTACTACTTCTCTTAGAGGATTCTTTGGTCTATCTTCATTCTATCGCTGATTCATCAAGCATTATGTGGCTATTGTAGCTCCTTTGGCTGACAAGTTGAAGAAGGAGGTTTTCTTTTGGGATGCTCTTGCATATAGTAGCTTCAACCAATTAAAGGGATTCCTTACTTCTGCTCCTATCTTAGTATGCCCGAACTTCTCCAAAGAATTTACCATACAGTGTGATGCCAATGGCTGTGGCATTGGGGTTGTTTTGTTACAAGAGCATGGACTGATTGCCTTTGAGAGCCGCAAAATTACAGACAAAGAAATGGCCATGAATGTTTATGACCAGGAGATGTTGGCTATCTTGCATGCAATAAATAAATGGCACCATTACTTGTATGGCAGCCGATTCAGAGTTCATAATAATCACAGGGTTCTTAAGTATTTCCTTACTCAGTCCAATCTTACTCCTAAGCAGCGTAGGTGGGTAACTACAGTACAAAATTATGATTTTGACATCACTCATACAAGGGGAAAAGACAATATGGCTGATTCTCTTTCTCGTATGTGGGCTTGCAAAGTTTCAACAATGACTGAACTACATAGTGATTGGATTGAAGAACTACAGGAGGCTTATCTTTTGGATGAGGAATTCAACCATATTCTTTAGAAATTACAAAAAGGTCTTATGGAAGAAAACTTAATTTTTATCAGTTTAAAAATGGCCTTATTTGGTTGAAAGGCAAGATTGACATTCCTTGTACCTCTTCTTTTACACGGAAAATTATGGAGGAACTACATTCTTCACCTTTAGCTAGACATCTTGGAGTTTTCAAGACCTATGACAGGATCAACAAAAAATTTTATTGGAAAGGGCTGTGGAAAGATGTCAAATACTTTTTCATGAAGTGTATGCCTTGTCAACAGAATAAGGATAGCACCCATAAGCCAGGTGGTTTGTTGCAGCCATTACCCATTCTTACAGGCAAATCGATGCACATTATGTCACTAAATTTATTGCTTATTATGCATTCTCTATTTAATAAATTCATGTCAATAAATTAATGACTCACTTTTCTTTAAGTGTTGATGATGATCTAGCATGGCCATGAGACCATTTAGAGACCAGTATTCCTAGTGCATCACTTAATGGGATGATCAGAGCACTGTGACGGGGATATTCGGTACATGCATTACAAATTATAAAGGGAAAAATAAGTGTCTGCCAAGTGTAAGAGTGTACACAAGAACCAAGGAGTTACACATAAATGAAGATGGATTGAGTTCTAAGAAGAGGAACTGCATTAGCATTGTGTATATGTATTTATGTGTGCATCCATGGACGCTTGGGAATGTTTACTTGTGTGTAATGAGCATTGCATTCATTTGGGGTCATCCTCTCCCCTACAAGTCAAGGTTTAAGGTCTTTTCTTTCATTAAGAAAGTCGAGAGAGGGAATTCTCTCACTAAGAAAGATGAGAGACGTGATCCTCTGGAAGTGAGGAGAGAAGTGATTTTCTCTTTCTAACGTCTAAAATGACACAAGCTTTTGTGTGGAATTCAATCTTAAGGTTGAGGCCCAAGGCAATCTAGTGAACTCTCCTTATCTATGACTCAAGGTGGTTGCATGGATCACAAGTTAAGAGTACAGTTTAAAAAGCTATTTTTTAAATAATCTATTTTTAAAATATCTCGCAATAGAAAAACGATCTCTAAAAACAGGCCGCGTGGGTTATCAAAAACAGCAAGATCTACAACTTTTATGTTGGACGTTTTTTCATCCGAACAACGCACAAAGAGATATCTCAAAATTAGTGTTGCAGAGTGGAACATCCATATCTTGCATGAAGATCAACTCAACTCTCTCTCCAAGAAGAGAAGCTCTTGAAAGCCTATAAAAGAGGAGGCTCTCCTTGGGTGTAAGGGAGAGGTGAAGGAAGCATCACTTTGTATGTATCCAAGAGGAGAAGAGAAGGTGCAAGTGCTGAGAAAGCCCTGCTGAAATCAAATGCTGCGGAAGCTCTGCTAAAATCAAGTTCCAGGTGCAAGTGCTGTGGAAGCTCTGCCGAAATCAAGTTCCAAGAGGAGAAGAGAAGGTTCAAGTGTTACAGAAGCTCTACTGAAATCAAGTGCCAAGAGGAGAGCCCTACCCATATTGTGTAGGAGAGAAGGAGACTCAAGAAGGATCAAAATGTGCCAACTTCCAAGTTGTGCAAGTGTTAGCCAGTTGTATACCATGCAAGGAACCATGAACTTCTTTCCAAGATCTACAAGTAAGAACTGGCTTATGTGTAACGGAGGAGCTTGCTCCTTGTCAATAATATAACTCCATGGGGGGGGGAGACTGGCCCATCTTCCAGTCCCTTGTATGTTGCCAATTTCTCTACCTCTCTCTCTACATCTTTCTTTTCTCTCATCTATTCACCCTCTGTGCCAACATAATATTTGCCATATATATTTAAGTATATAAGAAAGTCGAGCGTGTATCTCGAACTCTATAACACATTATGATGGACTTTATTACTGGTTTGCCTACTACCAAGAAGGGATGGAATAGTATATATGTGGTGATAGATAGACTCGCCAAGGCAGCCCATTTCATTCCAACCAAGAGCCTGTTTACTGCCTCTCAAGTGGCCAGTCAATTTATGGAGCTGATTTTTAGACTACATGGATTACCGTAGGTGATTGTTCATGATAGAGACTCAAATTTTATGAGTAACTTTTGTAGGCGGTATTCACATCTAGGGGCACTAAATTGGTTCCATCTATGGCCTATCATCCACAAACTGATAGATAGACAGAAAGAGTAAATAAATGGTTGGAGACTTATCTTTGCCATTTCTGCTACGATGTCCAAAATTCATGGGATTCTTGGTTACACTTGGCTGAGTTTGCCTACAACAAGTCTACTCATGCTAGTATTGGAGTTTCGCCCTTTGAGGCTATGTATGGCTACAAGGTGCCCTTACCCATAGTCATCTTCAATGAAACGATCAACCCTCATGAGAAGGAAGAGTTGGAAATAATGCAAACCCTTCTTCAGCAATGTAAGATGAATCTTAGGAAAACTCAAGACCAAATGAAGATGTATGCTGATAAGAAGAGGCGGTCTTTAGAGTTCCAAGAAGGAGAGTTGGTCTTACTGAAGGTGCTCAAGTCTAGGTACTCTACATTAAAAGATGGATCTATAATAAGCTTGCTCACAGATTTAATGGCCCCTACTGGATCCTAAAGCGCATTGGAGACTTGGCATACAGATTAGAGCTCCCTTATTCCACAAAGATTCACAATGTCTTTCATGTTAGTCAGCTCAAGCCTTTCTATGGTGATCCAGTTCATATAATTGATGAGCTGCCACCTATTGATGAAGAAGGTCTTATTCAGTACATCCGAGAGGCTGTTATATGTCAGTGTGAGAAGAATCTTTGATCTCATTCTATCATGGAATATTTGATCAAATGGAGAGGTTTACCACTTGAGGAAACTTCTTGGAGGCCTGATTCTATATTGGATGAGTTTCCTTCCTTAAGGGATACATTAGTGGCTGAAGCCTACTGATTATGGAGCTAGTTTTAGTGCAAACATGGTTAGGACATCACACTGTTTTAGAAAAAAATTTATTGTGCCTAATTTTCACAATTAATATATCTACATGGAGTCAAATTACTCTTCAAGAGATACATTTTGATATATGGCATGCCTCATTTGGACACTTCTACTAGAAGTTATAGCAGAATTGGTCCAACAGGTTCTGTTTACACAGCAAGCTATCTACTTCATTTTGAAATTATTTGTTGAAGATTTTATGGCTCCATATACTTTTTAAGTATTCCAAATCATGTATATAGCTAAGGCCTGCTCTTGTTCTTCCATTTTAGTCCATATGTCGATCATTTTTCATTCATTTTTCCATTTGTAAAGCTATAAAAATAGAGTAGTACTCTATTCTAATCCATCCTTTTCTAGTCTTTCAAGTTTGTTTTTGAGGGGAAAAATCTTTGGAAAGGGATGGATTGTAAGAAGCTGGGAAGAATAAGGATTTAGTGTACAAATAATATTGATGTTATTCCATGTCACACTGACATTGGTATAAAAGGAGAGGACATGTAATTTTTCACATCTTTTGGCACATTAATACAATTACTACCCTTCTCTCCCATATTGCTCACAGCTTCTATGGCTTCTATCTCTTTCATGTCTTTCCCTCTCCAATTCTAGTCTTTATCTCTCCTTGTCACTCTCCTTTTCTCTCTTCCTACAGTCTTTCTCTCTCTTCTGCAATCTTCTCTCTCCTCTTTCTCTCTCTAGTCCACTCTCTGACAAATTGAAAATGGCTAAGAATATGAAAATTATTTTCTTTAATACCAAGGGCCTATGTGACCCCTTTGATTCCAAGAAAATAAAAAATTGACTCACAAAATGCTATCATTTCTAATAGTTTATGTCTACAAGAAGTGAAAACCATAGGGTTTAATCTATCCAAGAACCTAAGAAGTATCTCAATCGACTACATTTGGCACCACACCAACCACAAAATAGGCAATGGAGATACTACACTTGATATCCATTCACACATCTTCAAACTAGTGCACTAGGTTTGTATCAATCCGCTCAATCAATGGGTTGCTATTTTCTTTAAAGATAATGAGGAATTCTCCTTTATTTCAATTTATGCCAACTACTTCATGGTTAAAAGAGTTTATATTTGGGAATCATTAACATTTATCAAATGTCCAATAATCGTTATAGGGGACTTTAACATGGTAGAAAAACCACAAGATAGATTCCAACAGAAAGGATAAATAGTAGCAAACAAGGAGATAAAAACATGGTGGCAATGTAAACATGAATACAATTTACTAGAAATGGATAATGAGGGGAATAAACATGGTCCAATAACCAAAAGGGAGAAGTACTTAGGAAGGCCTGACTTGACTAGGCCTACATTTCAATAGGCTTCATCCTCTATCAAATCAGCATTAGTACTCAAGTGCACTAGAACATAGCTATCTATAATCATTATCCCATCTAGCTTACACTCTCAAACAATGAAAATTTTCAAATTAGGCTAGTTCCATGTTGATCCTAAACTTTTCAAATTAAAGATAGTCCAGGGGAGATAACATCCATAACATATAGGGATGTGCCTTCTCTTCACAAAAGACTCTAGCAGTGGCTACATGGAAGTAAGTAGTTAGGCTAATCCAAGACCTACATAAGGAAATCAAACATACTATCACTAAACATAGAAGGGAGACACATATTAGGAAGCATCTAGAAAGTATCACCCTTGAGAATAGAGTGAATTAGGGGGGGATCATTCTATTCAAGAAGAATTGCTCAAGCTTAAAATGAAACTCAAGGTTTGAGGGTAGAGAGTTAGATGTACAACAAATCTTGCTCTACATCAAAGCTTGGTGGATTGGAAAAATTGATAAACCAACTAAGGAAATATTTAGTCTCCTAAAGAAGAGGAAGGATAGAGAACTAGTCCCCCTACTTATTGATGAATTAGGTAATCCAATGATGTACCATGACCAAAACCTGAAACTGGTCTATGACTATTAGTATAACATCTTTAGTAAACCTTCCACACCTAGCATCGATAAGACCAATGCTTGGCCTAAGATAGTAAGGTGTTGACCCAAAGTCATTTCCATTAGGCTAGTTGATATCTCTAACTAGGACCTTTCTCTAACTAAACTAGAATATATTATTAATGAACTAAAAAATGGCAAGACCCCTAGCCTAAATGGTCTTTCTAGTGAGTTATTTCAAAAATTCAAAGAGTACCTTATCCACCCCCTACTACTCATTTGGAAAGAATAACTTGTTTTTGGGGCTATTCCACACCATGTAAATGTCAAGGTTATTAATTTGGATGCTATCATTAGTTTGTGGGAAGGCCTAGAACATGCATATGACACTAACCAAGACATAGTACTTTGATAAAGCCTATGACTATCTCAAGTGGAACCTAATCTTCCAATCTCTCCAAGATATGGGCTTTGGGAGAAAGTTTATGAAGTTTGTTATAGTTCTTTTTGGAAATTCATTCACAAGAGTTTCTATCAATGGCTCAATAAGGGCCGATTCACAACTATCTAGATGGGGACAAGCATTATCAATAGAACATCAAGTGGTTGTATTTCACACTTTTTTGGAAATTAGTCAATTTAATTTATCATTATGTTGTGTAATGTTATCATGGGATTGGCTTGTTGGAGGTAAATGGGGTTATTTACACATAGGTCAAAGGTTCAAATGTTGTGTATTCAAAGTCCACGAGTTATGGGCAAGGCAATCACAACCGGTGAAATCTTTCTTGAGTGAACATTTTTTCACCTAATCTATGCTCAACATGTCACACGAATGACCTTGTACAATTCAATTATCTAGATGAATGTGAACTGAGCCTAATTCACCCATTTCCACATAAGAAATCAATTTGACAGAATTGTTCCATAGCACCTTTGCTACTTTCTATAGTAGTCGATGCATTAGGGTGGCTAATAAAGATTGATGTAGATGCAATGAATATTAGGGAGATTACTCTCTCTAATAGCAACAAACAAATGACATTCAGTTTGTTTGCAAATGATACAAATGGGATCATCCATAATGACAACATGCCCCTCAAATCCTTTTGCGGATGCGTTGAGGAGTTTTATCTTGCCATTGGCTCCATAGTCTACCCAAATAAGAGAGGGATAAACTCAATACTAAAGCCACCCCAAGGCTAGCTTGTGAACCAAGACTGTTCAATCATCCTTGATAGAAAATATTTCATCTATTGGGTATTGTGATGGATTTTATGGTCTTCCAAAGCTAGCATTTGCAATGGGCAATGGTTGATCTAAGAACCAAGCTTGATTATTGGAAAAGTTTTCAACGTAATCTGGCTAGTATGGCGGTTTTATTAAAACACATCCTTATAGCCTTTGTTATTTATTTCCTCTCGTGTTGGAGACCCTCAAAATATGACATTAAAAAGGTAGAATCCATGCATAGGGAATTCTTTGGTTCTCATAAAAAAACTTTTTAAAAATCCCTAAAGTGGCATGGGCCACCTATATCTTACCTAAGGACAATGGGGGTCTCAACCTCCTAGACTTAGAAGGCTTAGTAGATAAGTTGGTAGCCAAATGGATCATTTGCAATATCTAATACCCTGACAAACATTTGGCAAAACTTCTACATGGGGATGTTGTGAAGTTCTCAATCCAAGGGTGCTCCAGATGGAAGCACCTCTCTATGCCACTAGTAAGCTTTGCCAAGACACCCATCACAATTCTTAAGGATTCCCCACTAGTGAAGAGCCTTTAGTACTCTTGGCTCTGATTTAAACTTATAATCACACTTAACTCAAATTGCAACATCACCCTACCCTAGGCTACTTTTGATTTAGTTTGGTTTAGTCTATTCTATGATCCCATACCTAATGGACATATGGAAGCTGGGTGATGGATGTATAAAAAAGACCTCCAACTATGGGGAGACTTATGGGATTATAGCTAACACCAATGGCAAGACATGGTCTCCTTGAAGATTTAATTAAAAATCAAATGGGAAGATCTAGTAATTCTAGCTCAAAGGATGGAACAATGGCCTCATGGGATCAATATAGCCATCCAAATTAGAGGGGACTTTAACATTAGGGCAATCACTCAAGACAATGAAAATGCCACTCGACAATCCTCAATTGATTGGCCCATACTTTTAACTTGGTAAATAAGCTCAATGATAAATGGCACGTTAAATGGGATCACTTTCAATGAGAATTCCACTTCATTAATATCTAGTGCAGTACAATTCCCATTAAAAAATCAACCCTTCTTTGGCTCATATTACATTAGGGACTTTGGATAGGAGATAGAGCCCTGAAACTTAAAAATTGGTGAAGGAAAGTGTCTACATTGCAAAATTGAAATTGAAACATTAACCCATCTATTTATGAATTGTAGGGCCAGCAAAGAAGCTTTTAGATTTTTACAATGGGTGATTAAACCCTTTCACCTAACTGAACTAAATTGGAAGGAAGTAATGCTAGGAGAGGCCAATGGCCTCCCCACACTAGTCTCAACATTCATTAGTGCTTTTTTCTTATGGTTTATCTGGACACAAAGAAATGATGCCCTATTCAATGCTAAATTCAATGTTTCTATGTATATCTTAAAACTTGAGTCTTTTTTTTTTCTTCGAAATATCGCAAGTTGAAAATGAGATTTGATTGATGCTATGAACCAACCTACTATTACTAAGAAGAAATTAGAGTTTCAAGACCTTCAAGATACTATTGCTAAGAGAATGCCAAAAAGACAACATCCTAAGAGAGTTAGGCTCCATTAATATGGATTTTGAAGGCACGTATGTCCTAGACACCATTAAAGATGCAATGAAGATATATTGATGTATTTAGCCCAATCTACTTTTTTGGCTACTTATTATACAACATGTTAATACACCCTATAGCTACAATGCTACTTGGAAAATCTTATCAGCCTATGTTACTTGCTCATTATGTTACCTTGAGTCGTGATGCATTATGTCACTACGCTCTATCCTTGTCAAGTTACTTCTTTTGGCGTGTTCTCAAAGCCATCAACCCAATGGATGTTTATAATATTTCCCTCTTAATATAACTTTACATACTTTTCTTTTTAAAAAAAGAGGGATTTTTGAATCAAATTGCATATGTTTGTCATTTTTAAACTTAAAATGTCAGGAAATTTAGAGTTTTAAATAGTCTTCCTTAAATTCTAGAAGGTTTTTCAAAATTTTTGTAATTCCTTTTACATTAAACCTTGATTTTTTGTGAATATTGCTACCAAATGAATGGGAGCTTTAAAATGGCCATTGCTTGAATAGCCTTAAATACTCTAAGATCCTTAGTGGTGTTATAACATTTTTTTCCTAAGGCTCTAGGTAGGTTAAAGGATGGGACGAGGACACATGTACTACCCATGGTAAGGGAAGGAAGGACTTGGTTTGTACCACTTGGCAAGATAGGTGTGGATTCTTTTAGTAACTAGCATTCTTATGTTTTCATTGGGAGAAAGTTCTAGGGTTTACTCCCATGACTAGTAGGGTTTTATCCACCAAAGCCATCAATAAACGTTTTAGGGTTTTGGACTAGGTGTAAATACTATGGTTGATGTCAAGGTTTGGGACTTGGTATCTTGGGAGGAGTAGATAAATTATTATTGAGTTGAATGTGATAGCATGAAAGACCAAGTATATTGTCTATATGATCAATTCCAAGGTCATTAGGGTTAGTGATAAATATGCCTATTATCAACTTAGACTTTTTGGCTACAATGGACTCTTGGGATAATGTATGAATTGTTACTATGAGGGTGCTCTTATATGACATTTATATGGTGGAATTGAGACTCCTTAGAGGTATTGCCTCCCATGTTGACATCATTACAAGGGATTATGCTAGTAGACAAAAATATACACACATCATATGGACTATGGAAAGTGACTTACATATCACAAATCACGTGGTGGGGGGACTTGCTTGAGTTGTTGTGCCAAACACATATCATAGACACAAGGGAAAGCTCACTCAAGAACACAAGAAGAGAGATGGAGGAAAAGCCATGGGTATGATGTTTCACTCCTAGGCAGCTTGTGGGTCAAGTGGAGCTCTGGACACCCTTTGCCAAGTCCGAAACAAAGTTGAAGACCTCCGTGGCCCCAACGTCCGTGGCGTTGGAAGATACTATTCTAGATAAAGGATGGAAATTGTGATGCCATGTGATTTGGACCAGGTACTTCTGCAGGGCTTTCTCCTGTATGGTCAAGAGACAAATATTAACTTGGAGATAAGTTAAGGAACTTGTTTGTCAAAAGGACTGCTTGCTTTGTTTTTGTGTCAGTGATATAAGTGTGATAAGTATAGATGTGTGGATCCATCTAGCCAAGTGGTCTATCATCATTGTCCGCACATGTTGAGCTTGCAATCTCAACACTTCCTCCCAAGCCCAATTGTATCTTTGCAACTCCAAGTAAGCTTTAACATTTTTGAAGCTTCTTTGCATCCAATGCCTTTGTGAAAATATCAACTATTTGATCCTATGTGTTGACATATACCAAGTCAATCTCACTGCAACTACCTTTTCTCTTGCAAAGTGGTAATGCACCTCAGTGTGTTTTGTCCTAGCATGGAATAGTTGGTTCTCCTAACCATTTGTATGCTACTCATGTCACAATGAATGGAAATTGGACCATCTCCCTCCACATCTAAATCACCCAATAACTTTTGAATCCATATTCAAAAGAAAGGGCATTTTTATTATTTTTACTTACAATTTTCTAGAAATCAAAGGGGTTTATAAATGTATCTCATGTAAAATTTACATTAGGGATCTTTTTATGCAAATTTTTTTAGAAACACTCTTATTTAAAAAGCCCATTATCAATTCATTGGTCACCATTAATCCCTTCCCAATTAAAACATGTTTCGACATCTTCAATTCAGCCATGTCTATCCACCATAGTCTTCTACAGTCATATTGCCCTCATGGGTCAACCATCCACTAGATAGTCGACCAATAAGGCATACATACATGTAAGACATCCCTTTTGTCTTTAAATAACTTTTATATTACATGGAATATGCCAAGATGAAAGATCCACATCATTAATCCATTTAATATTTTTAGGTCATCTTTCTTTGTATCTCGTATGGTGGTCTATAGTATCTATATCTTCAATCTACATATATGCATCATCAAACTCTATAGCATCCACATCCACAAACTTTGACTCATCTTCTAGCACTTTTTCATCCTAAATCTCTATATCATCTACATGATCTTTCATAGTTTCCTCTATATCATCAAGTTCTTTAACATCATGCATGTCGTATGCTCCATCTACTAATAATGCACCTGTAACTATCATTAATGCATCTATATCTTCAAGTAAATTTCAAAATCTCTAGATTTTCAATATTCTCTTGTAACTCATTCATCATATCCTCTGTCAAACACAACTCTTGTTGCAAATGGGCAACACCCAACTCTTTCAATAGATTTATTAAACTTTTTGGTTTCTCCTTTAATGGAGACTTTAGTTTCTCTTCATACCCCATGTTATCAATACCAAGTCTCTACTAAATTTATAAGTACTCTTTCTCTGTAGGTATCCCCCCCTTTTCATATTCCACGATCTAATTAATACAAGAATGCAAGGCTACAGAACTATCTTGAAAATTCTCTCCCTCAACATTAAGAGTTGCTAGCAATTCCTCTTCATAACCTATAAAATTCTTATCATTTTTACCCCATGCAACAAGGATTGCCAAGCAATAATCTTCTCTAAGATAAAAAAGGTATTGAATTTTGTATTAGCAATACATATCTCTTTTTGTTGATGAAATAACTAGGAAATGTTGGGACACATTCAAGAGGACGTGTCTCAATCTCTGCACTCAACTCTACCTCCTTTTCTTCCACTTTTGTAATGTTCTCCCTTTCAAACAAAGCAACATCGAATCCATGCACTAATTGGTTCTCAATATCCTCCTAAAACATTTCACCCTTCTCTTCAACTTCTTTATCTTTGCATACAATATCCTCCATCTTCTTCTCTTGTATTGTATCTAAAGAAAACTATCCATATATTGAAGTTATACAAGAAATCCAACATCCTTCTGTACAAGAAGACATTGTTGTTGATTTTGATGAAAAGGGCCATCTTCTTTCCACTTCTTGAATTCTTCATCGATAAGGCTAAACCTTGTTTGCAAAGTTGTTATAGCAGCATTGGAAGCTTCCATTACATCGATATAATGGACAAATCCCTCAATCTATAGGCCTTCCACTTGTCTATCATAAAACACCCTAAAATCCTTCAATTTATCTTCAAGATCCTTCAAAAGCTCTTGGAAATCAAGGGAACATTGAGCATATCTCTGATGTAAATAAATCTAGATGAATTTTCAATTGCATAAAGAAAATCAAACAACTTTTCATCACAGGTATCCTCCAGATCCTTCTCCTCCATTCCCTCTAAAGACAACTTCCTTTTAGTCATCGTGATTACTCACAAAGGAAAATCCAAAAAACAAAAAATAAAAATTAGGGGCATAATATACAAATCCACATTTGCTCATATCCAGTAGACTAAAGAAAGATTGCTAAACAAATTTAGTCAAAAACTATAAGGCACTGCTTTTGTAATTTGACAAATTTAACGTGTTTGTTATGTAAGATATTAAGAAATACAAGATTAATGAAATGAATTAATTTGTGCAGCAGAGAAAGCATGAAATTCCAAGTCTCATTGATCGCACTAAACCCTCAACAACACAAGCTTTTTGGCAAAAAATGAGTAAGCTCTGAATCACTTGAACAATCCTACCAAATCATCCCCAAAAATACCAAATGTATGAAATGCAATGGGTGCTAGATTTCTCTTGTCCATGTGAGGCCTCCTCGCGTTTCATACAACTAAGGCTTGCATTGTTTTTGTTGTGACAATGGGTGCAAGCTTTCTCTTGTCCATGTTAGCCATCCTCGTGTTTTATACATCATGCACATGCACATGCAAGTTATAGAACTTTGAATATTCTCTATGACCTTTAACTTCAAGCTTCAAGTAAATAAATGAGTTGAAGTGAAAGAATCTCTTTGAATCTTCCAAATATTACAAAGTCAATTCTTTTATAAAAAATCAATGAAGAAGGATAGAGATGGTTAGAGTAAGTATTGTTGCCCAAAAAGTAGACTTAAAGCTTAGTGGAACAATAAAACTTCAAATATAAATTCCTTGAAATATAAATTTTGCTACCTGATAGTGAGATGGAAAATGTTGCTAGAAGGTACTAGGTGAAGATCCCTTGTAGAATAGATGTTTTGAATGCTTATATATCATTTTCGAATCTTATAGCTTTTGAGGACCTTTACAAGAGAGAAGTATTAACATCCAATCATGGAGCTTTTAAGTAATAGGATACCACATGTTGTTTTTTGAATGTTATAGCATGAACATGCACGTATGAAATGAGATGGGTGTTAGGTTTCTCTTGTCCATGTGAGGCCTCCTCGTGTTTCATACGACTAAGGCCCACATTGTTTCTATTGTGATGTATGAAATGTGATTAGTGTTATGCTCTCTTTTCCATGTGAGGCCTCCGTGTGTTTCATACGAATTAGGCCTACATTGTTTCCCTTGTGTCGTATGAAATGCGATATGGTGTTAAGTTCCCTGGTTAAAAAAAGGCCTCCTCGTGTTTCATACGTTTGTACATTGTTTTATTGAAATTGGATTTAGACTATGTGATTAGTGTTTGCTTGCTACTTAGTGATTGTAGATAAATTGATATGAGAGATTTTGAGATCTTTCCTAATTTGTTTGTATTATTTGTTTTTTTGGATGTTTTAGATGGATAGAACTAAGGCCACTGTTAGGAAGCAAAAAGTTGATCCTAAAGATCTTGCTTCAAAGATCCATCAGTACTCCAAGCCTTCCAAACTTACAAGGAAGTCAAAGCCAAGAAGAAGGTTCTCACAGCATATGAGGTGCCTTAAGGAGATTAGAAGTGCAATGAAGGCTCTAAATAATGCAATTCCAAAGCTGTCTTTTCAGAGGCTTGTTAGATAAATTTGTGACAAAAATAGTCTACATAGTTTTAGATGGACTAGGGCAAGTCTCAATTGTATTCAGGAGGCTACAAATGATTTTTTGATCGAGTTTTTCCAAGATTCTTATATATGTGCTACTCTTGCACATATGCTTATGCTTATGGATAAAGACATGATAATTCTTAGGATATTGAGATGCAGGTTTTCAAAGGTCCTGGAGCCAACCCCTCTTTCTTATGTGAAGACTTTCAATATTTTAAATGTGCCTCCATATTGAAAGAAGAAAAGTGATCGTGGTTCTTGATCCATTGGCTATGTTACATGGGGACAATATAAGAATAATCATAGAACAATATCCCATTCTATGCAAGCTCTATCTTCTTTCTACCTTTGTACATCTCTTCTCCAATCATGCCATGCATCACATCAATCACATCAACAATAGACTCGACTGGTTGCCATTCCTCAAGATTAGAGGGATAGACATCTACAAGACAAATGAACAAATGTTATAATGGAAAACCTTAAACCAAGTTCAAGAAAAGAAAGACTTTAAGAATCAAATCTTTACAATTTGATTTATGCATTGGAAGATTTGAACTTCCAAGTTCCAAATATAGCTCTCTATGCATAAACACATGTTGCACCAGAACCTCTTTTATGCTATTCTTATTTACTCCAAGCTTGAAATCTCAAATTCTACCCTTCCAAGCAGAAGATGAATAAGCTCTCATATCTTTGCATTTTCCCATGTTTTTCCTATTGCATGGTGATCCAACTGCCTTTGCTAATGATTCTAGGAATCCATCTTCCATATTTTTGGAATGAGTTAAACACTGATATGGATGTGATTTGGGAGCTTGGACACTTTGTTGAAGGTCAAATTTCTATATCCATAGGAGAGAGAGAGAGAGAGAGAGAGAGAGAGAGAGAGAGAGAGAGAGAGAGAGAGAGAGAGAGAGACTAGGCTACAAAGGATGGACAAATATGAGAGGGACAAAAATAAGGAGGGAAAAAAATATATGCCAAGCTTTTTTACTGATTTGAATTTAGAATAAACATGTCATTATCATTAATTTAGACATATCGTTAAATAAAAGAGGCTGGGACTGTATATCATTAATGCAAAGAATGTCATAATCACGAATATAAGAGGCTAAAAATAGATATTGATAATACAAATTCGTAATATTATTATACATGTATCTTTTTGTAAAATAAATATTTACATTTTTTAAAATAGAAGTTCCATTACGGAGGCTTTGCTCCTACTAGTCTAGAGCACTCTATTTCTATCTCTTAAAAGGCAAGATCTCAAAACTCCCCTAATGTGCAAGCCTTGCCAAGCATAAGGTACATAAGATTGTAGTAAATCACTACATACCTATAGTATCTCTATAATAACTCATGATATCAATCACCCAGGCCTTGCATAGATTATATTTGCCCCTATTTATAAATTTTTCCTGTAATTCTCAGATTTGCCTTCTCAAATGCATGTGATCAACCTTTAAAGAAAAAACTAAAAGTTTTATGCTTTATAAAAAGAATAAACAATTGAAAGCATGATGTTTTTGCTCTTTGTAGCATCACAAAGGACTCATCCATATCCTTGAATTAGTCATGGCAATCAAAATCATACTGTGGGTACCCTCAATCAATATCTTGTATCCATTAAGGTTAGTCTCTCTTTGCTCTTAAAACTATCCATTAGGACCACCCTATAGAAAATTGTTCATACTATGGGTATCCTCAATAAATACCTTGTATCCATTAGGGATAGTCTCTCTTTGCTCTAAAAACTATCCATTAGGACCACCCTATAGAAAATTGTTCATAACTTTTGATCCATAACTTAGATCATTGAGATTTTTGAAGCAAAAATGTATCCAAGTTCCAATCTGCAACCTCCTTGAAGAAACTCAAATCAAATTCATTCATTCATTCATAATTAGGGCGCACCCTTGGGAGTGCTAAAGGGCGTGTTACCACCACCATAAATCACCCCAAACTATCCTTGTCTTACAATAGCTCTTTGTTGTCCAAAAGATGACTAAACAAGCCTTCTTTACTATCCAAAAGATGCCAAATATATTCCCCTTTACTGTCCATAATGTGACTAAAATGAAGATATAATCTATTATTCCATCATTCTCCTCTTCATTCTTTAGCCTCTCCAGTACTATCTACACCCCAACACAGAGAAAACCTCCATTTGTGGAGAAACCTCTTGTGTTGTCTAATGTTGGTGCCCTACCTAACTACTAATCCACCTCTGATTTACTGGCACCTTTTACATACTGGTGACATCAAATAGTGTATTGATAATTATTATCTAGGCAATCTTCATTTGTGTTTTGTTGTCTGGCTCTTGACCCTAGTTTAGAGCTACTGTCATTTTAGTGCTGGTTGTGGGAATCACGAGGGATTCACTAGTAGTAATAAGGAGACGTCACCTGCGTGCAAGAAATATATGATAATACCCCTATTTATCGGATCTTACCTTATAAAATGTACATTCCTTCCCTTAAATAACCCACCTCCCTTACACTCACATGGTACCATATGGTAAACCCTAGTGGACCCCTCGGGGTGGGAATAAAGTATTCTTTAAGAACTTCTTGTTGTTGAAGCTATGATCTACTGCTATATGTGATGCAACCAACGAGTCTTGAGGTGATATATGTGAACATATGGGATTGATGTAATCATCACAATCTCATCAAATACGAAACAATCATGATTATGACTTATGCTACAAATAGCTTAACAAACGTATAACCCAATTGTAACCACCTCTATCTGTAATGTTCCCAGTACTTAGTTTATTTTAATAAAGAATGCAAGTATAAATTCCAAAGAAAATTGATTCATGTTGCGCATTTTTAAAAAAATTATGAAACTGGCTCTACTTATGAAGATAATTGTTATTATTAATAAGGTATTATATGTTAATTCATGGAAGAAAGACTTGGGAAACCCTCCGAAGAATAGCTTATTAAAACTATGTTTGTAGTATAGAACAACAAAAAGAACTAGCCTAGTGGATAGTCACTTGGCAGTTAAGTGCACTTGGGTGACGACACTACTAGGATGGGTGACCTCCTGGGAAGATTTTCCTATAAGCTAGTGGGAACTTCTCATGTGCAACCAACAACACTAACGAAGCCTTCGTAGCCCATTGCCAAGTATGCCAAGGCCAAGGTGCCAAGGTCTATGCCTTGGTTGCCACCTTAGTCATGTGCCTTGGAGTGACGGCCATGCAGCACAAAGTGCGTTCTTGCCCATATATTCATCAATTTTTATCTTCACACTGAAAAAATGGAGCCCCTCCCTGACAACATCAATGATGTCATCAAAAACACTATAAGAAAACGTTCTCTCTTTTTTCTCGATGACATCATAAAAAACACTAAAAATCAAGTGCCCTCTTTTTACCCCCCTCCCCCTCATTACTATATAAATAGAGGTAGAGCGTCACCTCAAGGACACACAATGATCCATGCAGAAGTCTCTCTGCTGCTATTGACCTGACAAAGCTCTATTGCAATCAATCAAGCCTCTCTCTCTCTCTCTCTCTCTCTCTCTCTCTCTCTCCATTCTTATGTGGAAGCTCTACTCAAATCCATCAGCTTCTTCCATCCCTCTGTTGAGAGTGGAAAAAGACTGATTTTTTAACTGATTTTTGTTGTTTTTGAGGTCTGAATGATTAATTTTTGATGGATTTAGAGTGATGCATAGTTGTTAAAGGAAGTATTTGAGAGTGTTTTAGATGATATTGATTATGTTTTGGAAATTTATGATGATTTTTAGTGGAGATATGAAGCTCTGTGATGTTCTGGTAGGTTCTGTTGAGCTTCTGATTGGTTTTGTATACCTTCTGTATAGCTTCTATTTTGTTCTAATTATCTTCTATATGAAGAATGGATTGATGATTGATGAAGATTGAGATCTTTTGAAAGTTTATTGAATAGTTTTTGATAGTTTGGAAAGGTTTGAGTATGATTTATGAGGTTCTAATGACCTTCTGTAACCTCTGTAGACCTTTTGTAGAGCCTTTGTCTCTGCTCTGTCTCTGTACTGTAACTATACTGTAGCTGTTCTGGTACTGTATTGTAACTATTCTGTAGACCTTCTGTAAGTGTTCTGTAGAATGGATGTGTGACTTTGGGAAAGTTTTCTAACCTTTGGAAAGGATGAATCTAAGTTTAAAAGAGCTAAAACAAGTGGAAGAAGTAGCTGCTGAAGATTGAAGAGAAGACTAAGTGACAGTGACAGTAGTGAGCTGTGAAAAGACATTGTAGTGGCTCTGGTGACTCTTCATATCAGACATACCTCTTGGGAGGTGCATCTACGACCTAAGAAGTATTATTGAGGGTTATTATGAGAGTATTTTAGTGAGGAGATAGTGTACTATTGATAGAGAGAGAGAGAGAGAGAGAGAGCCAGAGATAGTAAATTCTATCAAAACAGTGTAACTGTATATGAGAGATTGAGAGAGAGAACTATGAAGACATTGAAGATGAATAATATGTGATTGATTTCCATTCAAAGATGGTGTATTACTTTGTGTTCTTTGTTCTATTGAATAATTCTATGAAGATGTTGAAGATTATGGTTGATTTTATCAAATCCGTGGGAGATATCTACTATGATGCTGCGTGAAGAATTACTGTTTTTTTGTTTCGATGATCAAAAGAATGAAATAAAAGCTTGTTGATGTTACAAGAGAGATTTTCTTGCAAGAGAATTCCCTTTTCCTTGGTGTTTCTCTTGGGGCTCCATATTTTTGGTGCACAGCCGGGGAAACGTGCCATCAACAAGCACCAAAAGAGGCGGAAAATGAAGGAAATGGCATTGCCAAAAAGAAGAGAATTCAATGGATGTTTGTAAAATTCCTTCTTCCATTGAAGAGTTATAATTTCTCATAATCAAAGCCACTTTCCACAAGAAGTTCATCCCACAATGGCGGAAACATATCACCATCATGATGCATGCTCTATGTGGTGGATTGTTTCCTCTTCCTGTTGAAGTAACAGAAACTTGCATCTTGGTGGCAAATTGTTTGGGAACAAACTGAAGAGCAAAAAAAGAGAGAATGACCATCCATGGAAGATTTGGCATTTGTTGAGAAGTTTCTTGACATCATCAAGTGGGAGATTGTGAAGAAGCTTCAGGAGTCTTGGTCTGTAGAGGTTCATGAAGACAAGGAAAAGAGTTGGAATTTGTTCCTGGATGCTCAACAGCAAGATACATGGGATGCTTGGTACATTGATAATCTTCTGTTTGTCCAATTAGCAACCCATTGGAAGTTGGTAGACAGAGTCTTTTTCACAACATACACTATTGAAACCCTCAGAAAAGCTGGCATTATTATAATGACACAACAATGATTCTAAGAAGAATGAGTTTTGATACTTTCAGAACATAATATCTTCCCCTCTATAGTGGTTTGAAAGTTGAATTTCAGAGATGTTGAAAAGAAGGAAGTAGAGGAGATGTTGGCCAGAGAATCCCTCAGAGACTGAAGCCTCCTCTAATACTATCCTGTTGAGTCCAAACCAACTGGTTGAAGCCAACCCCCTGATGAATGATGCAATAAAGAGGCAAGCGTTGGAACGAGTCCAGAGGTACGTGAGAAGAGAGAAGGCAAAAATCAAAGCTGAGAATGAGCTCGCAGCAGAAGCCTCCTTTGACGCCCTAAAAGCACTCTTTACAGAGTCTCAATGGCGACTCAAGGTCCCCTTCCTAGTCAGATTCGTCGTGGAAATATTGATGACATGCCAGCAAATGTAGTCCCATTGCCAATTTTTAAGGGAGAGTACAATGAAGACCCTGATCTTCATGTAGCAGAATTTATGGTCGCATCTGTGGCTAACAATGCCAGAACCCTTGAGCATTGGTTAGCAATATTCCCCGCCACTTTCAAGGGCGTGGTGTTTCAGTGGTATGAGACACAAGCAGTAGGAACTTTTGGCACATGGGATGATCTGAAGTTGGCCTTTCTCACTAAATTTAGGGGTGAAGGTTTTGAAGAGCAGATGTGAGAGGAGTTCATGAACCTAAGTCAATCCTCTAGAGAAAGAGTAGAAGCTTATGTCTTGCGAATGGAATCCATCCTGAAGAGATGGACTAACCATCATTTGGATGAAGAAATCCAAAAAGGAGTGTTTCTCAAGGGCCTACAACCAGAAGTTTGCAAGTTCGTGGAATTGAGAAGACCAGTCAATCTGCAAGCTGCAGTGGAAGGTGCAAGATTGTATGACGAAGTTGAAGCAAGGCTATCAATGACTCCAGGAAGAGGAGTCTTGCCTCCTCCCATGCCAGGAATGGTATACCCACCAAATGAAATCTCGGGGATAGTTCCCTACCCCTATCCCTAGATGCAAATAGTGCCGTAGTATAATGCACCTAATCCAACGTGGTCACTGCAAACGATAGTTCCTCAAATGATGGTTCAACCACAACAACAGTGGCCTCAAATAGTTCCTCCAATGGAGACTCAACAACAGTGGAACCCTACCAACTGGAATCAACAACCCCAAGTCCCAACAAGAGCTCTGAAACATAGCCAGAACAGAGGACCTTCTGGATAGACCCAAGCAGTGTATGCAGTAATTATAGACACTTTCCAAAATCCCACTACAAGCACTTCAGGAGGTGAAAATCTAAAGGACTACTTATCCAACTCAGTTGCAAGTATCAAGAAAGAGCTTCTGGATGTGATTACAAAGCAACTACAGACGTTGAAGGTGAATACTGCCAATATATCCACTCCTACGGGAGTTGGAAGAGATGTGATGCACTCTAATACATGGTGCAAAAAGTGTCATCAAGAGGGACATTTAGCCACTGAATGTACCCGAAAACCAACCATTCCTGGAGCCTTTTGTTCCTACTGTTTGCGGAAGAACCATACAGGGGATATTTGCTCTCTAAAAGAGATGCATGAACAAAGACAGAAGGATGAAAATGCAAGATTCAACTTGCTGGAATCCAAAATGACAACATAGGATA
The DNA here is from genome assembly GCF_053477565.2 of Lygodium microphyllum. Taxonomy (NCBI): domain Eukaryota; kingdom Viridiplantae; phylum Streptophyta; class Polypodiopsida; order Schizaeales; family Lygodiaceae; genus Lygodium; species Lygodium microphyllum. Next base: position 44,394,623 of record NC_141148.1, on the reverse strand, counting down.
TTGGACCAAGGCCTAGGGAGTTTGGTCCCAATTTTGGTCCAAGGAGGTTTCCCTCTCAAAGTTACAGAGGACGACAGCCTAGCGGTGGTCAGAGATCAGAGGTGGAATGTTATAGGTGTGGAGAAAAGGGATATATCTCCCCAAATTTTCCAAACCTTAGACGATCTGTGGATTACAAGCCCTTATGCAGCTGATGCAAAGGAGAAGGTCACACTACAAAGGACTGTCCCAGTCCAGCCCATGTAAAGGCCAATGCCACTGATAGCCAACAGAAGGTACAAGAGCCTGCCTCCAATTTGGTCGAGTTGGGAGTTGCCATTGTTACACGCACCAAGAAGAAAGAACCAATGGTTCAGAATGAAAATAATTCTCCTGCCAAGACTGTGAAGTTGAACCTACCTACAGAGGGACAGAGCAGTACAGAACAGTACAGTATAGTACAGAGCATTACAGTACCACAGAGAGCTCCAAAGACAGGACCACATGCCTAGGAGATAGAAGATATAGAAGCACTTCCAGAGACAGAAGAAGTGCTAATGATGGAATTATTGGAAGAAAATGGAAAGATAAAAATGGGTGTGGCCCCACTCCCTAGCCGACTGGAGAAGCATGTGGATCCTATTAAAGATTATGACTTGGTCAAAGACCTAGACACTTTTAAACCAAACTTTACATTCCGATAGTTGCTGATGCTGTCTCCCAGCTGTCGAAAGAAATTCAAAAGCATCTTGATAAGAAGATATGGACTAAGGATCGCTCCTTCAATAGCAACCAAGACAAATAAGGCCCTAGAGCTTGTAAAGGAAGTCGATGTGGCTAATGCCTTCCTAGATCATGGAATCCTAGAGATTAGTGTATGGATAGAAGGATGCTTCATTTCAGATGCATTGATTGATGGAGGCTCATCAGTAAACATAATGACGGATGTCATGATGAAGGACTTAGGGTTGCAAGGAATTCAATCTACACAGTGGCTTATCAGATTGGCAGACCAAAGTAGAGTCAAACCGTTGGGCATCCTCCCATACGTAAAAACAACCCTTGCAGGAAGAGACTATTGGCTGACATATTTGTAGTCAAACCAAATTCTTATGGGACCTCATACCCTCTGCTATTGGGAAGACCTTGGCTTTTGAAGCAAGAGCCAGGATGGACTGGTTTAAAGGAACCCTAACCCTAGGTAGAGGACCCAATAAAGCAGTATTGAAGCTGTATGGATCGCGAAAAGGCAATGGATCCACATCCATTGAAGTCATAACTGACTCCTCCAATGAGGTAACAGATGGTACATCAGGAGATGAAGAAGCTGTTAAAGCAAATCTTTCCTAAGAAAACAGAGGACAGTCCCTAATAGTGAGCACTATAACCAACTGCCACGAGATGTAAAATCCTTGTCCATGGGTGAATACCTCCTGCCTCAATTAGAATTAACTTCTGAAATCACCTTTGACAGTGAAATAGAAGCATGGATATATTGTTCTCCCTATTACATGACAGTCGCAGAGACAGAGCAGAGACAGTACTGTTACATAGTAGAGATAGTACAGAGGCAGAGCAGATACAGAGCAGCTACAGAACAGAGATAGAGTGGATACAGAGACAGTTACAAAGACAGTAACAGATACAGAGTCAGAGCCAGAGGCAGAAGCAGAGTCAGAACTGGTGACAGAAGCAGAAGCAGAGGCAGAGGCAGAAGATTTGTTCTTCTCACAGAGCCTCTACAGCAACAAAGAAAGAGCCTCAAGAGGAAGAGGATGGAACTGATGAGGAAGAAAATGAAGCAGGTTATGAAAGTGCAGATGAAGAATTTCCTCTGATAGAGGATGATCTTTTTGATGTCCCCTACAGAGACCTCAGAGGCTGAATATCTCAGGGTACTGGATGGAATGACCATGGTGCCGTTTGGGTTGATCAATGGACCACAAAGTATGCATAATCTGTATAAGCAATGGATTAAAGCCATAAAAATTAAGTTCACCAGTGGCTCCTGCCACCCTGACCATTCAGTCCAGAGAAAAGATGATGATGATGCCCCTTGTCAACAGAAGCCAAAGCCCTCAGAGCCACGGCCTCTCAAAAGTCCGTGCTATGTGACATTCTTGGATGCATCTTCTGAAGATGAATCCCTAAGTCCAAAAGCAATCACCACTCACACTAAAGCAAATAAAGCTCTGATACCCTTCCAATAATCTAAACAGACGAATGAGTCATCTATTCAGAAGGAGGACACTGGTTCTAGTGGAACATTAGACGAGGATACTACTCTCTTGAAAGAGTCAGACCTCTATCCAGAAACAACCCATGGAACATTTATCCGCAAAGTGGAAGGTGAAAGACAAGTAACATTCTTGGATGCTGACGGTATTGAATGTCACATCAAAGTGGGTCTCAATCTTCCAGAAGAAGAATTAGTGGTCCTGCGAGACCTAGTCAAAGAGAACTTAGACGTGTTTGCTTGGTCGTACAAAGACCTAAAGGGGATTGATCCCATAGTATGCCAACACCATATTGACCTAGAGCCTGATGCCAAACCTGTAAGCCAAAGACAAAGACAGATGAATCCTAATTATTCTGCTCTGGTGAAGGCCGAATTATTGAAACTTCTTGAAGCAGAGTTCATCTATCTCGTGGCTACAGTGAATGGGTTTTGCCCATTGTGGTAGTACCCAAGAAGAGTGGGAAACTCCAAATATGTGTCAACTTTCGAAAGCTCAATTCGAAGATGAAGAAGGATCATTTCCCTATCCCTTTTACAGACCAGCTGTTGGACACAGCGACAGGCCATGAGGTGTATTCCCTCTTGGATAGATTCAGCGGATATAACCAAGTCCAAATAGCCAAAGAGGACCAATCTAAAACAACCTTCACCACAGAATGGGGGACCTATGCCTATAGAGTGATGCCATTTGAACTCTGTAATGCTCCTGCCACCTTCCAACGAGTAATGATGGCTGCCTTCCAGAATCATCTGCATGATTTCATTGAGGTGTATCTTGATGACTTCTGTGTTTATAGTTTGATCCGAGAGCACTGGGGACACCTAGAGCAATGCTTTGACAAATGCCAAGAGTATGGGATATCTCTCAACCCCGACAAATGTATCTTTGGCATATCCTTAGGAGTTCTGTTGGGCCATATTGTCTCTGCATAAGGGATTACAACAGACCCGGCAAAGATTAAGAGGATTTCTTGGACATGTGGGCTACTACAGAAGATTTATTGCACATTTTGCAACCAAGGTAGCCCCTCTGCACAAGCTCCTAAGGAAAGAAGCTGATTTCCTTTGGACTGATGACTATGAAGAAGCCTTTAATACCTTGAAATAGTGCCTTATCCAAGCACCTATTTTACAATCTCCTGATTGGACGAAGGAGTTCCATGTGCACATAGATGCATCAGTTGAAGGGCTAGGTGCTGTCCTATGTCAAAAGGGCCCCTCTAAATTAGATCAACCGATATATTATGCAAGCCAAAAGGTCACTGATAGGGAATGGAACTATACAGTGACAGAGCTTAAGTGCTTGGCAATGGTGTTTGCACTGGAGAAGTTTCGACACTATTTACTGTCAACGCATTTCAAGTTCTATGTGGATCATGAAGCCTTATCCTTCTTGATGAATAAAGTAGATGTTAAAGGACGACTGATGAGATGGTTACTCCTATTCTAGGATTTTGACTTTGAAGTAGTCACTACGCCTGGCCGTTCCCATGACCTAGCTGATCATCTATCACGGATCCCTCAAACAGAAGAAGAGGAACAGGATGATCCTGACCTTCCTGATGCTTCCTTGTTTCTAGTTGAAACAGTTACTCCTTGGTATGGAGCATAGCCAATCTCCTAGCAACTCAATAGTATCCTCCTAGCATCTCAAGCCGTGAGAAAAAGAAGCTTCTGTTAGAATCAGTCCCCTACACCTTGCTAGGTAGTGCACTGTACAAGAGAGGCAAAGATGAAGTACTGCAGACATGTGTTGCAGGGGATGAAATCGGCATAGTATTGAAAGCATGCCATGATGAACCATGTGGTGGACACTTCATAGGAGAAGCGATAGCCAAGAAGGCTCTGTTAGCAGGATACTGGTGGCTAACCCTCCACAAGGATGTATATGATTACTGCAAGAGATGTGATGCTTGTCAGCGAATGGGAAAACCTACCAAAACAAGTGCCACGCCACTGCAACCCATTCTCCCCCTAAATTCGTTTGAGAAGTGGGGGATTGATTTCGTGGGCCCCATTGATCCACCTACCAGACGGAAGCAGAACAGATACATCCTAGTATATATGGATTATGTCACAAAGTGGTATGAAGCTAAGGCCTTGAAGCAGGACGATGGTAACAGTGTAGCTCTGTTCATGTATGAGAATATTATCACCCGTTTTGGAAATCCCCTTGAGCTGGTAAGTGACAGAGGTACTCATTTCCTTAACAAAACCATGGAGGAGTTGACAGAATTGTATAAGATCCGCCATTGCAAGTCCACTCCCTATTACCCTAGAGCCAATGGCCAAGTCGAAGTCACCAATCGCATCCTCTGCTCAATCCTGACAAGAAAAATTGCCGCACATCATCATGACTAGGATAATCAACTTGCAGAGGTCCTCTAGGCATATAGAACCTCCCATAAGGCAGCAACATGACAGACCCCTTTCTAGCTAGTGTATGGTACAAAAGTTGTCTTCCCTATTGAGCTAGAATTGCCCTCTTTACGAGTGGCAGTTAAGGAACGGTTGGGAGATAATGAGTCACTGCAACGCCATCTCTTACACTTGGAATGCTTGGACGAGATACGGCGGATGGCCCTACAGTGCATGGAAACCACTCAAGTGCGACGCAAGGCCTATCATGACAGTTTTATCAATCACAAGGAGTTCAAAGAAGGTGATCTCGTCCTAGCCTATGATTCGAGATTTGGCAAGTTTCCTGGCAAGCTTCAACAATGGTGGATGGGCCCGTACAAGGTACATGCTGTCAATCCTAACGGCTCTATTCAAGTATAGACCATTGATGCCTCTGATGTTCCTTTCCTGATCAATGGCTATCGCCTGAAGAAGTACTTCCCTCCCTGGGGATCTTGACAATCACAATCAACCTACCCTCTCCCTTTCGGACGTTGCACTGTTCTTGTTGTTGTGCTTTTGATAGCCATTATGATTCTCCTCATGAGGCGATCTCGTTCTGCTACCCCTTCTCGCAAAAACATCTCAACCCGACATTGTTCTCTTCTTGTCTAATCCAACAATGGTGGCGAGGTTGGTCCTGATATATGGTATTTCTACCATTCCCTTTATTAAGAAAAACGAAAAAGAAAAATAATTTAAAAAAAGAAAAAGTTTTAAAAAAAGAAAAACAACAAAGACAACAAAAAAAAATAACAAAACTGTTATGGGAGAAAAGGAAGAAATTCCCTGTCATAACACGCCTCGTTCCAAGAAAAGGTGGAAACACCCTTGGGCGAGAAGCTGATTGTGGAAAAGGTGGTAACACCCCACAGTTCAGGAGAGCTGACTCACCAGCAGAATCTTTCTAGCAAGGAATTTGAAGCCACCTCCCTTGGTGCGCTGTCTCTACAATATCAGTCCGTCTGCCCTTCTTAACTGACGACTCTTCTTACAAGTCATTGAAATATAAGATTTATAGCCTGCCTCCCTGGGTACGCCTCCTCCTCAAGATCCTTATGACAATAATAGCCGACATGATCTTCATCACCAACCCCTTGAGTGATGCGAGCTTTCATCCTAACAGGATGGGAACGTGAGTAAGGGCTACCCGCTGTATCTATCAGAGAGTAGACAGGGGGTGGGGTGAGTGACCAGTCTTTCCCTTCAAATCAAATGAGAGGTGAGTTGTGTGAATGGAGTGTTGCACGCACGGGATGGGCCTCTCTATGCACAAGTACGATCTGCTTCTATGCACTGTACTATAAGGCTTCCTCGCCTTCCTTCTTGCACTATATGCCGGCACAGGGCGGGATACACAGTTGCACCATCAAATGCGCACAAGGCATACAACCTCTGCAGAAGCGACCGTGAGGATTACATCAATGGGTTTGAGGAACGGGCTGCCCTCTGTATCTATTAACAAAGCATGAGACAGAGGGTGGACTGAGTGTGACTGGTGTTTCTTCAATCAATTACCGAGAGGTGAGGATTGAGGGACGTTACGACCTTTGGAGTCAGGTACGTTCCCGTTTCCCTATGCACCCACAGGCTGGGTTTCTGCCATCAGCACAGGACACATCACTTTGTTCTATACACTACACTACAAGGCTCCCTAGCCTTCCTCCTTGCACCTATGCCAGATGAGTTGGACGCACTGATGCACCATCAATTGTGCACCCTGGCATACTCTCTTTGCACCATTCCCTTGTTGATTCCTAAACCGGGTGTGAGCTCTGGGATTTCATCCTTATTTCCTCGAGTAATATTAGTCATGAGGCGAGTGCCTGCTCTTTCAATCCATTTGAGTGATCGTGAGTTGAGTGCAATATCCCTCGCTATCGAGGAATTTCCTGTGATTCCTTCAACTAGCTACCTCCCTGGGTGCTGCCGTACAATCCCAGCCATGACGGACGAAGAACGTGTGCTCTGCAGATACTTTGTTACCTCCTGCAACTGACACAACGACACTAGATGCAACCTCGATAGTCGACATTCCTTCCTGGAAATATGGGCCAAGTTTTTCTAACCCTATGCCTTCTGTTTCTCAGTACTGGTTATGTCTTAAGTGTGGGGACGTCGTGATTGGTCTGATGTGATGTACCATGTCCTTGAAGTTTGGTTTATCCTTCCTATTAAGGTCTTAAGTGTGGGGACGCGTACCTGCGCGTCCATGATGTATATCCTCATGCATACACCCTGTTCTAATCATGCATCTATGTCGTGACTTCATTGTACCCTAATGGGGCCCCTTCCCTACCCTTCCGTTCTATTTTACCCTGTCCTAGGGGTTGTTCCTTGACTGTTTGCCCTTATTCTTGGTTTTGTGTTTCTTTCATACGAATGGACCTTACATTCACTGAAAGCTCAATCTAACCTTACAGCCCTGTTTGTTCCTTCGAAGTGCCTATTTTTCCTTTTTACCAACCCCTATTCCGACAGACGATTCTCAAGTTATTAATTTTTTAAGTAATTCCCGTCAATTGGACAGTTTCCCATGTGAACGCGTCTTTATTGCTTCCCCTAACATTTTTCCTTTTTATTCTGTGTCATTTCGATGCACAGTTCATCCGTTATTAATTTTTGCGGGTTTTCGAGTCTTTTCCATGCATATTTTTCACATTTTTTCATGTGAACCTGCCCTATTTTCACCAAAATTCCAATTTAATTTGATAGCAATGTCTTGCCAGTCTTTTTCCCACTTTTTACTTTTCCCTCCCCCCTCTTCCGACTGCCGGATTTTTAGTTATTAATTTTTTGAGAGTTTTTAAATGCATTTTTCTTATTTTTTCCACGTGAACCCATCCTAATTTTCCCCAAATTGAGTTTTGATGTGCCAACCCTATGAATCCCTTTCTTTCGGACATTTTTTCTTTTTACCGCCTGCTATTCCAACGCATGATTTTTCTCGTATTAATTTTTGAGTCCATTTTCGGGCCCATTTTTGGGGTTTTTCCCATATGAGCGCATCCTATCTCGATCAGAACTGTGTTTTGTCGTGATAGGGTTGTCGAACACATTATTCTGCACACTTTTCCTTCTTTTCGCACTTCGTTCTGATGCGCGGATTTCTCGATATTAATGCCCGTATGTATTTTCATGTTTATTTTTGGTGTTTTTCCCATGTGAACACCCTGATTTTGCCCCGGAACCCGTGTTGCATATTTCCAACATTTTTCCCTCGTCTCCCGGCCCATTTTTTCTTTTTACAAATTTTTTTTCTGACAAACGGTTTGGATTTTATTAATTTTTCTTTATTTTTTCTATTCACCACGTTTCTCGCCTCGCGTGTGAACGCGCTTGTTTTTGGTTTTATGCGCCTCGGGACGCCCCGTGGCGCCCATGGCTCATGTGTCCCCGTCCCTGCTCCTTTGACCCCGTCATTGCAATTTTTTTGGCCCTTGTCTACGCATGCACACAGGCCGGGGATGTGTTCTTTTATTTTATTATTTCTTTTTTTTCATTATTTAAAAAACAAAAAAAAACTACATACACAATTTAAAAAAAACAAAAACAAAACTCCGAAAAGAAGAAGAAGAAGAAGAAGGGGAAAAAAAAAACACACACACACACACACAAATCACAAATGAAAGTACAAAAGAACAGAAAAAGGAAAAAAAAACAAGAAAAAGAAAAAGAAAAAAAAACAAAAACAAAAACATACCTGCCGTTGCGATTCGGTTCCCTGCCTCCTCCTCCTCTTCCTTCCCCTTCCTCCTCCCCTTCTCCCCTTCCTCTCCTGCTCCTTCTTCTTTCTTCCTCCCCCTCATTCTTTTCTTTCTTTTCCTCCTTCTTCCCTCCTCCACTCCTGTCGGCCATCCGCTGTTGCTCCCTCCATCTCCTCTCCCTCCTCGATGCTCCCTCCACCTTTTCTCCCTCCTTCTCCTCCGGTTGCGCTGCTTCTCCCTCCTTCTCCTTCTCCTCCACCTTTTCTCCCTCCTTCTCCCTCCTTCTCCCTCCACCTGCAGGCTCTCCTCCTATTGCGCTGCTGCCTGCGGTTCCCTCACCACCCTCGCCTCCTGTTGCAGCGCCGCCTCTCCCTCGTGCTGGCCTTCCTCACCTCCTGGTTCGCAGCCGCCGCCGCACCTCCACCCACCACCTGTGCGGCCTCCTCCACCCACCGCCCCCACCTCCTCCTGCACCCACCTTTCCCTCTTGTTCCTCCCCCCACCTCCTCTTCCCCCTCCTCCTCCTCCTCCTCCCCCCACCTAACTGCCATGCCAGGTTAGTTAACTTAACCACATTTAAGTTAACTTAACCCTATTTAAGTTACCTTAACGACATTTAAGTTAACCTAACCCTATTTAAGTTACCTTCACCACATTTAAGTTAACTTAACCTTACTTCAATTCAACTAACCTACCTAGAGTTAACTAACCTCACTATAGTTAGGTTCTAACTTAACCTAACTAGGGTTAGGTTCCAATTAACCTAACTAGGGTTAGGTTCCAACTAACCTAACTAGGGTTAGGTTCCAATTAACCTAACTAGGATTAGGTTCCAACTAACCTAACTAGGGTTAGGTTTCCACTAACCTAACTGTACTTAGTTTCACAAACCTAACTCAGGTTAGTTCCACCCCCACTAACTAACCCTAGGTTAGTTAGTCTAACCTTAGGTTAGTTAGTCTAACCCTGGTTAGTTAGAACTTGCCTAGACTAACTTAACTTGACTAACTAACCTAATCACCCCTGACTAACCTAACTAGCTCAGACTTGACTTACCTTGACTTACCTAACTTATCTAGACTAACTTGACTTACTTGACTTGACTTGACTTTACTTACCCAACTAACTTGATTTACATCATTTAATTGATTTAGTTAATTTAAAAATTCATTTAAATTCAAAAAAATTACAAGAAATTTTCTAAAAATTCCCCAATATTTTTGCCATTTTTTGGAATATTTTTTAGGTGGAAATTTAAACAAAAAAATTATAGAAAATCAAAAATTTAAAAATTCTTTCAAAATTACTTGAAAAATGCATAAAATTCATTTAAAATTAGTAAAAATACATTTAAAAATTAAAAAAATCTCAAAAAAGAATTCACCCACCGCCTTGACCTTTTTCCACTAATTTTTCACTTAAAATATTTTCATACAAGGCACAAATATTCTTTGAAAAAAGAAAAAAATAAATACAATAATAAAAAACTTATTTTCATAACATAAATAGTGGCCATTTCCTCCATGACTGAATTTTTTTTCCCCTTCATCACATATCCATGTGCTATATATCTTGATTTTATTATATTATATATTATATATTATTATTATTATTATTATTATTATAAAAACAAAACCATAGCAAAAGCCAACCACAATAATAACAATTTTTTTAAAAAAACACACATTTAAAAAAACCAAACCAAATACTCAATACAAAACAAACAAGATACAAAATCACAAAATTAAAAATACATTAAAAATCGACAAACCCACTAAGGTGTTTTCTTTTTTGTTCAGTCAGTGGTCTTTGATTTTGTTTGACTAGATTCATTGCTTTTGGGGGACTCCTCCATGCGCCTTTCGGCCATTGCATATACACCCCTACCGGGTATTTTTTTGTGAGCTTTATTTATTTTCATTACCCCCTTAATCACAATTAATTGCTAAAATGAACTATTTATTCACCCACCTTTTCCACGTGCATTCGTGCTAAACACACAATTTAATAATTTTATAAAAAATCAACCAGCAGTTCACTTTGCACGTGCTACGTGCGCTTAAGAGGCACCTTAATTTTTAATAAAAATAAACTAGCCATCACTAAAAAGCACGCGCTGGCAAAAAAGCGCTCCACATCACTATTAATTTTTAATTAAGAAATTTGCATTTAGAGACCCAATATGGGAATCGTAGTCCAGGTTACGATAAAGCACCATTTCACCTTAATAATTTGTAATTAAAATTTTAAGAAGGAACCGCCATTTTTTTATTAAGGTTTATAACCTAATAAAATGTCACCCATTGTTAATAATTTCTTAAAATGAACCCTTCATTAAAATAATTCCCCCTCGCTGCACTTTTTTCCCATTTTTAATAAATATGCTTCATGGGATGGACGCGTAAAAGTCTTTTAGTTGACACTGATGTCCAGGTTATGGTCAAGTCTGAGGTATATTTTTATGGTAGTTTGATTTGTCTATGTGTTACGATTACGGGTATGGTGTGTAGTTCTTTCTTTCTTGCCTGATATGGGGATTTTGGGTGCCTGTTTGTTGCATCGCATGAAGTTTTCGGTCGCATCTGTGTAGAGGTCATGCCAAATTTTTTCTAGGCTGTGTATTGTCTGGGGTGGTCAATGGGTTAGTTACGTCTATGTAAGTATGAGTGTCCTTCTTTTTTATTGCTTTCTTTTTAATAGCCCTTTGGTTGTTTTGCAGGTATTCTTTGTGACAATCAGTGTTGTGATGTGTGTATTTTCCATCTGAATGGTGCCTCACGCTCCTCCTATCCAGTATGTCCCACTGGTTAGTCGGGATTACTCTTCCCTACTCACTTTTGAGCCTATTGCGAAGGTAGGACTCGCGACTTTTGTGGCTGCCTCCTTCCCCTTGATTCCAGAAGATCCATCCATGTGTGATGAGTTCCTTGTCTCATACAGCAAGAAGTCGGGACTGGTCCATGGTACTTCCATGACATTGACACCTCGAGGGTTAGGGAAGGCTTTGTTTCTTCCCTACAAATGAGAGCCCTTTGTTACAGCTCGACAACTATTCTCTAACTATGAGATTTTGAAGCTGTTACAGAAACAGACCAAGGAACTTCTGGATGTCAAGAAAGTGATCAACACTTCAGGAGTCTCCTTTTCCATGATCACTGATCCTGTGTGGAAGTTGGTCTGTTAGTTTCTCCAAGATAGGTTTATACTTGCCAAAATGCCATCCCATTACTTGTCCAAAGAGCTCTTTACAACTTTTAGGATGGTGTTGAAAGGAGTAGCTATTGATTGGAGCACTTACCTACTCACAAAGATGGATCAACATTTCGTCAAAGTAACCAGAGGAAATGTCACAAACGTCACTTGTGGATCCTACTTGTCTGCTTTCTTGACATACTCAGGCCTTTAGAAGGATGTGCCTCCACCTCCTCCATCTGATCCGGTACCTCCTCCACCACCTTCAGAAGAGTCAGGACCTATTAATATAGAGGATGTGGATTCTCCTCCTCCCCTGGTCATTCAACGAAAACGCTTGAAGCGGGTGGCAGATAAGGCTCCTTCAGTTACAATTCCTGCCACATCTGGTAGTGACCTCCCTACTTATCTCACATGTAACAACTTGTTCAGAGTACATAGAGAAGGTTCCTTGGACATATCAGTCCCTTCACTGAACAGTTTAGTATCGGGAGATGCCATTCCATTCCTATGTAAAGACATCCAGAGTTCAATTGAACTTTCAATTATAGCCTGTGTTCAACAGATGTATGCTTCCTTTTATGAAGAACTGATGTAGTCCAAAGACCAGTTGCATAAGGCAACATCAGAGTTAGCTTATGCTAAAGACACACTGGCAGATCTGTTTAAGCAGATGGAGCAACAAACCCAAATGATTGAGACCCAAAGAGAAGAGATATATTCTTTGAAGATTCAGTTAACAGAAGCTCAATCAGAGGTCACTAAAATCTCCGAGGAGAAGGAGAGGATGTCTAAAGAAGCGCAAGAGTTTCAGACCCTTTTAGATGCAAAACTCTCAGCCTTACAGACCACTAAAGACACAGTGGAATCACAAGCTTCCCAAATCAAGCAGTTGTAAGACCAACTGGCACAGTCACGGTCTGTTCCTCCAAGCCCTAATGTTCCCCTGATCCCTTCTCTCTCAAAGCATGACTTGGTAGTTCTCCAGAGAAAGGCTACCTTGTGTCCTTTATTCCAAGATAAAGTGGAAAGATTGCAATCCAGGATGGATCTGCTATGGTCTACATTTGAGCATTTCCAGGAATATGTTCCTTCGGACCATTCTTTCTTTGTCCACTATCAATTGCAGAAGTTGGCCTTTTACATAAAACTTTCAACAATGGATCTTTCTCTTCCATAGGATGGTTGGAGTGGGGCTTGGTCTCCTCAATTGCTGAGAGAAGTGGTCCGTATGGTGTTTGAAGATTCTGTGACGACAGATACCATGTTCCTGTCATATATATATCTACGGGAAGATATGTTGATTCCAAATGAAGTAGATATGGCCTGATATGTGGGAGACGTGGTTTTACAAGCTGTTTTATATGTCAACTATTTGGAGCTGCGAATAGATGACATGTTCCAGAGTTACTCCTCAAAAGTGGCTACTTGCCTTGATAATTCTCGGCTGTAATATCTCCGTACAGTAAAAGTTAGTTGGTTGGTTCGAAAGTCAATTAGTCAATTAATAAGTTAGTAAGATTGCTAACTAAAGACTAACTGAGGTAAAAAATAACTAACATTAATTATTAATAATTTTTATTTAATTTAAAATATTTTATTTAGAAAAATCGAGAGTCATAAATTCGATATTTTTCTCAGATTGAAAAGGACTGTAGTCACCCTTCACGTAAATTACAACGTGAACGAGAATTATGAGTTATATTAATTACTAGTTTAGTGTGTATAGTTTGGATGGTCCAAAAATATTAGATTTTGGGCAAAACTAGTATATTTTAGATATTATCCTTAAAAAAAGATATGGAGATTTTTAGAATTGGATGTCATTTAAAATAAAAGACAAGTGATATTTTAGTTAGTTTGGAGATTTTATAAAAAGAAAAAAATAAAGAGAGGATTTGTGAAATCGCGCGCACCGTGATTGCACTACACAGACAGTAGTGGACAACACTTTGAACAGAGAAAAGAAGAAGGAGTGAACTAAGAGCTTTCTAATCAAGTGTCTTGGAGTTTTACCCCCCTTTCAGAGCCAATGGAACCATCAGATTTATGATCTGAGCATCAGATCACTGATCTTTCCAAGATCCCCCTCCACAAAGAGCTCCACTTCTCAACCACAAGCCCTCTTCTCTAATTCACTATAAATATGAGGCATGGGAGAGGCATAAGGAAGCATAATTAGACCCCGAGAGGCTGTGAGAGAGAGGTAGAGAAAGGGATACCCCTTCAAGAGATTGTGAGGAAGAGCTTGAAAGAGAGCTTGAGAGAGAGAGACGGAGAAGAGTCACCCTGAGAGGCTGCAAGGAAGAGAATTAGCTCAATTTCCTCTATCTCAATCCTCAACTTAACCATCTTCTCTTATGGTCTCCCATCTTGAATCTATTCTACCTTCTTAATCTCTTGAGACTACCTGCGGACGATGGCCTCCAAGCGAAGAATGTCGCGTGCGGATGACAATCCTGTAACCAGCAACAAGGCTTCGGGCAAAGGCATCACTGTCAATCCAACCAGCAACAAGGCTTTGGGAAAAGGCATCACTGTCAATCCAACTGTGGTTTCGGTCATAAGTAATGTCTTTTCAAATTGATAGATGCTTGCTTTGATTCTCGTATGAGATACGTTAGGCCCCATACTACGATGCACGAGTATAGATCATGGGAAAGGATAAATTTCATCTCACCTACTCCAAAGAGGGAGTTTGTGAAGTGCATATATCAAGGGAAGATAATTGCACCTAGTTACATATGATTTATTTGCTAGTAGAGCAATTACAATGAAGAATTAGTCAAGCGTTATGAATGGCATGGTCATCAAAAGAACGACATTAAAAGATTGTTCATACAAGTGCTACATTAAAGTATAGTCAAGGGTTACAAATAGCATAATTACTAAAAGAATACGACATTGAGAATCATGAATAGAAAGTACTAGTTTAAAGTTTAGATACTTCAAAAGTACTTAGCCTAAGAGCCCAAATATAAAGAAAAACTAGATTCTAGCTCAAGGCAAGGCCTCTTGGAGTCTAATTACTTGAGATCATCTCGCACTTATCTTATTAAGTATTCACACATTATGCCTATAACATGTTTGATATATAAGGACAATTTTCTAGTTGCCTCATGACTTGCCTAAAGCTAGTACCAGAAATTAATCATAAGGGTTAAAACTAAGATGTCTTGAGATCCGTCGAATAACGATGACTTTTTCCAATCCAAATTCAGGGTTGGGTTATCAATCAAGGTAAGTGACCTATAGAACTTAAATCATAAAAAGTATTTGAACCCTTAACATATGCCCTAGCTGAAGGAAGGAATGTTAAGAAACATTTTTGCATAGTATTGCTTTTAGGTCCCAAGGGGGAGAGCAAATATACGATGGAAATGTTATATTGTCTATTCTTGCATTGGTTGGAAAGAATGCGATTGGTTTTGTTGGTTGATCAAATAATATCCTAAATGCTTTTACATTCAACTGGTTGTTAGTTGTTGTCTGGATGATTATTACAAGTGCTTGTGATTTATGGTAAATGCATGGCAAGGGTCTGTGACGACAAGTCGCCATGGAAATAAAGGAATGTTTTCTTGGAGAATGATATTAGGACTGAATGCCTTGTTTGTGCTTGATTCTTAAAGGATTTAATTAAGGAATGATATATTGCACGGGTGGATCACCTCCATGATTGCACCGAGATTAACCCGAGAGGACACTGCTCGATTCATGGGCCAAAGGTCGAGTGGTGAAAAGGCCAACCACGGGAATGATGTTTCGCTCCTAGAAAACTTGCGGGTCAGTTGGAGCTCTAGACACCCCTTGCTAGGTCTAGAATGGAGTTGGTGCATAGATCGAATGCCGTATGCTTGCGTAGTGAATGTCGGAAGGTCCCCAAGAACAAAAGAACTCTACTTTTTGCACAAAACTCAAGGTAAAAAGCATGCACGACATGAACAAGAGACCAATTGGGTGCAATCTCCCCCCATGACTTGTGTGAGCGCTCCACAAAGCATGTATTTTTATGTATTAATCATCTTCAAGCTCAAATAATAGCCCCAAATTACAAAATAGCACGCTTTTGGCTTTTGAGTTTGCTTTAGCACAAAATAGAAATAAAGCTAATGGGCGACGCCCAAAGAGTCAGGCGTACCCAATACAATGTCCAAATACAAATATCATAATCGTGCGCCCATGCACATACAAAATAATAAATAAATATCCAACGCCTCAGTAAATAGGCGCGACAAAATATAGGCGCCATGCCTAAGGTATGTGCCCATCAAAATATAAGTGATAACTCGAATACTCACTATCCTCCAATGCTTTCCTCTGCCACTGCTGCTATCTCTACACATCAATTGAAGCATTCACAATCGTTAGTAAAATAATACAATTAAACTGACAAAAGTGAATACCTAGCAGTCTTCAGCTACATAAATAAATCAACTGGTTAGAAATAAATCCTAACCTTAATTTATTACGAGTGCGCACTCTAAACTCATAAACGTTTATTAATTTAATATGCATTTTGCGGAATCACCCGCTATAGAATCACCCATGTACACACTAAATTAATGAAACGCCCGAAAAGGATAGGCGTCCCCATCAACTTCTCACACAAAGAATCCACTTTGTGTATTAGCACCGGTCATCAAAGTTTACGGAATCCACCGTAAAACCTCATGGAATCCACCGTGAAATATGCCTCCTGGCATCATATCCCTAGGGTGGGATAGCTTGTGAATTTTCCAGTGAGGTGGTAATTCTAACTTGAATGCATTGTCATTAATTTTGTGAATAATCTTAAATGGTCCATAAAATCTAGGTGCTAATTTCACAACTGGGTGTTTATCTACACTTTGTAATCTACGTTTTTCTATTCTCAACCAAACATAATCATCAACTTTGAAATTCATTGCTTGCCTTTTCTTATTGGCTTGTTTGGTATATGATTGCTAGGCTTTGGCAACCATGTCTTTAACCTCATCAAAAATAGTAGCGTGCATAGTAGCAATATCATCAGCACTCTGAATTCTATTTGATAAAGATGCAACAGGTGTAGACAATCTATAACCATAAATCACTTCAAACGGTGCTTTGTTTATAGATGTGTGTGGTGTATTGTTATATGCAAACTGTAATAAATGCAAATGTGTGTCCCATGTCTGTGGTTTAGAAATAGTGTAAGCACGTAAAAGATCTAGAATAGTACTGTTAGTGGCTTCTTTTTGTCCATTAGTTTCATTATGAAATGCATATGAGAAATCAATTTTTGTTCCTAGGTTAGCAAACAAAGTAATCCAAAAGTTGTTACAAAATCTAGAATCACGATCAGAAATAATAACTTTTGGTAATCCATGATTAGTGAAAACAGTTTTCAAAAACAATTGTGCTGCCTGAGATGCTGTTAAAGTTTTCTTACATGGAATGAAATATGCTTGTTTACTAAACCTGTCTACTACAGTCCAAATCATGTCATGGTTAGCTTTAGTATTAGGTAAACCAGTAATAAAATCCATAGAAATCTGTTCCCATGGTCTTGATGGAATAGATAAAGACATAAGTAATCCATATTGTTTACCATGATGTCTCTTAACTCTTTGACAAATCAAACATTCAGAAACAAAGTTAGATACATCAGTGTCCATATGTGGCCAATAAAAATCTTCAATTAATGTACGTAAAGTAGATATGATACCTCTATAACCTTGATATGGAGGACAATGAATCTCATTCAAAACAAAAGATCTAAATGGAACTGTAACACATAATCTCTTTTCATAAAACATGAATCCATCATTATAAGATAGTGAATCAATAGGAATCTAGTTATTTCCAACTAATTTATTCCAATCAGCATGAAAAGTAATGTCCTGATGATAAGTATCTTTCATAGGAGTTAGAGAATCAAATGATATGACAGAAATATTATAAATGGTAGGTCTTCTACTTAATGCATCGGCCACTACATTTTCTTTACCTCGTTGATATTGGATAATCAGATGAAAACTCTAAATAAAGGTTGCCCATTTGATATGTCGATCAGATATTTGGGGTTGGCTAAGTAAATGTCTAATACTTTGTTGATCAGTCTTAATCATAAACTCAGAACCCATTAAGTAGCGTTTCCATTGTCTTAAAGCTTGTACCACAGCTAATAATTATTTATCATATGTGGAATATTTAAGTTCGGAGAGTTTCAGTTTACAACTAGAATAGGCTATGGGATGATTGTCTTGCATAAGTACGGCTCCTATTCCAGATCCACTAGCATCAGTAACTACTAAAAAGAATGGTCTATTAAAATCAAGTAGTTGTAATACATGAGCATGGGTTAATGCATGTTTCAATAAGTCAAAGGATTTCTGTTGATTATTAGACCAATGATAAACAATATCTTTCTTTAAAAGTTTAGTCAAAGGCAAAGCAAGTAATGAAAAATTTCGCACAAATTTCCTGTAAAAAAACTAGCAAGACCTAGAAAAGATCGTAACTCATGCATATTTTTAGGTATATGCCAGTTCAATATTGCTTCTATCTTCTTAGGGTCAACTTTAATACCATCTGATGACACAATATGTCCTAAATATTTAATTTCTATTTTAAAGAACTCACTCTTTTCCGGATTAGCATACAATTGATTATCTTTCAACAACTTGAAAACCAAGGACAGATGTTCATAATGTTCTTTCTCATTTTGACTAAACACCAAGATATCATCAAAGAATACAATAACAAAATGCTGATATTTCAAAAATATACGGTTCATCATTCTACTAAATGTAGCAGGTGCATTAGTCAATCCAAAAGGCATCACTAAAAATTCATAATGACCAAATTGTGTTCTAAATGCAGTTTTGAATATGTTAGACTTATCTAATCTTACCTGATGATAACCAGATTTAAGATCTATTTTACTAAATATGCAGAGCCTTGCAGTTTCTCCATAAGGTCATCGACTCTAGGAATTGGATATCTATTCTTTACTATGATCTTATTTAAAGCACGATAGTCAATACACATACGATAAGTATTCTTCTTCTTCTTTACCAACAAAACAGGTGCACCAAATGGAGAACTACTAGTTTAATCAATCCTCTATTTAGTAATTCCTCAACTTGATTTTGAATTTCTTTCTGCTCTATCTGGTTATGCCTATATGGTGCTTTACAAGGTGGTTGTGTACCAGGAATCAAATCTATTTTGTGGTCTTCTGGACGTGAAGGAGGTAAACCAGGTAGTAGATCTTCTGCAAAACAGTCTTTAAATTGTGTAAGAAATTCTTTATGCCTAGGGTGCATATGTTTTTCTTTAACT
The DNA here is from genome assembly GCF_053477565.2 of Lygodium microphyllum. Lineage (NCBI taxonomy): Eukaryota > Viridiplantae > Streptophyta > Polypodiopsida > Schizaeales > Lygodiaceae > Lygodium > Lygodium microphyllum. The sequence goes on along the minus strand of NC_141148.1, from coordinate 44,375,798 downwards.
TGCAGTTCATTCACCCAAATGAGATAAGATTTACTACTTTTGCGTAATGCACGTTTAGCTTGAGTATGAGAAAGCAGTGGAAAAGCATTAGATGCATGCATACCATACAATGTAATATGTTTTCCTTGAAAATGAATATTAATTGAATGTGTGGAATAATCTATATCAGGGTTATGCTGATGATGCCAAGGCATACCTAAAATAATATCACTGGACTGTAATGGTACAACTAGAAGATTCCTTCTTTCAGTGTATTCACCAATTTGAATTTCTAAATCATGCACCTCTTGTGTTCCATTATACCTTGTGCCTAAGAATGTTGTTTTAATGCGATAATGCGTAGGTACAGTCTGTGATTTCAATTCTTTCACTAACTTTGCAGAAATAAAATCATGAGTACTACCATCATTATGCAAAATAATCTTTTCTTTTCCATGCACTAAACATTTCATTGTCAATAAAGAATGTGGAGTTGGCATACCTGGTAAAGTATCCGAAGGAGTAGTAATGTCGTCTTCATCTTCCATGAAATCAGGCATTTCTTCATGTTCTTCATCTTCCATTGCTCCAAGGTAGTTGATATGGATAGGTGGCTTCTTCGATTGGCAATTGGCTGCTAGATGTCCAGGTTGGTGACATTTGTAACACACTATAGGTTTGGCTTTAGTTACATTGTTTGCAATGGCAGGAAGTCTAGGAATATTAGGATTTGGCTGTGAAGTTGGCTTGGGGTTTTGATTGGTATTTGATGGTAAAGCAGGTGGTTTTGCCCAAGACTTACGGAAAGATGATGAAGGAAATGAACCTTGATTAAATCTTCTAAAATTTGAATTGAATTGCTTAGATCCATAGTTATCATTGGCTTGAAATTGCTATGGACGCTTGTCTCTTCCTCGAAGCTTGACTTTAGTGTCATGAGCTAAAGAAATTGCATCTTCAAGAGTTGCGGGCTTGAACATATTGACTTGAGCGTAGGAATGTCCAAGTAATCCAAACATATACTTGCGCTTGTGTGTCGCTTCAGGTACGTCTTCAAGCATGCATAACTGGAGTAATGCATTCCAGAAACGTTCGATGTACTGAGGAATAGGCTCACGATCTCTTTGCTGAAGAAGGTCCCATTGCTTTATGGCTTTTTCATGGAATTGTGGAGGAAGGAAATTCTGCATAAACTTCTTCTTGAAATTCTTGAAATTCTTCTTGAAATTCTGCATAAACTTCTTGAAGCCACTTACTCCTAAAAGCACTGTTCCTGCGCAGAATTTCACTTATGGTAAATGCATGGCAAGGGTCTGTGACGACAAGTCGCCATGGAAATAAAGGAATGTTTTCTTGGAGAATGATATTAGGGCTGAATGCCTTGTTTGTGCTTGATTCTTAAAGGATTTAATTAAGGAAGGATATATTGCACGGGTGGATCACCTCCATGATCGCACCGCGGATTAACCCGAGAGGGCACTGCTCGATTCATGGGCCAAAGGTCGAGTGGTGAAAAGGCCAACCACGGGAATGATGTTTCGCTCCTAGAAAACTTGCGGGTCAGTTGGAGCTCTAGACACCCCTTGCTAGGTCTAGAATGGAGTTGGTGCATAGATCGGATGCCGTATGCTTGCGTAGTGAATGCCGGAAGGTCCCCAAGAACAAAAGAACTCTACTTTTTGCACAAAACTCAAGGTAAAAAGCATGCACGACATGAACAAGAGACCAATTGGGTGCAATCTCCCCCCATGCCTTGTGTGAGCGCTCCACAAAGCATGTATTTTTATGTATTAATCATCTTCAAGCTCAAATAATAGCCCCAAATTACAAAATAGCACGCTTTTGGCTTTTGAGTTTGCTTTAGCACAAAATAGAAATAAAGCTAATGGGCGGCACCCAAAGAGTCAGGTGTACCCAATACAATGTCCAAATACAAATATCATAATCGTGCGTCCATGCGCATACAAAATAATAAATAAATATCCAACGCCTCAATAAATATGCGCGACAAAATATAGGCGCCATGCCTAAGGTATGCGCCCATCAAAATATAAGTGATAACCCGAATACTCGCTATCCTGCAATGCTTTCCTCCGCCATTGCTGCTATCTCTACACATCAACTGAAGCATTCACAATCGTTAGTAAAATAATACAATTAAACCGACAAAAGTGAATACCTAGCAGTCTTCAGCTACATAAATAAATCAACTGGTTAGAAATAAATCCTAACCTTAATTTATTACGAGTGCGCACTCTAAACTCATAAACGTTTATTAATTTAATATGCATTTTGCGGAATCACCCGCTATGGAATCACCTATGTACACACTAAATTAATGAAACTCCCGAAAAGGATAGGCGTCCCCATCAACTTCTCGCACAAAGAATCCACTTTGTGTATGAGCCCCGGTCATCAAAGTTTATGGAATCCACCATAAAACCTCACGAAATCCACTCTGGCACGGAATCCACTATGAAATATGCCTCCTGGCATCAGGAGTTGAAGACCTCCGTGGCCCCCAACAACTGGGCATGTTGGGAGATCCTATTCTAGATAAAGGATTGAGTTTTTGGTGCCATGTGAACTGGACTAGTTACTTCTGCAGGGCAAAAGGGATACTTCTGTGGACAGAAGCGATACATAATTTCTCCTGTATGGGTGGGAGACAAAGATTAACTTGAAGATAAGTTAATGAACTTGTTTGAACTTGTTTGTCAATAGATTGTTTCGCTCTGTTTTTGTGTAGGTGCTATAAGTTATGTGAACGAACTCTGCTCCCTAAAAGACTTAATTAATGAAGCTGAATTTAAGTGTCACACATAAATGTGGTAGGACCTAATTAGAAAACTAAAGCTATTAAGGGAAGCGGGTGGGCGGAACCCCCGACGGGTCCGTCCTCCGGTAGGGTGGTCCCAGAGAACTGGGAGGCTTCTCACAAGTTTTTATCGTCATTCGACCTTTAGGTATTGTTAGGTTAGAACCCGATTCATGCCATTTTAGGGGACTGAAATGGGACTATGCCCTATGGGCAGAGAGGTTGAGCAGCGCATCCCTCTCGTTTCTCATTCTCTTTGAACCAAGTGCGGCATGGGTCTGCTTTGGATTTGATATCTCTGCGTAAAGTAGGATGTCCAAGATCCGATGCTAGAATGTTGTTAGGAGACCTTGGCCATTAAGAGCCCAAATTTCATGTCGATCCTAGTGCGTTGGGCTGTAAACGTTCCGTTGCGAGACGGATTCAAGAACAATATGTAAATATTGGAATTTGAGGAAAAGATTGAGGTTGGAAAAGAAGGGGTAAGATTGCTGTTGAATTGGTTTGATAAAGGGAAAGATAGGTATCATAATAGTGAGCCATTTGTTGGTAATACATTAGGCTAGGAACAGAGGGACCTAAGATAGATCTTCTCTGTTAGGCATCAAAAAAGGTTGAATCAAATGGATTATTTTTGGAAAGGTGAGCTAAGAGATCCACCCTCAGTTGGTTAGTGCTCTGTACATAGGTAGAAGCTGTGTTCTGATGTTGTTTCAGGGCCATAGAATTAATCATTGAGTGCCGGTGTAAGGTGCCCGCCCATCGGCTGTCTAGGCACACATTTAGTGGTCTATCAAGAAATGAATCTAAGCATCGCTGCCCGATACTCCCACATGGAATATTACGGATTTTATTGCCTAGGGTTTCCTGAATCTGCCTCGCAACGGAACATTTACGGCCAAACCCACTAGGATTGACCTGAAATTTGAGCTCCTAATGGACAAGGTCTCCTAACAACATTCTAGCATCGGATCTTGGACATCCTACTTTACGCAGAGATATCCAATCCGAAGCAGACCCATGCCACACTTGGTTCAAAGAGAATGAGAAATGAGAGGGATGCGCTGCTCAACCTCTCTGCCCATAGGGCATAGTCCCATTCCGGTCCCCTAAAACGGCATGAATCGGGTTCTAACCTAACAATACCTAAAGGTCGAATGACGATAAAAACTTATGAGAAGCCTCCCAATTCTCTGGGACCACCCTGCGGTAGGACTCGTCAGGGGTTCCACCCACCCACTTCCCTTAATAGCTTTAGGTTTCTAATTAGGTCCTACCACATTTATGTGTGACACTTAAAGTCAGCTTCATTAATTAAGTCTTTTAGGAAACAGAGTTCGTTCACATAACTTATAGCATAGACACAAAAACAGAGCAAAGCAATCTATTGATAAACAAGTTCAAACAAGTTCCTTAACTTATCTTCAAGTTAATCTTTGTCTCCCACCGATACAAGAGGAATTATGTATCGCTTCTGTCCAACATAAGTATCCCTTCTGCCCTGCAGAAGTAGCTGGTCCACTTCACATGGCACCAAAAACTCAATCCTTTATCTAGAATAGGATCTTCCAACATGCCCAGATGTTGGGGGCCATGGAGGTCTTCAACTCCATTCTAGACCTAGCAAGGGGTGTCCAGACCTCCAACTGACCCGCAAGCTGTCTAAGAGCGAAACATCATTCTCGTGGTTGGCCTTTTCACCACTCGACCTTCAGCCCATGAATCGAGCAGTGCCCTCTCGGGTTAATCTTCGGTGCGATCATGGAGGTGATCCACCAGTGCAATATATCATTCCTTAATTAAATCCTTTAAGAATCAACCACAAACAAGGCATTCAGCCCTAATATCATTCTCCAAGAAAACATTCCTTTATTTCCATGGCGACTTGTCGTCACAGACCCTTGCCATGCATTTACCATAAATCACAAGCACTTGGAATAATCAAACCAATTGCATTCTTTCCAACCAATGCAAGAATAGACGATATAACATTTCCGTCGTATATTTGCTCTCCCCCTTGGGATCTAAAAGCAATACTATGCAAAAATGTTTCTTAACACTTCCTTCCTTTGGCTAGGGCATATGTTAAGGGTTCAAACAGTTTTCATGATGTAAGTTCTATAGATCACTTACCTTGATTGATAACCCAACCCTGAATTTGGATTGGCAAAAGTCATCATTATGTGACGGATCTCAAGACATCTTAGTTTTAACCCTTATGATTAATTTCTTGTACTAGCTTTAGGCAAGTCATGAGGCAATTAGAAAATTGTCCCTATATATCAAACATGTTATAGGCATAACGTGTGAATACTTAATAAGATAAGTGCGAGATGATCTCAAGTAATTAGACTCCAACAGGCCTTGCATTGAGCTAGAATCTAGTTTTTCTTAATATTTAGGCTCTTAGGCTAAGTACTTTTAAAGTATCTAAACTTTAAACTAGTACTTTCTATTCATGATTCTCAACATTGTATTCCTTTAGTAATTATGCTATTTGTAACCCTTGACTATACTTTAATCTAGCACTTGTATGCATAATCTTTTAATGTCGTTCTTTTGACGACCATGCCATTCATAACGCTTGACTAATTCTTCCTTGTAATTGCTCTACTAGCAAATAAATCATATGCAACTAGGTGCAATTATCTTCCCTTGATATATGCAATTCACAAACTCCCTCTTTCGAGTAGGTGAGATGAAATTTATCCTTTCCCATGATCTATACTCGTGCATCGTAGTATGGGGCCTAACGTATCTCATACGAGAATCAAAGCAAGCATCTATCAATTTGAAAATACATTACTTACGATCGGAACCGCAGTTGGATTGACAGTGATGCCTTTGCCCGAAGCCTTGTTGCTGGTTGCAGGATTGTCATCCGCACGCAACATTGTTCGCTTGGAGGCCATCATCCACAGGTAGTCTCAAGAGATTAAGAAGGTAGAATAGATTCAAGATGGGAGAGCGTAAGAGAATATGGTTAATTTGAGGATTGAGATAGAGGGAATTGAGCTAATTCTCTTCCTTGCAGCCTCTTGGGGTGACTCTTCTTCGTCTCTCTCTCTCAAGCTCTCTTTCAAGCTCTTCCTCACAATCTGTTGAAGGGGTATCCCTCTCTCTACCTCTCTCTCGCAGCCTCTCGGGGTCTCCTTATGCTTCCTTATGCCTCTCCCATGCCTCATATTTATAGTGAATTAGAGAAGAGGGCTTGTGGTTGAGAAGTGGAGCTCTTTGTGGAGGGGGATCTTGGAAAGATCAGTGATCTGATGCTTAGATCATAAATCTGATGGTTCCATTGGCTCCGAAAGGGGGGTAAAACTCCAAGACACTTGCTTAGAAAGCTCTTAGTTCACTCCTTTTTCTTTTCTCTGTTCAAAGTGTTGTCCACTATTGCTTGTGTACTGCGATCGCGGCGCGTGCAATTTCGCAAATCCTCTGTTTATATTTTTCTTTTTATAAAATCTCCAAACTAACTAAAATATCACTTCTCTTTTATTTTAAATGACATCCAATTCTAAAAATTTCCATATCTTTTTTTAAAAAGGATAATATCTAAAATATACTAGTTTTGCCCAAAATCTAATATTTTTGGACCATCCAAACTATACATATTAACCTAGTGATTCTAATAATCCTGAAGTGGTGTAGTAGGTTCTAAATATTTGTCTTCATCTGATTCCTCTATATATCCGAAGACTGCACTTGTGTAGCTTCGTTTTCTTGGAGGCTCCGTATCTTTTGGACTTAAGTCAGGGCATTCTGCTTGGACATGTCCTAGCTCATTGCAATGGAAACATTGACGGTAGGGACATCTCCTACGGATGTGCCCTATCTCTCCACATGTATGGCATCTCTTACCCAGATCTTGGGAGTCGTCTTTACTACAATTTCTCGATTTAAATTCTTGGATGATTGGATTCGCTCCGAGTAATGTGTCTTGCAAGTCCATTGGACGCATTGCTTCAAGATGGTAGTTCAAAGGAGCGTTTAGGCCATGGCAAAACTTGGATACTTGCTACGCAATATCTATAGGTAGTGCATATTTTAGTAGGGTTACAAACTTTGAGTAGTAAGCTTCCAAAGTTAATTCTAGTTGCTTTAGCTTGAAGAATTCATTCATCTTCAAAGTCTGGTAGGTCGTCCACGTACAACATCTTTCAGCTGAACCCAAGTAACAGCAGCTTCAGAAACACCTTCATCTTTACACCATTGCTTCCACCATAATTGAGCCTGACCAACTAACTTAAGTTTGGCTATCATTGCTTGATTGGTAGAGGCAGTTCCCGAAGCAAAGAAATAGTCATCCATTGACTCAATCCATATCTATGCCTCTGCTGTGATGTCTATCTCTTCTCCATCAAACTCGGGTGCCTTAATTTGCTTGAGAAGGAATTTCTTCTCTTGCATGTCAACATTCATGGGTGCAGAAGGTGCCTAACAATCAAGCCATACTACTTAGATTATTGTGTTTAGGATATGTCTACAAACCATACATTAATCAATCACGTATCATCATAAAGTTTCACTATGATACCAACTGTGAGGTGCCCGCCCATCGGCTGTCTAGGTACACATTTAGCGGTCTATCAAGAAACGAATCTAAGCATCACTGCCCGACACTCCCATGGAATATTCTAGGTTTTGTTGCCTAGGGTTTCCTGAATCCACCTCGCAACGGAACATTCACGGCCGAACTCACTAGGATTAACCTAAAATTTGGGCTCCTAATGGCCAAGGTCTCCTAACAACATTCTAGCGTCGGATCTTGGGCATCCTACTTTACGTAGAGATATCCAATCCGAAGCAGAACCATGCCGCACTTGGTTCAAAGAGAATGAGAAATGAGAGGGATGCGCTGCTCAACCTCTCTACCCATAGGGCATAGTCCCATTCTGCTCCCCTAAAACGGCATGAATCGGGTTCTAACCTAACAATACCTAAAGGTCGAATGACGATAAAAACTTATGAGAAGCCTCCCAATTCTCTGGGACCACCCTGTTGTAGGACTCGTCGGGGGTTCCGCCCACCCGCTTCCCTTAATAGCTTTAGTTTTCTAATTAGGTCCTACCACATTTATGTGTGACACTTAAAGTCAGCTTCATTAATTAAGTCTTTTAGGGAACAGAGTTCGTTCACTTAACTTATAGCACAGACACAAAAACAGAGCAAAGCAATATATTGACAAACAAGTTCCTTAACTTATCTTCAAGTTAATCTTTGTCTCCCGCCCATACAGGAGAAATTATGTATCGCTTCTGTCCAACAGAAGTATCTCTTCTACCCTGCAGAAGAGATATTGTAGTGTCCACCTGTTATCTTCAGAACACGTCTTAGCAGTCCATCGGAAAGGATGTTTAGAAAGCTCCGCCCAGCACTCCCATGGAATGTTATGGGGTTTACGATCTAAGGCTTTCCGCATCTACCACATAGCGGAAGTATTCTGGCCGTTCCCACTTAATACCGACCTGAATTAGGGTTTTCTCTATTGGTCATTTCCTAACGGCAACTAGTGTCGAACCTGAGTGAACTACTTTGCGCAGAAATGCCAGGTCCAAAGCGGATTCACGCTACACTTGGTTCAAGGAGAATGGGAAACGAGAGGGATGCAAAGCTCAACCTCTCTACCATAAGGCATAGTCCCATTCCATTCCCCTAAAACAGCATAAATTGGGATCATTTATAATTCTAGGTCAACGCTCTTGTTGTTTGTGTTCTTTGAACGATCTTCTTGCTGTCCATCATGATTGAGAAAAGTTCTCGGCCAACCGGGACCACCCATCCGTAGGACGGACCCATGGTCACATCCACCGCACTTTCCTCAGGTTGTTTTAGTTATTTAATTACCTAACACATTTAGTTAGACATGTATCAATCAACTTCCTTAATTAGCCTGTTAGGCACTAGTTCCTTCACGTAATCATAGCACTTGACATAGAAAAGCAATGTCAAACAAGTTTCTTTTCAACAGGTTATCATATTTATCTTTGAAATATATAAAGTCCAGCCCGTAGGCTTATCTATGATCCGCCCGAAGGCTATCCAGTAATCCATATGGATCACTAATCCAAGATTCCACCCGTAGACTAGTATGCGGGCCTTGAGATCCAATCTCGAGTCACATTGGCCTCTTGTGCAGGGCTCCGAAGGCGAGGGATTTATAGCCAGAGCCCCCTCTGGCACCCAAGCGTCCTCCTGCTCCAAGTAGCGCTCAACGGAGAGACCTCTCGCGGCCGGTTCGGTCCACCTTCCCGGCACGGTTAACAACCCCCATGGTTAGGGTTAGGCAGGCAGTCAAGGGTAACTGAAGATGCCTCTCCCTGCACGCCTTCAACCTGAAGCATTAGATATCCATTTATCCTTTAATTCTTTGAGCAAACAAAGCAAAACAATGCTCTTAAAACTGTTACAAGCACAATCATTACCATTGGTCGTTATTTTTGGCCAACTGCTAAGGAGTGAATCCTTGTTTTCGAATGCATCCGGCACTCGATCCGAGATCAATTGTGACTTGGCAAGATCCCCAAGGGTTTGTTTGTTAACCCTATATCCTTGGGTTAGGGCCGTACCCTATTAACGCGACTTAATCAATACCTTAAGTTCATATGTTATTCCAATTTATTGATTGGTCTTTTGCTTCCAAGCAATTATCTTTACCCAAGAAAGGTACTATATCAGGACAATTATTTATCCTCTTGGAAGATAAACTTGTGTAAGAATCTGCCAATCTCATTCCGAGGAATTGGCTATTCCCTTGTGATCAAATCATAAGATCATGCGACTTTGTAACTTGTTGCACAAGTGTCGCATCAAACTATGGGACTATTCTACCCATCAATGGTGTCTTCTAATTATGGTATCATGATTAGATATAACAATCCATTCCTGATTGCATTAGGCCGACATTGTTGATTCTAGGGTTCCGAGATTCATCTTTTTAGCAAGAGATTCTTAGGAAAAACCCTAGATCACTTCTCACAAGTATGTTCCAATGTCCCTACATTGCGTGAATATAGGCAAGTCTTTTAGGGTATAGGAGTTTCAGCTTTGGTAATACGAGTGACTAGATAATGTTCTCAACGTGTTAAATCCTAATTAGCTCTTTAGGATACGTTGCATTGAATTAACCCTTCCTAAACGAGTACTTCACGGTTTTAGGTGTTTAGGTTTAAACTAGTTTAACTTGTCTGGTCTTGAACATGATTCATTGTCTACGTATAAGTTGATTTACAAACCCTAACTTTTCAGGTTAAGATCAAAGCATAGGCATATTTCCAATTGATCATCCTATAATATGCAAACAAGATTCATCCTACGAAGCTTTAGGATTTTATGTTTGAACATGCAGCCTTTTTCTACTTTCTTTTTCGAATGAATTTATCGTATGCTGAACTTACACACCCTTTCGTTGATTTAAGTTTTTAGGCCACTTGCCTAGAGTTAAATCTTCTTCATGTAGCCCTAGCAATTTCCTATGGTTGTTAGCAACTTTTTGTAACGAATCATTTCGAAGAAAATATGTTCAATAATGTGATATGCGGTTTATTCCTTCCATGCTGAAGTGTACTATCATCATTCCATTTTTTAAAGATGGGCATTAATTAATCTAATTAATGCATAAAACCCACTTGCTAGACATGCATAGAAATCTTATGCTCACTTTATTTTTGTTCGTTTTATTGAAAAATACTAATGACCGAATTCCGTGAGCTATTTCTTTTAAATTAGTCAAAGTATTTAAAACAAAAGATGCATCCTATCTCCAAAAATGATCCACACATGATTGAATTATAACGACGTAAATCAAAATTAGGAAGAAAAACCTGGACTTGTGGTGAAATGTCCGCATGGATGTTAGGAGATGATCCTCCTGCGGTTGCACCTTGTGCTTTCTTAGGAGCCATCGCGAATGTGGCCTTTTAGTCTTGAATGTAGATTTATGACCTTGGCCATCTCGTTTATGAAATTTTTTCCTTCCTTTCGTAGAAGCTCTGGTGCAAATTGTATACATGGAAAGGGGAAAAAGGAAGTAACTTTGTGGTATGCAAAAAGGAGGGAAAAGAGGGTGTTTTGCGAAGGTCAATAGGAAGGGGGTTCTAAGGGACCTCGAGGTCAGATGAACCTTTGAAGGACTTGTAAAGAAAAGGGCTTAAAGGACCCTAAAGCAATATGTGGGGGAAAAACCCACCGGAAGGGTTTTAAATCCCGAGAAGGGAGGGTAGGAAAACCTTTTTGAGAGTAAGGCTTATTGAAGCCACGGGAAGGGGGACTTTTCTTTTTTTCGATTCCGAGGGGGGTAGTTTTAGGATACACTAAGTGGGCAAAAGGGGGAAAAGGGGGGGAAGGAAGGGGTGTATAAGCCCTTGAAGAGGGGATTTTATGTGGGGGAAAAGAAAGGGTGTAAAAAAACCCTTAAGATGAGACTTTTTTTCATGAGGGGGGAAAAGGGGCTTAAAGGACCCTCCCCCTTAGAAGCTTCTAAAGCTTCTAGAAGGAACTCGAGGCATCTAGGATATGAGATGGCGGCAGGCGACTAACAGACGGTAGTGAAAAAAAAAAGCCCCCTTCTCGTGGCTTCAATAAGCCTTACTCTCAAAAAGGTTTTCCTACCCCCCCTTCCCAAGATTTAAAACCCTTCCCGTGGGTTTTTCCCCCATATATTGCTTTAGGGTCCTTTAAGCCCTTTTCTTTACAAGTCCTTCAAAGGTTCATCTGACCTCGGGGTCCCTTAGAACCCCCTTCCTATTGACCTTCGCAAAACACCCTCTTTTCCCCCCTTTTTGCATACCACAAAGTTACTTCCTTTTTCCCCTTTCCATGTATACAATTTGCACCGGAGCTTCTACGAAAGGAAGGAAAAAAATTCATAAAGGAGATGGCCAAGGTCATAAATCTGCATCCAAGACGAAAAGGCCGCATTCGCGATGGCTCCTAAGAAAGCACAAGGTGCAACCACAGGAGGATCGTCTCCTAACATCCATGTGGACATTTCACCACAAATCCAGGTTTTTCTTCTTAATTTTGATTTACGTCATTATAATTCAATCATGCGTAGATCATTTTTGGAGATAGGATGCATCTTTTGTTTTAAATACTTTGACTAATTTAAAAGAAATAGCTCACGACGGAAGAATTCGATCATTAGTATTTTTCAATAAAACGAACAAAAATAAAGTGAGCATAAGATTTCTATGCATGTCTAGCAAGTGGGTTTTATGCATTAATTAGATTAATTAATGCCCATCTTTACAAAATGGAATTATGATAGTACACTTCAGCATGGAAGGAATAAACCGCATATCACATTATTGAACATTTTTCTTCGAAATGATTCATTATAGAAAGTTGCTAGCAACCGTAGGAAAGTGCTAGGGCTACATGAAGAAGATTTAACTCTAGGCAAGTGGTCTAAAAAATTAAATCAACGAAAGGGTGTGTAAGTTTAGCATATGACAAATTCATTCGGAAAAGAAAGTAGAAAAAGGCTGCATGTTCAAACATAAAATCCTAAAGCTTAGTAGCACGAATCTTGTTTGCATATTATAGGATGATCAATTGGAAATATGCCTATGCTTTGATCTTAACCCCAAAAGTTAGGGTTTGTAAATCAACTTATACGTAGACAATGAATCATGTTCAAGACCTGACAAGTTAAACTAGTTTAAACCTAAACACCTAAAACCGCGAAGTACTCGTTTAGGAAGGGTTAATTCAATGCAATGTATCCCAAAGAGCTAACTAGGATTTAACACGTTGAGAACATTACCAGTCGCTCGTATTACCAAAGCTGAAACTCCTATACCCTAAAAGACTTGCTTACATTCACGCAATGTAGGGACATTGGACTTGCGAGAAGTGATCTAGGGTTTTTCCTAAGAATCTCTCGCTAAAAATATGAATCTCGGAACCCTAGAATCAACAATGTCGGCCTAATGCAATCAGGAACGGATTGTTATATCTAATCATGATACCGTAATTAGAAGACACCATTGATGGGTAGAATAGTCCCATAGTTTGATGTGACACTTATGCAACAAGTTGCAGAGTCGCATGATCTTGTGATTCTATCACAAGGGAATAGACAATTCCTCGAAATAAGATTGGCAGATTCTTATGCAAGTTTATCTTCCAAGAGGATGAATAATTGTCCTGATATAGTACCTTTCTCGGGTAAAGATAATTGCTTGGAAGCAAAAGACCAATCAATAAATTGGAATAACATATGAACTTAAGGTATTGATTAAGTCGGATTAATAAGGTACGGCCCTAACCCAAGGATATAAGGTTAACAAACAAACCCTTGGGGATCTTGCCAAGTCACAATTGATCCCGGATCGAGTGCTGGACGCATTTGGAAAGAAGGTTTCACTCCTTACCAGTTGGCCAAAAATAACGACCAATGGTAATGATTGTGCTTGTAACAATTTTAAGAGCACTGTTTTGCTTTGTTTGCTCAAAGAATTAAAGGATAAATGGATATCTAATGCTTCAGGTTGAAGGCCTAAAGAGAGAGGCAGCTTCAGTTACCCCCGACTGCATGCCTGACCCTAACCAAGGAGGTTGTTAACCGCGCCGGGAGGTGGACCAAACCCACCGCGAGAGGTCTCTCTGTTGAGCGCTACTTGGAGCAGGAGGACGCTTGGGTGCCAGAGGGGGCTCTGGCTGTAAATCCCTCGCCTTTCGGGCCCTGCACAAGAGGACAACGTGACTCAGGGTTGGATCTCGAGGCCTGCATACTAGTCTACGAGCGGAACCTTGGATTAGTGATCCCTGTGGATTGATGGATAGCCTTCCGGTGGATTATGGATAAGCCTACAGGCTGGACTTTATATATTTCAAAGATAAATATGACAACCTGTTGAAATGGAGCTTGTTTGACATTGCTTTTCTATGTCAAGTGCTATGATTAGGAACCAATGCCTAACGGGCTAATTAAGGAAGCTGATTGTTGATACATGTCCAAATAAATGTGTTAGGTAATTAAATAACTAAAACAACCTGAGGAAAGTGCGGTGGATGTGGCCATGGGTCCGTCCTAGGGATGGGTGGTCCCAGTTGGCCGAGAACTTTTCTCAATCATGATGGACAGCAAGAAGATTGTTCAAAGAACACGAACAACAAGAGCATTGGCCTAGAATTATAAATGATCTCAATTTATGCTGTTTAGGGGAATGGAATGGGACTATGCCTTATGGTAGAGAGGTTGAGCTTTGCATCCCTCTCGTTTCCCATTCTCCTTGAACCAAGTGCAACGTGAATCTGCTTCGAACCTGGCGTTTCTGCGTAAAGTAGTTCGCTCGGGTTCGACGCTAGTTGCCGTTAGGAAATGACCGATAGAGAAAACCCTAATTCAGGTCAGTCCTAAGTGAGAATGGCCAGAATACTTCCACTACGTGGCAGACACGGAAAGCCCTAGAGCCATACCCATAGGTTCCAAAATCATACCCCCAATTTCTCTCGAGATGAGGACATCTCGATTTCTCTAAGGGTAGGAGGATGTAATATCTCTGCACAATAAAAATTAGTTGGTTGGTTCGAAAGTTAATTAGTCAATTAATAAGTTCGTAAGATTACTAACTAAAGACTAACTAAGGTAAAAACTAACTAATATTAATTATTAATAATTTTTATTTAATTTAAAATATTTTATTTAGAAAAATCGAGAGCCATAAATTTGATATTTTTCTCGGATTGAAAAGGACCGTAGTCACCCTTCACGTAAATTACAACGTGAAGGAGACTTATGAGTTATATTAATCACTAGGTTAATGTGTATAGTTTGGATGGTCCAAAAATATTAGATTTTGGGCAAAACTAGTATATTTTAGATATTATCCTTTTTTTAAAAATGAAGATTTTTAGAACTGGATGTCATTTAAAATAAAAGACAAGTGATATTTTAGTTAATTTGGAGATTTTATAAAAAGAAAAAAATAAACAAAGGATTTGCGAAATCACGTGCGCCGCAATCGCAGTACACAAGCAGTGGACATCACTTTGAACAAAGAAAAGAAGAAGGAGTGAACTAAGAGCTTTCTAACCAAGTGTCTTGGTGTTTTACCCCCCTCTCGGAGCCAATGGAACCATCAAATTTATCATTTGAGCATCAGATCACTAATCTTTCCAAGATCCCCTCCACAAAGAGCTCCACTTCTCAACCACAAGCCCTCTTCTCTAATTTACTATAAATATGAGGCATGGGAGAGGCATAAGGAAGCATAAGGAGACCCCGAGAGGGTGCGAGAGAGAGATAGAGAGAGGGATACCCCTTCAAGAGATTGTGAGGAAGAGCTTGAAAGAGAGCTTGAGAGAGAGAGACAGAGAATAGTCACCCCGAGAGGCTGCAAGGAAGAGAATTGGCTCAATTCCCTCTATCTCAATCCTCAACTTAACCATCTTCTCTTACGCTCTCCCATCTTGAATCTATTCTACCTTCTTAATCTCTTGAGTCTACCTGCGGACGATGGCCTCCAAGCGAAGAATGTCGCGTGTGGATGACAAATCCTGCAACCAGCAACAACAAGGCTTCGAGCAAAGGCATCACTGTCAATCCAACTGCAGTTCCGGTCGTAAGTAATGTATTTTCAAATCGATAGATGCTTGCTTTGATTCTCGTATGAGATACGTTAGGCCCCATACTACGATGCACAAGTATAGGTCATGGGAAAGGATAAATTTCATCTCACCTACTCGAAAGAGGGAGTTTGCGAAGTGCATATATCAAGGGAAGATAATTGCACCTAGTTACATATGATTTATTTGCTAGTAGAGCAATTACAAGGAAGAATTAGTCAAGCGTTATGAATGGCATGGTCGTCAAAAGAACGACATTAAAAGATTGTGCATACAAGTGCTAGATTAAAGTATAGTTAAGGGTTACAAATAGCATAATTACTAAAAGAATACGACATTGAGAATCATGAATAGAAAGTATTAGTTTAAAGTTTAGATACTTCAAAAGTACTTAGCCTAAGAGCCCAAATATTAAGAAAAACTAGATTCTAGCTCAATGCAAGGCCTGTTGGAGTCTAATTACTTGAGATCATCTTGCATTTATCTTATTAAGTATTCACACGTTATGCCTATAATATGTTTGATATATAAGGACAATTTTCTAGTTGCCTCATGACTTGCCTAAAGCTAGTACAAGAAATTAATCATAAGGGTTAAAACTAAGATGTCTTGAGATCCATCGGATAACGATGACTTTTGCCAATCCAAATTCAGGGTTGGGTTATCAATCAAGGTAATTGACCTATAGAACTTACATCATGAAAAGTGTTTGAACCCTTAACATATTCCCTAGCTGAAGGAAGGAAGTGTTAAGAAACATTTTTGCATAGTATTGCTTTTAGATCCCAAGGGGGAGAGCAAATATACGATGGAAATGTTATATCGACTATTCTTGCATTGGTTGGAAAGAATGCAATTGGTTTTGTTGGTTGATTGAACAATATCCTAAATGCTTTTACATTCAACTGGTTGTTAGTTGTTGTCTGGATGATTATTCCAAGTACTTGTAATTTATGGTAAATGCATGGCAAGGGTCTGTGATGACAAGTCGCCATGGAAATAAAGGAATGTTTTCTTGGAGAATGATATTAGGGCTGAATGCCTTGTTTGTGCTTGATTCTTAAAGGATTTAATTAAGGAAGGATATATTGCACGGGTGGATCACCTCCATGATCGCACCGCGGATTAACCCGAGAGGGCACTGCTCGATTCATGGGCCGAAGATCGAGTGGTGAAATGACCAACCACAGAAATGATGTTTCGCTCCTAGACAGCTTGCGGGTCAGTTGGAGCTTTGGACACCCCTTGCTAGGTCTAGAATGGAGTTGAAGACCTCCGTGGCCCCCAACATCTGGGCATATTGGGAGATCCTATTCTAGATAAAGGATTGAGTTTTTGGTGCCATGTGAACTGGACCAGTTACTTCTGCAGGGCAAAAGGGATACTTCTATTGGACATAAGCGATACATAATTTCTCTTGTATGGCCGGGAGACAAAGATTAACTTGAAGATAAGTTAAGGAACTTGTTTGAACTTGTTTGTCAATAGATTTATTTGCTCTGTTTTTGTGTCTGTGCTATAAGTTATGTGAACAAACTCTGTTCCCTAAAAGACTTAATTAATGAAGCTAACTTTAAGTGTCACACATAAATGTGGTAGGACCTAATTAGAAAACTAAAGTTATTAAGGGAAGCGGGTGGGCGGAACCCCCGATGGGTCCGTCCTACAACAGGGTGGTCCCAGAGAACTGGGAGGCTTCTCAAAAGTTTTTATCGTCATTCGACCTTTAGGTATTGTTAGGTTAGAACCCGATTCATGCCGTTTTAGGGGACCGGAATGGGACTATGTCCTATGGGCAGAGAGGTTGAGCAGGGCATCCCTCTCATTTCTCATTCTCTTTGAACCAAGTGCGGCATGGGTCTGCTTCGGATTGGATATCTCTGCGCAAAGTAGGATGTCCAAGATCCGACATTAGAATGTTGTTAGGAGACCTTGGCCATTAGGAGCCCAAATTTCAAGTCGATCCTACTGGGTTCGGCCGTAAACGTTCCGTTGCGAGGCAGATTCGGGAAACCCTAGGCAACAAAACTCGAAATATTCCATGTGGAAGTGTCGGGCAGCGACACTTAGATTTGTTTCTTTATAGACCGCTAAATGTGTGCCTAGACAACCGATGGACAGGCACCTCACACTGGCACTCAATGATTGATTCTGTGGTCATGAATCAACGTCAGAACATAGCTTCTACCTATGTACAGAGCACTAACCAACTGAGGGTGGATCTCTTAGCTCACCTTTCCAAAAATAATCCATTTGATTCAACCTTTTTTTATGCTTATCAGAGAAGATCTGCCTTAGGTCCCTCTGTTCCTAGCCTACTGTATTACCAACAAATGGCTCACTGTTATGATACCTATCTTTCCCTTTATCAAACCAATTCAACAGCAATCTTACCCCTTCTTTTCCAACCTCAATCTTTTTCTCAAATTCCAATATTTACATATTGTTCTTTTATCAAAGATAGAGTATTTTCCCCTTCTCCACCATGCCCTTCTCCATCTATCCATGTACCTTCTATCTTTCCTATTTATCAATTAACACCTTTCCTAATTGATTCCCTAAAATTTTCAGTCACTCCTTCTTTAACTTATTCCTCCTTTTATGATTTTGCTCTTCTTTTCCTTAGGTTGCGAGGACGCTTCCTTTCTAAGTGTGGGGATATGTTGAGAGTGGAAAAAGACTGAATTTTTGATTGATTTTTGTTGTTTTTGAGGTCTGAATGATTGATTTTTGATGGATTTAGAGTAATTTATGGTTGTTAAAGGAAGTATTTGAGAGTATTCTAGATTATATTGATTATGTTTTGGAAATTCATGATGATTTTTAGTGGAGATAGGAAGCTCTGTGATGTTCTGGTAGGTTCTATTGAGCTTCTGATTGGTTTTGTATACCTTCTGTATAGCTTCTATTTTGTTCTAATTATCTTCTATATGAAGAATGGATTGATGATTGATGAAGATTGAGATCTTTTGAAAGTTTATTGAATAGTTTTTGATAGTTTGGAAAGGTTTGAGTATGAGTTATGAGGTTCTGATGACCTTCTGTAACCCTCTGTAGACCTTCTATAGAGCCTCTGTCTCTGCTCTGTCTCTGTACTGTAACTGTACTGTAGCTATTCTGATACTGTACTGTAATTATTCTATAGACCTTCTGTAAGTGTTTTGTAGAATGTATGTGTGACTTTGGGAAATTTTTCTAACCTTTGGAAAGGATGAGTCTAAGTTCAAAAGAGCTAAAACAAGTGGAAGAAGCACCTGCTGAAGATTGAAGAGAAGATTAAGTGACAGTGACAGTAGTGAGCTGTGAAAAGACACTATAGTGGCTCTGGTGACTCTTCATATCAGACATACCTCTTGGGAGGTGCATCTACAACCTAAGAAGGATTATTGAGGGTTATTATGAGAGTATTGTAGTGAGGAGATGATGTACTATTGATAAAGAGAGAGAGAGAGAGAGCCAGAGATAGTAAATTCTATCAAAACAGTGTAACTGTATATGAGAGATCGAGAGAGAGAACTATGAAGACATTGAAGATGAATAATATGTGATTGATTTCCATTCAAAGATGGTGTATTCCTTTGTGTTCTTTGTTCTATTGAAGAATTCTATGAAGATGTTGAAGATTATGGTTGATTTTATCAAATCCGTGGGAGATATCTACTATGATGCTACGTGAAGAATTGCTGTTTTCTTTGTTTTGATGATCAAAAGAATGAAATAAAAGCTTGTTGATGTTACAAGATAGATTTTCTTGCAAGAGAATTCCCTTTTCCTTGGTGTTCCTCTTGGGGCTCCAAGCTCCCAAGAGACGTCGAGATGTTGAGTGAGGTCACGCTCAAAGAATTTCCCAACGCAAGGAAGTGGCTGCCACTGCTGCTGAGGGAACTCAACACGATGCTGAAGCTCGCCAATGCGAGAAAGTGGTTGCCGCTACTATTGAGGGAATTCAACACGATTCTAAAGTGCAAGGGGAAGTTAACCTCGAACCTACTCAAACGAAAGAGCCAATCATCCCACAACAAATCGAGGTTGCGGCCATAACTCGTAATCAAGATAAATGATCGAATGAAGATAATCAGGTTAGTACATAAGAAAAGGATTACAATTAGTTAGAACTTACTTAAACTTACAAAATCATTATCAATTGATTTTTAGAAAAGACCATAGAAATTGATGAAGGGAATTGATTCTATCATCACATATATTGACAACTGTGTTTAAAAATGTTTGATGGTTATGACTACTTTTGGATTTGTGAATGATGAATTATGGCTCTTATGATTCCGTGATTGCACAGACAGATGAGTTGTGAGTTGTGGTGGTTCGGGACATTGGGGTCCCCAACCCAATGCCCCCTTACACTTTGCGGAGTGTGGAAAAACTCACCTGCATGTGGGGGTCTTACGTTCCCGAGGGAGGTAGGTGTTTTTGATTTTAATCACTTGAGCATCTGAGAGGGCAAAGGGCCAAGTCATAAGTGCCCCTATTATGTAAGATGGCTCTGGAGGCTCAAGGAAGCCTAGAGGGACTCTGAGATAGTAAATTCCCTATTGACCGTGAATGGAGTGCAATTACATAAAGCCTAATCCCGAGGGATTGGAAGGTCCTATCCTAGGCTGGATGGTGTCTTTCTATGGAAAGATGGTTTTGTATCACTTTGTGGAGTGATGATTCTAGACATTATTTTACTTTGTGGAACTGATATTTTACCTTATGGGTAGGGGGATCAAGTCACAATCTCCCCCGTCTCTCACTCTCTTTGAACCAAGTGTTGTGTTAACCTCACTCCTGCCTTTGATTGATTACAAAGTGGTCTTTCTTAGGTGGGCGTTAGATTGCTATTAGGGGTGACTTGTTTACACTTCCCCTATAAAGTAAAACTCAGATTCCCATGTTCAATTAAGTCCAAGGTTTCCCATGGGAAGATAGGATGGTGACGTGCATGGATATGAATTTCAGTCGACTATTAAGAGGACTCCTCCGGGTCTATTGGAGGAGGCATCTCACACTATCCATGTTGAATTAAACCTAAAATCCTACAATCCAACTCCTTGAGATATGCATTCAATACTGTCATGGAGAGCATGCATTAAGAATGGTGACTTTAGATCAAGACAAAAACTCAATCTTTTTGTGTAAGCATGTACAAGGAGATGGTATTTGCTATTCTCTTACTTCAATAAAGATGAGTCATCTTTTAAAAAAAACAATGGGAATACTTTCTATATCCCTACTATAACAATGCTTCAAAACAAGTATTCAAGCATAAGTTGGTCTAGCATCATTGTACATCATGTCAAATTTTCCAGAGATTGTCTTAGTTGTACCTTATGCTATCATCTTCAAATCTACATGCTCTAAATGCTTGCAATTCTAAGATGTTAGATTGCAATAAAATATCACTTTTATGATTTTTACTACTCTTGTAGAAAAAAAAGTCATTGCTATGGATACTATTACCTACTATTCTAGGTCTAGTTATTGCCAAGAAATAAAATATTATTATTGTTGTTGCTTCTCAAATTTGCTACTTCAGATATTCTATTGTTATTTCATGCATGGTTGCTGTATTTTCAAAATTGCTATCAAACTTGCATGTTGGTCGGTTAATAAGATATTGTGCTTCAATGCTATTGCACCTATTGGGTTCTATTAGGACACTACTATGAATTCCTTTTGTTGTAATTTATATGTAGACTCACTTATAACTTTGGACAAACTAGTTTTAATTAAATACTCATAAATTGCTTACTAAAATAGCATTGTTACATAGGGAATAACATGATAGATATTATATTCAAGAAGATGAAGGATATAAAATTGATCTGGAAGTATAAACATGAATTGGTTTAAAATAAGAAGAAAGCTAGCTATGCTACAAGATTACTACATATGTAAGAGAAAACAAGGAAAAACCTAATCATACACAATAGGACACAAAAGCTTTGAGAGAAGGAGAGGCCATCTCAACCACCTCCTCTCAAGTTCCAACTTCTAGCCAAACCCAAAGCAATCAACTTAGAATCAACTTGCCTTACCTTTATCTAAGTAGCTCCTTCCCTTTCCTTACCTTATTGTAGAAGCAACTTTTGTAGTAGCATTGAGAGATACTTCAATATCTTCCTAAGAAGGGAAAGCTCCATGCTAGTAGAAGAGAAAATATCCAAGTAGGATGAAACTACAAGGGGATGGCAATCATTCCATGTCTCGAACCTATGAAGGATCAATATTGAATTTCACCACTATTTTCCACTCTAAATTTTGATTGACTATATTTTAATTTGAATTCCATAGAAGGGGCTATGAAAATGCACGTTCTATTTGAATTTTAGATTTACAAAAGGGATATAACTAATACCTGCAAAATTCATAGAAGGTGTATATAAAATGATGCACAAATTTTAAAAGTTATTTTTAAAGTATCTTTTGAACATACGTTATGTAGAGGGCTCCTATAAGGTGACTGGCACCCCCTCCCCTATAGTTCTAGCCTTGTGATAGTCATGTAAAACAAACTCCCTACTATCCTCCTAAACATAGCAAGGTCTTCTATCTCGTCCCAAAGTTCAACACTCAACTTCAAATTTTGCTCCAATGGCACCAAAAGAGGCTTACATGTCATCATACCAAACTTATACAACATATCCAAGCCATACTTCCTTTGGGATAGTCATATACCATCATCACATCTAATCACCTCAATGCCAAGAAAGTATCTTAGCTCACCCAAATCCTTCATCTCAACCTTCTTCTTTAAATGGTTATTCGTAGCTATACACTGCATGTGGTAGTAAGTAGTCATCACTATCACTTTATTCTTTATTATAATTTCAATGAAAATAGAATAAGGGGAAGGTCAGTCACAAATTATTACTATTGGAGTTCCCACACACTATGTCTTTCTTTTACTATATTGTTATATCTGCCATAGCTCTTTCTTTGCTCTTTCATCCACTTGTGTGCTTCCACTGATGCTTTATCTTTCAATTTGGTCAAATGCATCCTTCGTGGGGGTATGGTGATGTGGGCGAGATGGGCTAGCACCTTTGGAATTCATAGACTCAGAAAATTCTCACTAGCCATGATATTATGTTTCATGAGGGTATCCAATCCCAATTAGACATCTGTCTATTAAATAGAATCATCATTTAGAGAGAGAGAGAGGACATGTAGTACATGCCCTACAATAAATTTTAATATTCTTTACTAGATCCTCATGTATTCCTAATTGTTTTGAGCCCTCTATGGATTATATCTTAGCAAGAGATTTTGATGAGCCCCTTACTTATGAGCAAAGCTATGCATAGAGATCATAGTCACTCTTGGGAGAGAACCATACAGTCTAAGTTTGATTCATCATAGAAAAATCATATGTGGGACTTGGTTTCCTTACCAAATAATAAACATCCATTGGCATCAAAGTGAGTGTATAAGTTGAAGAGTGCTCTTGGTTGCCATAAGCTAGCATATAAGGCCTATTTGGTTACAAAGGGGGATTTTAATAAGAAAATAGAGTTTTGACTTTGATAAGATATTATCCCCTATGGTCAAGATGACTATCCTATGCTTGGTTTTGGTATTGATTGTACATATAACTCTAGAGCTTTATCAGATGGATGTGAAAATTACTTTTTTATATAGGTATTTGCATGAGAATAGTTATATGCAATAGTCTAAGAACTTTGTGGAAAAGAAAGGGAAAAACCTATTATGTAAGTTGAGAACAAGTCTTTGTGGACTAAGTAGGCATCTAGGGAATGGTACGATAAGTTGAATGCTTTTAAACATTCATAAGGTTATTTCAATAATGCTATGGATCTGTGCCTCTACACAAAGAAGGCATGTGATAGTAGCCTTATCATTTTGGTACTATATATTGATGATATGCTAATTTTTGGGAATGATCATACTAAGCTTGATACTTTGAAGACTGAGATCAAGAAGAGATTTGATATGAAGGAAATGGGGCATGTCTCTCACATACTTAGTATGCGCATTACACACTATCAATCTAAGAGACTTCTCCACTTATCTAAGAGGGCTACTTGCACAAAGTACTTGAGAATTCCATATGTAAGGTATTAAGCACATTAGCTATCCATTACCTTCTCATGTGAGAGTCAATCAAAGTGAGATGATGATAAGGCCAAGAGGCCAAGATCCCATATGCATTTGACTAAACATAGCATTTGCAATGGGAATTGTGGCTTGTTTAGTATAGTGACAACTAGTTGTTAAAATTAGAATTCCATGAAGGATATCATGCAATACCTTAAATTCATTGTAGATATATATGTGTGTTATTGTTACCATGATCCTATAGTTGTGGGCCACATAGACTCAAATTATGCAAGACATAAAGATAGTAGAAATTCCACCTCTATCTATGTCTTCACTTTTAATGGAGATGTTGTTTCTTGGATGTCTAGAGTACAAAAAGGAATGACCTTCTCTGTTATTGAGATTGAGTACATTGCAAACATTAGTATGACTATGACTCCTACATTGCATTCAAACTATATAACTGCCATCTAGTTTCCACGCGATCTGATCTTTCATGCAAAGCATATTGAGGTCCATTATCACTTTTTCAAAGAGGTGATTGAGGACAAGTAGATAGAGTTTGTCAAGATTTCAATATATGAAAATCTTGTTGATGTGCTCACTAAAAGTCTCCCTATCGAATGTTATTTCTTCCTTAGGAACTTGATAGGCATAGGATGAGATTATGTCTATTTCTCATCCTATTGTACTTATATGTACACATTATACTTTAGTAATTTTGTCTTATTTTGTCCCTAATCAAGCGCATTCACCTTTAACTGGAAGGTTGTGAAGGCTTAAAGGTTGCATGTTCCTAGTTGCCTATATTAACTTTATACACAATACCTATACACTTGTACACTACATGTGGTGACGTCTCATTGTTGTCACTTTATTCTTTATTCTTTATATGACAATAGAAGAAGGAAAGGAAGGTCACACATTGTGACTGTCGGAGTTTCCACAACTAAACCTCCATAGATCTTGCTTCTTCTTAAATTATCTTACACTCTCACTCTTGCTCCATATTTCATTCTTTAAAAAGAAGATTGAGTATTTGGAACTCATTGTATTAGCCAAAGAAATCTTAGTTGATCTAGCCTGAGTGAAGGGTGTCTAGGATTAGCCACCTCCACAAAATATCCAAGAGATCATGGGATTCCTAGGGCCCACAAGATGGCACCACATTGTCAAAGAGAGAGATAATTATAGAAGAGAGAGAATAGGAGTAGAGAGAGAGAGAGAGAGAGAGAGAGAGAGAAAGTAGTCAAGAAGAGAGAGAGAGTAGAAGAAGAGAGTGAAACATAGGAAGAGAGAGAAGGAATTCATAGAAGCTAAGAGAAAGAAGATACTGATGAAGAAATTTTTATATTAATCTAAATAGTGAGAAATAAAAGGCTCTTACATCTTATGAGACCAACCGATGTAGCTATGTTTCTTTAGATTATTATTTTCACTCTTTTACATTCTATCCCCATCCAAATGTTTTTATTTTCAAAAACAATATTGGAACTTATTACATGGTAAGGTATAGATCTGAATAAAGTACTACTCTATTTGAGTCCCATTACAATGGATGAATCAATGAATATTCCAAGAATTTGGAAAGAGAAAAGGAGTTATGATCTAAGTGTATTGTATATACATCATTAAAAAATGAGAAGATCTAAAACTTGATCATGAATCTTTGGCCTAATAAAGTATGGAGACATAGAAGAGCACATTGTCTAATAGTGTCTTATTGTGGTAAATATGGCATAACTTTCTGTAGAAAGATTTGGTCCACGTATGCTAGACATCAAAATGAAGCTCTTTTTGAATGTTTTCAGCTCATGTAGATTGTGTTTTGTTATCCATTGAAAAGGTAAAATATGGTTTAAAATAGAAAGCTATATGTAGTCTATTTGTGCTAGAACACGGTCATAAATGACTAAACTTCAATCATAATAACTTCCTTGAGATAATGAAACTCCTTGGTAACTAATGATGGTCTCTAAAAAGCTTCTTCCAAAGGTAATCCTCTCCATTTGATGAAATTTATAAGAACCTATTAAGAAAGAGGCTAATAGGTAGGCAGGAAAAGTGGAGAGATACATTGTAGATGGGGAAGGACAAGATGGAGGAGGGGAAAAGACATGATCTTCAATGAAGGAACAATGAGTAAAGAGAGGAATTTGAGGAGCACCCTAAGGTTGAAAGAGAAGAGCCAAAATGACATGAGGGTTAGATTGATAAAGGGAAAGATAAGTGTCATACATATGGTTCATCTGTTGATAATGAGATAGAAAAGGTACTGATGGACCTAAGGTGGTGGATCTATGATGATAAGCTTCAAAGAAGGAGGAATCAAATGGGGATTGCTTGGAAAGACGAGCTAAAAGATCCACCCTTATTTGGTTAATGTTTTGTGCATGAACTGAAACTTTGATTTGTCTTTGATTCAAAATGATAGAGTTAATCATGGTATGCCACAAAATCTCAGGACAATTAGCCACTTTGGAGGAATAACACTGAAACACCTCATCTATTCGCAACTCCAAATCTCTGATATAAAAAGCAACTTGTAGGGCCACATCCCCAATATACCAAGCTAAATCTTCATCGTCTAGAATCAACAAATCACCTCCCAATATAAAATGACATGAGGATTAGATTGATAAAGGGAAAGATAAGTGTCATACATATGGTTCATCTATTGATAATGAGATAGACAAGGTACTGATGGACCTAAGGTGGTGGATCTATGATGATAAGCTTCAAAGAAAGAGGAATCAAATGGGATTTTCTTGGAAAGACGAGCTAAAAGATCCACACTCATTTGGTTAATTTTTTGTGCATGAACTGAAACTTTGATTTGTCTTTGATTCAAAATGATAGAGTTAATCATGGTATGCCACGAAATCTCAAGAAAATTAGCCACTTTGGAGGAATAACACTGAAAAATCTCATCTATCTGCAACTCCAAATGCCTGACATAAAAAGAAACTTGTAGGACCACATCCCCAATATACCAAGCTAAATCTTCATCGTATGGAATCAACAAATCACCTCTCAAATACATATAGGATAGAAGCATAGTATTTGAAGTCACAGCCTAGAAGACCAGGCCCATTCCATCCATTCTCTGGAAGAGGTAGATCCATTGTTGAAAGCTTAATGTAGAAGGCCAAATTCTGTTGTTGATAATGCACAAAAAAGGAGTGATCTAGAGGAACGTACATTGAGAGTGGAAAAATACTGAATTTTTGACTGGTTTTTGTTATTTTTGAGGTCTGAATGATTGATTTTTTATGGGTTTAGAGTGATGTATGATTGTTAATGGGAGTATTTGAGAGTGTTTTGGATGATATTGATTATGTTTAGAAGTTCATGATGATTCTTAGTGGAGATATGAGGTTCTATGATGTTCTGATAGGTTCTGATTGGTTCTCTATACCTTCTGTATAGCTTCTGTTTTGTTCTGATTGTCTTCTGTATGAAGCATGGATTGATAATTGATGAAGATTGAGATCTTGTGAAAGCTTATTGAATAGTTTTTGAGAGTTTCGAATGGTTTGAGTATGAGTTATGAGGTTTTAATGACCTTTTGTAACCTTCTATAGATCCTCTGTAGAGCCTCTGTCTCTGCTCTGTCTCTGTACTATAACTGTACTATAGTTGTTCTGGTGCTGTACTGTGACTGTTTTGTAGACCTTCTATAGGTGTTCTGTAGAATGTATGTGTGACTTTGGGAAATTTTTCTAACCTTTGGAGAGGATGAATCTAAGTTCAAAAGAGCTAAAACAGGTGGAAGAAACAGCTACTTAAGACTGAAGAGAAGACTAAGTGACAGTGACAGTAGTGAGTTGTGAAAAGACACTGTAGTGGCTCTGGTGACTCTTCATATCAGACATACCTATTGGGAGGTGCATCCACGACCTAAGAAGGATTATTGAGGGTTATTATGAGAGCATTTTAGTGAGGAGATGATGTACTATTGATAGAGAGAGAGAGAGTCAGAGATAGTCAATTCTATCAAAATAGTGTAACTGTATATGAGAGATTGAGAGAGAGAATTATGAAGACATTGAAGCTTAATATTATGCGATTGATTTTCATTCAAAGATGGTGTATTATTTTGTATTCTTTTTTCTATTGAATAATTTCATGAAGATGTTGAAGATTATGGTTGATTCTATCAAATCCGTGGGAGATATCTACTATGATGATGCATGAAGAATTGCTATTTTCTTTGTTTTGATTATCAAAAGAATGAAATAAAAGCTTGTTGATGTTACAAGATATATTTTCTTGCAAGAGAATTCCCTTTTCCTTGGTGTTCTTTTTGGGGCTCCATGTTTTTTGTGCACAACCGGGGAAACTTGCCATCAACAAGCACCAGAAGAGGCTGAAAATGAAGAAAATGGCATTGCCAAGAAGAGGAGAATTCAATGGATGTTTGTAAAATTCCTTCTTCCAATGAAGAGTTGGAATTTCTCATAATCAAAGCCACTTTCCACAAGAAGTTCATCCCACAATGGCGGAAACATATCACCATCATGATGCATGCTCTATGTGGTGGATTGTTTCCTCTTCCTGTTGAAGCAGCATAAACTTGCATCTTGGTGGCAAACTGTTTGGGAACAAATTGAAGAGTAGAAACAGAGAGAATGACCATCCATGGAAGATTTGGCATTCATTGAGAAGTTTCTAGACATCATCAAGTGGGAGATTGTGAAGAAGCTTCAGGAGTCTTGGTCTGTAGAGGTTCACGAAGACAGAAGAAAAAAAGTTGGAATTTGTTCATGGATGCTCAATAGCAAGATACATGGATGCTTGGTGCACTGATAATCTTATGTTTGTCCAATTAGCAACCCACTGGAAGTTGGTAGACAAAGTGTTTTTCACAATATACACTGTTGAATCCCTCAGAAGCTGGCATTATTATAATGACGCAACAACGATCCTAAGAAGAATGAGTTTTGATACTTTTAGAACAGAATATCTTCCTCTTTGTAGTGGTTTGAAAGATGAATTCAAAGATGTTGAAAAGAAGGACGTAGAGGAGATGTTGGCCAGAGAATCTATCAGAGACTGAAGCCCCCTCTGACACTATCCTATTGAGTCCAGACCAACTGGTTGAAGCCAACTCCCTGATGAATGACGCAATAAAGAGGCAAGTATTGGAACGAGTCCAGAGGTACGTGAGAAGAGAGAAGGAAAAAATCAAAGGTGAGAACGAGCTCGCAGTAGAAGCCTCCTTTGACGCCTTAAAAGCACTCTTTACAGAAGTCCCCATGGTGATTGAAGGTCCCCTTCCTAGTCAGATTCGTCCTGGAAATATTGATGACAGGCCAGCAAATGTAGTCCCATTGCCAATTTTTAAGGGAGAGTACAATGAAGACCCTGATCTTCATGTAGCAGAATTTATGGTAGCATGTGTGGCTAACAATGCCAGAATCCCTGAGTATTGGTTAGAGATATTCAATGCCACTTTTAAAGGCACGGCGTTTCAGTGGTATGAGAGACAAGCAACAGGAACTTTTGGCACTTGGGACGGACCTAAAGTTGGCCTTCTTGACTAAATTCAGGCGTGAAAGTTTTGAAGAGCAGAAGCGAGAGGAGTTCATGAACCTAAGTCAGTCCTATGGAGAAAGAGTAGAAGCTTATGTCTTGGAAATGGAATCCATCTTGAAGAGATGGACTAATCATCATTTGGATGAAGGAATCCAAAAGGAGTGTTTCTCAGGGGCCTACAACCAGAAGTTCGCAAGTTCATGGAATTGAGAAGACCAGTCAATCTACAAGCTGCAGTGGAAGGTGCAAGATTGTATGACGAAGTTGAAGCAAGGCTTTCAATGACTCCAGGAAGAGGAGCCTTACCTCCTCCCATGCCTGGAATGGTATACCCACCAAATGCAGTCCCAGTGACAGTTCCCTACCCCTATCCCTAGATGCAAACAGTGCCGCAGTATAATGCACCTAATCCAGTGTGGTCACCGCAGACGACAGTGCCTCAGATGATGGTTCAACCACAACAACAATGGCCTCAAACAGTTCCTCCAATGGTAACTCAACAACAGTGGAATCCTACCAACTGGAATCAACAACCCCAAGTCTCAACAGGAGCTCTGAATTGGAGTCAGAACAGAGGACCCTCTGGATCTACCCAACCAGTGTATGCAGTAATTACAAAAGCTTCCCAAAACCCTACCACCAACACTTTCGGAGTTGAGAATCTGAAGGACTACTTATCCAACTCAGTTGCAAGTATCAAGAAAGAGCTTCTGGATGTGATTACAAAGCAGTTACAGACACTAAAGGTGAATACCACCAATATATCCACTCCTACGGGAGCTGGAAGAGATGTGATGCGCTCTAATACATGGTGTGGGAAATGCCATCAAGCGGGACATTTAGCCATTGAATGTACCCGAAAACCAACCATTCTTTGAGCCTTCTGTTCTTACTGTTTGCGGAAGAACCATACAGAGGATATTTGCTCTCTGAAAGAGATGCATCGAAGACAGAAGGATGAAAATGCAAGATTCAACTTGCTAGAATCCAAAATGACAATACAAGATATTGGACCAAAGCCTAGGGAATTTGGTCCTAATTTTGGTCCAAGGAGGTTTCCCTCTCAAAGTTACAGAGGACGACAGTCTGGTGGTGGTCAGAGATAAGAGGTGGAATGTTATAGGTGTGGAGAAAAGGGACACATCTCCCCAAATTGTCCAAACCCTAGGTGATCTGTGGATTACAAGCCCTTATGCAGCCAATGCAAAGGAGAAGGCCACACTGCAAAGGAATGTCCCAGTCCAACCCCTGTAAAGGCCAATGCCACTGATAGAACAGAAGGTACAAGAGCCTGCTTCCAATTTGGTCGAGTTGGAAGTTGCCGCTGTTACACGCACTAAGAAGAAGGAACCAGTGGTTGAGAATGGAAATGACTCTCCTGCCAAGACTGTGAAATTCAACCTACCTACAGAGGGACAGAGCAGTACAGAACATAACAGTACAGTACAGAGCACTACAATGCTAGAGAAGGCTATAGAGACAGTCCCAGAGATAGGACTAGAGGCCCAAGAGATAGATGATACCGAAGCACTTCTAGAAATAGAAGAAGTGTCGATGCAGCAATTATTAGCAGAAAAAGGAAAGATAAAAATGGGTGTAGTCCCATTCCCCAGCCGGCTGGAGAAGCCTGTGGATCCTATTAAAGATTATGACTTGGTCAAAGACCTAGACACTTTTAAACCAAACCTAATATTCCGGAAGTTGCTGATGTTGTCTCCAAGCTGTCGAAAGAGATTCAAAAACATCTTGACACGAAGGCTTGGACTAAGGATCGCTCCTTCAACAACAGCCAAGACCAATAAGGCCCCAGAGCCTGTAAAGGAAGTGGATGTGGCTAATGCCTTCCTAGATCTTGGAACCCCAGAGATTAGTGTATGGATAGAAGGATGTTTCATTTTATATGCATTGATTGATGGAGGCTCATCAGTAAACATAATGACATATGTCACCATGAAGGACTTAGGGTTGCAAGGAATTCAATCTACACAGTGGCTTATCCGATTGGCAGACCAAAGTAGAGTTAAACCATTGGGCATCCTTCCATACGTAAAAACAACCCTTGTAGGAAGAGATTATTGGCTGACATATTTGGTGGTCAAACCAAATTCTTATGGGACTTCATACTCTCTATTGTTGGGAAGACCTTGGCTTTTTGAAGCAAGAGCCAGGATGGACTGGTTCAAAGGAACCCTAACCCTAGGTAGAGGACCCAATAAAGCAGTGTTAAAGCTATATGGATCGCAAAAAGACAATGGATCCACATCCATTGAAATCATAACTGACTCCTCTAACGAGGCAACAGATGGTACATCAGGAGATGAAGAGGCTGTTAAGCAAATCTTTCCTAAGAAAACAGAGGCACAGTCCCTAACAGTGGGCACTGTAAGCCAACTGCCAAGGGAAGTAAAATCCTTGTCCATGGGTGAATATCTCCTGCCTCAACTAGAATTAACCTCTGAAATCACCTCTGACAGTGAAATAGAAGCATGGATGTATTGTTCTCCCTGTTACATGACAGTTGCAGAGACAGAGCGGAGTCAGTACAGAGACCGTACAGTTACAGAATAGAGACAGTACAGTTACAGAGCAGAGACAGTACAGAGGTAGAGCAGATACAGAGCGGCTACAAAACAGAGACAGAGCGGATACAGAGACAGTAACAGATACAGAGTGAGAAGCAGAAGTGCATGTAGAGACAGAAGATCTGTTCTTCTCCTACAGAGTCTCTACAGAAGCAGAGACAGAGCCTCCAGAGTATGAGGATGAAACTGATGAGGATGAAAATGAAGTAGGCTATGAAAGTGCAGATGAAGAATTCCCTCTGATAGAGGATGATCTTGTTGATGTCCCTACAGAGACCTCAGAGGCCGAATATCTCAGGGTACTAGATGGAATGACCATGGTTCCGTTTGGGTTGATCAATGGACCACAAAGTATGCAGAATCTGTATAAGCAATGGATTAAAGCCATAAAAATTTAGTTCACCAGTGGCTCCTATCGCCCTGACTGTTCAGTCAAAAGAAAAGATGATGATGATGCCCCCTGCCAAAAGAAGACCAAGCCCTCAAAGCCACGGCCTCTAGCAGGTCCGTGCTATGTGACATTCCTAGACGCATCCTCTGAAGATGAAGCCTTGAGTCTTGAAGAGGTCACCACTCAAACAAAAGCAAACAAAGCTCTGATACCCTTCCAGCAACTTAAACAGATAAATGAGTCATCTGTTCAGAAGGAGGACACTCGTTCTAGTGGAACATCAGACGAGGATATGACACTCTTGAAGGAGTCAGACCTCTACCCAGAAGCAATCCATGGGACATTTATCTGTGAAGTGAAAGGTGAAAGACAAGTAACGTTCCTGGATGTTGAGGGTACTGAACGTCACCTGAAAGTGGGTCTCAATCTTCCAGAAGAAGAACTGGTGGTCTTGCGAGACCTACTAAAGGAGAACTTAGATGTGTTTGCTTGGTCCTATAAAGACCTAAAGGGGATTGATCCCACAGTATGCCAACATCACATTGACCTAGAGCCCGATGCCAAACCTGTAAGGCAAAGAAAAAGACGGATGAATCCTAATTATTCCACTCTGGTGAAGGCCGAATTATTGAAATTGCTTGAAGATGAGTTCATCTATCCCGTGGCTAACAGTGAATGGGTTTCGCCCATTGTGGTAGTACCCAAGAAGAACGGGAAACTTCGAATATGTGTCGACTTTCGACAGCTCAATTCGAAGACGAAGAAGGATCATTTCCCTATCCCTTTTACAGACCAACTGTTGGACATAGTAGCTGGCCATGAGCTGTATTCCCTCTTGGATGGATTCAGCAGATATAACCAAGTCCAAATCGTAGAAGAGGACCAATCTAAAACAATCTTCACCACAGATTGGGGGACATTTGCCTACAGAGTGATGCCATTTGGGCTCTGTAATGCTCCTACCACCTTCCAACGAGTAATGATGGCTGCCTTCCAGAACCATATGCATGATTTCATTGAGGTGTATCTTGATGACTTTTGTGTCTATACTTTGATCCGTCAACACTAGGGATATCTAGAGCAATGTTTTGACAGATGCCGAGAGTATGGGATCTCTCTCAACACCGACAAATGTGTCTTTGGCATCTCCTCGGGAGTTCTTTTGGGCCATATTGTCTCTGCACAAGGAATTGCAACAGACCCGGCAAAGATTGAGAAGATTGCCGCCTTAATAGCACCGATGAACCTCAAGCAATTGAGAGGATTTCTTGGCCATGTGGGCTATTACAGAAGATCTATTGCACATTTTGCAACCAAGGCATCCCCTCTGCACAAGCTCCTAAGGAAAGAAGCTGATTTCCTTTGGACGGATGACTGTGAAGAGGCCTTTAATACCCTAAAACAGTGCCTGATTCAAGCACCTATTTTACAGCCTCCTGATTGGACAAAGGAGTTCCATGTGCACACAGATGCATCAATTGAAGGGCTAGGTGTTGTCCTATGTCAAAGGGGCCCCTCGAAATTAGATCAGCCGATATATTATGCAAGCTAAAAGGTCATTGATAGGGAATGAAACTATACAGTGATAGAGCTTGAGTGCTTGGCAATGGTGTTTGCACTGGAGAAGTTTCGACACTATCTATTGTCCATACATTTTAAGTTCTATGTGGATCATGAAGCCCTATCATTCTTCATGAACAAAGCACATGTTAAAGGACAACTGATGAGATGGTTGCTCCTATTCCAAGAGTTCGACTTCAAAGTAGTCACTAAGCCTGGCCGCTCCCATGTCCTAGCCGATCATCTATCACGGATCCCTCAAACAGAAGAGGAGGAACAGGATGATCCAGACCTTCTTGACGCTTCCTTGTTTCTAGTTGAAATAGTTACTCCTTGGTATGCAGACATAGCCAACCTCTTGGCAACTCAATAGTATCCTCCTGGCATCTCAAGTCGTGAGCAGAAGAAGCTTCTCTTAGAATCAGCCCCCTACACTTTGCTAGGCGGTGCACTATACAAAAGAGGCAAAGATGAAGTGTTGTGAAGATGTGTTGCAGGAGATGAAATCGGCATAGTATTGAAAGCATGCCATGATGAACCATGTGGTGGACATTTCGCAGGAGAAGCAACAACCAGGAAGGCTCTGTTAGCAGGATACTAGTGGCCGACCCTCCACAAGGATGCATATGATTACTGTAAAAGATGTGATGCTTGTCAGCAAATGGGGAAACCCACCAAAACAAGTGCCATGACATTGCAACCCATTCTTCCTCTAAAGCCGTTCGAGAAGTGGGGGATTGATTTTGTGGGTCCCATTGATCCACCTACCAGATGGAAGCAGAATAGACACATCCTAGTATGTACGAATTATGTCACAAAGTGGTGTGAAGTTAAAGCCCTAAGGCGGGATGATGGTAACAGCATAGCCCTGTTCATGTACGAGAATATTATCACCCATTTTGGTAGTCCCCTTGAGATGGTAAGTGATAAAGGTACTCATTTCCTTAACAAAATCATGGAGGAGTTGACGGAATTGTATAAGATCCGCTATCGTAAGTTCACTCCCTATTACCCCCAAGCCAATGGCCAAGTTGAAGTCACCAATCACATCCTTTGCTCGATTCTGACAAGAGCGATTTCCGCACATCGTTGCGACTGGGACGATAGACTTACAGAGGCCCTCTGGGCATACAGAACCTCTCATAAGGCAGCTACAGGACAGACCCCTTTCCATCTCGTGTATGGTACAGAAGTTGGTACAGAAGCCGTCTTCCCTGTTGAGCTGGAATTGCCCTCCTTGCGAGTGGCAGTTAAAGAACGCTTGGGAGATAGTGAGTCACTACAACGCCGTCTCCTGCACTTGGAATGCTTGGACGAGTTACGGCGGATGGCCCTACAGTGCATGGAAACCACTCAAGCATGACGCAAGGCCTATCATGACAGTTTCATGAAGCACAAGGAGTTCAAAGAAGGTGATCTTGTTCTAGCCTATGATTCGAGATTTGGCAAGTTTCCTGGCAAGCTTCAACAACGGTGGATGGGCCCGTACAAGGTACTGGTCATCAATCCTAATGGCTCTATTCAGATGCAGACCGTTGATGCCTCTGATGATCCTTTCCTGATTAATGGATATCGCCTGAAGAAGTACTTCCCTCCCTGGGGATCTTGACAATCGCAGTCAACCTACCCTTTCCCTTTTGGGCATCGCACTGTCCTTCTTGTTGTGCTTTTGATAGGCATGATGATTCTCTTCACGAGGCGGTCTCGTTTTGCTACCCCCTCACAGAAACATCTCAACCCGACATTGTTCTCTTCTCGTCTGATCCAACAACGGTGCCGAGGTTTGCTCCTAATATATGGTATTTCTACCATGTCCTTTATTAAGAAATAAGAAAAAAAAGAAGAAGAAAAGGAAAAAAAATTATAAACAAAAGAAAACAAAAGGAAAAAAAAGGGAAAAAAGAAAAAGCAAAAGAAAAAAAAGAAAAACAAACAAAACTATTATGGGAGAAAAGGAAGAAATTCCCTGTCATAACAGGCCTCGTTCCAAGAAAAGGTGGAAACACCCTTGGGCAAGAAGCTGACTGTGGAAAAGGTGGTAACACCCCGCAGTTCAGGATAGGTGACTCGTCACCAACAGAACCTCTTCAGAAAGCAATTTGAAGCCACCTCCCTTGGTGTGCTGTCTCTACAATATCAGTACATCTGCCCTTCTTAACAGATGCTTCTTCTTACAAATCATTGATGTATGCGATTTGTAGGCTCCTCCTTAGGTATGCCTCCTCCTTAAGATCCTAATGACACCAACAGCCGACATGATCTTCATCACCAACCGCTTGAATTATGTGAGTTTTCATCCTAACAGGATGGGGATGTGAGTATGGGCTACCCTCTGTATCTATCAGAGAGTGAGACAGAGGGTGGGGTGAGTGACCAGTCTTTCCCTTTATATCAAATGAGAGGTGAGATGTGTGAATGGAGTGTTGCACGCACGGAAAGGGCCTTTGAATGCACAAAGCACGATTTGTTCTTTTGCACTGTACTATAAGGCTCCCTAGCAAAGTATTTTGCAAAAATTGAACCATTTTCCATATAAACGCGTCTTTCTTGCTTCGAACCGGTGATCTGACATGATAGCCATGTCCTCCCCTTCCTCCCTAACATTTTTCCTTTTTACTCCGTGTCATTTCAATATACGGTTCATCCATTATTAATTTTTGCAGGTTTTCGAGTCTTTTTCGTGTTTTGAAGAGCACCCTGCCACGGCACCATGAGAACCACGAACCGGCCAAGAGAGGCTGCAAATACATTTGCTGGCCACAAAACCTGCAAGAAAACTCTCCTTCTTCTCACCAAGAACCATGCTCTCCAAACACACAAGAGGAAGGCACACAAGAAATTGGACAATTCTTCCATCCTCACCCTCTTCCTCTTCCTCACTCTCCATTAGAAATGAGCATGAAGCACGAGAGGAAAGAAAGAACAAGAAAGATGAGAGTTGTGCCAAAATGAGAGAGGGAGAAATGAACCGTGAGAGAAGAAGATAAAGGAAGAGAGAGGGTGTAACCACCTCAACCTCCCACCTCCTCAAATCCCACGACTGCAACCACCTCCTTTTCCTTTCTTGAATTATAAAATTCAAATTTGCATACATTGGCTAAGGTCTAAGAGACCTTTCAATTTTTGGAATGAGACAAAAGGGTTTGACCTTTCCTTTTCCTAGGAATATTTTATAGTGTGTCTCTTTTGGACTACACATTTTACATTGCTTCATATTTGGAATTTAACAAAGGGGTACATTTGCAAAGTATCAATTTAACAAAAGATGTTTCCATGTGAGCACATTTTGGTGCCTATTTTTGCAAAAACATGGAGCCCCAAGAGGAACACCAAGGAAAAAGGAATTCTCTTGCAAGAAAATCTATCTTGTAACATCAACAAGCTTGTTTATCATGTTTCATATGATCACAATGAAGAAAAGAACACCAGGCACAACAAATCTTCATACAGCATCATGTAGATCTCCCACGGTTTTGAATAGAATCAACCATATTCTTCAACATCTTCACAAAATCCATCAATAGAACAAAGAAAGCAAAGGAATACACCATCTTTGAATGGAAATACATCACATAGCATTCATCTTCAATATCTTCATAGTCTTCTCTCTCAATCTCTCATATACAATCACTCTGTTTGAGTAGAATCGGCTATCTCTGACTCTCTCTCTCTCTCCATCAATCATACATCATATCCTCACTACAATCTCTCAAAAATCACCCTCAATAATCCTTCTTAGGTCGTGGATACCTCTCCCAAGAGGTATGTTTGATATGAAGAGTCACCAGAGCCACTACAGTGTCCTTTCATAGCTCACTACTGCCACTTCACTCTAGTCTTCTCTTGAGTCTTCAACAGCTACTTCTTCCACTTCCTCCAGCTCTTTTGCACTTGTATTCACCTCTTTTCAAGGTTAGAAAACTTTCCCAAAGTCACACATACATTCCACAGAACACATATAGAAGCATACAGAACAGTCTACAGAACAGTACCAGAACAGTTACAGTACAGAACAGAACAAAAGCAGAAGCTCTACAGAAGACCTACAGAAGGTTACAGAAGGTCATCAAAACCACATAACTCACTTTCAAACCATTCCAAACTCTCACAAACCATTCAATAAACTTTCACAATATCTCAATCTTCATCAATCAATACTCCATCCCTCCTTACAGAAGACAATCAGAACAAAACAGACCAAAACAGAACAAAATAGAAGGTATACAGAACCAATCAGAACCTATCAGAACATCACAGAACCACCAATAAACATCGTGAACTTCCAAAACACCATCATTACCATCCAAAACACTCTCAAACCACTTCCAAACCAATCAAGCATCTCATAAAATCAACCATTCAGCTCTCAAAAACAACAAAAATCAGCCAAAAAACAAGTCATTTCAACTCTCAACATATCCCCACACTTAATAAGGAAGCGTCCTCGCGACCCAGGAAAAAGGAAATACAAGTTCAGGGAAAAGCTCAACTTTGATCTTCAATATCTCCTCAAAAAGAATCCATCCACCACGACCCCAACTTATAACCTGTTTCTGATATAAAAATACAAAGAAAGGAAAACTCTTTATACATTAACACCGCTTAGCAAACAAGAAAATCACAACAAATTTGTAAAGGATATAAAAGTTTGCTTCTTCTTCATCTGCATCTGCGTCAACACTCCAACCACGACCCCATCACCACAAATCTCCAAAATATAGCTCATACACGAAATCCAATAGGAAACCACCACGTTCATTTGACATAAATAAACTCACAACACAAACACTAATACACAACACAACCATCTGAATGACTCCTTCAAAAAGAGAGTTTTTCATTAAAAGCTTCCACCATGCATTGGAAAGGTATCAATGAAGATGATCCCTCTTAAAAGATTGATGTTGTCGGAAACGATCCATAGACAAGGATTCATCTACAAAGTTTTTAGGAGGATTTTGAAAAAATTGGAGACAGCACATCCTTTCCAACAGGACCAGGTATCTGCTAGGCAAACAGAGGGCATGAAAATACAAGATGTCCAGTTGCTGGGAATCAATGCTTACATTGACATTCATGCACAACTTTGGAATAGGCTTGGAATCATTATGAGAGTGCCTATGCATATACGCCAGGTACCAAGCAAAGTGAGCAGTTAATCTCACTGAGGGATCTACAGACTGTGAATACTGCTGGGCAAAATGAACATAGTTCTGATAAGCTTGACTGGAAGCTGTCCATTCTCCTGGAATTACTGGCCAATTAATCTGAGGTCCTGTAAGGCAATCATCCGAACTCCAGCCCCTTCTTCTGGAAATCTGATTATCAAACCTGTCACAGTCACTAACCAACTGAGGCGGTTGAGATATGGAAGTGTTAGGAGAGGGTAGTGGAATAAGGAAAAGTGGATGAAGGGAAGGATAGGAAAAATCATAAAAGGAAGAAAAGGTTAAAGAAGGAGTGGCAGAAATTTGTAAGGAATCACTAAGGAACGGTGTTAACTGATAAATAGGAAATGTGAAGGGTACATTAATGGAGGGAGAAGGACAGGGTGGAGAAGGGGAAAATACCCTATCCTCAATAAAGGAACAATAAGTAAAAATGGGAATTTGAGGGAGAGATGAAGGTTGGAAAAGAAGGGGTAAAATAATGGTGGAATTAGATTGACAAAGGGAAAGATATATAGCATAGCGGTGAGCCATTTGTTGGTCCAGGCGGCGACTCGGCGGTGCAACGGCGGACGACGGGCGGCCAGGAGGGCTCTGCGGCGCAACGGCGGACGATGGGCGTCGACGGCGGCAGCGCCCCTAGGCGGCTGGCGAGGGGAGAAGAAGGAGGGGTGGAGGGGGAAGAGGCGCTCAGGCAGCAGGGCGTCGGGGACGGTGGCGGGCGGCGTCAGGCAACATTCCAGGTGGCGGGTGGAGGAGGAGAGCCTGCAGGGAGAGGAGATGGAGGAAGCAGCAACGGGCGGCCGAGGAGGGAGAGGAGATGGAAGAAGGAGGAAAAGAAAGAAAAGGAGGGGGAGGAAGAAAGAAGAAGGAGCAGGAGAGGAAGGAGAGAAGGAGAGGAGGAAGAGGAGGAGGAGGCAGGGAACCGGTTTGCAACGGGCAGGTATGGTTTTTTTTTTTTTTTTGGCTTTTTTTTAAAAAGCTTTTGCTTGTTTTCTTTGTCTTTTTGTGTGATTTTAGTGTGTGTTTGTTTTTTTATCGTCTTTCCCTTTTGTTTTTTTTAATTTTTTTTAAAAAAATTATTTGTTTTTTTTCTGTTTTTTTAAAAAAATAGTGTGTATAGTTGAGTTTTTATTTATTTTTTTTGGTGTTAAATGATGAAAGAAAAAAAAATAAATAATAAAAGAAATAATAAAATAAAAGAACACATCCTTAGCCCGTGCGCATGCGCGGGCAAGGGTAAAAAATAAAAATAAAAATTTGCAATGATGGGGTCAAACGGGCAGGGATAGGGATGTGTAAGCCATGGACGCCACGGGGCGTCCCGAGGCGCGTAAAACCAAAAATAGGCGCGTTCACACGCGAGGCGAGAAATGTGGTTAATGGGAAAAATGAAGAAAATTTAATAAAATCCAAACCGTTTGTCGGATCAAAAATCCGTAAAAAGGAAAAATGGGTCGGGAGATGAGGAAAAAATGTTGAAAACATGCAACACGGGTTCCGGGAGAAAATCAGGGTGCTCACATGGGAAAAACACAAAAAATAAACCCGAAAATGGGATCGGAAATTAATATCGGACAAACCGTTCACCGGAATAATAGGCAGTAAGAAGGAAAAATGTCCACAGGAAGAAGTGGCACAGGGTTATCACGTTAAACTGCAGTTCCGATGGAAGTAGGAGGGGTTCACATGCGAAAAACTCCAAAAATATTCCCGAAAATTGATTTAAAAATTAATAAGTAAAAATCCGAAAGTCGAAAAAGGGTGGAGGAAAAAGGAAAAAGGTAGGGGAAGACACAGGGACACGGCTGGCACATCAAATTGGAATTCCGATGCAAACAGGGCAGGTTCACATGGAAAAAGGTCAAAAAGACGCACGAAAAGCTCTTTTAAAAAAAAACCAGAAAATTAATAACGGACAAACCGTGTATCGGAATGATACAGAATAAAAAGGAAAAATGTCAGGGGAAAAGTGGTGGTTAGGGCTATGATGTCAGAGCATGCTTCCGGAGCAAGCAAAGCACGTTCACATGGGAAACCGACTAAATTACACAAAATGCTTCAAAAATTAATAACTCGAAAACCGTGCACCGGAATAGGGGTAGGTAAAAAGGAAAAATGGTCAGTTCAACGGGAGGAACAGGGCTATAAGGTTGGATTTGGACTTCGGTGAACGTAGGGTGCATTCATATAGTAAGACCTCAAAATCAAGGAATGAAGGAAAACTGTAAGGGAACAGCTCCAAGGGTGGGTGGAACATAACAGGGTAGATGTAAAGGGATCCCCAGCAGGGTAAAAGCAAGTCATGGCATTCATGCATGAGCAAGGTAAGGCATATGCAGAAAGGTATGCACTGTAGACGCGCAGGGACGCGTCCCCACACTTAAGACCTTAACGGATAGGGTTAACCAAGCAACAGGGACCTAGGACCACGCCACAGACCATCCACTAACGTCCCCACACTTAAAACATGACCGTCACGAAGAAACAGAAGGTGTAGGGTTAGAAAAACTTGGCCCGTTTCGTCAAGAATCAAGGTTGAGTGCCGATGGCACGTCCAGGGTTGTTGTCGACTGCAGGAGGTACCAAGGCATCTTTACAGCGCACGTCCTTCATGGCAGGGACCATGCAGCAATACCCAGGGAGGTAGATGGTCGAAGGAATCACAGGAAATCCGTCGATGATAAGGGATACTACACTCAACTCGCAGTCACTCAATTGGAATGAAAGAACAGTCACTCGCCCCATGACTAATATCACTCGAGGAAAAAGGATTGAAACCCATATCTCATATCCGATTGAGGAATCGACAAGGGGGGAATGGTGCAGAAGGAGTATGCCAAGGTGCACAGTTGATGGTGCATTAGTGCGTCCAACCCGTCTTGCATAAGTGCAAGGAGGAAGGCAAGGGAGCCTTAGAGTGCAGTGTACAGAACAGGGTGATGTGTATTGTGATGACAGCAAAGACCCATCCCGTGGGTGCATAGGAAAATGGGAACATACCTGACTCCAAGTGTCGTAACGTCCCTCAATCTCACCTCTCGGTAATTGATTGAAGAAACTCCAGTCACACTCATCCCACCCTCTGTCTCACGCTCTGTTGATAGATATAGAGGGCAATCTTTTCCTGAAACCCGTTGATGTAATCCTCACGGTCACTTGTGCAAAGGTTGTATGCCTTGTGCGCATTTGATGGTGCAATAGTGCATCCCGCCTTGTGCCGATATACGTGCAAAAAGGAAGGCCAGGGAGCCTTATAGTGCAGTGCACAAAAACAAATTGTGCTTTGTGCATTGAGAGGCCCATCCCGTGCGTGCAACACTTCATTCACAC
This sequence comes from Lygodium microphyllum, assembly GCF_053477565.2. Lineage (NCBI taxonomy): Eukaryota > Viridiplantae > Streptophyta > Polypodiopsida > Schizaeales > Lygodiaceae > Lygodium > Lygodium microphyllum. The sequence continues at coordinate 44,333,795 of NC_141148.1, read as the reverse complement.
TTCTAACCTCTCATTTGATTTGAAGGGAAAAGACTGGTCTCTCGACCCACCCTCTGTCTCACGCTCTGTTGATAGATATAGAGGGCAACCCATACTCACTTCCCCATCCGGTTAGGATGAAAACTCACATCACTCAATTGTTTGTCGATGAAGATCGCGTCATTAGGTGTTGAAGAGGCGTACCCAGGGAGGTAGCCATTAAATCAAACGTTGTATTGGACAGGAACATGTCGTCTGCTAGAGGACGGTTAGACGCTCTGCAGAGAGACCCAGGACACAGCGTACCAAGGGAGGCAGCTTCGGAATTGGATCCTGGGAATATCAATTAATGAATCCACTTTCTGGACTGCTGGGTGTTGCCACCTTTTCCACAGCCAGCTTCCCGCCCAAGGGTGTTTACCACCTTTTCCTGGAACGAGGCCTGCTATGACAGGGAATTGCTTCCTTTTCTCTCATAACAGATTTGTTTTTCTTTTGTTTTTTTTTTCTATTTTCTTTTCCCCTATTCCCGAGGGTGTTTCCACCTTTTCTCGAAGAATAGGTCGGCATGACAGGGACCTAAGTCCTTTTCTCCCATAACCGATATGTTTTGTTTTCTTTTTCTTTTTCTTTTTTTTTCCTTTTTTTTTTCAAATTGAGCAAGGGAATGTTAGAAAGACCATTTGTCAGAACCCACCTCGCCACTGTCGCTGGTGGAAAATAGAGGATAAGAGATCAAGGCTGGAGGGGGGATTTGAGGGGACAGAGGGTTGCGTCCACTTCATCAGGAGTGACTGAAGAACGGCTATCAGAAGTAGCATCATAAGAAATACAGTGCCGCGCCAACGAGGGAAAGGATCAAGTGTCCATAATTGTCAAGATCCCCAAGGAGAGAAGTACTTCTTCAGGCGATATCCATTGATCAGAAAGGGATCATCCGAGGCATCAACGGTCTGTACTTGAACAGAGCCATTAGGGTTGACTGCAAGTACCTTATAGGGACCCATCCACCGCTGTTGGAGCTTGCCAGGAAACTTGCCAAATCATGAATCATAGGCTAGGATCAAATCACCTTCTTTGAACTCCTTATGCTTGATGAAGCTGTCATGGTAAGCCTTACGTCGAGCTTGCGTGGCTTCCATGCACTGTAGAGCCATCCTACGAATTTTTTCCAAACACTCCATGTGCAAGAGACGGCGTTGCAGTGAATCATCATCCCCCAAACGCTCTTTGATAGCCACTCTCAAAGAGGGTAGTTCCAATTCAACAGGAAAAACAGCTTCTGTACCATACACCAGCTGGAAGGGTGTCTGTCCTATTGCTACTTTATGGGAGGTTCTGTATGCCCAGAGGGCCTCTGTAAGTCGATCGTCCCAATCACGACGATGTGCATCGATTGTTCTTGTCAGAATCAAACAGAGGATGCGATTGGTGACTTCGACTTGGCCGTTGGCTCTGGGGTAATAAGGAGTAGACTTGCGATGGCGGATCTTATATAACTCTGTCAACTCCTCCATGACTTTGTTAAGGAAATGAGTGCCTCTATCACTTACCAGCTCTAAGGGACTGCCAAAATGGGTGATGATATTCTCGTACATGAACTGGGCCACGCTGTTACCATCGTCCCGCTTTAGGGCTTTAGCTTCACACCACTTTGTGACATAATCCGTACATACGAGGATGTATCGGTTCTGTTTCCTTCTGGTAGGAGGATCAATTGGACCTACGAAGTCGATGCCCCACTTCTCAAACGGCTTCAAAGGAAGGATAGGTTGCAGTGGCATGGCACTTGTCTTCGTGGGTTTCCCCATTCTTTGACAAGCATCACATCTTTTACAGTAATCATAGGAATCGTTGTGAATGGTAGGCCACCAATATCCTGCTAGTAGAGCCTTCTTGGCTGTAGCTTCTCCTGCAAAGTGACCTCCACATGGCTCGTCATGGCAAGCCTTCAGAACAATCCCAATCTCATCTCCTGCAACACATCTTCTGAGCACTTCATCTTTACCTTTCTTGTACAGTGCACCGCCTAGCAGGGTGTAGGGGGTTGATTCCAGCATGAGCTTCTTCCTTTCCCGACTAGAAATACCAGGAGGATACTGTTGGATTGCCAGCAGATTGGCAATGTCTGCATACCAGGGAGTTACAATTTCTACCAAGAATAGGGAAGCATCAGGGAGGTCTGGATCATCTTGCTCCTCGTCTGCAGTTTGTGGGATACGCGACAGATGATCAGCCAAAACATGGGAACGACCAGGCTTAGTAATCACCTCAAAGTCGAACTCCTGGAATAAAAGGAGCCATCTCATCATTCGTCCTTTCACATCTGCTTTGTTCATCATGAAGGACAGGGTCTCATGATCCACATAAAATTTAAAGTGGGTAGATAGGAGGTAATGGCGGAACTTCTCCAGGGCAAACACCATTGCCAAGCATTCCAGCTCTGTCACTGTATAGTTCCGTTCCCTATCAGTGACTTTTCGGCTTGCGTAATAGATCGGTTGATCCAACTTCGAGGAGCCCTTCTGGCAAAGGACAGCACCTAAGCCTTCAATTGATGCATCAGTGTGTACATGGAACTCTTTCGTCCAATCAGGAGGTTGCAGAATGGGTGCCTCTATCAGACACTGCTTCAGAGTATGGAAGGCTTTGTCACATTCTTTCGTCCAAGTAAACTCTGCATCTTTCCTCAGAAGCTTGTGCAAGGAAGTTGCCTTTGTCGCAAAATGGGCTATAAACCTTCTGTAGTAACCCACATGGCCTAGGAATCCCCTCAACTATTTGAGGTTGGTGGGTGTTGTCAGAGCTGCAATCTTTTCGATTTTTGCAGGGTCTATTGATATCCCTTGTGCAGAGACAATGTGGCCCAACAGAACTCCAGAAGAGACCCCAAAGATGCATTTGTCGGGGTTGAGGGAAATCCCATTCTCCCGGCATCGGACAAAGCATTGTTCCAGGTGTTCCCAGTGTTCACGGATCAAACTATAGACACAGAAGTCATCTAGATATACCTCAATAAAGTCGTGCAGATGATTTTGAAATGCAGCCATCATGACTCGTTGGAAAGTAGTAGGGGCATTACAGAGCCCAAATGGCATCACTCGGTAAGCATAGGTTCCCCATTCTGTGGTGAAGGTTGTTTTGGACTGGTCTTCTTCTGCGATCTGGACTTGGTTGTATCCGTTGAATCCATCCAGAAGGGAATAAAGCTCATGTCCTGCCACTGTGTCCAATAGTTGGTCTGTGAAAGGGATAGGAAAGTGATCCTTCTTCGTCTTGGAATTGAGCTTTCGGAAATCCACACATATTCGCAATTTTCCATTCTTCTTGGGTACAACCACGATGGGTGAAACCCATTCACTATTTGCCACTGGATAAATGAACTCGGCTTCTAGAAGCTTTAGCAGCTCCGCTTTCACCAATGTAGAATAATTCGGGTTCATTCGCCTCTGTCGTTGCTGTACTGGCTTGGCATCAGGCTCCAAGTCAATATGATGTTGACATATTGTGGAATCAATCCCCTTTAGGTCTTTGTAGGACCATGCAAACACATCCAAATTTTCTTTCAACAAGTTGTACAAGGTTGACAACTCCTCTTCTGGGAGGCTGCTACCCACCTTCATGTGGCGTTCAGTGCCTTCTGCATCCACAAAGGTTAACTGCCTTTCACCTTCTACTTCACGGATGAAGGTCCCGCGGACTGCTTCTGGGTACAGATCCAACTCCTTCAAGGGAGTGGTGTCCTCTTCTGATGTCCCACTAGAACCAACTTCTTCTTTCAGTGGAGACTTAGGTTGCTCCTTAAGATCTTGAAATGGGATTAGAGCTGTTTCGGGTTTGGTTTCAAAACTAATTACCTCTTGGCTTGAAGACTCCTCTTCTAAAGATGACACATCCAGGAACGTCACATAACAGGGACCCTCTGATGCCTGTTGGGTTTGTGGGACTGGTGCTCGTTGGCACGGTGCATCATCATCATCTTTCTTTGGCAAGGATGGGTGAGGATGGCAGGAGCCACTGTTGAAAGACGGCTTGTTCTTCTTAATCCATTTCTTATAAAGATTTTGCATATGAGAAGATCCATTTACCAGACCAAATGGTACCATCACCATTCTGTCCCATAGCATGAGCTCATCGGCTTCTGATGCTTCTAGAACTTCTTCCTCAAATGTATCCTCTTCAGGTGGGATAGATTCTTCTAGCTCACTTTCATAATCTTTTTCGTCCATATCATATCCATCCTCTTCTGTCTCTATCTTTGCTTCTGCTTCTGCTTCTGCTTCTGTTTCTGTCTCTGCTTCTGCTTCTATTTCTGTAGGCGCTCTGTAACAGAAGAACAGATTCTCTGTTTCCTCTCCTGCCTCTGTCTCTATTTTTGCTATGGCCATGTAACAGGGAGAGCAGTACATCCATGCTTCTATCTCACTATCAGAAGTGATTTCAAAAGTCATTCCCGGTTCAGGCAGGAAGTATTCACCCATTGATAATGGCTTGGCATCTTTTGGAAGTCGGCCTACAGTATCCACTGTTAAGGAACGTGCCACTGTTTTCTTGGGAAGGATCTGTTTGACAGCATCTTCGTCTGCTGATGTTCTATCTGTAGCCTCATTAGGGGAGTCAGAAGATAATTCCAAGGAGGTGGATCCATGTCCTTTTTGAGAACCATACAATTTCAGCACCACTTTGTTGGGTCCTCTGCCCAAGGTCAAGGTTCCTTTGAACCAATCCGTCCTTGCTCGGGCTTCAAAAAGCCATGGTCTGCCCAGTAACAGAGGATAGGATGTACCATAAGAGTTTGGCTTCACCACCAGATAGGTTAGCCAATAATCTTTTCCAGCCACTGTAGTCTTCACATATGGGAGAATGCCCAAAGGCTTGATCCTACTCTGATCCGCCAGTCTGATGAGCCATTGGGTGGGTTGCACACCTTGTAGGCCTAGATCCTTCATTGTAACATCCGTCATAATGTTCACTGATGAACCTCCATCAATCAGTGCATTTGCAATGAAGCAGCCTTCTATCCACACACCAGTCTCTGGAGTACCCGGATCTAGGAAAGCATTAGCCACATCCACTTCTTTTACAGGCTCTGGAGCCTTGTTGGACTTTGTTGCTGTTGAGGGAGCAATCCTTAAACCACGTCTTTTTGTCAGTATACTTTTGAACCTTTTCCGGCAACTGGGAGACAACATCAATAATTGTCGGAATGTGAGGTTTGGTTTAAAGGTATCTAGATCTCTAACTAGATCGTATTCCTTAATCGGATCCACTGGCTTCTCTAACCGAGTAGGGAATGGGGCAACACCCATTTTCATTTTCCCTCTTTCTTCCAACAGAGGAATTACAGGGACTTCTTCTGCCACTTGTGGCACTTCCTCCTCTTCTGTCTCCTGGACCTCTGGTCCTGTCTCTGTAACTCTCTGTGGCACTGTAGGGCTCTGTACGGCACTGTTAGGCTCTGTTCTGTTCTGTTCTTCTGGTGGAAGATTGAATTTCACTGTTCTGGCTGGAAGGTTATTTTCTTTCTGGATAGGTAGTTCCTTCTGCTTTGCACGCGTGATGGCAGCAACTTCCAATTCCACCAAATTGGAGGTAGGCTCTTGGGCCTTGGACGGACTGTCAGTAGCACTGTTTTTCACTGGGGCTGGGCTTGGACAGTCTTTTGCAGTGTGGCCTTCTCCTTTGCATTGACTGCATAAGGGCTTGTAATCCACTGACCTTCGAGGATTTGGACAATTTGGTGAGATGTGTCCCTTTTCTCCGCATCTGTAACATTCCACTTCTGATCTCTAGACTGTCTTCCTCTGTAACTTTGAGAGGGAAATCTTCTGGGTCCGAAATTAGGACCAAACTCTCTAGGCTTGGGTCCAATATCTTGTGTTGTCATTTTGGATTCCAGCAAGTTAAATCTTGTGTCTTCTTCCTTTCTTCTCCTATCATGCATCTCCTTCAGAGAGCAAATGTCCTCTGTATGGTTCTTCCGCAAACAGTAGGAACATAAGGCTCCAGGGATGGTTGGTTTTCGTGTACATTCAGTGGCTAAATGGCCTGCTTGATGACACTTACCACACCAAGTATTTGACCGCATCACATCTCTTCCCGCTCCTGCAACGTTGGATATGCTAGCGGTATTCACTTTCAACGTCTGTAGTTGCTCTGTAATCACATCCATCAACTCCTTTTTGATGTTTGCAACTGAGTTGGATAAGTAATTCTTCAAGCTTTCTCCTCCTGACGTACTGGTAGGAGGGTTTTGAGGAGTCTCTGTAATCACTGCATAAACCGGTTGGGCTGGTACAGAGGGGTCTCTGTTCTGGTTCTGATTCAGAGCTCCTGTTTGAACTGTTGGCTGTTGGCTCCAGTTGGTAGGATTCCACTGTTGCTGCTGATTTGATAATGAGGAAATTGGTTGGGACCATTGTTGTTGTGGCTGAACCATCATTTGAGGCATGGATTGTGGCCACGGTGGATTTGGTGCACTGTACTGTGATACCAGGGGTATTTGTTGGTAGAGATAGGGAACAGTCCCTGGGACTGCATTTGGTGGATACATCATTCCTGACATCAGAGGAGGTAGGACTCCTCTTCCTGTATTCATCGCTAATCTAGCTTCCACTTCATCGTACAGTCTTGCACCTTCTGTTGCAACTTGCAGTGTGGCTGGTCTTTGCAGCTCCACAAACTTACAGACTTCTGGTTGTAATCCTCTGAGAAACACCCCCTTTTGAATGCCATCATCTAGATTATGATTAGTCCATCTCTTCAGGATGGATTCCATTCGTGAGACATAAGCTTCTACTCTTTCTCCAGAGGATTGACTTAGGTTCATAAATTCCTCTCTCATCCGCTCTTCAAAACCTTCACGCCTGAATTTAGTGAGGAAGGCCAACTTCAAGTTGTCCCATGTGCCAAAAGTTCCTGCTGCTTGTCTCTCATACCACTGAAACGCCGCACCCTTGAAAGTGGCGGGGAATATTGCTAACCAATGCTCAGGGGTTCTAGCATTATTAGCCACACACGCTACCATAAACTCTGCTACATGAAGATCGGGGTCTTCATTGTACTCTCCCTTAAAAACTGGCAATGGGACTACATTCGCTGGCCTGTCATCAATATTTCCAGGACGGATCTGGCTTGGAAGTGGACCTCCAGCAGGAGGAAGGGCTTGATGTGCCATTGGGACTTCTGTAAAGAGTTTCGCAAGGGCATCAAAGGCGGCTTCTGCTGCGAGCTTGCTCTTGGCTCTGATTCTTGCTTTCTCTCTTCTTACGTACCTCCGGACTTGTTCTAATGCTTGCCTCTTTATTGCATCATTCATCAGGGGTGTGGCTCCACTATGTTGTTAGTGTTCCACAGAGGGTTAACAAAAGGCTTCAGTCTCTGGAGGATTCTCTTGCCAACATTTCTTCTACTTCTTTCTTTTCAACGTCCCTGAATTCTGCTTTCATGCCACTGCATAGAGGAAGGTATTCGGTTCTGAAGGTGTCAAAATGCATACGTCTGAGCATTGTGATGGTGCCATCATCATAGTAATGCCAGCTTCTGATGGTTTCAACAGTGTATGTTGTGAAAAACACTCTGTCTACCAACTTCCAGTGGGTTGCTAATTGAACAAACATAAGATTATCAGTACACCAAGCATCCCATGTATCTTGCTGTTGAGCGTCCACGAACAAATTCCAACTCTTTTCCTTCTTGTCCCTGTGAATCTCTACAGACCAAGACTCCTGAAGCTTCTTCACAATCTTCCACTTGATGTTGTCTGGAAACTTTTCAATGAATGCCAAATCTTCCATGGATGGTCATTCTCTCTGTTTTTGCTCTTTAGTTTGTTCCCAAACAGTTTGCCACCAAGATGCAAGTTTCTGCTGCTTCAATAGGAAGAGGAAATTGTCCACCACATAGAGCATGCATCATGATGGAGATGTGTTTCCGCCATTGTGGGATGAACTTCTTGTGGAAAGTGGCTTTGATTATGAGAACTTCCAACTCTTCAGTGGAAGAAGGAACTTTACAAACATCCATTGAATTCTTCTCTTCTTGGCAATGCCATTTCCTTCATTTTCAGCCTCTTCTGGTGCTTGTTGATGGCAAGTTTCCCCGGCTGCACACCAAAAACATGGAGCCCCAAGAGGAACACCAAGGAAAAAGGAATTCTCTTGCAAGAAAATATATCTTGTAACATCAACAAGCTTTTTTATCATGTTTCATATGATCACAATGAAGAAAAGAACACCAGGCACAACAAATCTTCATACAGCATCATGTAGATCTCCCACGGTTTTGAATAGAATCAACCATATTCTTCAACATCTTCATAAAATCCATCAATAGAACAAAGAAAGCAAAGGAATACACCATCTTTGAATGGAAATACATCACATAGCATTCATCTTCAATATCTTCATAGTCTTCTCTCTCAATCTCTCATATACAATCACTCTGTTTGAGTAGAATCGGCTATCTCTGACTCTCTCTCTCTCTCCATCAATCATACATCATATCCTCACTACAATCTCTCAAAAATCACCCTCAATAATCCTTCTTAGGTCGTGGATACCTCTCCCAAGAGGTATGTCTGATATGAAGAGTCACCAGAGCCACTACAGTGTCCTTTCATAGCTCACTACTGTCACTTCACTCTAGTCTTCTCTTGAGTCTTCAGCAGCTACTTCTTCCACTTCCTCCAGCTCTTTTGCACTTGTATTCACCTCTTTTCAAGGTTAGAAAACTTTCCCAAAGTCACACATACATTCCACAGAACACATACAAAAGTATACAGAACAGTCTACAGAACAGTACCAGAACAGTTACAGTACAGAACAGAACAGAACAGAACATAAGCAGAAGCTCTACAGAAGACCTACAGAAGGTTACAGAAGGTCATCAAAACCACATAACTCACTTTCAAACCATTCCAAACTCTCACAAACCATTCAATAAACTTTCACAATATCTCAATCTTCATCAATCAATACTCCATCCCTCCTTACAGAAGACAATCAGAACAAAACAAAACAAAACAGAACAAAATAGAAGGTATACAGAACCAATCAGAACATCACAGAACCACCAATAAACATCGTGAACTTCCAAAACACCATCATTACCATCCAAAACACTCTCAAACCACTTTCAAACCAATCAATCATCTCATAAAATCAACCATTCAGCTCTCAAAAACAACAAAAATCAGCCAAAAAACAAGTCATTTCAACTCTCAACATGTTTATTTTTCACAATTTTCCATGTGAACCTGCCCTATTTTCACCGAAATTCCAGTTTGATTTGATAGCCGTGTTTTGCCAGCCTTCCCCCACTTTTTTCTTTTTCCTCCCCCCTTTTTCGACTGTTGAATTTTTAGTTAATAATTTTTCCACGCGTTTTTTAATTCATTTTTCGTATTTTTTACATGTGAACCCCTCCTAAATCCCCCGGAACTAAGTTTACATGTGACATCCTTGTGCAACCCCTTCCCTCACACATTTTTCCTTTTTTCAACCCTCTGTTCCGGTGAATCGATTTGTTGTTATTAATTTCCGACCTCGTTTTCGGGTGCCATTTTTCCATTTTTCCCATGTAAACGCATCCTATCTCAGTCAAAACTGTCTTTTGCCATGATAAGCTTATTGGCCACATTCTTCTTCACCTTTTTCCTTCTTTCCACCTTGCATTCCGGTGAGCGAATTTTTCGATATTAATCCCCGTATGTATTTTTGGGCCTATTTTTTTGTATTTTTCCCATGTGAACGCCCTCATTTTCCTCTGGACATCCCTTGTTACTTTTCCATTATTTTCTCCTCCTCTCTTGATCCATTTTTCCTTTTTACGGATTTTTGTTTCGACGACCGGTTTATGAGTTATTAATTTTTCTTTGTTTTTTCGTGTTCTCGCGTGCCTCGCCTTGAGCGTGAATGCATGCGTTTTCGTTTTCCCCAATCTCGAGCTACCCTCGTCACATCCGCAACTTGCGTGTCGACGTCCCCGCCCCGTTGGGTCCCACCACCGCAAATTTTTTTACCCCCGCCTCGCGCATGCGCGCGGGATGGGGGCGTGTCACCTTTCCCTCTCTTTTCTTTCTTTTAATTAATTAATTTATTTCTTAATTTTATTTATTTATTTATTTTTCGAAAAATTCCCCCCTAACGGACACCCCCCCGTCCCAACCAACTCCCCTCCCCTCTCTCTCTCTCTTCTTCTTCTTCTTCTTCTTCTTTTTCTTTCTCTCTCCTACCCCTCTTTCTCTCTCCCCGACCCTTCCTCACCTTCTCCCTCACCCTCACCCTCTCCCCTCCTCCTATGCCTCCCCTTCCTCCCACCCCCGCTCCATCTTCCTCCCTCCCCATCACCTCCTTCTCCACCCTCCATCCCCTCCTCCCCCCCATCTCCTCCTCCCCCTCCCTTCCCCTTCCTCGCTTCTTCCTCCCCCTCTACCTGCCCCCTCTGCCCCTCCCGCCGGGCGTCTTCCCCCCCTTCTCCCCCCTCGGCGTCTCCCTCCCAACGCCGCCCGCCGTCCGCTGCTCTGCCACCCGTTGTGAGCCGACCAGTCGCCTGCCGTGAGCCGCCCGCATCGCCGCCGTTCAACTCCGTGCGCCGCCCCGGCTTCCCTCCGTCTATCGTTGCCGGTTCGCCCGCGCCTCCGTCGCGCCTCCACCAGCGGCCTCCGCCCTCGCCGCCGCCACTCCCTCCCTCCCTCCCTCCCTCCCTCCCTCCCTCCTCCTCCTCCTCCTCCTCCTCCTCCTCCTCCTCCTCCTCCTCCTCCTCCTCCTCCTCCTTCCTCCATGTTAGTACAGGTAGATTAAACTAACCTAATCCTAATTAGGTTTAATTAATCCTAATTTAGTTCACCTAATCCTAATTAAGTTCACCCCACCCTGGTTAGGTTACCCCCCCTAGTTAGATTAACCCCCTAGTTAACTAACCCACCCTGGTTAGGTTACCCCCCAGTCACCTAACCCTAATCTAGTTAGACTAACCCCCCTTGGTTAACTAACCCCCTAGTTAGATGAACCCCCCTTGGTTAACTAACCCCCTAGTTAACTAACCCCCCTTAGGTTAGTCCCCACCTTAACCTAACTAACCCTAGGTTACTTAGTCTACCCTAGGTTAGTTAGAATCTGACTTAGTTTACTTACCTGATTTTGACTAACCCAGACTAACCTAGTTCTCTTTGACTAACATGACTTAACTTAGTCTGACTTACATGACTTACCCAGACTAATAGGACTTATCTGACTTGATTTGACCTTACTTACCCAACTGAGCTGATTTTCCTGATTTAACTGATTTAATTAATTTATAAATTCATTTCCACTCAGAAAAATTTTAAAAAAAATTCTAAAAATTCCCTTAGATTTTTATAAATTTTTGGAAATTTGTCACCTGCAAATTTCCACCCTTAAAATTTCAACAATTTAAATATTTGTCCATTTATTCCAAATTACCTTTCAAAAATACAGAAAATTCATTTAAAACTAGTAAAAAATACATTTTTTTTAAATTTCCAAAAAATTCCACCCATCCCCCTGACCTTTTTTCATTCATTTTTCACTTTAAAATGTTTTTATACACAGTATCCCTATTTAAAACTAATTTTTAAAAAAAACCAACAAACAAAACTTCACCATAAAAATCCCTATCTTATTTTCATACCCTAAATTATGGATATTTTCTAATTGGCTGCAATTTTCTTTTTCCTTCATCCCATATCCATCTTTAATTATTCTTCCTTTTGAAAAAAAAAAAGAAATACACAACCACATACAATTTATTAAAAAACAAATCTAGAAAACCACACATAATTCTAACCACCACACATAATACCCTAACATATCAAACAATAAATAAATAAATAAATAAAATTAAAAAATAAAAAAAAACATAATAATAACTCATCATACAATACTAAAAAAAAATCAAAAAAAAAATCAACACATCCACTAATGTGTTGTCTTTGTTGTTCCGTTAGTGGTCTTTACTTTTCTTTTAGTGGATTCATTCCTTTTGGGAGACTCTTCTGTGCGCCTTCCGGCCTTGCATACACACCCCTTTCAGGTGTTTATTTTATGTGCTTTATTTATTTTCATTTTTCCCTTAATCACAAATTAATTGCTAAAATGAATTATTTATTCACCCACATTTTTCATGCGCATTCGCGCTAAACACACCATTTCATAATAAAAATCAACCAGCCATTCATTTTGCACGCGTTACGTGTGCCTAAGAGGCACTTTAATTTATAATACAAATGAACCAGCCGTCACAAGAGCACGCGTTGGCAAAAAAGCTCTCTACATCACTCTTAATTTTTAATTAAGGAATTTGCATTTAGAGACCCAGTCTGGGCATCAAAGTCCGAGTTGCGTTAAAGCACCATTTCAACTTAATAAATTTGTAATTAACATTTTAAGAAGGAACCGCCGTTTTCTTATTAAGGTTTATAACCTAATAAAATGTCACCCATTGTTAATAATTTCTTAAAATGAACCCTTCATTAAAATATTTCCCCCTCACTGCACTTTTTTCCCTTTTTTAATAAACTTGCTTCATGGGATGGGCACGTAAAGGTCTATTAGTTGACATTGATGGTCAAGTTATGGTCCAGTCTTGATGGCCGTTTTTATGGTAGTCTGATTTGTCCATGTGTTACGATTACAGGTACGGAGTGTAGTTTTTTTTCTTTATTGCTTGATACAGGGATTTGGGTGCTTGCATGTTGCATCGCATGAAGCTTTCGGTCGCATATATGTAGAGGTCATGCCAAAATTTTTCCAGGATTTGTATTATCTGGGGTGGTACGTGGGTTAGTTACGTCTATGTTTATCTGAGTGTCCTTCTTTTGGATTGATTCCTTTTTGATAGCCCTTTGGTTGTTTTGCAGGCATTCCTTGTGACTGTCTGGGCTATGGTGTGTGTGTTTACCATCTGAATGGCGCCTCATGCTCCTCTCCCTATCCAGTATGTCCCACTGGTCAATAGGGATTACTCTTCCCTACTTACTTTTGAGCCTCTCACGAAGGCGGGACTTGCAATTTTTGTGGCTACCTCCTTTCCATTGCTTCCAGAGGATCCATCCATGTGTGATGAGTTTCTGGCCTCCTACAGCATGAAGACGAGACTGGTCCAGGGTACTTCCATGACTTTCATACCTCGAGGCTTAGGGAAGGCTCTGTCTCTTCTCTACAAAGGTGAACCCTTTGTTACAGCTCGCCAGCTATTCTCTAACGATGAGATTTTGAAGTTGTTACAAAAACAGACTAAGGAAATTCTGGATGTAAAGAAGGTGATCAACACTTCAGGAGTTTCCTTTTCCATGATCACTGATCCTGTGTGGAAGTTGGTCTATCAGTTCCTTCAAGATAGGTTTATGCCTGCAAAAATGCCGTCCCATTACTTGTCAAAAGAGCTCTTCGCAGCTTCAAGGATGGTGTTAAAAGGAGTAGCTATTGATTGGAGCACTTACCTACTCACTAAGATGGATCAACATTTTGTAAAAGTCACCAGGGGCAATGTTACAAATGTCACCTATGGATCCTACTTGTTTGCCTTCTTGACCTACTCAGGTTTACAGAAGAGTGTGCCTCCACCTCCTCCATTTGATCCCGTACCTCCTCCTCCACCTTCAGATGAGTCAGAACCAATTGATATAGAGGATCTAGATTCTCTGCCTCCCTTGGTCATATAGCGCAAACGCTTGAAGCGGGTAGCAGATAAAGCTCCTTCAGTTCTTCCTTCAGTGCCCATTCCTACTACCTCTGATAGTGATCTCCTTGCTTATCTCACATGTAACAACCTGTTCAGAGTACATAGAGAAGGTTCGACAGAACACAGCTTCTGCCTATGTACAGAGCACTAACCAACTGAGGGTGAATCTCTTAGCTCACCTTTCCAAAAATAATCCATTTGATTCCACCTTTTTTTATGCCTATCAGCGAAGATCTATCTTAGGTCCCTCTATTCCTACCCTACTGTATTACCAACAAATGGCTCACTGTTATGATACATATCTTTCTCTCTATCAAACCAATTCCACAGCCATCTTACCCCTTCTTTTCCAACCTCAATCTTTTCCTCAAATTCCCATATTTACATATTTCTCTTTTATCGAAGATAGAGTATTTTCCCCTTCTCCACCATGTCCTTCTCCATCCATTCATGTACCTTCTACCTTTCCTATTTATCAATTAACACCCTTCCTAAGTGATTCCCTAAAATTTTCAGCCACTCCTTCTTTAAACTATTCCTCCTTTTATGATTTTGCATACCCATCTCTTCATCCACTTTTACTTATTTCACTTCCATCTCCTGCAACTTCTATCTCTCAACCCCCTTAGTTGGTTAGTGAATATGACGGGTTTGATCAGCAGATTCCCAGAAGAAGGGGATGAAGTTCAAATGATTCTCTTACAGGACCTCAGATAAACTGGCCAATTATTCCAGGAGATTGGACAACTTCCAGTCAAGCATACCAGAACTATATTCATTTTGCTCACCAATATTCATAGTCTCTGGATCCTTCGGTGAGATTGACAGCTCATTTTGCTTGGTATCTAGCATACATTCATAGGCATTCCCATAATGATCAAAAGGCCATTCCAAAACTTTGTATGAATGTCAATGTGAACATTGACTCCCACCAGTTGGATGTCCTATATTTTCATGTCCTATGTCTCCCTAGCAGATACCTTGTCTTACTAGAAAGGATGTGCTGCTTGTAGTTTTTTCAAAATCCTCCCAAGATATTTGCAGATGAATCCTTCTCCATGGATCACTTCCAAAACCACCAAGCCTTTAAAAGGGATCATCTTCATTGATGCCTTTGCAATGTATTTTGGCAGATTTTTAATGATATATCTCTTTTTGGAGGTGTCATTCAGATGGTTGTGTTAGTGTTTGTGTATGTGTTGTCTTAATTGTATGTGATGAGTTCGTGTTGATTGCAAATAACTTGTTCGAGCGCTCTTTTAAAAAGATTGCTGGTGGATGGAAAGCCTGTGGTGGAAAGCTGAAGAGAACCTCTTATATCCTAATTTGTTATGGCTTTTAAATGATTAATCAAAGGAGTTATTGAATAATGAAGTTTTACTTTAGTAGTTTTTTCTCTCAGATACAGGTGATAAGTTGCGGTCATGTTTTGGCAAGATTATTGAAGATCTAACAGAAGACAAAATTGAGCTCTTTAGTGAACTTATATTATTCTTTTCCTTGGGTCGCGAGGACGCTTTCTTTCTAAGTGTGGGGATATGTTGAGAGTGGAAAAAGACTGAATTTTTGACTGATATTTATTATTTTTGAGGTCTGAATGATTGATTTTTTATGGGTTTAGAGTGATGTATGATTGTTAATGGGAGTATTTGAGAGTGTTTTGGATGATATTGATTATGTTTAGAAGTTCATGATGATTCTCAGTGGAGATATGAGGTTCTGTGATGTTCTGATAGGTTCTGATTGGTTCTGTATACCTTCTGTATAGCTTCTGTTTTGCTCTGATTGTCTTCTGTATGAAGCATGGATTGATGATTGATGAAGATTGAGATCTTTTGAAAGCTTATTGAATAGTTTTTGAGAGTTTGGAATGGTTTGAGTATGAGTTATGAGGTTTTGATGACCTTCTGTAACCTTCTGTAGATCCTCTATAGATCCTCTGTCTCTACTCTGTCTCTGTACTGTAACTGTACTATAGCTGTTCTGGTGATGTACTGTGACTGTTCTGTAGACCTTCTGTAGGTGTTCTGTAGAATGTATGTGTGACTTTGGGAAAGTTTTCTAACCTTTGGAGAGGATGAATCTAAGTTTAAAAGAGCTAAAACAAGTGGAAGAAATAGCTGTTGAAGACTGAAGAGAAGACTAAGTGACAGTGACAGTAGTGAGCTATGAAAAGACACTATAGTGCCTCTCGTGACTCTTCATATTAGACATACCTCTTGGGAGGTGCATCCACGACCTAATAAGGATTATTGAGGGCTATTATGAGAGCATTGTAGTGAGGAGAAGATGTACTATTGATAGTGAGAGAGAGAGAGAGTCAGAGATAGTCAATTCTATCAAAACAGTATACTTGTATATGAGAGATTGAGAGAGAGAACTATGAAGACATTGAAGATGAATATTATGTGATTGATTTCCATTCAAAGATGGTGTATTATTTTGTGTTCTTTGTTCTATTGAAGAATTCCATGAAGATATTGAAGATTATGGTTGATGCTATCAAATTCGTGGGAGATATTTACTATGATGCTGCGTGAAGAAGTGCTGTTTTCTTTGTTTTGATTATCAAAAGAATGAAATAAAAGCTTGTTGATGTTACAAGATAGATTTTCTTGCAAGAGAATTCCCTTTTCCTTGGTGTTCCTCTTGGGGCTCCAACATATTCCTAGAGCTACTCAAATGAAGACCACATAAAATCCATTTAAGACTGAAGTCTTTCCACCTTAGCCTAGAACAAAGTGCATAATGTGGCTTTTCTTTGAAGAACCACTAAGTCTGCAGGGGACAAGGAAGGAACTGGCTGCACAGGACTCTATGATGAAGAGCGAGACTGAGCCAACTGATCCTTAAGTTCCTGGATTTGAGCATTGCTCTGGTCTAAGATAGCTGTAGTGGAGATAAGCTTTTCTATTTAGGCACTTATCATAGCCTTCATCTCTTGAACCTCCTGCTGTAACCTATCCCTCTTCTTGTTACAGTAACAACTTGGGACTGAGGTTCTGCCAATTGATCTGTCAAAGCAGAGATTTCATCTTTCTTTGTATCCATGACCTTATTTTGTAGCTCCATTTGTATATAGAGGTCATAAAATTTCTCTTGTAAAAAAGCTAGCTTAGTATTAGCTTTATATAGCTCCTCCTTATACCGTTGAACTTCTTCATAAAAAGAAGAAGAAAGCTACTGAATGCAAGTAGTAAACTGAATGTTCAATTAAACTTTGGATATCCTTGCACAAAAAAAGAATGGCATCTCCTATTACTAGGCGTTGTACAGAAGGAATAGAAATGTTTAGCATACCATCCTTATGGGCTCTGAAAAGATTTGGCATTTGAAGAAAGGCAGGCAATGTGCTGCAAGATTGAGCAAGAATTGTAACTGGAACTGAAGGAGTAGGAACTATCACTGATTTAACAACTCGTTTCAGGCACTTTTTCTAAATGACTAGAGATGGGGGAGAATCATCATCCTCAATGATCACATCATGTAATGTGCTCGCCCCTTAAATTGCGGGACACGTCTTAGCAGTCCATCGAGAGATTAATCTAGAGGGCGCTGCCCGACACTCCCAAGGAATGTCATGGGGTTTGTCAACTAGGGTTTCTCGATTCTGCCTTGCAATGGAACTTATTCGATCGTTCCCACTACGATTGACTTGAAGTTTGGGTTCCTAGCCAACATTGTCTAAGGTCATAGTTCGACTTTCTCCTAACATTTCTCGTTAACATTTCCTTTGAGAAAAGCTCTCGGCTAACCAAGACCACCCTTCCATAGGATAGACCCATTGGTTACATCCACCAAGCTTCCCTCGAGGGTTGTTTTAGTTATCTAATTACCTACCACATTATGTTTGACATAAAAAGGCAGCTTCCTTAATTAACCCATTAATCGTAGGTACCTTTACGTAATTTAGGCCATAGACACGAAGGCAGGTTAAAACAAGATCAAACACTTCCTTAACGAATTAAAGTGTGTCTCCTACCCATACAGGAGAATTAAGTGCTCCTTTTTGCCTCTACAAAAAAATCCTTCCATCTTCCGGCAATAAAACCCGAAGGTTTATCCTTCCAAGATTTCGTCTTGTAACTAGTAGCGCCATCCTTCCTTAATTAATCCTTTTATGAATCCATCACAACTAAGGCAAAACGAGCCTATCATTTTCAATCAAGAAAATATCATTTTCTACATCAAGCAATCACTTTGCTTATAAACTACTTGTCCTTAGTAGGATCTCCTCTTACCAAGGCAACCAGCCAATTCACTTAGAAATATCATTTTGAAAACAACCAAGCATAAGCCTTGATCAACATTCCATTTAGAGGTAGCTTACTAGCCTAGCTTAAACTAGGAGAATATCCACTTCCAATAATCTAAGATAAGATTATTAAAAACGACTCACAAGCATGTGCGTTTAATCACTCAAATTCTTTTAAATCTCTCTTTCCCTTGGGTTTTATCCTAGGGTTCCAAGTTGTGAATCCTTGATTCTTTGCACGTCTTTTAACATACTTGGTAATCTTTAAAACACATTAAATATATTGCAAGACTTGTCATACATTTTTTCCATCCTCTCTTATTGTGATGCTATGCAGAATTTTGCCATCAAACTCATCTCCTATGCACAAGGGTCGTTTAATAAACCGACACAATCTACGATCCTTAACTCCCTTCACATTTAGTCGATGACTTTTTTAATCTCAATATGCATGTATTTGTGTGGCTTAAGTACATGAAAGCCTAAATTTCCATGCATTTGTGCATTTGCATGCTACGAACGGGAGTTATCATTTCATATGTTGATTGTAATCACGGGCGCCAATCATGAATCCTAGATAACTGTTCATGTACTATATTGGATGGAAGCCTATTATTTTATGTGAAATATTTAAAAAAAACCTATCATTTTATGTGTGTAAACCTGGGCTTGATTCGTGTGTGTTGCATTGGCTGCTCCGCTCGACCCTCCAGCATTATCAATGGCTTGGACACCTACGCTTCCCGCGACTTTCTTCTTGGGAGCCATTCGCCTCACGAAGATTGGGCAGACAGTCTAGTTCTTGACAGGTTTCGGGTAGATATGTTTGGTTGGGAAAGACCGTTGGACGGGTTTTGTTGGGTGACTTGTGGTGGTCACTCTCTTTCTCTCTCTTCTTCTTCTTCTTTTTCTCCTCTCCTTCTTTCTTTCACTCTCTCTTCTTCTTCTACCTTCCTACTCTCTTCTTCTTCTTCTCCTACTCTCCTACTCTCTCTCCCTCTCCTTCTCTTCTTCTCCTTTCCTCTACTCTCTCTCTCTCCTTCTCTTCTTTTCCTTCTCTCTTATTTTGCTACTCTCTCTCCTTCTCCCTCTTTTCCTTCCCTCTTATCTCTCTACTCTCTCTCTCCTTCTCTTCTTCCACTACTCTCTCCTTCTCCCCCTCTTCTCTCCCTTTTTCTTCTTCTCTTCTTCCTCTCCTTCTTTTTCTCCTCTCCTTCTTCTTCTTGTCTTCTTCTTCTCCTACTCTCTCTCTTCTCTCTCCCTCTCCTTCTTCTTTCCTTCTCCTTCTCTCCTCTTCTCTCTCTTCCTTCTTTTCTCTCTCTCCCTTCTTTCTTTCCTTCTTCTTCTTTTCTTCTCCTTCTCTTCTTCTCTCTCTCACTCTTCTCTCCTTCTCTTCTTCTCTCTCTTCCTTATTTTCTCTCTCTCCCTCCTTTCTTTCCTTCTCCTTCTCTTCTTCTCTCTCTCCCTCTTCTTCTCCTTCTTCCCTCTCTTCTCTCTCCCACTTCTCTTCTTCTTCCCTTCCTTCTCTTCTCCTTCCCTTCATTCTCTTCTCCTACTCTCTCTCCCTCTTCTTCTCCTTCTTCCCTCTCTTCTCTCTCCCACTTCTCTTCTTCCCTCCCTTCCTTCTCTTCCTTCTTCACAAGGTTCACAGGGGGAGGGCTGCTACTCGGACGCTCGGGGGGGGGGGGGGGGGGGGGGGATCCGCCAGCAGGGGGCTTTACTTGCGAACCAGGGGCCGCTGATGCAACACGTTGGGGGGGGGGGGCCTCGCAGCAACCGGGGGGGGATTCTGCAGACGGGGAGGAGGGACGAAGCCTTTATAGAGGGGGGTGCAGTGGTATGCCGCCACCTGGGCGGCATGCACCTCCCCTTCCTAACTCACTCCCTCTCTCTCTCTCTCTGTCCCGGACGTACTGTCGGGGGGGAGAGAGAGGGAAAAAAATTTAAAAAAATTAGGGGGGGAGGAAAGAAAAAGGAGACGTTACATCCTCTCCCCCTTAGAGGAATCGACATGTCCTCATCTTGAGAGAAACTGGGGAAGACAAATGTAATTGGGGCTTATAGCCAGTGGGTTATGGACCCACCACACTTTTGTTGTGCTACCCTAATTACTTAAATTCTTAAAATGACAACTTGTCACAACTTATAGAATGCAATAGGATTTATTCCAAGTACAAGACTTATTACCTCAAGTATATCTTCCTAGGGTATCAAGTCATCCTCAAAGGTTACAACAGGCTCCAAGCCTTCATCATCACGTGGCTCATAGTATGAGCCAAAAGTATAGTTTAGATGGCTTCGTTTGACCACACATTCCTGATTTTTAGAGTCCAACTCAAGACAATTTGTTTGGATGTATCCTAGTTCATTGCAATGGAAACATCAGCGGTTGGGGCATCTCTTACGGATGTGTCCTATCTCTCCGCACTTGTGGCACCTCTTGTCTTGATCCGGTGAGTCATCTTCATCATAGTTGCCTGATTTAAGTTCTTGATTAATTGGATTCGCTCGGAGTAATGCGTCTTGCAAGTCTGTTGGGCGCATTGATTCCAATCGAGTGTTTATGGGTGGATTCAACCCAGCACAGAACTTTGACACCTATTGTGTCATATCCATTGGGGTTGCATACTTTAGGAGTGAAATGAACTTTGAATAATAGGCTTCAAGGGATAATCCTAGCTGCTTCAAGTCGTAGAATTCATTCATCTTTTGTGTGCGGTAGGCAGGTGGCAGATACCTCCCTCTCACAGCTTCCTTAAGCTTATTCCAGGTGACGGTCCCCTCCGAGATCGCTTGGTCTCTACACCACTGTTTCCACCAAAGTCTTGCTTTGACTGTAAGCTTAAGTTTGGCGAGCATGGCTTGGTTAGCAAGTGCAGTTCCTGTTGCCTCAAAATAGTCCTCCATGGACTCAATCCAGATCTCAGCGTCAGCTTGAACAGTCCTTCCCTTGCCATCAAAGTCGGGTGGCTTAATTTGCTTGAGAAGGAACTTCTTCTCTTGCATGTCAGCATTCATGGGTGCAAAAGATCCCTGACAATCAAGCCATACCACTTAGGTTATTTAGGTTATGTCTACGATCCGATCATTAATCAATCATGCATCATTAAGAAGTTTTTCTCTGATATCAATTGTAATGTGCCCACCCCTTAAATTGCGGGACATGTCTTAGCAGCCCATCGAGAGATTAATCTAGAGGACGCTGCCCAAAACTCCCAAGGAATGTCACGGGGTTTGTCAACTAGGGTTTCTCAAGTCTGCCTCGCAAAGGAACTTATCCGGTCGTTCCCACTAGGATCGACCTGAAATTCGGGTTCCTAGCCAACATTGTCTAAGTTCATAGTCTGACTTTCTCCTAACATTTCTCGCTAACATTTCCTTTGAGGAAAGCTCTTGGCTAACCGAGACCACCCTTCCATAGGATAGAGCCATTGGTCACATTCATCATGCTTCCCTCAAGGGTTGTTTTAGTTATCTAATTACCTACGACATTATGTTTGACATAAAAAGGCAGCTTCCTTAATTAACCCGTTAATCACAAGTTCCTTTATGTAATTTAGGCCACAGCCACGAAGGCAGATTAAAACAAGATCAAACACTTCCTTAACTTATCTTCGGATTAATGTGTGTCTCCTGCCCATACAGGAGAATTAAGTGCTCCTTTCTGCCTTCGTAGAAAAATCCTTCCATCTTTCGGCAATAAAACCCGAAGGTTTATCCTTCCAAGATTCCGTCTTGTAACTAGTATCAAGGCCCCGAGATCCCATCTCAAGTCATGTAGAACACTTGTGTAGGGCCCAGAGGCATGGGGATTTACGGCCAGAGCCCCACTGACACCCAAGCGTCCTCCTACGCCAAGTGATTTCCTCAGAGAGACCTCTCGCAGTGGGTTCGGTCCACATTCTCGGCACTAATTCACCCCCTTGGTTAGGGTTTGGCAGTTCGTGGGGGGTAGCTAGTGCCATCCTTCCTTAATTAATCCTTTTATGAATCCATCAAAACTAAGGCAAAATGAGCCTATCATTTCCAATCAAGAAAATATCATTTTCTACATCAAGCAATCACTTTGCTTATAAATCACTTGTCCTTAGTAGGATCTCCTCTTACCAAGGCAACCAGCCAATTCACTTAGAAATATTCTTTTCAAAACAACCAAGCATAAGCCTTGATCAACATTCCATTTAGAGGCAGCTTACTAGCCTATCTTAAACTAGGAGGATATCCACTTCCAATAATCTAAGACAAGATTATTAAAAACGACTCACAAGCACATGCATTTAATCACTCAAATTCTTTTAAATCTCTCTTCCCCTTGGGTTTTATCTTAGGGTTCCAAGTTGTGAATCCTCGATTCTTTGCATGTCTTTTAACATACTTGGTAATCTTTAAAACACATTAAATATATTGCAAGACTTGTCATACATTCTTTCCGTCCTCTCTTATTGCGATGCTATGCAGAATTTTGCCATCAAACTTATCTATTGTGCACAAGGCTCGTTTAATAAACACAATCTACGATCCTTAACTCTCTTCACATTTAGTT
Source organism: Lygodium microphyllum (assembly GCF_053477565.2). Lineage (NCBI taxonomy): Eukaryota > Viridiplantae > Streptophyta > Polypodiopsida > Schizaeales > Lygodiaceae > Lygodium > Lygodium microphyllum. The sequence goes on along the minus strand of NC_141148.1, from coordinate 44,311,314 downwards.
GATGACTTTTTTAATCTTAATATGCATGTATTTGTGTGGCTTAAGTACATGAAAGCCTAAATTTCCATGCATTTGTGCATTTGCATGCTACAAACGGGAGTTATCATTTCATGTGCTTATTGTAATCACGGGCACGAACCATTAATCCTAGATAATTGTTCATGTACTAGATTGGGTGGAAGCCTATTATTTTATGTAAAATATTGAAAAAAAACCTATCATTTCATGTGTGTAAACCTGGGCTTGATTCATGTGCGTTGCGTTGGCTGCTCTGCTCGGCCCTCCAGCATTACTGGTGGCTTGGATGCCTACGCTTCCCGTGACTTTCTTCTTGGGAGCCATTCACCTCACGGAGATTGGGCAGTCCTTGACGGGTTTCGGGTAGATATGTTTGGTTAGGAAAGACCGCTGGACATGGTTCGTTGGGTGACTTGTGGTAGTTACTCTCTTTCTCTCTCTTCTTCTTTTTCTCCTCTCCTTCTTTCTTTCTCCCTCTCTTCTTCTTCTACCCTCCTACTCTCTTCTTCTTCTTCTCCTACTCTCATACTCTCTCTCCCTCTCCTTCTCTTCTTCTCCTTTTCTCTACTCTCTCTCTCCTTCTCTTCTTTTCCTTCTCTCTTATTTCGCTACTCTCTCTCCTTCTCCCTCTTTTCCTTCCCTCTTATCTCTCTACTCTCTCTCTCCTTCTCTTCTTCTACTACTCTCTCCTTCTCCCCCTCTTCTCTCCCTTTTTCTTCTTCTCTTCTTCCTCTCCTTCTTTTTCTCCTCTCCTTCTTCTTCTTGTCTTCTTCTTCTCCTACTCTTTCTCTTCTCTCTCCCTCTCCTTCTTATTTCCTTCTCCTTCTCTCCTCTTCTCTCTCTTCCTTCTTTTCTTTCTCTCCCTCCTTTCTTTCCTTCTCCTTCTTTTCTTCTCCTTCTCTTCTTCTCTCTCTCTCACTCTGCTCTCCTTCTTCTCTTCTTCTCTCTCTTCCTTCTTTTCTCTCTCTCCCTCCTTTCTTTCCTTCTCCTTTTCTTCTCCTTCTCTTCTTCTCTTTCTCCCTGTTCTTCTCCTTCTTCCCTCTCTTCTCTCTCCCACTTCTCTTCTTCTTCCCTTCCTTCTCTTCTCCTTCCCTTCGTTCTCTTCTCCTACTCTCTCTCCCTCTTCTTCTCCTTCTTCCCTCTTCTTCCCTCTCCCACTTCTCTTCTTCCCTCCCTCCCTTCTCCTCCTTCTTCACAAGGTTCACAGGGGAGGGCTGCTACTCGGATGCCGTGAGGGGGGGGGTGTAATCCGTCGCGGTCGGGGGGGCGCTTTACTCGTGAGCTAGGGGCCGCTAATGCAACAGGTTGGGGGGGGGATTCTACAGACAGGGAGGAGGGGCACAACCTTTATAGAGGGGGGGTGCAGTGGTACGCCCCCACCTGTGCGGCATGCACCTCCCCTTTCTAACTCGCTCCCTCTCTCTCTCTCCCCGATGTACTATCGGGGGGGAGAGAGAGGGAATTTTTTTAAAAAAAAATTAGGGGGCGAGGAAAGAAAAAGGAGATGTTACACATCATTATCTTCATGTGGAGAAGGAACCTCTCGAAGATCAACTCGAGATAAAGGGGCTTTCTTTGCAGGGGCATCATACATCAGGAATACATAAAGGTATGATCCAAATGTGACATTAGTAACATTTCCTCTAGTATCTTTAATGAAATGTTGATCCATCTTTGCCAGGAGATAGGTACTCCAATCAATGGTAATAACTTTGAGGACCATACGAGAAGTTGTAAACAACTTCTTAGAGAGGTAATGAGACGAGGTTTTGGCAGAGGGCATAAACCTATCTTGAAGAAATTGGCACAATTGCTTCCGTAGGGAATTGGAAATCAAAGAGACACTGACCCTAACGTGGTAATAATCTTCTTTGGATCCAAAACATCCGGAGTCTGCTTTTGAAATAGCTTTAAAATATCCTCATTGGAGAACAATCGGCAGACAGTAGGGAACGAATCCCCACGATATGGCAAAGAAAGATCATTCCCCAAACTCTTAGGCATCATAAGAATAGTGGTACCACGAACACGACCAAACCTCTTACTGTAAGAGGTTAAAAATTGATCATAGATGTCAGGATCATGTAGAACTAGCGATAAGGAAAGGCCTACAAATTTGGATAATCCCGCTTTAGCAATGTGGTTTGAATATAGCAACAAGGAATAATCATGCGACACCAAAGGCAGATACTAGATTAGGGGAGGGGTTCGAGGCACCATTTAGATGGTTTACACACACACACACACCCCACACATGCAGACAATCACAATGAATGCCTACAAAACAACAGGATAGGAATAGATAAGATATCGATCATAATAAACTCACATGACGTGATCGACTGATTAACCACCCCAAAAAGTCCACATCCTAAGAGAAATCTGGCATGACCTCTACACGTGCTACCGAAAGCTTCATGTGATACAGATAAACAGACAACTTGAATCCCTGTATTAGGCAGAAAAGAAAAAGAAAAATACATACCGTACCCTAACTTGTTATCATGAGCAAAATAAAAATATAAAATCACACAAGAACTTATCAAATCGACATGACACTCAAACTATTTGACCATCATCGACAAGAGGGACTAGACAAGACTCCATCATTTCCATTCCCATGAAGCAAGTTCATTAAAAAGGGAAATGTGTAGTGTAGGGAAAATAAATATAATGAAGGATTAATTTTAATAAATTTATTAATAATTTGTAAAATTTTATTAGATAATAAACCTTAAAAAGAAAACAACGGTTTCTTGTTATCATTTATTTAAAAATTATTAAGTTTGAAATGGTGCTTTTAGCATAACCTGAACTTTGGACCTTGACCGAGGATCTCTAAATGCAAATTTATTTATTAAAAATTAATTGTGTGTTTGACATCTTTTTGCGAGCGCATGCTTTTTGGTGATGGGCTGGTTCTTTTTTAATTAAAATTAAAATGTGTCTGTAGTGCACAAAGTGTGTGCTTAGTGAAGGATGGGTCAATTTTAATTTTTAACAAAACGTGTGTGTGGTGTGGATGCACGTGAAATGTGGTGATCATGATTCATTTTTAATAATTAATTGTGGATTTTGGGATAGCCAAAAAAAATATTAAAAGGGAATAAAAGTAATACCTGGGGGAGGTGTATGTAAACACAGTCTGAATGCACTATCAGTAATGAAGAGAATGCAACCACAATGTAATCTAACAAGAAAATCCAACGAGATGAAAAAGTTTTCCAATACTAATGAATTTGGATATGAATGTTGGATTAATATTTTCTCTTGTTTGTTTATTCAATAATGTGGGTTGAAAGTTAAGCATAAAGATCCAATAGATTTTTTAGAATTTTCTAGATTTTGTTTAGCCATTTTTAAAGTGGAAAAAGAAATTTTCAAAGAATTTACATGTTAAATAAGGGTTCCTTATTCAATTAATTATTCACAATTAATTTTGATAATTTCAGCATATGCAAGTAATCTAAAAATATGAAAAAAAGTGAGTACGATCTTTGGAAATTTCTTGATTTTTAAAACCATTTAAAAATATTTTTGGATATTTTTACATGAAATTAAAGGTTTTTAATTTTTTTCTAGTTTTTCTGGACGTTTTCGATTGAGGAAAATTTTGAAATTTTCCAAAAAATATTAAACTACTTCAGTAATTTTTTTTGAAAAGTTTAAATATTTTTTGGTATTTTATGGTTTTTATAGGTTTTTGTAAGTTTTTATGTGTTTTTTAAATTATTTTTGGATTTTGAGAGATTTAAAATTCAAAAAAATGTACCACGTTGGGTGTCAGCTGTGTGTGAACCAAAGCTAGCGCGTCACCCCACTAAAAAACCACACGCTGTCGCAGCGCGTAGGGTTGAAGGTCACCACAGGGGTTTGGCAAGAGAAGAATATATGGGGATTCAAGAGCTTAGACTTCGGAGATGGTAGAGATAAAAGAAGGGTTGAAGGTTTCAAGCCAAGTTCTTGAAGATAAGAGATAGCAGGGTGTAGGTAGATTCAAGGAGAGGAGTAGATGGAAGAGAAGGGGTTCGAAGAGATTGAAGATGTAGAAGATTACTCTCAAAAAGAATTAAAAAATATAGAAGAATACTAACAGAGATGAAGCCTGTCAGTTTCTTTCAACATTATGAGAAAATATAACTCTAATAGACAAAAACGTATACAAAATAATATCTTCCTCTATGCTGCTCAGGTCACCAATCCGATGCTTCCAATGGCTCCGAAAGGGGGGTTAAATACTAGGACACCTGGCTAGAATCCTGCCAAATTACTCCTTCATCTCCCACTTTCGGAGTGCTGTTCACTACTTGAAAACAACGATCGCATGTCGCGCGATTTCGCTAATCTCTTTTTTTTTACATAAAATCCTCTCAAATTGGCTGAAAGCTACATGCTTTCTTTTACATGTCCTCCTAATCTAGAAGTTATCTATAGTTTTATGGATTTTTACAAGAGATAATATCTAGAATATCAAAAATTGACTAAAAACTTGTCCAAAAAAATCTAATATTTTGAACCATGGACACTAATACTAATGTATAAAGTGGCATTGGCTCTCTAAATCTAAAAGGAAGCCACACTCAAGATTTTTTTTACACGGTGTGCGTGTAGCGGCACGACATTCACCCCCTCCTAATCTGCACATCCTCTGGCATGTGCCAAAGTCTTACGGATTTGAAGTGTTAGAAAAAGTATCTTCTGCCATGTCAATGTCTTCATCTTCTGCCTCTTCTTCTCCCTCTATGTCTTTATGCTCTTGAATTATATTCAAGTCTTCTAGCTCACATGTTGAACTTTCTCTTTGTTTGAAGAGCTTGATTCTTTTTCCAACTATGGGTATCTTCATGCTTGTTCCATCCAATTCCGCCAATGAATATGTGGCATTGTCATGAACAACCTTTACCACATATGGGCCAAACCAATGCTTTACCATCTTCTTAGAAGCACTGTATTGATTGTCTAGGCTGCTGTCATAGACAAGCACCCAATCATTTTCTTGAATTGCTCTTGGCCGAAGTCGACTTCGCTTATCAAATCTTCTTTTGTTCTTTAGTCTTGCTGTCTTTAGCTTCTCAATAACTGCTTGAATATCTTCAGGCCTTCTTTCTAGTGCAAAGTCAGCAACTCTTCTCTACGGATGCCTTCCTCCCAAGGTAGAAGACTCCATGTGAGAATATATTCTTCAATTGGCATAATTGGTTGTTGTCCATGCATAAGTTTAGCTGGCATATAGCCAGTCATTGAACTGTGAGTAGTCCGGTCAGCCCATAATGCAAAAGGTAGCATTTTAGGCCATTCTTTGATCTTTCCTCTGCAAGACTTTGCTAGAGCTTTGAGAATAGGTTGATGACCTCTCTCACTCTTTCCATTGCCTTCAGGGTTGTAGGATGAAGTTAAAGCCAACTTAATACCCAATTGAGCAAAGAAGTTGCGTGCCTCATCAACATCCAACTCTCCTCTATCTGCAGTTACTTTACCCACACATCCATATCTACAAAACACTTCTTCAAGCAAAAAATGACAAACAGCTTGAGTGGATTTGGTTGTTAAGGCTTTGCCTTCAACTTGATTGGTTAGATCCTCTCTTGCAAGCACTAAATATTGCATATTCCATATTCCTATAGGCATGGTTACAAGATCAATAACCCATCTATAATGTATAGACAAAGGTTAAGTTGGTTGTAACCCGTCTCAATGCTTGACGATAGAATACATTTGACACACATAACAGATTTCAACAAAATGTGCTATGTCTCTATACATGTTTTGCTACCAATATTTTTCTTTGACTTTACTAAAGGTTTCCCATATGCCTCTATGGCCAGCCCACAGGCTTTCATGAAATTCCTTCATTACCTGTTGTTGCAATCTTTTGTTACCTAAAACTCGGACAGGCGCTCATTTCTTCTTCTTTGCATGCTTCCATAGATGTCATTCTTTAAGAAAAAAGCCATAAGCTTTCCTCTTGATATGTTTGAACTCCTCATCAGTCCAAGTCTCCTTCTTCTTCATTGTGCTCAAATATTGGCCGATCTTTAGCCAATCTTCTTCATAATCTTCTTCAAGGAAATGAACTAGAACTTGAGCAATGCAATGAGCATGCTGGCTTCTAGTTGACCATCCTGTTGTTTTCAGCTTTGGACCAATATATGCAGTAACTGAAAATGTATTTTTAGTAGCCATGGAATGAAATTCAGCAAGTGTAGATTCTTCAGCTTCATCATATTCCATCAACTCTTCTTCATTGTCATATCTTGCACGTGATAGCATGTGAGCAACTGGATTCGCCTTTCCTGCAATATGCTTTAATTCGGGGTTGAGAGACTTAATATATGCAATCCATCTTAGCATAGCAATATCGGGTGTAGAGCAGTTGGCAATCATGCCCAAGAGTGGAAGACAATTAGTTTCTACCACTACGAAAGCACCTGTAAAGTATTCACAATCACACTTTAATGCTGTTACAACTCCCCACAATTCCCTTTTTACTTGTGCATACCTTCTTTGACGTTCATTCAAAACTTTTGCTCCAAAACGAATTGCATACCTGTTACCTTCAAGATCCTCTTGGCCAACAACCAATCCTATCCCAATGGGACTTGTATCCACAGTAAGGATGATGGGTTGACCATTTGAATAGTCAACCCTTTTGAGAGTGGGGGCTGAAATTAATAGCTTTTTTAGTTTACGCATAGTGAGATTATGCTCTTTATTCCAAGAGAATCTTTGGCCTTTTCTTAATCATTGATAAAGATTTTCGGCCACATGAGAAAAATGTGGTATCCATATGAGATAGAATACACATGCGCCAAGAAATCTTCTCACCTCTAAAACATTTGTGCATTTTTCTTGCATTTTGTTGATGGCATCTATCTTGATTGGAGAAGGTTTGCATCCATAGGGGCCACATAGATGACCAACCACTAGGACTTCTTCTACTCCAAAAATCGACTTAGATCTAGAAAGGGTAAGATGTACCTCTTCTATCCTTGTCAAAATCCTATCACAATCTTCAATATGGTTAACTACAAATGTCCTGCAACCATCTTTCTCAAGTTCCTCATTCTTTTTATTGAATTCACATCCCTTGATAGGTACATCATCAAGAAATGGAAGAGTAAGTTGTGGAATAAGGTCCCTTAAGACTTTGTGCATGGCATTCATCATATGGGCTACGGAGTTTGTTGCACCTTGTGGTAGAGTGCACATGCAGACCAATCCAAGAGGTGTCTTCATTGTGGTAATGTCTTGGCTTTCTAATGAAAGCTGAAATTGGTCATATCCTGAATATAGGTCTCCCACAGAATAAATTGCTCTACCTGCTTAAGCAAACTCATCAACAATTGGACCCGAACCAACATTTCAGATTGTGACATGATTGACAGGCTGTAGATCTTGAATGAATCGTAAAGATCCATTTTTCTTAGGCACAATAAAGCATCGGTTTGAGTAAGGTGCTGAAAAAGGTTCTAAAATCTTCATTCTGATCTTCTCATTTAGAAGTTCCAATAATTTGGGCAGATGCGCCCTTGGAATGGGAATGGGCTTGAGGTTCCAAGGCACATATGGGACCGTAAAAATGACCATAGGAACTACAATATTTGGATCCACATAGCCTATTTCACTTGGTTGAAAAGAAAAAGATTTTCCATGTTTCATTAGCATTTGCATAAAAGAGTGTTTTTTAGCCGGCGAAAGGAAAGAATTTTCACCTATTTTGAGCTCTTTTATACTTTCAGATGTGAACTTGTGACCAATGTTGGAAGGATCACGAAGACTTGGCTGATTTGCTGCCCTATCAATGAGCCCTTCACTTTCAGGAGGCAGTGGGACTACCATAGGTTTAAGTTTCTTATCCACTGTCTTGTATTTTGTCTCCACTTGTGCTTCAGTCTTGTTGAGTAAACCATTGTCTTCCTATTCAACAAATTCTTGAATTGTTTGATAAAAATCCAATGTACATACTTCTATGGACTGATTGTTAGCCTGATTTTCTGCATGAGCAGCTGCATATATTTCAGCCAATGTGTCAGTAGTAATTAGTAAAAAAAAAAAGCCCAAAATATCTTCATTTTCAACCATCATGTCATAAGTTTTTAGCTCCCTTTTTACATGACATGAATATTTTCTTTCAGCATTAGTCATGGCCGGAAGAGACTTATAACCCATACTATTGGCTGTACATACATATAAATTTGCTAGAGACAATTTCTGTTGCATGAGGAGGTTCAATCTTTTTACATGATGCACTACCATAGCCCCCCTTTATAGTAGTGTAGCCTGAAAACCCTTGAATTCTCGGGCATTAGGAGGCATAGGATAATCACGCAATCGATCTCTATTTCGATGATGGTTAACATAGACAGTAAGAAATTGGACAGCTCATTCATTATCCTTGCTTCGGATTCGAGCATAGGAAGAACCATCATCAAGAGCTTTTGTTTCCAAGCGCGCTTCAGAAATGTAAGGTTGCCCAAGAATGATAGGGTAACTACAAGAGTCTTGAACAAAAAAGTGAAAATGGTCTTTTATGTCTCCAATAGTTACCTGCACATTAGGACATGTAGCATATAACTCTCCAGAAGAGTTGTTTGCAGCTCTCATTCGCTAACCTGGATCAACATCTATGGGCCATCCGCCACTTTCATAGAGACTCCTTGCCATGACGTTTATCTCTGAGCCATGGTCTAAGAGTGCAATACATGGTATTTCTCTTTCTCCAATTTTGATGATTGTCTCCGTTGTTGCTCTTGCCCAATGCATATGGGAGCAGTGACTGCTTGGAATGAACCGAGCCTCTTCTTCCTCATGCATGTGCTATAGACGGCCTTCTTTTTTAGAGGTGGGTTGCCCAACTGGTTTGGACCAGCTAATCATTACATTTTCAGCTTTCACATCTTTAATTTTTTCATTCATGTTTTATTTATCTTCAGCTTCAATTGCTGCAATTAATTCTTTAACTGCTTCAAGTTGAATTCCTTGTGAAGTCATCTTCTCTTCATCCTACAAAAAAACTCGAAGAACTTGCAAAAAAGCATGCACTGTTTCTTCATCACCAACATATTGTCTTTTCTTTTTGATTACATTAATAATTACATCATGGAATTCACGTTTGGCAATTCCAAGAATTTCACCTAAGGTGAATTCAATTTTGCTTCCTAGAATTCATTCTTCTAGGACTCATTTGAGATCGGTTGTTGCAGATTCTATGTTAGACTGCAATTTGTAGCCTGGCTGCTTGCCTTTCTTCTTTTCTTTGGTCTTCTATGTTTGTGGTGCATCTTCCATCTCTTGATCTGGGGTTATATTTTCAGTAAGCTTTGGTTGTTCAGGTGTTCTTCCAGTTACCCGTTTTGGAGGGCCAGAAGAGGAAGGCCTTGGTTCATATTCTCTTCTTCTCTTTTCTTTGATCAAGACTTATTTATGATTGACGTCAGCCAAATGTGCAAAGGCAGAAAAAGAATCTACTGGTTCTTTCCAACCAATTATTCCTCGAATATACTGACTAGTGTTAGCCAAATCTTCTTTGGCTGCTTTACCACATTCCATTTGATCTAGTGCATGCATCCATACTTTAGATTGCACATTAGCTTTACATGCATTCAAACTTGATTTAATTGGCTCAATTTGCAGCCCATAGGTAGCTGCATCAATTATTGCATAGGCATTCTTTACAGCTAAATCTTCTAATCTTTTCTTCATTTCACCATTGCCAAAATTTGGCTCTAGTGGAAGACCAGTTTCAGCTGCATGAATTTTTCCGTCTTTCCAAAAGATGAGCTTCTGTGCTTCAGCCTCACGGAAGGCAGAACACTCCCTCTTGTCATGTTGTTGGTTGTCACACCAAATACAACGCCTCTTAAAGCATTCTCTCATGGGTCTTTGAGTTGATGCTCGTCCTCACTCTTCCACTTTGACATCCAACTTCTCTACTTTGGAACTAATTTCTATAAGATTCAGATGAAGGTCACACATGCTTTTAATAAGTTCATCCATTACATTATTTTTAGAAGGAATAGAAGAAGAAAGAGCTGGTTGATTAGTTAAAGGAATAGGGGATTTTGAAGGTGGAACAAGCTCCATCAATGGAGTTGTTGAAGTTGAAGTAGAGCCCAATCTTAGTCGCATCCGCTCTCTTCGAGAAATCATGTTAACTGCATCAGTAACATCTGTCCATGCAGTCTTGACTCCTGATTCGGAAGTAGCATCTTCTAGGCGATTAGCAAGCTTCTCTTGCAGAGTGGGATCTACAGCCTTAAGGAATAATTCAATCTTCTAACCTTCCATACTTTGTTGGTCTTCAGCATCAAGTTATCCAAATTTACTTTCAAACTCATGGTATAGAGCTGTTACAGCTAAACCTTTGTTAGGTTTTTCAACCCATTCAGTGAAACTTTTCTTCGTCACTAGGCTAGAGCCTTCTAAGAAGAATTCTTCGCATAGGGCTTTTTTTGAATGCAGCCCAATCCGCATCTTGTTGAAAAAGACCATGGATTCTTTCTTGAAGACCATGCTTGGCTAGTCTGGCAAAATAATGGCTCCATGCATGTTGTGGTACACCAAAGAAAATTATTTTTTCAACATATAAGTGAATAAAAACAGAGATATTTTGACCATTAAGTTGTTTTAATTCACGCCCAACTTCCTCTAGGGCCTTGATAGCTGTGGAATCAATCTTCTCTTCATCTTGCCTTTGTTGTTCTTGTTGTAACATTTGGACTTGTTGTTGTTAAGTCTGCTGTAGTATGCACACCAATTGTTGTAGAGTATCTCCCGAAGAATCCCCCATCTTGGAGTTCTCTTACGCCAACCTTCACGTCGGGTTCACCAATGTCGCAGTGCGTAGGGTTGAAGGTCACCATAGGGGTTTGGCAAGAGAAGATTGTATGGGGGTTCAAGAGCTTAGACTTCGGAGATGGTAGAGATAAAAGAAGGGTTGAAGGTTTCAAGCCAAGTTCTTGAAGATAAGGGACAGCAGGGTATAGGTAGATTCAAGGAGAGGAGTAGACGGAAGAGAAGGGGTTTGAAGAGATTGAAGATGTAGAAGAATACTCTAAAAAATAATTAGAAAATATAGAAGAATACTAACAGAGATGAAGCCTGTCAGTTTCTTTCACCATTATGAGAAAATATAACTCTAATAGAAAAAAACGTATACAAAATAATACCTTCCTCTATGCTACTTAGATCGTCAAATTGCGCATCCTTGTGCATGAACAACCATAATCACGAACATGCGTCATAAGATGTACAAAGCCTACACAGAAACAAGGCCTAAGAAGGCACACACACACACGACATAGAGGAAAAGTGGGGTCACGTTGGTGGGTGAAAATGAGCGACCAGGGACATGATGTTGCGTGAAGTTAAGTGGGGTAACACATGCAAATATCATTTTTTTGTCTTTCTAACACTTACCCGTAGCGAGAGTTGGGTTGATAAATGGAAATCCCAAGTGGTACTATGCATGTTCAACATGTGGTTGTGATATTTCAGTTTTGAAACATGCACATGATGCATGAAAAGAAGAATCTGTGTTCTCGCTTCTAATTTTGAGTCTCCGAGTGGAATTTTATGTGGCAAGGAGCATGTTTGCCATCTAGCAACCAAACTAAGGGGAAGGAAGGGGAAGCTTAGTAAAATAGGGGAAAAAGAAAAAACGTGAAGATTTTTTAAAAAGAAAAATAAGAAAAGAGAAGTATTCAACACAACACAACAATGTGAGAGATAGAGAGAGTGTGAAAGAGGGAGGGAGAAGAAGAATCTTGCAGGCTGAAGAAGGGAGAAATTTGAAGCTCAAAAGAAGAAGAACAAATTGTCAATGAGAGCGTGAGAGTGAGAATGAGAGAGGAACAAGATGGCAGGGCTGCTGAAGTCAATGGGCTGATGCGAGTTCTTAGTTTTCATATGATGGTAATAAGAGTCTTACTTTTGTCTTGTTTTCTTCTATTGCTTTGTGGGGCACAGAGTTCGCAAATAAGTTCTGATGTATGGATATGAGTGAAAGACAACATAGGGCTATTCTTCATCATGTTGAGAGTGATGTATGTTAGTTGTTGCGTGAGGCTTCTCGTCAGCAAAGAAGAATGGAAGTAAAGGATATATACATCTAAAACTGGGTATATGGCCAGGAACATGTGTTATGGGCAGATGTTGAATATATGGGTTCGAGTTAGGGGAAATCTAAAAGGATTTGCAACTAATAAAATAATGGATCAGAGTTCATAAAGTTTGAAGCTCTAGGAACTCTTCATCAATGCAAGATATGCTAAGATATATCTGCTGGTATGCTGAAATGACAATCTGAAGTCAAAGAATGTGTCTTTCCATTTGCAAGTTTGTGTTTTTGGAACAAAGTAGTTGTGTTGGTTGTATAGAGCATGCAAGAATTTAGGACTATAGACTGTGCAGAGCTATTTTAAGGTAGCAAATCAAGGAATTTGACTTTGAGTTGTTCCAAAGAGTTATAGATTGGAAAGAGAGCTACAACTTTCCTTTTTGAAGCTTGGTGATTTGAGATCTGGTTAGAAAGTTATGAATTGTTCTGTGTAATGCTCTATGAGGCAATTTCTATACTCTATGAGGACACAAGTGAATTCAGTAGCATCTATGTCACCAACTTGGTTTCCCATGAAAGGCATCATGATTTTCCATTGCCATATTAGTGCAAAATCTATTTTGATGGAGTAATGGAATGTCTTGAATAGTGAAATGCTTGTAGCCATTGAATTGGCATGAAAATTTGTAATATAAAGCTTTGATTACTTGTGTGTTTGGATTGAATTTATGTGTGCTCTGAGAATTGAAGAACAGAAAGGATCTATCATTGGTTTTACACTAATTGAGGCAACCACACTTTGTGGGACAGTTTGTTGCATGGGATTTCCATCCCTAAAAAATAGGAGTTGTGTGAATCTGAAAGCTCGTGTTGTCAAAGTCTTAGCCATGGTCGTTTCAGTGTCAAATTCTCTCTAAAAGTGGTAAAATCTGAGCTTGAAAGTTTGAATTGTTTAAGTGTTGAGTTGAAGTCTTAGTTACGAGTGAGTGATTAGGAATTTTTTATCATGTGTTCAATGGTGTTGTTTAAGTGTTGAAGTCTTAGTCACGAGTGAGTGATTAGGAATTTTTTATCATGTGTTCAATGGTGTTGTTTCGTGGGTTTTGTTGAGGGGGAATCCTCGGTCTTTATCCTATGGTGTTGTATTTGGGGTTGTTAGAGGCCAACTACCCAATTCACCTACCAACTCACGGAAGGTGGATGAAACACAAGGGCCAACAAATGTGGGGGTAAGGTGAGGGAAAAGGGGTGGAAGGGATTAGGAGTAGAGTGCTTGTGTGTTTTGTGTTGTTCCTTTTTTTCGTTCTCTTTTTTTTTGGGTGAATGGGATAAAAAGGTATAAATATATATATATATATATATATATATATATATATATATATATATATATATATATATATATATATATATATATATATATATATATATATATATATATATATATACATACATACATAGAGGAGGGGGGTGGGAGACTTTATGGTAGGTTCGTTTTTGTGAATTTAAATGAAAATTAATTGTAATGGTGGTTGCTGTTTTTTTTTAATTTTAATTTCAAAGGTAAAAATTTAAAAGGGAGAAGGGTTGGGCGTGTTACCTTGGGTGGGTTTGAGGGGGTGGGCACCTAGTGGGGGGTTGGGTGGGCACCACATGTGGGCCGGGGAGGGAAGAGGAGGGTGGGGAGGAGGGGGTGGAGAGGAGAGGAAAGGGTGGGGAGGAGAGGATGGAGGCACAGGTGCGTGGACAAGGGAGGAGGCGGAGCTGCGGTGCAGGGCCAAGGTGATGGCGATGACAAGGGCCAAGTGGCTCTTCTATGGTGAGAGGGTGGCAGTACAGCCAGGCGACGGCCTAGGCGAGACAACGGGTGACTGGGACAGCGTAACGTGCGGTAGGGCCCTGTAGGTGGCAAGCTGCAGTGAGGAACAAGCGACGGCCAAGGCAAGACAACAGGCGATAGAGGCGGTGTAACAGGCGGCCAAGGCACTACAGGCGCAGGCCATAGGGAGGAACGAGGTGACGATGGCTGAGGAGGAGGGGGAGGGAGCACGAGGGAGGAGGAGGAGGAGGAGGAGGAGGAGGAGGAGGGAGGGGAAAGAGGAGGGAGGGGGAGAGAATGTGTAGGGGAGGAGAGGGGGAAGGGGGGAGGGACGGTTGGTGAGAGGGGGAAAAGGGGGAGGTGGGAAGGGGCCCGAGGAAGGGAGGGCACATTAGGGGGATAGTAGGGGGCATCATGGTTGGGGTAGGGGCATTAAGGGCAGGGGGGAGGTAGGGTCACTAGGGGGTGGGGGGGTGGAGGGGGGGGGGGATTAGGGTGTAGGGAGGTGGTAACTAAGGGTGTTTTTTTAAAAAAATATTTGGAAATAAACGACCGCCAATGCCCTCGTCTCACGTGTCTACATAGGGCGAGGGTAAAAAAATTTGCGGTGCTGGAATTGAGAGGGCATGTGAGAACACGCCCAAGGGGAGGATGGTAGGATAGACATGTTGATGCACCTGAGAAGCCAAAATCAAGAATGTGTGCGTGCAAACACACGTAATTTAGAAACATAAAATCATAGAAAAATTAATTTCGAAAAATTTGGCCACCGAATGAAAATAAGGAAACAAGGAAAATTGTGTAGAATGACATGTTGGACAGGCTTGTCAGATGAGAACATTGTTCTGACAGGGATAGGACGCCTTCACATGGGAAAAACCAAAAAATCACACCCAAAATTAGAAATAAAAATTAATATGGAGAAATCCAGCAGTCGAAACCAGCAAAGTGAACATGAAAAATGTCTCAAGAAGATGTTAGAGGATATGTGAGGTTGAACGCAGTGCCAAGGATGGGAGAGCGTGTTCGCATGGGAAAAACGGTAAAAATACCAATGAAAACATAATCGAAAATTAATACGAAAAAATTTGTGAATCAAAATAGAGGGGAAAAAAAGGAAAAAATATCAATGGAAGTTCATGGACAGGTTTGTTAGGTCAAAATGCAATTTTGATGGCATTAGGGGGCATTCACATGGAAAAAACAAGATAAAGAAGCACAAAAATTCATGAAAATTTTAATAAAATAAAATTGATGGGTCAGATTAGGATGGGTAAAAAAGAAAAATCATGCAAGGGACCAAGACAGACATGTCTATTCAATCAAAATTAAAGTCCGAGGTGGTTAAGGTAGGTTCACATGGGAAAAATGGTCAAAAACATACATGAGAATTCTCAAAATTACGAAAACATTAATAACAGTCAAACTGTACATTGGAATGATGGGAAGTAAAAAGAAAAAATGTCCCAAGAAGGGTGCAGGTTAGGGCTATCACATCATAATGGTTTCTTAAAGAGAAAAATGCATGTTCACATGGAAACACATTAAATGGGCAAAAATTTCTTCAAAAATTAATAACTCATGATATGTGGCTTGAAAGAGGGGGATGTAAAAAGGAAAAATAGCCAATTCAAAGGGATTAATAGGGTTGTAAGGTTAGATTGTATTGTTGGTGAACATAGAATGCATTCACATGAAAAAGTGACAAAAAAAAGAAAAAAGGAAAATGATAGGGGGTTGTAAAAAGGAAAAATAGCCAGTTTACAGGGACAAACATGGCTATAAGGTCAAATTGTATTGCTGATGAACATAAAATGCATTCATATGGAAAAATGGCAAAACAAAGGAAAAAGGAAAATGGACAAGAAACAACCCTAAGGTGGGTTGAAAAGAGGATGGGTGGGTGGGGAAGGGACCCCATTAAGGTGGGGCTAGGACATGGTATACTCAAATCGTCTGATAGGGATGTTTCGATGAGGATATGCACATCGGATGCACACGGATACATTTTCACACTTAAGACCTTAATAGCTCAGATGATCAATGCAATAGGGTCCTAACACAGGATCATAACCCCTACTCATACGTCCCCACACTTAAAACATTTCTAACTCTTGAAATCAAAGGGGGTAAGGTTGAAAAACTTGGCCCGATTTGCAGATGATTGAGGAAAACAATCGCGGTCGCATGAAGGATTAGAGTCATCGGGGCAAGAGGTACCACAGATCACCATTTTACACTCGTCCAATGACAAGCACGGACCATGCAGCAACACCTAGGGATGTAGCTTTGTTAATGAAGTGTTGGTTAGGTTGTCGATGGCGAGGTATACAACACTCAATCTCAATAATCACTTGTGTTGAAATGATAGATCAGCCGCTCACCCCATGGCACACGTCACTCAAAGAATGACTGAAATCCATAGCTCACATCCAGTTTAGAAAGCGACAAAGGGAATGGTTTAGAGGGAGCATGCCAATGTGCATAGTTGATGGTGTATCTGTGCAACCCAACCCATTTGACATAGGTGTAAGAAGGAAGGCCAGGGAGCTTTATTGTACAATGCGCCAATGAGAATGAGGTGTAGAGTGATGGCAGAGGAGGCCTGTCCCGTGTGTGTGCATAGGGAAACAAGAACATACATGTCTCCAAGTGTCCGAACTTCCCTCAATCTACTCTATTGATGATTACAGGAGGGCAACCAAGTTCCTCACATCCCTTTGATTGAGTCCTCCCTACCACTCATGCAAAGGTTGTATGCCTTGTGCACAATTGATGGTGCAACAATGCATCCTGCCCTATGTCGGCATACGATGCAAAAAGGAAGACCGTGGAGCCTTATAGTGCCATGTATAGGAATAAATTAATGCTTTGTGCATTGAGAGGCCCATCCCATGCATGTAATACTCCACTCACACATCGCACCTCTTTGTTGGATATAAAAGGCAAGAATTGGTCACTCATCCCACCCTCTGTCTCTCACTCTATTAATGAATAAAGAGGGCATCCCATACTCATATCCCCATCCAGTTTAGAATGAAAGCTAACATCGCTCTAGATTTGTTGATGAAGATCGGCTTCGTCTGGTTGATGATGTCCATGTTGTCAGATCATTTGGGGTCAAAATTCTATTGTGGGGGTAAGAGATAGTAGGTTGAAGGGAGATTCAAGGACTGGAGTAGATGGAAGAGAAGGGTTTGAAATAAATAGGAGACATAGAAGAATACTCACAAAGATGAAGCCTATCAGTTTATTTCAACATTATGGGGAGATAAAACTCTTGTAGATAAAAACGTGTATAAAATAATACCTTCCTCTACGCTACTGAGATCGCCAATTTGATGCTTCCATTGGCTCCGAAAGGGGGGTAAAATAGCAGGACACCTGTGTGACTTCAGCCAGATCACTCCATCTCCCACTTCGGAGTGCTATTTACTGCCTGAAAACATCAATTGCGACGCATGCGATTTCACCAATCTCTCTTTTTACATAAAATCCTCTCAAAATGACTGAAAGCTACATGCTTTCTTTTACATGTCATCCTAATCTAGAAGTTGTCTACAATTTTATATGGATTTTTACAAGAGATAATATCTATATTATCAAAAATTGGCTAAAACTTATCAAAAAGTCTAATGTTTTTGAACCATGGACACTAACACTAATGTCTAAAATGGCATTGGCTCTCTAGATTAATAAGAAATCTACACTTTAGAGTTTTTCACATGGTGTGCATGTAGCAACATGACATCCACCCCCTCCTAACCTGCACATCCTATGGCATGTGCCAAAGTCTTACGAATCTATAGTGTTAGAAGAAGTATCCTCTGCCATGTCAATGTCTTTATCTTTTACCTCTTATTCTTCATCCATATTCTTATGTTCATGCTCAGCAAACTCTTGAATGACTTCATACATCTCTAAAGTGTCAACATAAATAACCTCTTTTTTTGCCCCGTTTTCAACATTAATTGCTGCAAAAATTTGAGCCACTGTATCAACATCAACTAGCCCTAAAAATAGCCCTGAAATATCTTCATTTTCAGCCATCAAACCATATATTTTCAACTCTTTTTCAGTCCATCTTACATATTTCTTTTCAGCCCTGCACATGGCTAAAACATTCTTAAAACTGCCAAGACTACATGCTGTCCATTTGTGCAATCCAGACACAAACACAGCTTTCCCCTTTCTTGGAGGCATAATTATCTTCCTAGAGGCACTACCATAGCCTCCACTTATGGCAGTGATGTATAAAAACCCTTAAAATATCGTGCATTAGGTAGCAAAGGATTATCCTGCAACCTATCCCGATTGCGGGGATGATTCACACAAATAGTAAGAAACTGTACTGTCTTTGTATTGTCTTTACTTCGAACCCGAGCATATGAAGAACTGTCATCTAAGGCTTTTCTTTCCAGCCTTGATTCCAAATTACAGGGCTGCCCCAAAATCACAAGATAACTATCAAACTATCATGGTTTGGCACCCTTCTCCTTCTTCTTTGCCTATAGTGGCAGTGGTGGCAGAGGCGGTGACGAGCTCTCTCTCTCTCTCTCTCTCTCTCTCTCTCTCTCTCTCTCTCTCTCAAAGCTTTGGCCTCTCTTGCTCTCTCTTTCATTCTCTTTCACAAATTCTTTTGACAAATGTGCTTGAGTTTTTTGTGCTTTTTTTAAATCTCAGAGCAATGTCACTATTTGCATCGCTATCTAAATTGCTATTAGCATTGCCAATTTACGACAAAAATTAGTGATGCTAAAAGCGATGCTTATAGCAACACTACTAGTGACACCAATTATTTTTGTCAAATCGACCATTGCTGTTAGCCCATTCCCTTGTAGTGAACCTCCATCATATGCTCATTTGTTTATCTTTGGATGTGAGAAATTTTCCAATGTTTTCAAGGATAAATACAATAAGCTAGATCCTAAATCAATGAAATGCATCTTTCTTGGTTACAAGGATATAAGTGAGATAGGTTATCCTCTATGAGATCCACAAGCTAAGAAGGTTATTTGTAGCCATGATGTTGTTTTCCATGAGGAGAAGATGCATAAGCAACATGAGTAAGTAGTTGAGGTATGCAAAGTGATATTTCAAGAGGGGCCTCTTGTTATCATACAACCAACTAGACAACCTACAATTGATATTCTGATGGTCCATGATAATGATGTTGGAAAGAATGTACAAGCCCCATAGCTTGTTTTGTGATGGTCTACTAGAGATAGATGTCAATCTGATCGACTTGCATCCTCCATGGACTATGTTATGATAATAGGTACTAGTGAGTATCTTACCTATCATAAGACCATGCACAAAGGTAATATTCACTCTTTGGAGAGAGACATGAAATAAAAGGTATGACTCATTGTATAATATATATATATGTGGGATTCTATTTATTTGGCTAGTGAAAAGTATGCTCTGCCATGCAAGTGGATATACAAGCTGAAGATATCCATGGACATCCCAAGATAGCATATAAGGTTAGATTGGTTGCAAAAGGTTTTAAGGAAGATCGTGTTATTGAATTTGATGAGGTATTATCTCTTGTGGTCAAGATGACTACTCTATGCTTTGTATTGGCTTCGGTTACGTAGTTAGATTTGTACCTCTATCAGATGGATATAGATACAACTTTCTTATATGGAGACATTCATGATGAGATTTATATGTAGCAGTCTAAGAGCTTTGAGTAAAAAGAAAAGAAACACCTAGTATACAAGTTTAGAAAAAGAGTCTTTATTGCCTTAACTAGGCACCTAGAGAATGATACCATAAGTTTGATGCTTTCATTCATTAACAGGGATATACACATTGTGATGTGGATCTATATCTCTACATGAAGATGGTTCGTAATGGTAGCCTAATTATCTTGGTACTTTATGTGGATGATATATTGATTACTAGGAGAGCTTATAATGAGTTGGATGCCTTGAAAATTTTTCTCAAGAAGAGCTTTGAGATGAATGACATGGGATATGACTCACATAATCTTAACATGTGTATCATGCATGATCTCTCTAAGGGGCTCCTTTACTTGTTATAGAGAGACTATACACAAAAGGTTCTTGAGCACTTTCATATGTAGGATGTTAAGCCCATTAATCTTCATTTACCTTCCCATGTGAAGGTCAGTCTCATCAGGAATATTATCCCTAGTTTAGATGAGAAAAAGGTGGATAAGGCCAAGACCCCTTATGCATCCATAATGGGTGGTTTGATGTATGCCATAATAGCCACTCATCCAAGTCATAGCATTTGTAGTGGTTGTGGTACACTATATGGCTACACCTTGCCATAGTAACATTGAGACAACTTGAAGGGTTTTATGAGATATTTGAAAGGAATTGTAGATTTGAGCATTTTCTATAGTGGTCAAAATACTATAGTCATGGGCTATACTGACTTTGACTATGTAGGATATGTCGATTGTAGGAAGTCCACCTTTGGATATGTCTTCGCCTTTGCTAGAGGTACTATTTCTTTGATGTCCAAGATGTACAAATGCATGGCCTTATCTACTACTAAGATAGAGTATGTTGTAGCCACATTGAGGCTTGTAAGAAGGCCATATGGTTAGGTCATTTAGACCTTGGCATTATTATTACTCCTACACTGCATTTAGATTCTATGAGTTCCATTTAGTTGTTCAAGAATCTAGGTGGACAAGTCTATTGAGCTTATTGTCAATTCCTCATCCTATTGTAGTTTATGTGCATTTGAACTTTATTACTTTTTTCTTGTTTTCTCATTACTAGAGATACATTTTTCTTTAAGTGGGAGGTTGTTGGGGGTAAAGGCATATGTGCCTATACCGCCCTATATTTACTTCACACACCATTACCATACACTTGTACATTGCAACAAGTGGTGGATATTCATCATTTTTACTTTATTCTTTATTCTTTCAGTGAATATTGAATAAGGGAAGGCGAGTCACACATTGTGATTATTGGAATTTTCACATGTAGTATGTCTCTCTCTTGCTTTCTTGCTCTATTCACCATAGCTCTTACTTTACTCTTGCCTTCACTTGTGTGCTTTAACTCAGGATCCACCTTTCAATCCTTATCCTTGGTATATGGAAAACCAAAATCATAATTCTATAATATAGCTACCCACTTGCATTGCTTTGGAGTGAGGTTTGACTCGGATAAAAAATGATCCTATTATCACTTTTCACCTTGAATCGACTACCATACAAATACTAATGCCACTTCTTGATGGCATGAAGAATGGCAAGCATTTCTTGGTCATAAAAATACATTACCATCTCCTTATCATTTAGCTTGTAGCTCTCAAAGGTATTATCCCATACTTCTATAATAAAACTACTCCAATGCCTCGACCACTAGCATTACATTAGATAGTGAATTATTTGTAAAAGTCAAGATAAATAAGGTTAAGGATAGGGAGTAAGATAATAAAATCTTTCAGTTGATTAAAACTTTGATCATCTATGGCATCCTAGAAGCAAGCTTCTTTCTTTACCCCTTTTTGAAAGAGAGACCATAATAGTTTCATAAAGGCAGATAAATCTCCTATAAAATGAAGAAAGACCAAGAACTCTACAAAGAGATGTAGTAGTAGTGGGTGTAGGCTAATCTTTAGTACATTGCATCTTTTTGGGGTTAGCTTGAATTTCATTTTCACTAACAATGTGTCCTAGATATTCCACCTCAGTCTCTGCATGAATGAACACTTAGTCTTCTTAGCAAATAAGCTATGATGTCTCAAGGCATCAAATGCATTCCTTACATGTGCCAAATGGTCCTACAATGCTTTGTTGTAGATGAGTATATTATCAAAGAATACTAGCACAAAGTGAAAGAGAAAATGATGTAAAATCTCATTAATGAGACTTTGAAAGATAGCTAGGGCATTTGCAATCCAAATGGAATGAATAAAAATGATAGAGGCCATGAACTGTCCTGAAAGCTATAATGTACCTCACTGAGGATTTCTTAATGACACGATTTAGTAGCTTATCAAGAAATTGTCTTAAGAAACACTACTCGATACTCATTGGAATAACACTGAATTTTGTTACATAGGCTCTCTTGAGTCCACTACTCGATACTCATTAGAATAACACTAAATTTGTTACATAGGCTCTCTTGAGTCCACTTCCCAATGGAAGGTTCTAGTTGTAGTCCAAAAGGATTGACTTCTGTCTCCCTCTCTCTCTCTGTCACACTCTCTCTCTTTCTCTCTCTCACCCTCTCACCCTCTCTCTCTCTCTCTCTCTCTCTCTCTCTCTACCTATGCAGTATCGATCCCTCCTTTTATTCCCATGGGGGGGATTTTAGTGGGAGAAAAGTGTTATTATGGAGGGGAAAGAGATAGTGGGGGGAAAGAGATAGTGGGAGAAGAGTGTTATTATGGAGGGGAAAGAGAGAGAGATAGTGGGGGGGAGAGAGGTGGAATTTTGTCGCTTTCCCAGGGGTTTTATAGGGGAGAGGAGTATTATTGGGAGGGGGGAGGGGAACATGGGAAGAAGGTGGAGTGGTGGATGAAGTGAGGTGACCACCACCTGTTTTGCATGGCGGCGGGGGGCTCGCAACCCCCCAGTTGGCCGCGATGGTTGTGCTGGCCTCGTTGACATCACCTTCTGGAGTCATCTACTCCTTCTCCCTCTCGTCATCATTGTCATTGATCATGCCGTCTTCTTATTACATGTTAGCTTCTACTTGGTCACCATCTCCCTCGTCATCTACTCCTACTTCGTTAGCTTTGCCTGCTCCTCCCCAACGTCATCCCTCTTCTCCCCCTCCCCCTGCCACTTGTCAGTGACGACGGGGGGAGGGGGGGAAGGGTAAAAAAAATTCAAATTATTTTAATGAAAAATAGGGGGGTTCCTATGCAGGACGAGATGGGATATTATAAGCTTCTTTGAATTATCTCCTGATACAAGTTCGTTACATGCCTTTAATTCATAACATAAAAATAGAGTTAACCAATTCCTTCTTAATAGTTCCTTTCAAAAAAATGACTTTCTACAATGTTTTCTATTTGAAGATATTATTTCTCTCCAATTTCCATTCCCCTAACTAGTATTGGAACTTCAAGATTCAGTCTGGAAATCAAAGGGTAGTTGGCAATTCGTAAGAGCTTAAGGAGTTTATGACCAAAGCCCCCTGGTACCCTCACCTCCTCCTGTTGACTAGAGTTCCCTACGACGAGACCTGTCGCGTCATGATTGGTCTATACTCCCTAAAACGTGAAACCAAAAGAGAAAACCCCTTAGAGTAGGTTTTATTCATGTTGGTCTTAGGGAGGTCTAGTGCCATTAAGAACACTGCCTCAGTTCAGTGTTCTGTGCTCACCTGAATACTGTCTTAGTTGGCGATCTGTACTACTCAATCATCCATCTTTTAGCCTGATGATTCTAGAAAAGATCAATACCTAACTTACAATCAAAAAAATCTTATTTTGAATGCATTACTTTTAACAACTTTATTTCCAAGACAAATCTTTTCTTTCCAAAAATAATAACATCAAGGCAAAATTCAGCATAAGTGGCAATATTAGTGTAAGTGGAAATACCTTCCAATAGTCTTCATGTGGGATCTAGTTGGATTGAATATAAACAAGAATTTTATTCTTGAGAACAACTCCCTTGGAGTTTCATGGGTCCTTGCCCATGATAAGAGAATTATTGGTTAGTTTTATTATGAAAAGTTTTTTTTTTGACAATTCCATCACAAGATCTTTTAGATACCAAAAATTAGTGTCCATGATTACCCATCAGAGGTTTCGTTTGATCAACATAAATAAAAAATATTAAATCTTTTAGGGACACAGTATCTTCCTTGTGCTCACTTAGGTTCATCTTGTACGAAACCAAGTTTGGAATTTGCAGTTAAGAATTCCTTTAAAAGATTATATGTAGAAAATGAAAAAAAATCTTATTTTATGACTGCAACTTTTGTTTGCCAATTCATGGGATGATGCCCTACTAGTTGCCTTTATTTTAAAAATATAGTACTTGGAGATCCATGATGGGTACTTTGTTGATGATGGTATTCACAGCTTCATTTGTAACCCCAATACTCGTCATTCTGTCTATAATGATTGTATCTGTAGCGTTATTGGCAGCCCTTGCCTCCACCACCTTCGTAACTTTCTTCTTCAGGGCCATGGTATCTAATCGCAAGATTGAAAAGGGGAGTTTAGAAAAGGAGCTTAGGGGTACTTAGATTGACGAAATTTTGATTGATGGGGGAAGGTGATCACTAAGAATTTAGAAAAGTCAAGAGAAGAGTCTTGATTCCATAGAGAAATAGGATAGAAGGAATGGAAAATTTGATTCCAAGAGTTCACGGAATATCCTCCTTGTCTCGTGATGAGGGTTCCCATCCTTGTGCTTCTCTTGCCCCTCTTCCTCTTGCTTTATACTCCTGAGAAGGGCCTCTCCTCTCTTGCTCGGACTCCCCTCAATGGCTCCTCATGCCTCATATTTATAGCTAAATTGAAAAATAAGGGTTGTGGCCAAGAAGAAGAACTCTTGGGTATCTTGGAAAATCAGCAATCTAGAAGCTTTCAAGATGCAATCTGATGCTCACAATTTGATCTTTGAGGTCTAGAGAGGTTGCCAGAGATTCCATGATGGATTCGCCTGGCTCTCGGATGATCTTGCTTCAATCCAAGCCTCTCGTCAAACTGAGAAGAGGGGGAGATTGCTAGAGTTAACTACTGAATTACAGAAGGAGAACTCAAGATTTTTCATTCAATAAACAAGAATTCCAAAATTGGGGGGTCAAAGCACCGTTTTTTTCAATGAAAAAAGGGGGGAGGGGCAGGCCCGTTCGTTGACGTCTTCTTCTCCTTCTTCTTTATTTTCATAAGCTTTTAAGCCTTAAAGCTTAAAGCTTTGTGATTTGTCTTGTTTTATTAAGTATTAAATGGGTTTGGTCAAATTTGACTAATGGCCCATGACTCAGGTTCACGTGATAACTTCTGTGATAGATGGCTAGAGTCCTTATCAATCCGAGAAAATGTTGGGTTACAAACCTTCGACCATTTTGCTCGAGACCTTCTCTATTTAATGGTTTAGAGTTCTTCAAGTCCATTTTGCGAGAAGTCAGGAAGATTTTAAATTAAAGTTGAGATATCACATCCTCTCCCCCTTAGAGGAATCGAGATGTCCTCATCTCGAATGAAACTGGGGATAGTGGTTACATAGTGATTTCTAGTCAATCCAAGTGGCATCCTCTTCAGGGTAGTCTTTCCACAGGACGAGATACTCTCTAAGGGTTTTTCTTCCTAGAGTTTTCTCTCACATGTCAAGTATCTTTTCTGGTTGAAGTTCGAGGACTCCTTGACTTGGCATTATAATTTGTTGGTCGTTAAGTACATGGTCGAGGCTAGGAACATATGCTTTCAATAGACTGACATGAAATAGATTATGTACTTTCAAGTTATTAGGGATTTGCAGCTTGTAGGCAAAAAAAAAAAAAAAAAACATGGCTCATGGCTCATGGCTTTTTTTTTTTTTTTTTTTTTTTTTTTTTTTTTTTTTTTTTTTTTTTTTTTTTTTTTTTTTTTTTTTTTTTTTTTTTTTTTTTTTTTTTTTTTTTTTTTTTATAATTGTCAACTGCTGCACAGCCCCAAATTGATCCTTGGTGGCTTGAATATCTTGTCTTATAGCTTTCACTTTTGTTAATCCATTTCTTCCAGCATTCTCCTAGATGCTTCTACCCATAGGGTAAGATCGGAAAAATTTAATGGTGTAAGACAACCTTGCCCATCTAGTGTAGCTTTCACTTTTGCTGATCCATTTCTTCCATCATTCTCCTAGATGCTTCTACCCATAGGGTAGGATCAGAAAAATTCAATGGTGTAAGACAACCTTGCCCATATTATGCCTGAAAGGGAGTCATTTGGATACTTTGATGGTATGATGCATTGTAGACAAATTCAACTAAGGGTAGCTATTGGATCCACCGTTTGGGTTCCCTATTACAATAAGCTTGTAGTATGTCCTCAATAACTTGGTTGACCCACTCTATTTGACCATCGATTTGGGGATGATAAGCAGTACTAAACCAAAGTTGGGTTCCAAGAGCTTCTAACAAACTCTTCCAAATTTTGAGGTGAAGAGAGAATCGTGGTCATTGATGATTCTTTGGGGTAATCCATGTAATCTAAAAATTTCCTTAATGAAAAGCCTGGCAATATCAAAAGCCTTGTAATTGGTTTTTACAGGAATAAGGTTTGTGAATTTTGTTAACATATCACAATGACTACCATTATGGAGTTATATTCTCATTGTACCGTGGGTAATCCAACTATGAAGTCTATGATGATATACTCCCATTTCATTTGAGAGATGTCAAGTGACTAGAGCTTTCCTGGTAATTTGATACATTCAGCCTTAATTCGTTGGCGGTTTAGGCATTTGGTGACACACTTGAGTACATCACCCTTGAGACTTTTGCAATAGAAGCTTCTTCTAATTGTACTAAGAGTTTTAGCATAACTAGGATGACCCAAAAATGGAGAATCATGAGCTTCCTAGCGTATTTTCATTTTGAGTTCCTAACTTGTAGGAATACATAGTCTTGTCCTATAATAGGAAAGCTCCTCATTTATAGAAAAATCTTGATATTTAGTCTTGAGTTTTGGATTTGAGTCCTTGGTGGAAATTTCTCTTAACAATCTCTGATAGCTTGGTGTCTCTTCCTTAGCCATTTCTATGAGAGTATTATTGGGCATGGAAATCATTGTAGCAAGAGTTCTAGCCCTAGAGGGTTCCTCTTGGATTAGAGCATTAAGAAATGATTTATGGATTAGGGCATGTGCAATCACATTCCCCTTGCTTGGTCTATATTTTATTTCAAAGTCAAATTCTTGCAAGGTCTTGATCCATCAGCACTGTCTCATATTGAGATCTGGTTGAGTAAAAATCCACTTTATGATTTTATGATTAGTGACTAGAGAAAACCTATTACCAAGCAGGTAATGTCTCCATAATTTAAAGGCATGAATTGCAGCAAGTAATTCTAGATCATGTGTGGCATAGTTTCTTTCGTGGATCTTTAATTTTCTTAAAGCATAGGCTACTAGATGTCCTTCTCGTATAAGTATGCAACCCAAAGCAAGAGAGCTTGTGTTAATTATGACTTTGAATTCTAAGGTCAGATAGCCTTAAGATAGGGGTGGTTACCAAACTCTGCTTAAGATTCTCAAAGCTAGATTATTCAGTGGACATCCATGTAATGGAGACTTGCTGTTTGAGAAGGTCGGTGAGAGGCACAACGATTGAGGTATAGTCTTTAATGAAGACTTTATACCAACCCATTAGCCCTAGAAAGCTTTGCACTTCCTTGACCATTGTCGAGGGTGGCCAGTCTTGTACATCTCAGACCTTGGCAGGATCCACTAAAATGCCATCTGTCGATACTATGAATCTTAGATATTCAATTTGCTTCTTGAAGAAGGCACATTTCTTCTTTTTAGCATACAGTTTGTGGGTGCTCATTATTTCAAAAACCATTTGTAGCTGTGGTCCATGGTCTTCTTCATTCTTGGAATATGTTAAGATATCATCAAAGAAGATGAGAATGAAGTCGTCAAGGTAGGGTTGGAAAATATCTTGCATCAACTTGTTGAAGGTGGCAGGAGCATTTGCTAACCCAAATTACATCACAATAAACTCATAATGACCGTACCTTATGTTAAAAGCAATTTTAGAGATATCTTCCTCCCTAATTGTTATTTGGTAATATCCTAATCTGAGATCAATCTTTGAAAAGACCTTTGCTCCCTGGAGTCTGTCAAGCAACTCATCTATCCTGGGAATATGATATTTGTTTTTCATTGTCAGTTGATTTAATCCATGATAATCAATACAAAGGTGGAGTGTTCCATCTTTATTTTTTTGAAATAAAACCAGGCTACCCGATAGTGAATTACTTGGTCGGATGTATCTATGGTCTAATAGTTGCTTGAGTTGTTCTTTTAGCTCAATGGCTTCAAGAATGGACAATTTGTAGGGCCATTTTGGTAGCGTAGGCAGCGCTTGGAATGAGTTGAATCTTGTGATCTGCTTCCCTTGCTAATGGAAGCTCTATTAGGTCTTTTGGAAAAACATCTGCATATTGTTTTAGCCAAGATGGTTGATCCTTGGCTTCACTATCCTAGTCAGCTGGGTTGAGTTTAATTAGATAGACGGGTAATATTTCTTCAGTCCTTTTACTATTTGGGAGGCTTTAGCCAGCTGAACCTTAGGATTCCCTACTTCTCCCTGAGTGGTTACTTGTTCTCCCTTTGAGTTTTGGAATGTGATTTGGCCCCTTCCAAAATGGATATAGACATTATTTGGAATTAACTAATCCATTCCTAGCAGACACTCATAAGCCCCGAGGTTCAAAATTTGGAAGGTCATTTTGGAAGAATTGCCACTCAAGCTAAATTATATCTTGCTAATTTGTTGTGTTGATAGAACTTCTTTGCCATTTGCTAATTCTACGAGCAGACTAGGTGCAAGAGTAGTGTTTATGCCTAGTCTTTTTGCACATTTTGGTGATACAAAAGAGTGGGTACTTCCACAGTCAATTAAAATTAGAAAGGGTTTACCTTGATAATTTGTTGGTGTCTGAATTACTGAGAATTGGTGATTTGGACTCTTTTTATTGAGAGTGGCATGTACTCTGGCCCTTTTCATATCAGACTCTATTGTGGGATATTTATCATTACAGACCTCCTTTAGGTTTATTCCAACAACCTTTCCCCTATCATCTTGGCTTTGACTGCAAAATTGACTGACAAGTTGACTGACAAGCTTGGGGCATTGACTCTTGAAATGTCCTAATTCCTTGCAGTAGAAGCACCTTGGAGCTTCATTGCTCTTTCTTGTGGGTATAAAGTTTCCCACTGCATTTGATTTGGCTTTCTTCATCCTGTTTGGTTGGTACTACCCTTGGGCTCTTTTTGTCTACCTTGGAAGTTGCCCTTATTTTGATTGTTTCTATTCCAAATTTTTGCATTCCTTGGCCCTTGTTTGATCTACTGAACTATTGGAGCTGCTTGAATAAATGCATCCTCCTATAAATCCAATGGTCTCATTGATTCAAGACACATATTGAAGTAGTAGGCTTCTAGGCTTAGGCTTAACTGCTTTAGATTGAAGATCTTGTTCATCTTCTGGGCTTGATATGTGGGTGGAAGATATCTCCAATGCATAGCATCCTTAATCTTGTCCCAAGTGATAGTGCTTTCGGATGTTCTTTGGTCCTTGCACCATTGTTTCCACTAAAGATGGGCATCTTCTGTAAGTTTTAGTTTGGTGATCATGGCTTGATTTGATGGTGCAGTCCTTGCATTAGTAAAATAGTCTTCCATAGATTCTATCCATGTTTTTGCTTTAGTTGGAATGTCCCTCCCTTTACCGTCAAACTTCGGTGGCTTGTACTGTGCTTGAGAAGAAATTTCTTCTCTTGACCTTCCATAGTATTGAGATTTGGGGTGACGTTCTTGGGAATTATGAAATTTTTATGAGATCAATCTTCTCTCCAACCAGATTCAAAAAAGATGTTTACTTACTTAATCTACCTCATTAATTTAGGAAGGAAATTATGTACTACTTGTCCTTTTGATAATGATCAAGGTTTACACTACAAGAGAGAGTTTTAATTTTAATCAGAAAAAAGGGCTGCAATGGATACAAACGTGTTATTTCTCAGAGTAGTGTACGACCTCCAAATGCTCCTAGTTGCAAGGCTGTGAGGGTGGTTTGGTGAGTTTAGGAGGCCCGCGACTAGAGTATTAGAGCCAATGTCGGGCCCTTTTTAGGTCCTAAAAAATTTCACACCGAGTAACAAATTTCTCCAATGTTGTAAAGCATGAACTACAACAATAAGTTCTAAGTCATATACATGATAGTTCATCTCATGTCTCCTTAATTTTTGAGATTCATAAGCCACCTATTCTCCCCTCTTGTGTCAACACACATCCTAAACTACTCCCCCATGGGCATCACAAGATAATACAAAAGGATTTATGATCTCAAGAATCTTTGTGCAATTTTCGATCACTTTTCGTTTCAATGTTTCAAAGGCTTCCTAACATGCATGTGACCAAACAAAATGTTTAGTTTTCTTAAACAATTTAGTCAAAGGACTAGCTATTTTAGAAAAATCTTGAATATGAGTTCTCTCATACTAAGCTAATCCTAAGAAGCTTCTCACATCTCTCATAGATTTTGATACATACCAATCAACAGTAGTCTTTACCTTCTCTAGAACTATATGATTTCCCTCTTTAGAAATAACTATTTCTAGATAAACAATATTATCTTTTGTAAAGAAACATTTGCTATGTTTAGTATAAAGTTTATGTTCCCTTAAAATTTGAAGAGTCTTTCTATTATAATATACAAATATATCATCCAAGAATAAAAGAATAAATTCATTAAGATGTGGATGAAAAATGTTATTTATCAAACACATAAATGTAGCTAGTGTATTAGTTAATCCAAAAGCTAGAGCTGTGAATTTGTAAGGACCATACCTAGTCCAAAAAGCAGTGTTTGGAATATCCTCAGACTTTATACAGATTTGGTGGTAACCCGATCGTAAGTCTATTTTTGAAAACACCTTTGCACTACTCATTGGCTCAATAAATCATCAATGTGTGGAAGGGGATATTTGTTCTTTATGGTTTGCTTAATAAGGCCTCTATAATCAATACAAATTCTATATGTCGTCCCATCCTTCTTCTTCTGGAACAATATAGGAGCACCCCAAGGAGATACACTAGGTCTGGTAAATCCCTTTTTCAAGAGATCATTAAGTTGCAATTTAAGCTTCTTCATCTCTTCTATATTGAACTGATAAGATGCTCTAGTGTAGGGTTTTGTCCGTGGATACAAATCTATGGCATGGTCAACTGATCCAGGAGGTAACATACATGGAAAATCAACAATGAAAACATCATTATATTCATCTAACAATTTCTTTATGTATTCAAAATTCCTCTCTGCCTTCTCCAGCTTCAATGTTGTAGCAAAGATTAAAAAGGTCTCATATCCTTATTTGATTCCCCTCAAAAGTTTGTGGATAAAATGACTAAAGATTTACAAACTCTCTCCCTTCCTTGAATTTTATGAAATTTTTCATCTTTTTCTTTGAAAATTAAATATCTCTCCTCACAATCAATTGAGGCACAATCTTCTATTAACCAATCCATTCCAATTATCACATCTATTTTCCCCATGTCAAGTACATAAAAATCTCCCTTATGTGTTTCATTGTCTAACATGAAGGTTAAGTTCTAAATCAAGCCCTTAATAAAATGATTTTCCCCATTAGCCAATTCCACTAGTCACTTTATTATTTTATCAAATTTGAGGCTTTGATATTTAAGAATTTTGAGGGACACAAAACAATGTGTACTTTGGGAATCAATAAGAAAGTTTACCTTATGTTTGTCAATTTCACCACAAATTTTGATAACGAAAGCTCTAAGGTACTGAGTAGAAGAAATCATGCATCTAATAGGAGAAATTAGGCATTTACCTTGTTCATCTGCTTTCTCAATCGTTGTATCCATCTTAGTTTTCTTGGCTTAAAACAAAGTGTTCACCAATTATTTGGACATTCAAAAGTATGATGGCCTTGCTCCCTACTGTGGTAACATTATCCTAATCTTCTTGCTTGTTCAAAGAATTCCAAATCTTGTTGCCATCAAAGAGGTTGTCTCTTCTTCTAATTGTTGTTGTTGGATATATTTTGATTCTGGATTGGTGCTTTTGGAGAACCTTGTATCTACCCTCTTTGCATAGTATTCTACTATTCTAGAAATTTTGGCCTGGTTTATTCGTTGAGGTAGTAGGATAGGAACTTTGTGGACAATGACTCGTGGAAATAATTTATGGACTAGAGAAATTCACCACTTTTCTTTTGTTATATTTTTGCACATTTTCATTATTCTTTGCCTTTGCACAACAACATCAAGAAAATTTGTACGTCATGATCCCTTGACTTAATATCTCAAGTCATCCTTCATTCCTTCAATGAACTTGTTTTTAGGGCATCTTCAATCACTTTAGGAGCAGACTTATGGAGCTATAATAATTTTTCTTTATAGTCATTGACAAACTTATCCTCTTCAAATTGCTTGATGTTATAAATTTCCAACTTCTTTTCTATATTGTGGTGAGGAGAACAATACCTCTTCTTTGCTTGCGCATATGAAACTCCTCCCATGTGATAGAGCCAACTTGAGTTCTAGTTTGCATATAGGACTTCCACCATAGATTTGCGACAATGTGTAGTTGCATAATCACAATCGTGAATTTATTTTCTTCAAAAAATCCTTGCAATGCAAAGAAATCTTCAAGTTTTTCAAGTCATGCTTTCATATCTTCCCTTGTCTTCTTTTTACCATCAAACTCGTTTAGTTTCACCTTCTTGAATACCTATTGAATAGTAGATTCTCTAGCATCATCTTCAAAAGATATTTCTCTTCTCTTCATCTGTTGTGATTGATTGAGGTTGTTGAGGTGGCTCTTGAGTTGACTCACACATGCCACTTGTATTTGCTTCACCTCCTAGATCCACAATTATCTTTGGTGTCTTTGCAACTTCTTTATAGGTTGCTCTTTTCTCAAATCAACAAGAAGAGGTTGAATCAATTCTTCTTGCTCCTTGATTTTTCTCCAAGCTTTCTATCTTTATGGATCAGACTATTCTGATACCACTTGTAACACGACTAGTCACAATGTGATAAAAATCAACACAATTTTTGATAGAGATATGTAAGTAGAGAGAGAGAGAGAGAGAGAGAGAGAGAGAGAGAGAGAGAGATCTATATTATAGTTTGAAGAAAATAGAAGAGCTATAGATAACAACATAATCAAAAATTGCACACCGATGCGGAGCTTAAATCTCTTGACCACACTCAAGTTGATTTCATATACATGAAAAGAATCGCAATCTCACTCTTTCTTACAATCTCAATTGTAATCATATTCATAGTCTCAATCTCGAACTTGGGATATTTTTAGCCACTTCCAACCTCATTAGGACACCTCATACCCTCTTTTTAATTTTCTCTTAAAATAAAAAAACGTTTTTTTCTTGAAAAATATCAAACTGCCACCTCACTAGAAAATATCCTACACATGGCATTTTCATGTTAAAAAGAATTTAGGAAATTTTAACAAGCTTATACCCATTTAATCAACCCATCACCCATCATTTTCATGGTGCTACCATGTGACACGTCAGATGCCTCTTATGTAGGCAGCATCCCACACCCTCCCTCCTCCTCTCCTATAAATAAGACCCCTCCCCTCCATTGTAAGAGCATGAGCGTGGAGCTAAACAGACTCTGTTGTGAAGAAGAGCGATGAAAGAAGCGACGACGCCACCCTTACGCTACCAAAATCTTCTCTTAATTTTCTTCTTTCTCTAAAATCCAAAAATATCCTCATCATGCCGCCAAGAAGATGAGGTGTGGCATCACCCCCAAATGTGGCTATGCCACCAACATCATCACTTAATGCGGGGCCGAATAATCTTGGCCGAAACTAGGTTCTAAAATAAATTAAGAAAATATTATTTTATTTTAGAAAAATGATAAAAGTCATTTTATTCCTAAAATAATAAATTAGAAAATCTCAATAAATTAATTTTTAATGTTAGCATTTTGGTGATATTTTTCCTTATCGAATGATAATTCTTTTTAGAAAGAAAGAATTAGTGATAATTATAGTTAAAGTTAGATTAGGTTCAGTCATTGGAAATAATTAGAAAATTAGTTGTATATATACATGGGATAATAAAGTCAAAAAATAAATAATCAAGTATGCTTGAAAATTTCTAAATTAGAATATTATGCTAACTATTATGCTCTAAGAAATTTCATATAAAATGTCAAGTCAAAAATCTTATTAGCATCATATCTAGTTTAAAGCTTGCAAAAGTAATCTATCAGAAAATTAACATATATAGACTATTAGAATTCTTTCCATGATTGAGATAACCATAAATTTTAGTATCAGGCTTATAAGAATGATATTAGTGAAATCCTTAGAAATATTATCTATTAACTAAGGATAAATTAGTTAAGTCCATCTCTAAAAGTTAAGTATAATTCATTGAAAATTGAGTTATTCTCTTGACTAAAAATTAACGATTTCAATGAGCATTTAAACATATAGGACTTATTTCTATGATAATAATAATTATTAATAGAATTAAAGACTCCTTTAAATATGAATAATGTCTATTGATTTGGCCATGAAAAGACTTTCGTAATCATATACTATCCTAGACGACATACGAAATATAGATTATTATTTAGAAATGGATTTCCTAACTCTTGGGTGACAAAATAGATAAATATGGAAGTATAGGAAATGGTTGATTTCATAAACTTAGAAAAAAAAGTCATAAGTAAAGAATGTAAAAAAGAAAAGAATTCATTGCTATAATTTTGAAAATTTAGGAAATTGGAAAAACAAAACAAGTTAGGTATTCCCGTAGAAAATTCAATAGCCGCAAAAAGGAAGAAGCAGGGAATGGAAATCCTTAGAAATTATTGGCTGTCAAAATCAAAGTCATTGAAAAATCTTTTCGATAAAGTTATAACCAGCTTTATAAATTATTGTTTTTAGTAGCATTAATTGCTTAAGAAATATTGACTGCAAAGGACTGGATGGTTGATCGTTACTGATTTTCAAAACCTGGATGTGATTGTGATTCTTGACTAATGGAAGGAAATATTCTTGCCTAGATGAAGGGTGATTTTAGTGGTTGACTTTCCCCTATGGTCAACTGTTGGAGCTCGAACAAGCTGGATATATATTTTTTAGTGTGTCTAGAGCATTTGACCAGTGCCTAGGACAGATGGTCAAGTACGGAAGGTTCCCTCCTATGGCAACTCATAACCATGAGGAGCTCTAGTCGGAATTTATTCCTAGAATATGTAGTCGGAGCAGAAATCCATACTGTTATCAATGCGGTTTTGCATTGGAGCTTAGAAATGCAGGCTGGAAATGCTTCTCTAGTTTTTTAGGGCGGACGCACCTCTAGTTTTGAGGGAGGAATTGAAAATATATAAATATTCTTTCATCCAATGTTTTGAAAGGACTCGTTTCACTATTTTTGTGTTGTGAATTAATAGAGACGTGAAATGAATCCTATGCTATTTTTATATATTCAACAGTGTGGTAGTATGCTCTATTTAGATAACTAAAGAAAACACCGTTTAAAGGGAAGCATGCAAGTGACCTTTCCCGATGAAAGGCATTTGATGGTTGGGTGGACCCGATGAGTCGGGTGCTTTCTTGAAAGGGAAAAATAGGATAAGAGCCGACACAATGACTTACCCTAGGGTCAAAGTCTTAGAATCCAGGCTGATCACTATCTTTGGGAAACAATGCAACAGCTGTGCTAAAATGTGTTAGAGTTCCACGAACTCGAGCCCATTACTAGAAAAAAGTGTTGCACTCCATGAACCAAGGGTAATGAACCCTTCTCCGTTCGGATGAGAAGTCTCTCGAAGGACACCTTCGAATGTGAGCTAGCCAAAGATAGGAGACGGTTACGTCAGCAGGAAACACTCAAGTCGATCCTCGTGGGATGAGGCAGGATCTTCCCCTGCAAGGTGGACCTTGGGTTGCCTAGACTTATCAAAGTCCAAACATTCAAGTGGAGTGTGGACAGCGGCAACTAGGAAAGACCCCAGACGACCACCAAACGTTATCGACTATATTTAGCAGTCGGTATGTCGTCACACATGGTATGAGAGCAATATTTTTTTTTAAATTTGAAAATATATTTCTAAAAATGTTATAAATAATAATCACCTTAAGAGAGGATGACACTACCATAAGCACAATCCCTGGAAAAGATCATGGAATGGAAATTCGTAGGAATTATTTACGAATGGATCTATGGGTAAAATGATGCAGTTGAGGCCAAGGATTATTGATCAGAAAAATATTACTAATCTCGCAGTGGAATTTTTCTTAAATAGCATTGCTCATCCCGGAAATTATGTGCAGGATAAAGAACGGTTATTCCGTGAAATATTTCAAAAAATAGATCAACATAGAAACCAATGTTCTCTTTCACTGAGAGAGAAAATTTTCCGCATTATGGAGAATATTTTTATTCCCCCAAAAATTCAGGTTGATTCTAAGCGATGGACCCTAGAGGAAAATTGGGCATAGACACCTACTTACTGGTCAATTTTTGCTGATAGAACAAGTAGTATTGAGTATAGCTTATGGACATTACGTTGGGTAGAAAGACTCTAACTGGTGAGGCTCTATATATTTCATAGAAGTGATATGAATCCGACAGTGCACAACAATGGTGGCGAGACAATGTCTCTAAATCAATGGATTTACAATTCCATTGTCAACATCATCCAACCAAATCGAGTGATGGTAGCCTATCGTACTCATCAAGATAATTATGAGGCGGAGGAACTGCCAAATCTTCCCAATAACTATTTGGCGTTGGATATGTCCAAAGAACCTCCTACTTATTACTCCTTGTCTTTATCCAGAATCCATGGATAAATTTGTAAATCTTCTTAAATACAAGAAGCCGAAAAATATGTATGGAACTTTAATAGTTCGTAGGATAAGCCCATGAAAACAAAAAAAATTGTAAACCCTATGGTGCTTCTTAGAAATATATAATATACTCATTTTTTTGGAAAATTTTCTATTATGGTTGAAAAATAATAATCTTGGGTTGAGATAAAGAAGACTTATCATCTCTAAGGATTATAAATCGTGAATTTCTTAACGCTAATAAATTATCAAATTTCAAGTTCCTTCTGTTGAGTGTTGAAATGACCTATTTTTTGGCTGATTTTTGTTGTTTTTGAGAGCTAAATGGTTGATTTTATGAGATGATTGATTGGTTTGGAAGTGGTTTGAGAGTGTTTTGGATAGGTTGGAATGGTTTTATTAAGCTCATGATGTTTATTAGTAGAGATGTGAAGTTCTGTTGGTTCTGATATGTTCTATTTGGTCCTGATAGCTTCTGTTTTGTTTTGTTTTCTCTCTGTATGGAAGTATGGAGTATTGATTTATAGGGTTTGAGATTTTTTGAAAGCTTATTGAGTGATTTTTGATGGTTTGGAATGGTTTTGGTATGAGTTATGTGGTTCTGATGCTTTCTGTTGACCTTCTGTAACTCTCTGTTGAGCTTCTGTGAGCCTCTGTAGACCTTCTGTATGCCTCTGTATGTGTTCTGTTGGATGAGAGTGTAGCTTGGGAAAGTTTTCTAGCCTTGGAAATAGGTGAATACAAGTGCAAAAGAGCTAAAAGAAGTCAAAGAAGTAGCTGCTGAAGACTCAAGTAAAGACTGGAGTGAAGTGATAGTGGTGAGCTATGAAAAGACACTGTAGTGGCTCTGGTGCCTCTTCATATCAGACATACCTCTTGGGAGGTGCGTCCACGACCTAAGAAGTATTATTGAGGGTTATTATGAGAGTGATTGTAGCGAGGATATGATGTACTATTGATGGAGAGAGAGAGAGAGAGAGTCAGAGACAATCAAATCTATGAAAGTAGTGTAACTGTATATGAGAGATTGAGAGAGAGAACTATGAAGACATTGAAGATGAATAATATGTGATTGATTTCCATTCAAATATGGTGTATTCTCCTGTGTTCTTTGTTATATTGATGGATTTTGTGAAGATGTTGGAGAATATGGTTGATTCTATCAAATCCGTGGGATATATTTACTATGATGCTGTGTGAAGAATTGTTGTTTTCTTTGTTTTGATGATCAAAAGAATGAAATAAAAGCTTGTTGATGTTACAAGATAGATTTTCTTGCAAGATAATTCCCTTTTCCTTGGTGTTCCTCTTGGGGCTCCATGTTTTTGGTGCGCAGCCGGGGAAACCTACCATCAACAAAGCACCAGAAGAGGCTAAAAATGAAGGAAATGGCATTGCCAAGAAGAGAAGAATTCAATGGATGTTTATAAAGTTCCTTCTTCCACTGAAGAGTTGGAATTTCTCATAATCAAAGCCACTTTCCACAAGAAATTCATCCCACAATGGCGGAAACATATCACCATCATGATGCATGCTTTATGTGGTGGACAGTTTCCTCTTCCTGTTGAAGCAACAGAAACTTGCATCTTGGTGACAAACTATTTGGGAACAAACTGAAGAGTAGAAACAGAGAGAATGACCATCCATGGAAGATTTGACATTCATTGAGAAGTTTCCAGACATCATCAAGTGGGAGATTGTGAAGAAGCTTCAAGAGTCTTGGTCTGTGGAGGTTCACAAAAATAAGAAGGAAAAGAGTTGGAATTTGTTCGTAGATGCTCAACAGCAAGATACATGGGATGCTTGGTGCACTGATAATCTTCTGTTTGTTCAATTAGCAACCCACTAGAAGTTGGTAGACAGAGTGTTCTTTACAACATACACTATTGAAACCATCAGAAGCTGGCATTACTATGATGATGGCGCCACCACAATGCTTAGACGTATGCATTTTGACACCTTCAGAACTGAATACCTTCCTCTGTGCAGTGGCATGAAAGCAGAATTCAGAGATGTTGAAAAGAAAGAAGTAGAAGAAATGTTGGCAAGAGAGTCCTCCAGAGACTGAAGCCTTCTGTTATCCCTCTGTGGAGCACTAACAACATAGTGGAGTTAACCCCCTGATGAATGACGCAATAAAGAGGCAAGCGTTAGAACGAGTCCAGAGGTACGTGAGAAGAGAGAAAGCAAAAATCAAAGCCAAGAACGAGCTCACAGGAGAAGCCGCCTTTGACGCCCTTGCAGAACTCTTTATAGAAGTCCCAATGGCACATCAAGCCCTTCCTCCTCCTACTGGAGGTCCACTTCCAAGCCAGATCCGTCCTGGAAATATTGATGACAGGCTAGCGAATGTAGTCCCGTTGCCAATTTTTAAGGGAGAGTACAATGAAGACCCCGATCTTCATGTAGTAGAGTTTATGGTAGCATGTGTGGCTAATAATGCCAGAACCCCTGAGCATTGGCTAGCAATATTCCCTGCCACTTTCAAGGGCGTGGCGTTTCAGTGGTATGAGAGACAAGCAGTAGGAACTTTTGGCACATGGGACGACCTGAAGTTGGCCTTCCTCACTAAATTCAGGCGTGAAGGTTTTGAAGAGCGGATCCGAGAGGAATTTATGAATTTAAGTCAGTCCTATGGAGAAAGAGTAGAAGCTTATGTCTCACGAATGGAATCCATCCTGAAGAGATGGACTAACCATAATCTAGACGATAGCATTCAGAAGGGGGTGTTTCTCAAAGGATTACAACCAGAAGTCCGTAAGTTTGTGGAGCTACAAAGACCAGCCACACTGTAAGCTGCAACTGAAGGTGCAAGATTGTACGATGAAGTGGAAGCTAGATTGGCGATGAATCTAGGAAGA
Organism: Lygodium microphyllum; assembly: GCF_053477565.2. Taxonomy (NCBI): domain Eukaryota; kingdom Viridiplantae; phylum Streptophyta; class Polypodiopsida; order Schizaeales; family Lygodiaceae; genus Lygodium; species Lygodium microphyllum. Next base: position 44,272,024 of record NC_141148.1, on the reverse strand, counting down.
GGAGTCCTATCTCCTCTGATGCCAGGAATGATGTACCCACCAAATGTAGTCCCAGGCACAGTCCCCTACCCCTACCAACAGATGCCCCCAGTATCACAGTACAGTGCACCAAATCCACAGTGGCCACAATCAATGCCTCAAATGATGGTTCAACCACAACAACAATGGTCCCAAACAATTTTCCCAATGCCAAATCAGTAGCAACAGTGGAACCCTACCAACTAGAGCTAACAACCAACAGTTCAAACAGGAGCTCTGAATCAGAATCAGAGCAGAGACCCCTTTGCACCAGCCCAACCTGTTTATGCAGTGATTACAGAGACTCATCAAAACCCTACTACCAGTACCTCAGGAGGAGAAATCTTGAAGGATTATTTATCCAACTCAGTTGCAAATATAAAAAAGGAGTTGATGGATGTGATTATAGAGCAGCTACAGACACTGAAACTGAATACCGCCAGCATATCCAACGTTGCAGGAGCAGGAAGAGATGTGATGCAGTCAAATAAATGGTGTGGTAAGTGTCATCAAGCAGGCCATTTAGCCACTGAATATACACGAAAGCCAACAGTCCCTGGAGCTTTCTGTTCCTACTGTTTGCGGAAGAACCATACAGAGGATATTTGCTCTCTGAAGGAGATGCATGATAGGAGAAGGAAGGAAAAAGATGCAAGATTCAACTTGCTGGAATCCAAAATGACAACACAGGATATTGGACCCAAGCCTAGAGAGTTTGGTCCTAATTTCGGTTCAAGGAGGTTTCCCTCTCAAAGTTACAGAGGAAGACAGTCTAGCGGTGGTCAGATATCAGAACTGGAGTGTTATAGATGCGGAGAAAAGGGACACATTTCACCAAATTGTCCAAATCCCAGAAGGTCAGTGGATTACAAGCCCTTATGCAGTCGATGTAAAGGAGAAGGCCACACTGCAAAAGACTATCCAAGCCTAGCCCAAGTGAAAAACAGTGCTACTGATAATCTGACCAATGCCCAAGAGCCTACTTCCAATTTAGTGGAATTGGAAGTTGCTGCCATCACGCGTGCAAAGAAGAAGGAACCACCTATCCAGAAAGAAAATAATCCTCCTGCCAGAACAGTGAAGTTCAATCTTCCACCAGAAGAACAGAACAGAACAGAGCCTTACAGTGCCGTACAGAGCACTACAGTGCCACAAAGAGTCATAGAGATAGTTCCAGAGACAAGACCAGAGGTCCAGGAGATAGAAGAGGAGGAGCCACAAGTGGCAGAAGAAGTCCCCATGATGCCCCTGTTGGAAGAAAAAAGGAAAATAAAAATGGGTGTTGCCCCATTCCCTAACCTGTTAGAGAAGCCAGTGGATCCTATTAAGGAATACGATCTGGTCAGAGATCTAGATACCTTTAAACCAAACCTCACATTCCGACAATTATTGATGTTGTCTCCCAGTTTGCCAAAAAAGGTTCAAAAGTATACTGACAAGAAGACGTGGCTTAAGGATTGCTCCCTCAACAGCAACAAAGTCCAACAAAGCTCCAGAGCCTATAAAAGAAGTGGACCTGGCTAACGCCTTCCTAGATCCGGGTACCCTAGAGACTGGTGTGTGGATAGAAGGCTGCTTTATTGCAAATGCATTGATTGATGGTGGCTCATCAGTGAAGATTATGACAGATGTGACAATGAAGGATCTAGGCCTACAAGGTGTGCAACCAACCTAATGGCTCATCAGACTGGCGGATCAGAGCAGAATCAAGCCTTTGGGCACTCCCATATGTGAAGACTACAGTGGCTGGAAAAGATTATTGGCCTATCTGGTGGTGAAGCCAAAATCTTATGGTACATCCTACCCCTAATTACTAGGCAGACCATGGCTTTTTGAAGCCAGAGCAAGGACGGATTGGTTCAAAGGAACCTTGACCTTGGGTAGAGGAGCTAATACAGTGGTGCTGAAGTTATATGGTGCTCAAAAAGGACATGGATCCACCTCCTTGGAATTATCTTCTGACTCCCCCAATGAGGCTACAGATGGAACATCAACAGACGAAGATGCTGTCAAACAGATCCTTCCCAAGAAAACAGTGGCACGTTTCTCAACAGTGGATATGTAAGCCAACCCCCAAAAGATGCAAAGCCATTATCAATGGGTGAATACTTCCTGCCTGAACCAGGAACGATTTTTGAAATCACTTCTGACAGTGAGATAGAGGCTTGGATGTACTGCTCTCCCTACTACATGGTCATAGCAGAGCCAGAGATAGAGGCGGAAGATGAAATAGAGAACCTGTTCTTCTCTTACAGAGCTCCTACGGAGACAGAGACAGAGACCGAATAGGATGGAGATGATATTGAAGAAGAAGGTTATGAAAGCGAGATGGAAGAGTCTATCCCACCTGAAGAGGACACATATGAAGAAGAAGTTCCAGAAGCATCGGAAGCAGACAAGCTCATGATGTGGGATAGAATGACGATGGTACCATTTGTCTAGTAAATGGATCTTCTCATATGCAAAATTTTTATAAGAAATGGTTAAAGAAGACCAAGCCATCTTTTAGCAGTGGCTCATGCTGCCCTCACCCACCTTTGGCAAGAAAAGATGATGATGATGCACCGTGCCAACAAGCACCAGTCTCACAATTCCAACAGTCATTAGAGGGTCCCTGTTATGTGATGTTCCTGCACGTGTCATCAGAAGATGAGTCTTCAAGCCAAGAGGTGACTAATCGTGAAACCAAACCTGAAACAGCTCTAATCCCATTTCAACATCTCAAGGAGCAACCTAAGTCTCCACCAAAAGAAGAAGTTGGTTCTAGTGGGACATCAAAAGAGGACACCACTCCATTGAAGGAGTCGGATCTGTACCCAGAAGCAGTCCGTGGGACCTTCATCCGTGAAGTAGAAGGTGAAAGGCAGTTAACTTTTGTGGATGTAGATGGCACTGAACGCCATTTGAAAGTGGGTAGTAGCCTACCAGAAGAGGAGTTGTCAACTTTGTACAACTTGTTGAAAGAGAATTTGGATGTGTTTGCATGGTCCTACAAAGACCTAAAGGGGATTGATCCCACAATATGTCAGCATCATATTGACTTGGAGCCTGATGCGAGGCCAATACGGCAACGACAGAGGCGAATGAACCCGAATTATTACACATTGGTGAAAGCAGAGCTGCTGAAGCTTCTGGAAGCCGAGTTCATCTATCCAGTGGCAAATAGTGAATGGGTCTCACCCATCGTGGTTGTACCCAAGAAGAATGGCAAGCTTCGTATATATGTGGATTTTCGCAAGTTGAATTCCAAGACCAAGAAGGATCACTTTCCTATCCCTTTCACAGACCAACTGTTGGACACAGTGGCAGGACATGAGCTTTACCTTCTGGATGGATTCAGTGGATATAACCAAGTGCAGATAGCAGAAGAAGACCAATCCAAAACAACCTTCACCATAGAATGGGGGACCTACGCTTACCGAGTGATGTTGTTTGGGCTCTACAATGCCCCTACTACCTTCCAGCGAGTTGTCAAGATTGTGGGAGAGAAGGAAGGAGTCTCACTTGTACCTTTCTTGCTTGCACAATGGGGGAATACACACAAGGGTGGAGGCTGAAAATAGTTTTCCTCTTCTTAGTTGTGTAAGCCAAAAAGAACTCACGTACATAGAAATAGAAGAACCCTATATATGGGTCTCAAACCAAACTCAACTAACTAGGGTGGCATACTAACTGAGCCACGAACTAGAGTAGATAAGGATAGCTGTCATCTAGCTATTATTCATGGGCGGTGTACCAACCGCATCTGCAACTAACAAGTCGGTGATATAAATGCACAACGGTCACCCTGGCATATCATGAGTGGAGCTCGATATCTCAACACTCCCCCTCGAGCTCAATCCCAATTCCTGCACACTAAGTAGGTCTCTAAACTTGTGCAGCTTCTCTGCGCCCAATGCCTTTGTGAATATGTCAGCTACCTGATCCTCTGTGCTGACATAAACTAGATCAATAAGACCTAGTAAAACCCTCTCCCGCACATAGTGATAATGCACCTCAATGTTCTTTGGTCTAGCATGATAGACTGGGTTATTTGCCAAGTGTATACTACTCATGTTGTCACAATAAATGACAACTGGCCCATCTGTAGGCTGATGCATATCATAAAGTAGCTTATGCAACCAAGCTACCTCACATGCAGCCATTGCTGCATCCCTGTACTCAGCCTCTGTGCTCGACAAGGCAACTGTAGGTTGTTTCTTGCTGCTCCAAGTAACTGCAGCACTCCCAAAAGAGAACACATATCCACTTGTAGATCGTCTATCAGAAATACTACCAGCCCAATCAGCATCAGTGTATATATGCAACTGTATCTGAACCCCAGTCTCATAAAATAGTCCATACTGCAATGTGGACTTCATATACGTGAGTATGCGTCTAGCCACATCTAAATGCAGTTTCCTTGGAGCCTGCATAAACTGACTTACCAATCCAACAGCATAGCTCAAATCTGGACTGGTAATAGTTATATAAATTAAACTTCCTACTATGCGTCTGTACATAGTAGGGTCTTCCAGAAGCTCACCTGCATCTGCGCTCAGCTTCACATTCTGCTCCAAAGGAACTAAAATAGGCTTACAGCCTGTCATCCCATATTTGGACAGCATGTCCAATCCATACTGCCTCTGCAAGAGCCGTATCCCACTTGGTGATCTAATCACCTCAACGCCCAAATCCTGCATCTCAAACTTCTGCTTCAATACCATTTTCACATGAAGGATATCTTCATTACTATCACCTATGATAATCAAATCATCAACATAAATGACAAGCATCATAATATCTTTCTCTATTTTTCTCACATAAAGTGAGAAATGTGCCTTGGAAATCTGAAAGCCAATAGTGACAAGATACTGTCCTATCTTGTCAGACCATGCTCTAGGTGCTTGCTTCAAGCCATATAAGGCTTTCTTCAACCTGCAAACAAACTCAGGATGAACATCATGCACATAACCTGGTGGCTGCTCCATATAGACCTCTTCTTGCAAATCACCGTGCAAGAAGGCATTCTTTACATCCATCTGATGTAAAGACCATCCCTTTGATGTAGCCATAGCAATGACTGCTCTTACGGTTGCCATCCTTGCAATCGGACTGAATGTTTCTTCACAATCAATGCCATATGTTTGTGCATACCCTTGACTACTAATCTTGCCTTGTATCTATTCACAGAACCATCTGCATTGTGTTTCACCTTATAAACCCACTTACAACCAATTGCATTCTTTCCTTTAGGCAAAGGTACCAATTCCCATGTAGCATTTGCTTCCAAGGCATCCATTTCTTCATCCATGGCTTTCTCCCATTTTTCTTTTCCCATGGCTTGCTCAAAAGAAGTGGGTTCTGGTTCCTGTATCACTTTGACCATATAGGCATAGTGAATGGCTGTAAATCCATCATATTTCAGCCTGTCCACAAGATACCTAGCTCTGGTAGACCTACGCAAAGTAGGTTCACTCCCAGGTGCTCTCAAAACATCCCTGGTCTTCCTTACTCCAGGTGTAACAATAGAAGGAATACCCAACTCATCATCAATGCTTTGTTCTGAGCCACTGGATTCACCATCCACATAAGAGTAACCTGCATTCACATCAAACCGGGGCTGATCTACCTTCTCTTTTCCTTTTCGTGATACCTACATACCACTATCTGCATTACTTTGAGAAGATTCTCGTGATCTCAATCTGCCTGTCCATGGCAAAGAATGTGAACCACTGCTAGAGGATGCTCCAAGTCCACTAATATCTTGTGACTGTTGCCATGAATTCTGTGCAGCATTACCATTTTGTGCATCTACATTATCAATCACATTTACTGGTTTATACCAACTACTCATCTCATCAAAAACAACATCTCTGCTCACTGTAAACTTACGAGTAGAAGGGTTATAGCATCTATACCCTTTTTGCTGTAGAGAGTAACCAATAAAGATGCACTTCTCAGCTTTTGGATCCAACTTGGATCTCAACTCATTTGGCATATGAACATAGGCAATGCAACAAAAAATTTTCAAATGAGAAATATCTGGTTTCCTACTAGTATACCTCTCTTCTGGAGTCATGCCATGTATTGCTGCAGTGGGAGTCATGTTCATTATGTAGACTGCTGTAGTAACTGCCTCAGCCCAGTAAAAATCTATGGCAGGTCTTTTTCATTGAGCATGGCACAAGATACCTCTCCAATATGCCTATTTTTTCTTTCTGCAATTCCATTTTGTTGTGGGGTATGACTACATGAATATTGCTACTTTATGCCATGCTCCTGCAAGAACCTTGCAAACTCATTTGAGAGGTACTCTCCCCCTCCATCTGACCTTAGGCATTTTATTTGTAGGCCTGTTTCTTTTTCAACCATAGCTTTAAGAGTTTTGAAATGCCCAAAAACTTCACTTTTCTTTTTCATAAAATCCACCCAAACTTTTCAGCTATAGTCATCAATAAAAGTGACAAAATAATGACAGTCTCCAAGAGATGCAGCTTTAGTAGTCCACACATCAGAGTGAATTAATTCCAATGGCTTTTTACTCTCTTGAACATGTCTAGGAAATGGTTTCCTTGCCTGTTTTCCAAATTGATAGGCTTCACATATCTTATGCATTTCTGCAACCGTGAATTTAGGCAATCCTACAATAATATTTTGGGCTTGCATTGATTTAAGTCACTGTACATTAACATGACCAATGCGTTTATGCCAGATATCAATATCTGCAACTACACCGGTTCCATGTGCAAACATTGCTGCACTCAATTCAGGCATGTCTGCATCCAACATAAACATTCTGCCCTTCTTCTTTCCTTTTGCTATCAAGCGACCTTTATTTTTCATATTCTCAACAAAGCATCCATGAGAATTAAATCTGACTTGCAAGCCCTGCTCAACCATTTGACCAATAGAAACTAGGTTCTTGGTGATATTCGAGACATGAAATACATCCGACATGTATTTCTTTTTCCTATCCTGCATAGACAAAGGAATTTTTCCAATCTGCACAATAGGATGTGCAATATTATCACCAATCTCCACAAACCCTGGTTTTTCCATTTTCCTTGTATCCTACATCCATTCTGTATGACCTGTCATGTGGTTTGATGCACCTGAGTCAACATACCACACATCGTTGCTTTCTTCTGCACTTGTCATAGAATTGGTCATGTGCTGCACCATAAACAAATGCTCATTTCTGTCATCACCCTATCTACTAGAAGATGCATAATTTTCTTGTTGCAATTTTCCATTCATGATGTCATTCTGGTTTTTATTGCAGTCTTTAGCCATATGACCCATTTTACCATAATAGTAGCATTCAACATTGTTGTTTGCATTTTGGCCTCTTTGCCATCCACCACGACCTCTTTGGCTCCCCCTGCCTCTAGAGTTACCACGTCCTCCTCCATAGGACTAGTTTTCTTGAGTTTGCTGCATATTCTGATTTCTACCACGGCCTCCAGATCGGCCTCCTCTACCTCTGCCTCTACCTCTTCCAACATTTGAGTAGAAGACAGCTTCTTTTGAAGTTCCTCCTGAAGAAGATGCATCACCATTTCTCTGCTTCTCAGAAATTAGAAGAGCAATCAACTCCTCAAAATCAGGAAATCTTTCATGGACGGAAATGGATGTTCGAAACTGTACATAATCCTTTCCTAGACCATTCAAGGTCACAGAAACTAAATCATCATCTTCCACTGGTGACCCAATGGAAGCAAGTGCATCTGCAATCTTCTTCACCTTCATGTGGTAGTCATTGATGCTCATACTTTCTCTTTGCACATTGTGCAACTCTTACTTGAGCTGCATTTTCCTGGCTTGTGTATTTGTGCTATACATTTTTGACAAAGTATCCCATGCCTCCTTTGGCATACTTGCATCTTGAATATGCACAGTCATAGAGTCCGAAATGCTGATAGACAGCCAGTACATAACTTTTCTGGCTCTCTCATGCCATGCTTTAAATGCCTGCATTTGCTATTGATTGGGAACATAAGGAAGAACTGGTTCTTCTTCATTTCCTGCAACGAATTCCCAATATCCTTTTCCCATAAGGAAATTTGTCATTCTGAACTTCCATGCTTGGAAGTTGTTCTTGTCAAGCTTTTCAGTGACAATCTGTGAAAGAGAATCGGACGCCATTACAGAACACTGCAAAAAATTCTGTCACTGCAAAGAACACAGCTTCAGCCTCACAAGGGCAAATCTGCAAAACTGACAAAAGTGGTATTTGACCACATAGTCACTTCCTAGTGACGATTTTGCATCAACAGGCAACAAGGATGATTCTATAACTCCCAATGTCTCTGGGCACAGGCATACGATGCAATTTCTACAGTAACTTTTCACCGACCTGTAGAATAGTGGTCGCACAGCATAAAACAGGGCCTTTTCCTAAGTGCGTGCAGAAAACTTCCGCCTCCAAAACAGGCCCCGAAATGGCCTCAAATAAAAAAAACAGAGCACCCAACCACAGCATATACTGCCCTCTTGCCACACCACGAAGGGTGTCTCAATCTGAGACAATACACTCTTGCACTTTCCGACTGTGCTACCTGCAGAGACTTGCTCCCAAAGCAGAAAAACGAAAGCAACACTGGTCCTCTTACCAGAACACCGCGAACTTGGTTTGCTTTCTTGAGCTCCTTACCACGAACAAGGCTCTGATACCATGTCAAGATTGTGGGAGAGAAGGAATGAGTCTCACTTGTACCTTTCTTGCTTGCACAATGGAAAAATACACACAAGGGTGGAGGTTGAAAACAGTTTTCCTCTTCTTAGTTGTGTAAGCCAAAAAGAACTCAAGTACATAGAAATAGAAGAACCCTATATATGGGTCTCAAACCAAACTCAACTAACTAAGGTGATATACTAACTGAGCCACGAACTAGAGTAGATAAGGATAGCTGTCATCTAGCTATTATTCATGGGTGGTGTACCAACCGTATCTGCAACTGACAAGTCGGTGACATAAATGCACAACGGTCACCCTGGCATATCACGAGTGGAGCTCAATATCTCAACACGAGTCATGATGGACGCATTCCAAAATCATCTGAACGACCTTATTGAGGTATATTTGGATGACTTCCGTGTTTATAGTTTGATCCATGAACATTGGGGAAATTTGGAACAATGTTTTGACCGATGCCGAGAGTATGGGATTTCCCTCAACCCCAACAAATGCATCTTTGGGGTCTCTTCTGGAGTTTTGTTGGGCCACATTGTCTCTGCACAAGGGATATCAACAGACCCTACAAAGATCGAAAAGATTGCAGCTCTGACAGCACCCACCAACCTCAAACAGTTGAGGGGATTCCTAGGCCATGTGGGTTACTACAGAAGGTTCATAGCCCATTTTGCAACAAAGGAAACCTCCTTGCACAAGCTTCTGAGGAAAGATGCAGAGTTTATTTGGACGGAAGAATGTGACAAAGCCTTCAACACTCTGAAGTAGTGTCTGATTGAGGCACCCATTCTGCAGCCTCCTGATTGGACGAAGGAGTTTCATGTACACACTGATGCATCAGTTGAAGGGCTAGGTGATGTCCTATGTCAAAAGGGCCCCTCGAAATTAGATCAACCGATCTATTACGCAAGCCGAAAAGTCACTGATAGAGAGCGGAACTATACAATGACAGAGCTGGAGTGCTTGGCAATGGTGTTTGCCCTAGAGAAGTTTTGTCACTACCTACTGTCTACCCACTTTAAATTTTATGTAGACCATGAGGCCCTGTCCTTCCTGATGAACAAAGCAGACGTGAAAGGACGAATGATGAGATGGTTGCTCTTATTCCAGGAGTTCGACTTTGAGGTGATTACCAAACCTGGTCGTTCCCATGTTCTAGCTGATCATCTGTCGTGTATCCCACAGATTGCAGACGAGGAGCAGGATGATCCAGACTTCCCTGATGCTTTCCTATTCCTGGTAGAAACTATAACCCCCTGGTATGCAAACATTTCCAATCTGCTGGCAACCTAATAGTACCCTCCTGGCATTTCTAGTTGGGAAAGGAAGAAGCTTACGTTAGAATCAACCCCCTACACCCTGTTAGGCGGTGCACTGTACAAGAAAGGAAAAGATGAAGTGCTTAGAAGATGTGTTGCAGGAGATAAGATTGGGATTGTTCTGAAGGCTTGCCATGACAAGCCGTGTGGAGGCCACTTTGCAGGAGAAGCTACAGCCAGGAAGGCTCTGTTAGCAGGTTACTGGTGGCCGACCATCCACAAGGATGCCTATGATTAGTGCAAGTGATGTGATGCATGTCAGTGAATGGGAAAACCCACCAAAACAAGTGCCATGCCACTGCAACCTATCCTTTCTTTGAAGCCGTTTGAGAAGTGGGGGATTGACTTCGTCGGCCCAATCGATCCACCCACTAGAAGGAAACAGAACATATACATCTTGGTATGTACGGATTATGTCACAAAGTGGTGTGAAGCTAAAGCCCTAAAGCGGGATGATGGTAACAGCGTGGCCCTGTTCATGTACGAGAATATCATCACCCGTTTTGGCAATCCCTTGGAGCTGGTAAGTGACAGAGGCACTCATTTCATTAATAACGTCATAGAAGAGTTGACAGAGTTGTATAAGATCCGCCGTCGCAAGTCCACTCCTTATTACCCCAAAGCCAACGGCTAAGTTGAAGTCACGAATCGCATCCTCTGCTCGATTCTGACAAGAACAATTGCTGCACATCGTCGTGATTGGGATGATCGACTTACAGAGGCCCTTTGGGTGTATAGAACCTCCCATAAAGCAGCAACAGGACAGACACCCTTCCAGTTGGTGTATGGTACAGAAGTTGTTTTCCCTGTTGAACTGGAATTGCCCTCTTTGGGAGTGGCTATCAAAGAGCGTTTGGGGGACGATGATTCAATGCAACGTCGTCTCATGCACCTGGAATGTTTGGACAAAACTTGCAGGATGGCTCTACAATGCATGGAAACCACTCAAGCGTGACGCAAGGCTTACCATGATAGCTTCATCAAGCACAAGGAGTTCAAAGAAGGTGATTTGGTCCTAGCCTATGATTCACGATTTGGCAAGTTTCCTGGCAAGCTCCAACAGCAGTGGATGGGCCCATATAAGGTACTTGCTGTCAACCCTAATGGCTATGTCCAAGTGCAGACCGTTGATGCCTCTGATGATCCCTTCCTGATCAATGGATATCGCATGAAGAAGTACTTCCCTCCTTGGGGATCTTGACAATCACGGTCACTTGATCCTTTCCCCTGTTGGCGTGGCACTGTAACTCTTATGATGCTACTTCTGATAGCCGTTCTTCAGCCACTCCTGATGAGGTGGACACAACCCTCTGTCCCCTCAGCCCCACCTCCCGCCCTTGATCTCTTATCCTCTATTTTCCACCAGCAACAGTGGCAAGGTGGGTTCTGACAAATGGTATTTCCACCATTCCCTTGCCTAATTCGAAAAAAAAAATATATATATATATCGGTCATGGGAGAAAAGGACTTCGGTCACTGTCATGCTGACCTATTCTTCGGGAAAAGGTGGAAACACCCTCGGGAGTAGGAGAAAAAGAAAAGAGAAAAAAAAAGAAAGAAAAAAAAATTATTATGGGAGAAAAGGAAGCAATTCCCTGTCATAGCAGGCCTCGTTCCAAGAAAAGGTGGTTAACACCCTTGGGCGGGAAGCTGGCTGTGGAAAAGGTGGCAACACTTAGCAGTCCAGAAAGTGGATTCATCAATTGACATCCCCAGGATCCAGTTCCGAAGCTGCCTCCCTTGGTATGCTATGTCATGTGCCTTTCTGCAGAGTGTTTGAGAGTCCTCTAGCAGACGCCATGTCATATGTAACACAATGTGCGATCTGATGGCTACCTCCCTGGGTACGCCTCTTCAACAACTGATGACGCCATCTTCATCGACAAACAATCGAGTGACGCGAGCTTTCATCCTAACCAGATGGGGAAGTGAGTATGGTTGCCCTCTATAACTATCAACAGAGAGCGAGACAGAGGGTGGGGCGAGAGACTAGTCTTTTCCCTTCAAATCAAATGAGAGGTGAGAAGCGTGAATGAAGTGTTGCATGCAGAGGATGGGCCTCTCAATGCACAAAGCACGATTTGTTCTTGTGCACTGCACCATAAGGCTCCCTGGCCTTCCTTCTCACACCGTATGCCAGCACAGGGCGGGATGCACAGTTGCATCATCAAATGCGCACAAGGCATACAACTTCTGCACAAGTGACTGTGAGGATTACATCAATGGGTTTCAGGACATGGTTGCCCTCCTGTATCTATCAACAAAGCGTGAGACAGAGGGGGGGCTGAGTGTGACTGGTGTTTCCTCAATCACTCATTGAGAGGCGAGATTTGAGGGACGTTACGACACTTGGAGTCAGGTACGTTCTCGTTTCCTTATGCACCCACGGGATGGGTCTCTACCATCAACACAGGACAGTCACTCTGTTCTGTACACTGCACTGTAAGGTAAGGCTCTCTTGCCTTCCTCCTTGCACCTATGCCAGACGGGTTGGACGCACTAATGCACCATCAACTGTGCACCCTGGCATACTCCCTCTGTACCATTCCTTTGTCGCTTCCTACACCAGGGTGTGAGACATGGGTTTTCATCTTGCTTTCCTCGAGTGATATTAGTCATGGGGCGAGTGACTGCTCTTTCATTCCATATGAGTGATTGTGCATTGAGTGCAACATTCCTCATCATCGACAAATTTCGTGCGATTCCTTCAACCAGCTATCTCCCTGGGTGCTGCCGCGTGGTCCCTGCCACATTGGACGTGTGTTGTGAAGATGCCTTCGTACCTCCTGCACAGCCGACAACGACAGTGGACGTGCCATCGACAATCAACCTTGATTCTCGACAACATGGGCCAAGTTTTTCTAATCCTACACCTTCTGTGGTCAGTGACAGTCATGTTTTAAGTGTGGGGACGTTAGGGGTTTGTCTGTTGTGTGGTATTTGGTCCCTATTGCTCGGTCAACCCTACCCATTAATGTTTTAAGTGTGGGGACGTGTCCCTATGCGTCTACATTGCATATTGCCCTGCATATGCCTCACTTTGATCATGCATGTATACTATGATTTTCTATTACACTCCTGGGGTCCCTTCCCCACCCACTTGTCCACTGTCACCCCTCCCTTGGGACTGTTCCTCCTCCATTTTTCTTTTTCTCTTATTTTGTTGCGTTTCTATGTGAATGTATCCTACGTTCAGCGGACTTCCAATCTGACATTACAAACCTGTTCGTTCCTTTGACCTGTCCAATTTTCCTTTTTACCCACCCCTGTTCTAGGGCACAGTTCTCGAGTTATTAATTTTTGAAGCATTTTGCGCACATTAGCCGGTTTTCCATGTGAACGTGCTTTTTTTGCTTCGAAACATTAATCTGACATGGAAACCCTGACTAGCACTTTTTCCCTAACATTTTTCCTTTTTACTCCATGTCATTTTGATGCACAGTTTGTCCAATATTAATTTTTGTGGTTTCTCGAGACTTTTCGTGCATCTTTTTGACATTTTTTCATGTGAACCTGCCCTGTTTGCATCGGAATTCCAATTTGATTTGACAGCCGTGTCCATCGTGCCTTCCCCCACCTTTTTCCTTTTTTCTCCACCCTATTTTGACTTCTGGATTATTAATTATTAATTTTTAAATGTGTTTTCGGGTGTATTTTTTGTGTTTTTTGTATGTGAACCCCTCCTACTCCCGCCGGAACTGCATTCTAACATGACAAGCCTGTGCCAACCTTCCTACGGACATTTTTCCTTTTTACTGCGTGTCATTCCAGCAAGCGGTTAGTCCAATATTATTTTTCGATTCCATTTTCGGGTCTGTTTTTTGGGTTTTTCCCATGTGACCATGTCTTATCTCAGTCAGCACCATGTTTTGACGTGATAGGATTGTCGGGCATGTCTTTCTGCACATTTTTCCTTCTTCTTACACCTTGTTCCGATGCACGGATCTTCCGATATTAATTTTCGTTTGCGTTTTCGGCGTCGTTTTTCGTGTTTTTTGCATGTGACCGCTCTTTACCCCCCCGGAACCCCCGTTGCACGTTTCCTATGTCTTTTCCCTACCGTCCTACACAATTTTTGTTTTTACGCTATTTCGTTTCTATGCCCAGATTGGGAGATACTAAATTTTCCTTGTTTTTACATGTTTCGCGCGACTCGTCACGCGCGTGAACGTGCCCGTTTTCGATTTCACGTGTCTCCACACGCCCTGATCGCGTATAGCTGCCCCGTACCGACATCCCGGCGCCATTCTGATCCTGTCATGGTAAATTTTTTTACCCCGCCCCGCGTACGCGCACGGGACGGGGCCACGCCTTTCTTTTATTTACTTTATTTATTATTTTAACAAAAAAATTTATTTATCATTTTTTTTTAAAAACCCAAAAAATTTTATACCCCCTCCTCTCGCGTCCCTTCCCAACCACCCCCTCTCTCTCTCTCCTTCTTTCTTCTTCTTCCTCTTCTGTTTCTTTTCTCTCTCCTCCCCCTCTCTCTCTCTCCCCGTATCCTCCATTCTCCCTCCTCCTCCTCCTCTTCTCCATCTCGCTCCTCCTCCTCCTCATCTCCTTTCTTCTCCTCCTCTTCTCCTCCCTCCCTCCTCTCCCCCCGCCTGGGCCCCCCGCCCCTGGACGCTGACGCCGTGCCGCCTCCCGCCGCCACCTACCGTGCCGTCGGATTGGCCGCCGTCGTCGTGCCTCGATGCGCTGCCCTGGAGGTTGCTGCCCCGCCCGCCCCGCCTGGCGTCGCCTGGTCCCCCGCCTACCACGCCAGCCGCCTGGTCCTTCACCCCCCGGCCACCTGGTCTAGCCTCCCTGGGCCCGCCCCCATTCCCTCCCAACGGTCCCACCCACCCCCCCCCCCTTAGCCCCCATTCCCCCCCCAATCCCCACACACCCCACCCCCCCCTTAGCCCCCATTCCCCCCCCAATCCCCACCCACCCCACAACCCACCCCCTTAGCCACCATTCCCCCCCCCCCCAATCCCCACCCACCCCACACCACACCCCCACAGGCCCCCATTCCTCCCCCCACTACCCACCCCCCCAGGCACACAAACACACATTACCCCACTCTAGCCCCCAGTCACACCCCCATTCACATACACACCTCCCCCTCCTTAACCCCCCATCAGCCCCCCTTCACACCCACCTACAAACCCCCCTCCTAAGCCCATTTTCCACCCATCACCCTCCTGACGCGCCGAGCTCACCCCTTCATTTCACCAACAAAAAACCCCCGTACCCCCTTCTCGGCCCCCTGTCACACGCAGTGTGTGTGTGCATCCGCGGAGTTGTTCGTGCGTGTTCATGATCGCGGGTTCGTGTGTGCTTAGCAGCCGTTCACGCGCGGGGACGCGCGTTCGCTTGTCCGTGCGATGGTGTGCATCAGCCAGCTGTTCACACGCAACTGACACGCAATCCATTCCCGGGTATATATTCCCGAATGTTTAATTTCCAAACCCGACAAAACCCTAAAAACCCATTCAAAAATTCTAAAATTCATTTAAAATCAATTAAAATCCAAAAAATTTACGAAAAATTTCTTTAATTTTTTTTTTCAATATTTTTGTAGTTAATTGAAATATTTTTCCAAACTGAAAATCTCAGAATTTTTTTAAAGAAAATTCTCAAAGTAAAAATTCTTTCAAAAATACATATAAAATGAGCAAAAATTCATTAAAATTGGTAAAAATACCATTTTAATTGCAAAAAAAATCCTGAAAATTTCATCAACTTCTTTGCTTATTTTTGGAATATTTCTTAAGTTGAAAATGTTGTGCCAATTTATTCCATTATTATTTTATGGCAAAAATGCTTCATTAAATGCCTAAATTCATGAAAAATCCTCTTTAATTCCAAACACAAGCTGAAAAATCTGGAAAAATCCAGATATCTTGGTCACACGTGGTGGATTGATGCTGAAAATCTTCAACATTTTTATACGTGTTTCATTGTCAAAATTTTGCCACAAAGATTAACAAAAACACGAAAAAAACATTACAACAAACAAAAACACATAAAAACCAAAATACACAATCAACAATACACAACATTTTAACAAATTAAAAAAAAAACAACAACAACATATAAGCCATCAGTCATCCAAACAAATTCATATACACTAATCTTGCTATATCGTGTGTCCAATTATTTTCAGTTCGTGGTTTTTCTTTTTGGATTGCTGACCTACATTTTGGGGATTGAGACGTGTGCATTCATTGCATACACACACACACCCACTTTCAGGTATTTTTGATGCCAGGAGGCATATTCGACGGTGGATTCCGTGAGGTTTTACGGTGGATTCCGTAAACTTAGATGACCGGGGCTCATACACAAAGAGGATTCTTTGTGCGAGAAGTTGATGGGGACGCCTGTCCTTTTCGGGCATTTCATTAATTTAGTGTGTACGTGGGTGATTCCATAGCGGATGATTCCGCAAAATACATATTAAATTAATAAACGTTTATGAGTTTAGAGTGCGCACTCGTAATAAATTAAGGCTAGGATTTATTTCTAACCAGTTGATTTATTTATGTAGCTGAAGACTGCTAGGTATTCACTTTTGTCGGTTTAATTGTATTATTTTACTAACGATTGTGAATGCTTCAGTTGATGTGTAGAGATAGCAGCAGTGGTGGAGGAAAGCATTGGAGTCTAGCGAGTATTCGACCTTTGGATTATATTTTGATAGGCGCCACGCCTATATTTTGTTATGTCTATTGAGACATTGATTATTGATTATTATTTTGTATGCGCCTATGCGTACGGATATGTTATTTCTATTTGGACATTGAGATTGGGCGTGCCAGATTCCATGGGCACCGTCCATTAGCTTTATTTCCTATTTTTGTAGAAAGCAAACTCAAAAGCTAAAAGCTTGTCATATTTTTGTAAATTGGGCTATTATTGAGCATGAAGATGGAAATATACATAAAATACATGCTTTGTGAAGCGCTCACACAAGGCATGGGGGGAGATTGAACCCAATTGGTCTCTTGCTTCTTGTCGTTCATGCTTTTACATTGTTTTTTGTGCAAAAAGGTAGAGTTCATTGTTCTTGGGGACCTTCTGGGATTCACTACGTAAGCATACAGCGTCCGATCTGCGCAGCAGTGGTATCAGAGCGGAGTTGAGATCAAGAGCTTCCAATCGATACCCATCTCGAGCGAAGGCGGAGCTCCAGGAACGATTGGGCTCTACAATCAATCTCGTCGCGAACCGTCGATACAGGCAGACTTCTGGCGATCAAGAACCCCTGTTTCTCCTGTCAGATCGCGAAGGACCAGGCTGTGCAGGCGGAGGACCACGCATTCATCTCCTTCATCAAGTTGTGGTTATACAGTGAGGAAATCCATATCTTCCTTTTTCAAAGTTGAATTTAAGAGTTTTTAAGCTTGGAGAAGAAGCTTAATAAGCTTCAAATTTCACATCGAGATATCTGAGGAGGTTCCCAAAATCACGCGTCGTCAACAAAACCCCCCCCCCCCTCACGAAAACTGACGACGCCTTCATTAAGCTTCTCAAGCTTAATCTCCTAAGTCAAAGCTAAGCTCTGCAAGTCACACAGGGCAAGAAAGTCACCAAACTCCGGGTCCTGCGCATCAGAAGTCAAGTTCTGCAAGTCGCGTGGAATCAAGTCCTGCAAGTTCATCAAGTCGGCCTAAGTTCTGCAAGTCTGCAACTCTGCAAGTCGGCTAAGTCTGCAACTCTGCAAGTCAGATTAGTCAACTGGAGTCAGAACTGACTAGTGCTTAAAATTCCTAGAAGGCTTGTTCCTACGCAAAAACTCTGAACTGGAAAGTTGTTCGTGGCAAAGTGTTCTACCTATCTACAGGTCCGCTGAAGTATTTTCAGCAAACGAAGACGGAAATATTGCAGATTTTCTGAAAATTGAGAAAGAAATACCCAAAAATACATAGCCTTGTAACCCCGAATTTGAGCTATGCTCATCCCGCTAACCTGATTTTGAGTGAGAAAGGTTTATTGAGTTTTATAGGATGACGACCCCACATATGGATGATCCTATGGCTGAAGACGACTTACCTGAGCCTACCATGGAACAAAAGCTGGATCTAATCATGTTGCAATTGGAAGAAGAATGAAGGGCTAGGCAAGCATTGCAAGCGCAATTGACAAAATTACAAAGAGCGTCTACCGACAAAGAAGAACCTCAAGCTGAAGATTTGATTCGATGTACCATCGACGCCACTCTTGAAGCACAAACCATTCGCAAGGAATCCAAGATAAGTAAACGAAGTTTCAAATTTCGCACTTTCAATGGCATACGAGAAGGAAAGACTGTTTTATCTTTCATTAGCCAGTTTGATGACTATTTCCATGAGGAAACTTATCCAGAAAAAGATAAAATCAAGTGTGTTACTAATCATCTGATAGACAGAGCATCACTTTGGTGGACTGTAGTACGCAAGAGCATAGAATGTCCTGCTACTTGGGAAGATTTCAAGAAGAAGTTCATGCAGAATTTCCTTCCACCGCAATTTCATGAGAAGGCTATCAAGCAATGGGATTTACTTCAACAACGGGATCGTGAGCCTATTCCACAGTATACAGAGCATTTTTGGAATACACTCCTACAGCTACGCATGCTTGAAGACGTACCAGAGACGACACATAAGCGGAAGTATATGTCTGGACTTCTTGGACATTACTACGCTGAAGTGAACATGTTCAAGCCTACTACCCTTGAAGACGCCATCTCCTTAGCCCACGACACTGAAGATAAGTTACGCGGAAGAGACAGACGACCACCGCAATTCCAAGCCAATGGTAATTATGGATCTAAATAATTCAATTCCAATTTTAGAAGGTTTAATCCAGGTCGTTTCTCATCACCATCTTTCCGCAAGAATTGGGCTAAACCACCTGCATTACCATCCAATGTCAATCCAAATCCTAAGCCTATTCCACAAGCAAATCCAAATGTACCCAGACTTCCAGCTATTGCAAATAATGTAACCAAAGCCAAGCCAATAGTATGCTATAAGTGTCACCAGCCTGGGCATCTCGCAGCAAATTGTCATTCAAAGAAGCCACCAGCACATATCAACTATCTTGGAGCCATGGACGAAGACGAGCATGAGGATATGCCTGATTTCACTGAAGATGAGGATGATACTACTACTACTTCCGACACTTTACCAGGTATGCCTACTCCACATTCATTATTGACTATGAAATGTTTGGTGCATGAAAAGGAAAGAACTATCTTGCATGATGACGGTAGTACTCATGACTTTATTTCAGCAAAATTGGTAAAGGAATTGAAATTACATACTGTACCTACGCATTATCGCATAAAAGTTGCATTTTTAGGCACTAGGTACAATGGCACACAAGAAGTTCAAGATTTAGAAATTCAAATTGGTTCATACATTGAAAGAAGAAATTTCTTAGTTGTTCCATTACAGTCAAGCAACATTATTTTAGGAATGCCTTGGAGACACCAGCATAATCCAAATATAGATAATTCCACACACACAATGAATATTAATTTTCAAGGAAAATCTATTACATTATATGGTATGCATGCATCTAGTATTTTTCCATTGCTTTCGCATACTCAAGCAAAACGTGCATTACGCAAGAGTACTAAATCATATCTCATTTGGGTGAATGAATTACAAGCAAAGGAAAATCATATGCACCCTAGGCATAAGGAATTTCTTGCATATTTTAAGGACTGTTTTGCAGAAGACCTACCACCAGGTTTACCACCTTCACGACCAGAAGACCATAAGATTGATTTAATCCCTGGCACACAACCACCTTGCAAAGCACCATATAGGCACAATCAAATAGAGCAAAAAGAAATCCAGAGTCAAGTTGAAGAATTACTAAATAGAGGCTTAATTCGACCTAGCAGTTTTCCATTCGGTGCACCTGTACTCTTAGTCAAGAAAAAGAATAATATCTATCGTATGTGTATTGACTACCGAGCTTTAAATAAGATCACTGTAAAAAATAGGTATCCTATACCTAGAGTTGATGACCTTATGGACAAACTGCAAGGATCTTCTATATTTAGTAAAATTGACATTAAGTCTGGATATCATCAGGTGAGGCTAGATAGATCTGACATATTTAAGACTGCATTCAGAACATAGTTTGGCCATTACGAATTCTTAGTCATGCCATTCAGATTGACTAATGGACCTGCCACTTTCAGTAGAATGATGAACCGTATCTTTCTGAAATATCAATATTGTGTGATTGTTTTCTTTGATGATATTTTGGTGTTCAGTCAAAGTGAAAAAGAGCATTATGAGCATTTATCATTAGTTTTTCAATTACTGAAAGAAAATCAATTGTTTGCAAATCCTGAAAAGAGTGAATTCTTTAAGACAGAAATTGAGTATTTAGGTCATATTGTATCAAAAGAAGGAATTAAAGTTGATCCTAAGAAAATTGATGCAATATTGCATTGGCCTGTTCCTAAAAATGTACATGAATTACGCTCATTTCTTGGTCTTGCTAGTTTCTATAGGAAGTTTGTACGTAATTTTTCATTACTTGCTTTACCATTAACCAAACTTCTCAAGAAAGGAATTGTTTATCAATGGACTGAAACTCAGCAGAAATCCTTTGACTTACTGAAACGTGCATTAACAAATGCCCCTGTTTTACAATTGACTGACTTTAATAGACCATTCTTTCTAGTTGTGACCGATGCTAGCGAATCAGGAATAGGAGCCGTACTAATGCAAGACAATCATCCAATAGCATATTCTAGTTCTAAGCTGAAACCCTCTGAGCTGAAATATTCCACTTATGACAAAGAACTATTAGCAGTTGTACAAGCATTAAAACAGTGGAAACACTACTTAATGGGTTCAGAATTCATGATAAAGCGGTCGACCAGCAAAGCATTAGACATTTACTTAGCCAACCCCAAATTTCTGACCGTCATATCAAATGGGCTTCATTCATTCAAAGTTTTCATCCTATCATTCAATACCAACCTGGAAAAGAAAATGTAGTTGCTGATGCATTGAGTAGAAGACCTGCAATTCATAATATTTCTGTCATATCTTTTGATTCTTTGATTGCTATGAAAGATACATATCACCAGGATATTACTTTTCATTCTGATTAGCAAAAATTAGTTCAAAATAATTTCATTCCTATTGATTCATTGTCATATAATGATGGATTTATGTTTTTTGAAAAGAGATTGTGTGTTACTATTCCATTCCGATCTTTTGTTTTGAATGAAATTCATTGTCCCCCATATCAAGGTCATAGAGGTATCATATCTACATTACGCATGTTAACTGAAGATTTTTATTGGCCGCATATGGATGCAGATGTATCTAATTTTGTTTCTGAATGTTTGATTTGTCAAAGAATAAAGAGACATCATGGTAAACAGTATGGATTATTAATGCCTTTGTCTATTCCATCTAAACCTTGGGAACATATTTCTATGGATTTCATTACTGGCTTACCAAATACCAAATCTAACCATGACATGATTTGGACAATTGTAGATAGATTTAGTAAGCAAGCATATTTCATTCCATGTAAGAAAACTTTAATAGCATCACAAGCAGCACAGTTATTTTTGAAAACTGTTTTTACTAACCATGGATTGCCCAAAGTGATTATTTCAGATCGAGATTCTAGATTTTGTAACAATTTTTGGATTACACTGTTTGCAAATCTAGGCACAAAGATTGATTTCTCATCTGCATTTCATCCAGAAACAAATGGACAAATAGAAGCCACAAATAGCACCATTCTAGATATTTTACGTGCATATACTATCTCCAAACCTCAGACATGGGACACTCATTTGCATTTATTACAGTTTGCATACAACAATACACCGCACACATCTACAAAGAAAGCACCTTTTGAAGTAATTTATGGATATAGATTATCTACACCTGTTGCATCTTTGTCTAATAAAATTCAGAGTGCTGATGATATTGCTACTATGCATAATAGTATTTTTGATGAGGTTAAGGATATGATTGCTAAAGCCCAACAATCATATACCAAACAAGCCAACAAGAAAAGACAAGCTATGAATTTCAAAGTTGATGATTACGTTTGGCTTAGAATAGAAAAATGAAGACTGCAAAGTGTAGATAGACATCCAGTTGTCAAATTGGCTCCTAGATTCTATGGACCATTCAGAATCATTCATAAGATTAATGATAATGCATTCAAGTTAGAATTACCATCTCATTGGAAAATTCACAATACATTTCACATTAGTGTATTGAGACCATTTAGAGGCCAATCACCTATCCACCCTGTTTGTGAAAACCCACCTTTATTAGAGGAAGAGACTGAAATACTTGAACCAGAAGCCATCATAGACACTGACTACATGACCACTAGAACTGGCCGAAGGTATTCTAGATATTTAGTAAAATTTAAGAACCATCCTGTAGAGGAAGCACAATGGATGCACGCTAGAGACTTAAATGCTTTCCCCACTCTGTTAGCTCCACATTGAGCTAATAGCAATTGAGGTCAATTGCTATCCCACCCCGGGGGTATGATGCCAGGAGGCATATTCCACGGTGGATTCTGTGAGGTTTTACGGTGGATTCCGTAAACTTAGATGACCGGGGCTTATACACAAAGAGGATTCTTTGTGCAAGAAGTTGATGGGGACGCCTGTCCTTTTCGGGCGTTTCATTAATTTAGTGTGTACGTGGGTGATTCCATAGCGGGTGATTCCGCAAAATACATATTAAATTAATAAACGTTTATGAGTTTAGAGTGCGCACTCGTAATAAATTAAGGTTAGGATTTATTTCTAACCAGTTGATTTATTTATATAGCTGAAGACTACTAGGTATTCACTTTTGTCGGTTTAATTGTATTATTTTACTAACGATTGTGAATGCTTCAGTTGATGTGTAGAGATAGTAGTAGTGGCGGAGGAAAGCATTGGAGTCTAGCGAGTATTCGACCTTTGGATTATATTTTGATAGGCGCCATGCCTATATTTTGTTATGTCTATTGAGACATTGATTATTGATTATTATTTTGTATGTGCCTATGCGCACGGATATGTTATTTCTATTTGGACATTGAGATTGGGCGTGCCAGATTCCATGGGCACCGTCCATTAGCTTTATTTCCTATTTTTGTAGAAAGCAAACTCAAAAGCTAAAAGCTTGTCATATTTTTGTAAATTGGGCTATTATTGAGCATGAAGATGGAAATATACATAAAATACATGCTTTGTGAAGCGCTCACACAAGGCATGGGGGGAGATTGAACCCAATTGGTCTCTTGCTTCTTGTCATTCATGCTTTTACATTGTTTTTTGTGCAAAAAGGTAGAGTTCATTGTTCTTGGGGACCTTCCGGGATTCACTACGTAAGCATACAACGTCCGATCTGCGCACCAATTTTTCCTTTTATATTTTTTATTTTTTTCACTACCCCAAAATTCACGCTTAATTTTTAACATGAATCCTAAACACCACCATGGCACGCGCGCTTGTGCCAAACAAACATTTTTTCTAATTAAAATCAACCCGCTGTTCACTTAGCATGCGCTACGTGCGCTTCAGAGGCACCTTAATATTTTTAATAACAATGAACCAGCCGTCACAAAAGCACACGGTGGCAAAAAAGCACTCCACATCACCTTAATTTTTAATAAATGAATTTGCATTTAGAGACCTCAGTCTAGTATCGAAGTCTGGGATTCGGATTAATGCACCGCTCCAACCTAATAATTTGTAATTAAAATTTTAAGAAGGAATTGCCGTTTTCTTATTAAGGTTTATCACTTAATAAAATGTCACCCATTGTTAATAATTCATAAAATGAACCCTTCATTAAATTAATTCCCCCTCACTGCACTTATTTCCCCTTTTTAATGAACTCACTTCGTGGGATGGGTGCGTAAAAATCTATTAGTTGCCACTGATGATTAAGTTATGGTTCAATCTTGATGTCCGTTTTTTTGGTAGTCTGATTTGTCCATTTGTTACAATTACGGGTACGGTGTGTAGTTTTTTTTTCTTTATTGCCTGATACGGGGATTTGGGTGTTTGCATGTTGCATCGCATGAAGCTTTCGGTCGCATATGTGTAGAGGTCATGTCGAATTTTTTCTAGGCTGTGGTTTGCTTGGGGATAGTTGGTCGAGCCACGTTTTACCACCTTGATTGATATCTTATTCTTGGTTTTCGTCTGTTGCTTTGCAGACATTCTCTTTGTTTGTCTATATTTGTGGTGTGTGTGTGTAACCATTTGAATGGCGCTCTCTCGTACTCCTCCCCCAATCCAGTATGTTCCTTTGGCTTTACATGATTATTCTTTGTTACTGGATTCGGACGTTGTCGCTAAAGCGGGCTTGTCCAAGTTCATGAGCCTTTCTTTCCCACTGGTTCTAGATGATCCTACCATTTGTGACGAGTTTTTAACCTCTTACAATAAGAGGTCTGGTCCAGTCCGTGGCACTACTGTTTTTCTGACACCGAAGAGTCTAGGCAAGGCTCTTGGTCTGCCATATCGTGGGGAGTCTGTCCCTGCTGCCAGACAGTTGTTCGCCAATGACGATATTTTGAAGCTGTTGCAGAAGCAGACTCAAGATGTTCTTGATCCAAAGAAGGTCATTACCACGTCAGGAGTCGGTGTCTCCATGATTTCCAATCCCCTATGGAAACAGCTATGCCAATTCCTTCAAGACAGGTTCATGCCTGCAAAATCCCCATCTTATTATCTTTCCAAGGAGTTGTTTACAGCTTCACGAATGATTTTGAAAGGCATAACTATTGATTGGAGTACCTACCTCCTCTCCAAGATGGATCACCACTTTATCCGAGCTACTCGAGGAAATGTGACTAATGTTACATTTGGGTCCTTCCTCTATGTCTTCTTGCTACATGTTGCCCCTGCAAAGGAAGTTCCTTTACCTCCAATTGATACTCCAGAAGTTCCTCCTCCGCCTCATAATGAAGATGATGATGTGATAATTGAGGATGATGATTCTCCTCCTCCCCTTGTCATTCAGAGAAAACGCCTCAAGAGGGTGGCTGAGTCAGTGCGCCTATTCCTCCTCCTCCAGTTCTAGTGACAGTTCCTGCCCAGTCTTGCAGCACCTTGCCTGCATTCCTTTAGATGCCAAATCTTTTCAGAGCCCATAGAGACGGGATGCTAGAACTTACTATTCCTTCTGTTCACCGCCTAGTAACAGGAGATGCTATTCCATTCCTGTGCAAGGATATCCAGAGTTCTATTGAACTTTTGATGACTGCCTGTATCCAACAATTATATTCTTCATTTTATGATGAAGTTCAGCAGTCTAAGGAGGAACTGAATAAGACCAATACTGAGTTAGCCTCAGCTCAGGAGAAATTCTCTGACCTTCGTATGCAAATGGAGCAGCAGAGTAAGCTCATGGATACTCAGAAAGCTGAAATCTCTAAGTTGAAAGCTGAGTTGGCAGAAGCTAGGTCTCAAGTGGTTGTTGTAACAGAGGAGAGGGATAAGTTACAGAAGGAGAGTCAAGAGATGAAGGAGGTGATAGTTGCCCAAGCAGAGAAGTTTAAATCCACCACATCTATCTTAGACCAGAGCAATGCTCAAATCCAGCAACTCAAAGATCAGTTGGCTCAGTCTCGGTCTAATACACAGAGTCCTGTGCAACCGGTTTCTCTTTTATCCCCTGCAGATTTGGTAGCTCTTCAGAGACAGGCTACATTATGTCCCTTATTTCAGGCCCATGGTGGAAAGATTGCAATCTCGCATGGATTTATTATGGTCTTCTTTTGAGCAGTATCAAGAATATGTTCCACCAGATCATTCCTTTTTTATCCATTATCAACAACAGAAGTTGGCCTTCTATATAAAACTTTCCACGATGGATTTAGCTATTCCAGAGGATGGATGGAGTGGGGCCTGGTCATCTGATTTGCTGATAGAAGTTGTGAGGATGGTTTTTGAAGACTCTGTCACTCCAAATACGATGCTTCTGTCCTATATTTATTTGAGGGGTGATTTACTGATTCCAGATTATGAAGATCTGGCTTGGTATGTCGGAGATGTGGTATTGCAAGCTTCTTTATATGTCCGACATTTGGAGTTGAGGATTGATGAGATGTTCCAAGGATATTCTTCAAAGGTGGTCGAGTGTCCTGAGTTTTCATGGCACACTATGGTTGATGCTGTCATTTTGAATCAACGTTAGGTCAAAGCTTCAGCTCATGCCCAGAACATTAACCAACTGAGGGTGGATCTTTTAGCCTATCTCTCCAACCAACCCCCATTTGATACTTCTTTCTTTGAAGCCTATCATCGTAGATCAGCTTTAGGTCCGTCCTTGCCATGCCTAACTCATTATCAACAAATGGCTCATAGGTATGATGCTTATATTTCCCTTTTTCAATCTAACCCAAAGGTCATTTTACCCCTTCTTTTCCAACCTCAAGGATCTCCTCAAATTCCTATATTTACCCATTGTTCTTTTATTGAAGATCGAGTTTTTCTACCTCCTGATCCTTGTCCTTCCCCATCCCCTGACATTCTATCTACTTTTCCTGCTTATCTTTTAACGCCTTTCCTAACTGAATCTCCTCAATTTTCAGCAAATCCATCTTTAATCCATTCTTCATTTTATGATTTTGCCTATCCATCGCTTCATCCTCTTTCATTAGTCCCTCTTCCGTCTCCTAACACTTCTATTCCTAATCCTCCTCAGTTGGTTAGTGGGTATCAAGGTTTTGATCAGAAGATTCTTCGAAGAAGAGGCTGGAGTTCAAATGATTCCCTTACTGGACCTCAAATCAATTGGCCATTGATCCCAGGAGAATGGATAAGTGCTAGTCAGGCTTATCAAAATTATCTGCATTTTGCTCAGCAATATTCTCAGTCTGTAGATCCTTCTGTGCGCTTAACTGCTCATTTTACTTGGTACCTGGCGTATATGCATAGGCATTTCCATAATGATTCAAAATCTATTCCAAAGTTGTGCATGAATGTCAATGTGAGCATTGATTCCCAGACTGGATGTCTTGTACTTTCATGCCCTCTGTTTGCCTAGCAGATACCTCATCTTATTGGAAAGGATGTGCTGCCTTCAATTCTTTCAGAATCCTCCCAAGACATTTGTAGATGAATCCTTGTCCATGGATCGTTTTCGAAATCACCAAGCCTTCAAAAGGGATCATCTTCATTGATACCTTTGCAATGTATTGTGGATGATTTTTAATGATAAATCTCTCTTTTTGGAGGAGTCCTTTAGATGGTTGTGTTGTGTGTAGTGTTTGTGTTGTGGGTTAATTTATGTGATAAGATCGTGGTGGTTGCCTATTCGATTTACTTTCGTGCAAGCTACATTTTTGGAGAATTGTGGTGATGCTGTTGCTGGTTGGATAGTTGAAGATGCTAATGCAGAAGAAGAAACCTCTATATCCTTTACAAGTTTGTTGTGATTTCCAGTTTGATAAGAAGTGTTAATGTATAAAGGGTTTTCCTTTCGTTATATTCTTTATATCAGATATAGGTTATAAGTTGGGGTCGTGGTTGGATGGACTGTTTTTGAAGATTTATTGAAGATCAAAGTTGAGCTCTTGAATGAACTTGTATTCTCTTTTTCCTGGGTCGCGAGGACGCTTCCTTATTAAGTGTGGGGATATGTTGAGTGTTGAAATGATCTAATTTTTGGCTGATTTTTGTTGTTTTTGAGAGCTGAATGGTTGATTTTATGAGATGATTGATAGGTTGGAATGGTTTTATTAAGCTCATGATGTTTATTAGTAGAGATGTGAAGTTCTGTTGGTTCTGATATGTTCTATTTGGTCCTGATAGCTTCTGTTTTGTTTTGTTTTCTCTCTGTATGGAAGTATGGAGTATTGATTTATAGGGTTTGAGATTTTTTGAAAGCTTATTGAGTGATTTTTGATGGTTTGGAATGGTTTTGGTATGAGTTATGTGGTTCTGATGCTTTCTATTGACCTTCTGTAACTCTTTGTTGAGCTTCTGTGAGCCTCTGTAGACCTTTTGTATGCCTCTGTATGTGTTCTTTTGGATGAGAGTGTAACCTAGGAAAGTTTTCTAGCCTTTGAAAGAGGTGAATACAAGTGCAAAAGAGCTAAAAGAAGTCAAAGAAGTAGCTACTGAAGACTCAAGTAAAGACTGGAGTGAAGTGACAGTGGTGAGCTATGAAAAGACACTGTAGTGGCTCTGGTGCCTCTTCATATCAGACATACCTCTTGGGAGGTACATCCACGACCTAAGAAGGATTATTGAGGGTTATTATGAGAGTGATTGTAGTGAGGATATGATGTACTATTGATGGAGAGAGAGAGAGAGAGTCAGAGATAGTCAAATCTATGAAAGTAGTGTAACTGTATATGAGAGATTGAGAGAGAGAACTATGAAGACATTGAAGATGAATAATATGTGATTGATTTCCATTCAAAGATGGTGTATTCTCCTGTGTTCTTTGTTATATTGATGGATTTTGTGAAGATGTTGGAGAATATGGTTGATTCTATCAAATCCGTGGGAGATATTTACTATGATGCTGCGTGAAGAATTGTTGTTTTCTTTGTTTTGATGATCAAAAGAATGAAATAAAAGCTTGTTGATGTTACAAGATAGATTTTCTTGCAAGAGAATTCCCTTTTCCTTGGTGTTCCTCTTGGGGCTCCACCTTCTAATCCTACATCGATGGTGGTTGTTGTCCCAGTCACTGAATTGGTTGTTGAGGAGAAAGAAAGAAAGTTTTTGCTCAAACAACTAAAGCTGCTAGAATTTAATGGCATAGGAGCGAAAGTAGCCATTAATGCAAAAACCTGGATAGAGTAGATGGAGGATTATTTCTCCGCTACTGGCACAAGTGTTCAGTCAATGATAGCAAGGTTGAGGCTTACAGGTGAAGCCAGACTGTGGTGGAAACAGTGATGTCAAGACAAGTTAGTGTCAGAGAGAGAACTAGGGAGAGAAAAAGAGGAGAGAGAAGACTGTAGAAGAGAGAGAAAGACTGTAGGAAGAGAGAGAAGAAGAGTGACGAGGAGAGAGAAATACTAGATTTAGAGAGAGAAAGACAGGAAAGAAGGAGAAGCCATAGAAGCTATGAGCAAGAAGGGAGAGAAAGTCTGTAATTGTATTATTGTGTTCAAAAAGATGTGTAAAATTACATGTCCTCTCCTTTTATACCAATGTCTGTGTGACATGGCATAATATCAATATTATTTACACTAATTCCTTATTCTCAGCTTCTTACAATCCATCCCCACTCAAAAATGAAGTTTTTGTCCTCAAAAACAAATATCGGACTTATTGGTATAGCCAAGTAGTGGGCTGCAGAGTACTACTCTGTACAGCATTACAAGTGGTAAAAGAAAAGATTACCTAATATTCAATAGTAGTACTAATCTATGCAGAGGGTCAAAATCAGCCTGTAGCCACCCGGATCAAAAGGGAAAGTGGTATCACTGCCATGCATTGGATCAACTTTCATAAGGTCATAGTCAAGTACAACTGGAATCTTGATCATCATGATGGTATTCACTAACTCTTCCAGAAGCCTCTCAAGCATTACCATGTTCTGTATGACTGAAGCATATGAGGCTGAAGTCACCATTACACGGACTGCATTAACCCCTAAATACTGTATATTCATGGACCCTACATTCTTAGTGATGTCCAAGCATTTAAACTGTAGGTCTGTGGACTGACGGGGCTCCCGCATGGCATCATGATCATCCAAATCCACATGTTGTCCATGATCTGCTTTCTTGAACTGAAGTTCTTGTTGTGGACCCATACCAAGATGGTCTTCAACAAGATCTTCTCCATCCTTTGCATCATAATATTCAAATACCAAGAGTATTTTGGTAGTCTTTGCTTTGCATGTGGCTTGGTGATTACAAGATAGTGGCTTAGCACATCGATAGCATAAGCCCGCAGCATGCAGTTCCCGTATCGTATCACTAGTAAGGTGTCTAACGCGTTTAGCCTTAGATAGCAATTTACACACCTGCTCATCACCATTGGTCAGCTCTATAATAGTTCTAACATGCTGCTCATAGTCATCTTGCTGCTCATGTACAACAGATGGCTGTCCATACTCATGTCCATAATACTCATGCTGTCCATACTGCATATGGTGATAATAGCCTTGCTGCGCATCAGAGGGACAGTTTGGTTGAGCATATGCATTTGCTTCCACTGATGTTTGCTGCTCACGTACATAAGCATGCTGCCTTTGATCATTGATCCCACAGCATTGGTCATATTGTCCATAATCTCTATGAGAATACATGTCACAAAAATGTTCATGCTGCTGTCCAAATACATCTATTTGCTGTTGCCTACTACCAAAACTTTGGTCATATTGTTGCCCATAAACATGCTATCCAAGATTGCATGATGACTGTCCAACATGATTACAATGATGTCCTTGCATCCTAGGCTGTCCATAAGTATGATGATTAGCAAGTCCATGAGCATAGGTATTGGCATGATGTCAGTCATAATCACTTGCTTGCTCTGCTGATCAAAGCTAGAAGGGTGTTGATAAGCATAACCATTTCTGTCACATCCATAAGAACTGGGCTGCTCAACTAAGAGAGCCTCACAAGTATAATCATAACTATGTTGCTGTAGAGGTGGATGCTCATAAGCATAAGCATCTGATTCAAGTGTACCATCAGCATATACATATTGGCCATAAGCAGAAGCATTTGATTTAGGTCTTGCTATTTTTTCCATTACCGCCTTCATAAGAGCAATACATGATCAGTTAAAACTCCAAGTTTGTCAATTTTAGCCTATGTTTGAAGCCAAACTTGTTCACTAGAGTTGGAGCTATTGTTCTCAGTTGCTACTGTAGTCAAGTTGCTGTGTTGGTGAATTTTATTTTGTAATGTGGCTGATCAGATCAAGCCAAAGCCATGGAGTCGGAAGACCTGCTGTAGGGGAATTATCACAATTGTTACTGTCTCTAATACTTCTCACCTGGATGAGGCCTTGAGCCTCACTATTGTCGATGGCAAGTGTTCAAAACCAGATGTCAAGCAACAGGATGAGCTGCAATTTTGTCAGAGAGACAGCAAGAGAGAGACCAGCAGATATTCTCCCATCAAGAGAGAGACCAACAGGTATTCTGTTTCTTATTTCACCTGGGCCTATGTTGCCAATGGGTCTCTCCCAGACACTCCGCCTGTGTTTGTTTCTCCAGATCTTAAACATAGGTATTATGATGGCTTCTGCAACTTTAGAGATTTATCGAACACTTCCTGTCCGTGAAGAGATCCTGCGGGGCTTCTTAATGCAGATTTTGATTGGTTTCCATGCCTTCAACTATGCCATACACTTCCTTTCTGAAATCTGAAGCATGAGGAGACACTTGAGTTGAAGTCACAATTTGCAGACAAGACTCTGATTCTTAGAGTTGATGATCCTGATGTTTTTCAAGGCATCAGCCTGAAACTTCTGGCAATGGAATAACTGCTGATGTAGCACCTTGAGTGAAAGGGAAAGTTGGTCATGATACCGATTGCAAATCCAACATTGCAGATTCTTGTGTTGTGACTGCAGTGAGAGATGGATTCAATTTGATCCCTTATGAATACACAGCCAACATGCTCATCAGAAACTTGGGCAATCTACAGAATCTGAACTCTGCCCTCATAAGAAATAAGTGTCCCACCCCTAAAATCTGGTAATGCAGTCCTGATACAGTCCTTGATGAACTCAAAATGTTTCTTAATCAAATCAGTAGTTTCCCACTATCGATACTGTGCTTTCTCCAATTGGTTCTTATCATGGGAGAGATGGCAGATCTATGATGACAAGGAGAAATTTAGTGGATGATGATGAAAATGGAGTTGAAGGTATGCTCCTAGGTGCAAGTGAACATTACAATGAAGCTGCTCTAAATGCACGGTGATCCAGATGAGCACAAAAGGCAACTTGAATCTTTGTTGTTGCTTCCGCCCTGTAAACCTTCCGTGAAGTCACTCTGAAGATCATCAAATTGGATACCTTTTGAGATCAAGCCTGATTGCTGCAAAGTGTGGAAGCCCCTTCCTGTCACCCTCTCCCAAACATTCTAGCAAATAAGCAAGGAAAATTGCAGTGGCTGGAGCTTCTAATGTAGGCATATCTGGGACTGTAAGGCCTCATCTGGACGCCTTTCATCAAACATTTCAAAAAGGAAACAAGGACACAGTGCAATGGTTGTTCATGAAGCAAGTGGGAACTCTGGAATTGCAAGAAACTCAACTGGATGGAATTCAATTAGTAGTGTTGCTGTGGGCATAGAGAGAAGCATTGAAGTCCTGATAGTGATTCAGAAAATATCACTTGCAGAAGCTCTTAGTGGCTACACCATTTCTCTTCCATTGTTAAATGGAAAGTCACTAACTTTCCTTTGCAAGCAAGAGTGCCTTTAGGCAACCTGTCAGACAAATACATATGCATCCTCAAGGCATCCAAGTTTTGTATACAAAACCGTAAGGACAATCCCTGCAATTTCTCTGTCCAATTTCTAGAATGGATTGGAGTATGAACACTGAGTTTCAGAAAGTGTTCCGAACGCTTCTAGAGCTTGCCCAGGCCTCTGAATTTCCCCTAGAGAAGATGATCCAGCATTGTTTCTGTTTAGCGACATGGAGTTTGATTAAGCCTCAGCCAACCCATGGGAGACAGATTATATGAAGATCACACAAATGTATGCAGAAGCTGGGTATGGTACTCCACCTGAAATAGTGTTTTGGAACTTGACAGGCAGCAGCACTCGGTTCCCTGCAATTTCTCTGTCCAATTTCTCTGTCACACAAACACATATGCATCCTCAAGTACTGCTCCTGCAATTGCTATTTCCTATCAAGACCCAAAGTACGTTGCTATTCCCTGTAAGGACGGTTGTTATGTAAAAAGGTCCTGAAAGAGAGCCATGTTTGAGTAGAAGCTGTATATGGGACTATGCAGATGTTTGAGTTCACAAGTGTTCAACCAGAAGAGTGATGTATATAGCTTTGGAGTTTTCCTATTGGAATTGATAAGTGGTCGAGAGGTCATCAGTACAAACAAGCCACACCAAGAGTGGAGCTTGGCTGATACCAACTTGAATGATTCGGGTCTGATGTTAGCTACCTGTGTACTGCCTTTTAAACTTTGAGATGCTAACACCTGTGCATTTGTTTGACTATCATTTTTTTAATGTAATGAGAATAAGGAAGATCTGCTAGCATAAAGCACCCATGCAAATCATCATCTCAGGAGTTTGGTTCAGGAAAATAGCAATCATGCCTAGCCGGAAATCAAAATTCTTCTTAATAATTTCCAAAATCTTAGCATCAAGGATCTTTCCAGTTTTGTATGTAGTAAGAAGCTGAGAATAAGGAATTAGTGTAAATAATATTGATATTATGCCATGTCACACTGACATTGGTATAAAAGGAGAGGACATGTAATTTTACACATATTTTTGAACACAATAATACAATTACAGACTTTCTCTCCCTTCTTGCTCACAGCTTCTATGGCTTCCCCTTCTTTCCTGTCTTTCTCTCTCTAAATCTAGTCTTTCTCTCTCCTCGTCACTCTTCTTCTCTCTCTTCCTGCAGTCTTTCTCTCTCTTTTGCAATCTTCTCTCTCCTCTTTCTCTCTCCCTAGTTCTCTCTCTGACAAGCGGTATCAGAGCTTGAGTCTTTGATCCATTCTTTTCTTCCATTTTTAGTCCCATTTTCCTATTTCAAAATCAATTTCAGACAAAAATGGTACAAGATAGTGACTAGTGGAGTGCTGCAGATCATCCACAGTTAGTAAGAGACTACATCTGGAGATATCCAAGGTCATATATGGTGGATAATGGCTTAAATGGTAGGACGTCATCAAACTTCATGCAAAAATGGAGGTAACTAGGGTAAAGGATGGTTAACCGGGCTTAGTTTGGGGTTCAACTGTGGTTACCTTTCAAAAGAGGTCTTCCTTTCCTCTTTCTCCAAGCTTTTGCCAAGCTTTTATGGAGTTGCAGTAGAGATCTTCTCCTAGCTTTCAGCCATGAGGTTTTCACAGGCATTTCATGCTGGAAACTTTCTTTACTCTTCATTCTTAACAAGTGGAGCACCATTATTGAAGGCTTTGAAGAGGCTTTAGGGAGTAAACGTTTCTTCTTCTTCTTCTTCAAGATTTCTTTCCAGCATCTATGGTGTTTTCAACAACCTCTCCTCACAAGTATTTTGTTCTTATTCAAACCCTAAAGACAGGAAGCATTGAATATTTCTTCTAAAAGCTGGAAGCAAAATGGAAGAAAATCTTGGACAGCTCTTCCTCCACTTTCAGAAGGGTATTTATGGATAAGTTGTTGAAGACACATGGAGAATCTTCCTCAAATGGAAGCAAAGCGAAGCAGTAAAAGCAACAGTGGGAGGAAAAAATACTTCTAGTAGTAGATCTCGGCTACCCAGGTTGTTTCTTCTTTCAGGAGTTTCTAAATGTACATTCCAGGGACACACAGAAGATATACTGGATCTCTCTTGGTCACCTTCTCAGTCACTACTATCATCTTCCATGGATAAAACAGTGCGGCTCTGGAATGTTTCAAGTAGAGAATGCTTAAGGGTCTTCACACACAATGATTATGTGACATGGCATAATATCAATATTATTTACACTAATTCCTTATTCTCAGCTTCTTACAATTAGCCTCTAAGCCTACTATTACCTGGAATTAGATTAAGGAGGTTGTCCAAAATCGCTACTTACCCTTGCCTATCAAACACTCAAGATGAATGAGTTCTTTGACCTCAAGCAATTAGGAATGACCTTGGATGGGTACTATTCTCGGTTTGTGACCCTGTAAAAGTACGCTCCTCACTTGTCAATGAAGCAACAAGTGGTGCATTTCTACCAAGGTCTGAATTTTTCATTGGAAGATGTACTGTTAAGGGCACAACCTTTGGTGAAGGCTTACTCTAAGTCAAATAATAGGTTCAACAATAGATTTCCCTACTCCAGAAGAGCATAGGTAGGATATCAATAGCAAAGGAGTTACAATCAAGAACAAGCTAATGCAGTCAGTGCTCCTCAAAATCATGGCAGAGATAGCAACACAAATAGAAATTGGAATAATGAGCCACGATGCTGGAGATGTAATCGGCCATGTCATTTTTGCTCTGAATGCACAAATAAAGGAACCAACGTCAATGCCAATACCAATGCCAACATCTCGCAATGTCCTCAAGGAAATGAGAATTTTAATAATAGAGGACGTGGACGTAGAGCTAGGTGAGAAACAGGGTGAGGAGCTAGTTGTGGAATGGGGCAAGGAGCAGGGCATAGAGTTGGAATCTGCACATGTGCCCTCAAATTGGAAGAAATGGATCCAACTATGGATGAAGAAGTCGAGATAGGATCCATACGCATGTCTGTGAATAATTAGGGTGTTGGACGGCAATTTTTTGTCATCCAAACAATGGCAGAATATCAAGGTATTCCTTTTAAAATCTTCATTGATTGTGGTGCAACTCATTCCTTTATTTCCCCAAAATGTGCTAGGAGGCTAAAGTGAAACCCTGAGCGAGCTAGAAAAATGATGGTAAAGCTAGAAAATGGTAGAGAAACAGTCTCAACTCATGCCATCAACAACATACAGTTTGACTTAGATGGGGAAACCACAAAAGCAAATTTTCGGCCTTTAGGGGTATATGACAGTCTACTAGGAATGGATTGGTTGAGTCCCAATCAGGTAAATATTCATTGTGGAGAAGGATGAATTACATTTAAGAATCTCCTAGGTGAAACAGCCTAAGCACAAGGACAATCAGGCAAGCCAAAAATCCAGCTAGCTAAAGCCAGTCGGATCGTGAAGGATATTAGGAAAGGACTCCCTCTCTATTTTATAAAATTAAACAAAGTGGAGGATAACAAAGATGAAGAAGAACCTTCATGGCTGATGGGCAAATTTGTTGATGTCTTCCTTGAGGATCTAACTGAACTACCTCCTGAACGGGAAGTAGACCATGAAATAAAATTAATCCTTGGAGTTGAACTAGTGGGGCAAGAAGGCCATACAAGATGTTGATACCCGAAGCTATTGAGTTGAAAGAGTAGTTGAAGCAATTGCTGGAGCAAGGCTTCATTCGTCCTAGTAATTCTCCCTGGGGTGTACCTGTCCTATTCCAGAAGAAGAAGGATGGAACCCTTAGATTATGCATTGACTATAGGGGTCTGAATCAAGTTACAATAAAAAATAAATATCCAATTTCCCAAATCGATGAATTGATGGATAGATTACAAGGAGCTGTGATCTTCTGAAAATTTGACCTGAGATCTGGATATTATTAGATCCGGATAAAAGAAGAGGACATTCCCAAAATAGCTTTTAATACCAGGTATGGCCATTATGAATTCACAGTAATGTCGTTCAGGCTGACAAATGCTCCTGCCACCTTCAACAGGTTGGTCCAGGATATCTTCAAGCTCCATTTAGATGAGTTTGTACTCACATTTTTTTGTGACATCCTCACCTACTCCAAGGAAGAAGAAGTACATCTAGTTCATCTACGGATTGTTCTCGAGCTACTTCATGAGAATAAGCTCTTCGCTAAGAAGAAGAAGTGTTCTTTCTTCAAGAAGATGATAGAATACTTGAGATTCATTGTCTCGAAGGAAGGAATATTCGTAGATCCCACAAAGATCAAGGATGTCCAAGATTGGCCACCACCTCAAAACGTAAGAGAAATCAGAGGATTTCTAGGTTTGACAGGGTGGTACAAGATTTTTATCAAGGATTATTCTTTGATTGCGGCACCTCTCACTGAGCTGCTCAAGAAGCAAGTTAAGATTGTATGGACAGAACGAGAGAAAGAAAGCTTTGATAAGCTAAAAGAGTGTCTCACCATTGCTCCTATTCTAAAGTTGCCGGACTTCTCAATGGAATTTGAGGTCATCACAGATGCAAGTATCATGACATTGGGATGTGTCCTTACTCAAGAAGGTCATCCAGTCGTGTATTCTTCTCGAAAGCTAAAACCTTATGAGAAGAATTATGATATGCATGACCTGGATCTTTTAGCAGTCATCCATGCCTTGAAACTTTGGCATCATTATTTGATGGGAAGAAGGTTCACAGTTCTGATCATAAAAGTCTTAAATGGATCTTCACACATCCAGATTTGAACATGAGATAGAGGAGATGGATTGAAGTGCTTCAGGAATTTGATTTTGAGATCAAGTTCCACCTTGGAAAGGAAAATGTGGTAGCTGATGCCTTGAGTAGGAAATCATTCCTCAATGCTTTATTTTTAGAATATCCTAGCAACAGAGGATTTCTCACTAGCTTGATTTCCATGCTAAGCAATACCATCTTGGAAGTAGTGGCTACAGAGATTCCCAATGACATAGATTATTTGCAGTTAAAAGAGACCATCAAAGCAGGAGGTGATGGTTCAAAATTAGAGCCCAGATATAAACATTATCACCTTGAAGGAGAGCTATTGTACTATCAACATAGGCTATGTGTGCCTAACAATTGGGACATCAAAAAGAAGATTCTTTGGGAAGCCCATGGTAGTCCCGTAGCTGGACATCCTGGCTATGCTAAGACTATCAACGCTATTAGGAAAAGCTATCACTGGCCAAGAATGAAAGTTGATGTTCTGAGGTACGTGGCTCAATGCTTGAGTTGCCAATGAATCAAGGTAGAAAGGATCAAACTTCCTAGAGAGTTAATTCCAGTTGACATTCCACAAATGAAATGGGAATGTATTAGTATGGACTTTGTAGTTAGCCTTCCTACGGTGCAGGGAGGTTATGATTCTATCCTAGTAGTTGTAGATATGTGACAAAGGTTGCTCATATCATCCCAATAAAGACTACCTTCAAAGCATCTGACATTGCTAGGTTATTTGTTAAGGAGATCTTCCAACTGCACATGCCAAAAAGGATAGTTAGTGATAGAGACTCATTGTTCACATCCAAATTCTGGACTTGTCTCTTCCAAGATATTGGAACCCAATGTTGAGATATCGAGCTCCACTCGTGATATGCCAGGGTGACCGTTGTGCATTTATGTCACCAACTTGTCAGTTGTAGATGCGATTGGTACACTGCCCATGAATAATAGCTAGATGATAGCTATCCTTATCTACTCTAGTTCGTGGCTTAGTTAGTATGCCACCTTAGTTATTTGAGTTTGGTTTGAGACCCATATATAGGATTCTTCTATTTCTTTGTATTAGAGTTCTTTTTGGCTTACACAACTAAGAAGAGGAAAATTGTTTTCAGCCTCCACCTCTGTGTGTATTCCCCCATTGTGCAAGCAAGAAAGCTACAAGTGAGACTCCTTCCTTCTTTCCCACAATCTTGACATGGTATCAGAGCCTTGTTCGTGGTAAGGAGCTCAAGAAAGCAAGCCAAGCTCGCGGTGTTCTGGTAAGAGGAGCAGTGTTGCTTTCATTTTCTGTTTTGGGAGCAGATCTCTGCAGGTAGCACAGTCAGAAATTGCAAGAGTGCATTGTCTTAGGTTGAGACGCCCTTCGCGGTGAAGCAAGAGGGCAGTATATGACCCTGTTTTTTTTATTTGAGGCCATTTCGGGGCCTGTTTTGGAGGCGGAAGTTTTTTGCACGCACTCAGGAAAAGGCCCAGTTTTATGCTGTGCGACCACTGTTCTACAGGTCGGTGAAAAGTTACTGTAGAAATTGCATCATATGCTTATGTGCAGAGACATTGGGAGTTACAGAATCATCCTTGTTGCCCGTTGATGCAAAATCGTCACTAGGAAGTGATTGTGTGGTCAAATACCACTTTCGTCAGTTTTGCAGATTAGCCCTTGTGAGGCTGAAGATGTGTTCTTTGCTGTGACAGATGTATTTGCAGTGTTCTGTAATGGCATCTGATTCTCTCTCACGGATTGTCACTGAAAAGCTTGACAAGAACAACTTCCAAGCATGGAAGTTTAGAATGACGAATTTCCTTATGGGAAAAGGATATTGGGAATTTGTTGCAGGAAATGAAGAAGAACCAGTTCTTCCTGATGTTCCCAATCAACAGCAAATGCAAGCATTTAAAGCATGGCATGAGAGAGCCAGGAAAGTTATGTACTGGCTGTCTATCAGTATTTCAGACTCTATGATTGTGCATATTCAGGATGCAAGTATGCCAAAGGAGGCATGGGATACTTTGTCAAAAATGTATAGCACAAATACTCAAGCCAGGAAAATGCAGCTCAAGCAAGAGTTGCATAATGTGCAAAGAGAAAATATGAGCATCAATGACTACCACATGAAGGTGAAGAAGATTGCAGATGCACTTGCTTCCATTGGGTCGCCAGTGGAAGATGATGATTTAGTTTCTGTGACCTTAAATGGTCTAGGAAAGGATTATGCACAGTTTCGAACATCCATTTCCGTCCGTGAAAGATTTCCTGATTTTGAGGAGTTGATTGCTCTTCTAATTTCTGAGGAGCAGAGAAATGGTGGTGCATCTTCTTCAGGAGGAACTTCAAAAGAAGCTGTCTTCTACTCAAATGCTGGAAGAGGTAGAGGCAGAGGTAGAGGAGGCCGATCTGGAGGCCGTGGTAGAAATCAGAATATGCAGCAAACTCAAGAAAACTAGTCCTATGGAGGAGGACGTGGTAACTCTAGAGGCAGGGGAAGCCAAAGAGGTCGTGGTGGATGGCAAAGAGGGCAAAATGCAAACAACAATGTTGAATGCTACTACTGTGGCAAAATGGGTCATATGGCTAAAGACTGCTATAAAAAGCAGAATGACATCATGAATGGAAATCTGCAACAAGGAAATTATGCATCTTCTAGTAGACAGGGTGATGACAGAAATGAGTATTTGTTTATGGTGCAACACATGAACAATTCTGTGACAAGTGCAGAAGAAAGCAACGATGTATGGTATGTTGACTCAGGTGCATCAAACCACATGACAGGTCATGCAGAATGGATGGAGGATGCAAGGAAAATGGAAAAACCAGGATTTGTGGAGACTGGTGATGATACTGCACATCCTATTGTGCAGATTGGAAAAATTCCCTTGTCTATGCAGGATGGAAAAAAGAAATACCTGTCCGATGTATTTCATGTCCCGAATATCACCAAGAATCCGGTTTCTGTTGGTCAAATCATTGAGCAGGGCTTGCAGGTCAGATTTAATCCTCATGGATGCTTTGTTGAGGATATGAAAAATAAAGGTCGCTTGATAGCAAAAGGAAAGAAGAAGGGCAGAATGTTTACGTTGGATGCAGACATGTCTGAATTGAGTGCAGCAATGTTTGCACATGGGACCGGTGTAGTTGCAGATATTGATATCTGGCATAAACGCATTGGTCATGTTAATGTACAGCGACTTAAATCAATGCAGGCCCAAAATATTGTTGTAGGATTGCCTAGATTCAAGGTTGCAGAAATGCATAAGGTA
Organism: Lygodium microphyllum; assembly: GCF_053477565.2. Classification (NCBI taxonomy): domain Eukaryota; kingdom Viridiplantae; phylum Streptophyta; class Polypodiopsida; order Schizaeales; family Lygodiaceae; genus Lygodium; species Lygodium microphyllum. Next base: position 44,231,636 of record NC_141148.1, on the reverse strand, counting down.
TGTGAAGCCTGTCAATTTGGAAAATAGGCAAGGAAACCATTTCCTAGACATGTTCAAGAGAGTAAGAAGCCATTGGAATTAATCCACTCTGATGTGTGGACTACTAAAGCTGCATCTCTTGGAGGCTGTCATTATTTTGTCACTTTTATTGATGACCATAGCAGAAAAGTTTGGGTGTATTTTATGAAAAAGAAAAGTGAAGTTTTTGGGCATTTCAAAACTCTTAAAGCTATGGTTAAAAAAGAAACAGGCCTGCAAATAAAATGCCTAAGGTCAGATGGAGGGGGAGAGTACCTCTCAAATGAGTTTGCAAGATTCTTGCAGGAGCATGGCATAAAGCAGCAATATTCATGCAGTCATACCCCACAGCAAAATGGAATTGCAGAAAGAAAAAACAGGCATATTGGAGAGGTATCTCGTGCCATGCTCAATGAAAAAGACCTGCCAGATTTTTATTGGGCTGAAGCAGTTGCTACAGCAGTCTACATAATGAACAGGACTCCCACTGCAGTAATACATGGAATGACTCCAGAGGAGAGGTATACTGGTAGGAAACCAATTATTTCTCATTTGAAAATCTTTGGTTGCATTGCCTATGTTCATGTGCCAGATGAGTTGAGATCCAAGTTGGATCCAAAAGCTGAGAAGTGCATCTTTATTGGTTACTCTCTGCAGTAGAAAGGGTATAGATGCTATAACCCTTCTACTCGTAAGTTTACAGTAAGCAGAGATGTTGTTTTTGATGAGATGAATAGCTGGTATAAACCAGTAAATGTGATTGATGATGTAGATGCACAAAATGGTAATGCTGCATAGAATTCACAGCAGCAGTCACAAAATATTAGTGGACCTGGAGTGTCCTCTAGTAGTGGTTCACATTCTTTGCCATGGACAAGCAGATTGAGATCAGGAGAATCTTCTCAAAGCAATGCAGATAGTGGTATGCAGGTTTCACGAAAAGGAAAAGAGAAGGTAGATCAGCCCATGTTTGATATGAATGCAGGTCACTCTTATGTGGATGGTGAATCCAGTGGCTCAGAACAGAGCATTGATGATGAGTTGGGTATCCCCTCTATTGTTACACTTGGAGTAAGGAAAACCAGGGATGTTTTGAGAGCACCTGTAAGTGAGCCTACTTTGCGTAGGTCTACCAGAGCTAGGTATCCTATGGATAGGCTGAAATATGATGGATTTACAGCCATCCACTATGCATATATGGTCAAAGTGATACAGGAACCAGAACCCACTTCTTTTGAGCAAGCCATGGGAAAAGAAAAATGGGAGAAAGCCATGGATGAAGAAATGGATGCCTTGGAGGCAAATGCTACATGGGAGTTGGTACCTTTGCCTAAAGGTAAGAATGAAATTGGCTGTAAGTGGGTTTATAAGGTGAAGCACAATGCAGATGGTTCTTTGAACAGATACAAGGCAAGATTAGTAGTCAAGGGGTATGCACAAACATATGGCATTGATTATGAAGAAACATTCAATTCGGTTGCAAGTATGGCAACCATAAGAGCAGTCATTGCTATGGCTGCATCAAAGGGATGGTCTTTACATCAGATGGATGTAAAGAATGCCTTCTTGTATGGTGATTTGCAAGAAGAGGTCTATATGGAGCAGCCACCAGGTTATGTGCATGCTGTTCATCCTGAGTTTGTTTGCAGGTTGAAGAAAGCCTTGTATGGCTTGAAGCAAGCACCTAGAGCATGGTCTGACAAGATAGGACAGTATCTTGTCACTATTGGCTTTCAGATTTCCAAGGCAGATTTCTCACTTTATGTGAGAAAAACAGAGAAAGGTATTATGCTACTTGTCATTTATGTTGATGATTTGATTATGACAAGTGACAGTGATGAAGATATCCTTCATGTGAAAATGGTATTGAAGCAAAAGTTTGAGATGAAGGATTTGGGAGAGCTGCGTTATTTCTTGGGCATTGAGGTGATTAGATCACCAAGTGGGATACAGCTCTTGCAGAGGTAGTATGGATTGGACATGCTGTCCAAATATGGGATGACAGGTTGTAAGCCTATTTCAGTTCCTTTGGAGCAGAATGTGAAGCTGAGCATATATGCATGTGAGCTTTTGGAAGACCCTACTATGTACAGACGCATAGTAGGAAGTTTGATTTATATAACTATTACCAGGCCAGATTTGAGCTATGCTGTTGGATTGGTAAGTCAGTTTATGCAGGCTCCAAGGAAACCGCATTTGGATGCGGCTATACGCATACTCAGGTATGTGAAGTCCACATTGCAGTATGGACTATTTTATGAGACTGGGGTTCAGATACAGCTGCATGGATACACTGATGCTGATTGGGCTGGTAGTATTTCTGATAGACGATCTACCAATGGATATGTGTTCTCTTTTGGGAGTGCTGCAGTCACTTGGAGCAGCAAGAAACAGCCTACAGTTGCCTTGTCGAGCACAGAGGCCAAGTACAGGGGTGCAGCAATGGCTGCATGTGAGGTAGCTTGGTTGCATAAGCTACTTTATGATATGCATCAGCCTACAGATGGGCCAGTTGTCATTTATTGTGACAACATGAGCAATATACACTTGGAAAATAACCCAGTCTATCATGCTAGAACAAAGCACATTGAGGTGCATTATCACTATGTACGGGAGAGGGTTTTACTAGGTCTTATTGATCTAGTTTATGTCAGCACAGAGGATCAGGTAGCTGACATATTTACGAAGGCATTGGGCGCAGAGAAGCTGCGCAAGTTCAAAGACCTACTTGGTGTGCAGGAATTGGGATTGAGCTCGAGGGGGGGTGTTGAGATATCGAGCTCCACTCGTGATATGCCAGGGTGACCGTTGTGCATTTATGTAACCGACTTGTCAGTTGTAGATGCGGTTGGTACGCCGCCCATGAATAATAGCTAGATGACAGCTATCCTTATCTACTCTAGTTCGTGGCTCAGTTAGTATGCCACCTTAGTTATTTGAGTTTGGTTTGAGACCCATATATAGGGTTCTTCTATTTCTTTGTATTAGAGTTCTTTTTGGCTTACACAACTAAGAAGAGGAAAACTGTTTTCAGCCTCCACCTCTGTGTGTATTCCCCCATTGTGCAAGCAAGAAAGCTACAAGTGAGACTCCTTCCTTCTCTCCCACAATCCTGACACCCAATTGTGCTTTAGTACTGCCTATCATCCACAAACAGATGGGCAAACTGAACGGGTCAATCAAGTACTGGAGGAAATTTTAAGGGCTTATTGTAGCAGAGAGCCTAAGAAGTGGATCCAATATATTTCCTTGGTGGAATTCGCCTATAATGCCTTGTACCAACAAAGCATTGGTATGACTCCCTTTCAGGCATTGTATGGGCAAGAGTGCTTGTCTCCTCTAAATTTTTCAGATCCGACCTTCTAGGAAAATGTTGGAAGAAATGGAAGAACAGACCAAAGTGAGGATATCAAGACATTAAGGCTGCTCATCAAGATAGGCAAAAGGCTTATGCAGACACCAAGAGAACTTCTCACACATTCAAGGAGGGCAAGATAGTCCTCTTAAGGGTTCGACCTAAGAAAAGTTCTCTATCTCTTGGAAAATTCAAGAAGCTAAGCTCTAGATATTGCGGTCCCTACAAAATTAGCAAATGTCCTGGTAGGGATGCCTACAAATTAGAACTTTTCCCTCATCTCAAAGTTCATAATGTTTTCCATGTAAATCTTCTAAAACAATATGTCCCAAGTCTTGATCATGTCTTAGATGATGGATAGATTGCAATGCCAACTCAAGGAATCTTAGAAATCCATCCTGAGAGAACTCGAGGTTAGAGAGAAGCCTCTCAGAAATCGTACTCTCCGTGAGTACCTTGTACAATGGAAGGACTTCTGTGAAGAAGATGCCACCTGGATCGAGGAGTCCATTCTCTAGAGAGAACACCTAGAGTTTCTCTTGAGATGAGGACATCTCGATTTCTCTAAGGGGAAGAGGATGTAACAAACCGCCTTGACAACACAAAAATGTACACACAAAAAAAGTTAGAAATCTCCCATGGCAATTTTCTTCATTGTATACACGAGAAAAATCGTTGATTTTTACATGAACCCTCCCACTAGCCAAAATACTTAAGCCTTAAAAGTATTGAATCGGTGGGGATAAGTTACCCATGTGAACTTCTCCTTAGCCATATGTGTGCACGTATACATGTGAACACGTGTATGCACATTTCATAAATAAAAATATAATTTATGATTGTGAACTCACACTTGATGCATGGTTGTGCATTTACTTAAAAGCACATGAACACGTGCAAAAAGAATAGTTTTTGCAAACACGAGCTAGTTATTTTCAATAGAGTATGTGCGTTATTTCTCATCATGAAAACTCCACCAAAACACGTAAGAAATTATGCATGCATGAAAAGGAAAAATGGAAAGAAAAGAAAAATCATCTAGTTAGTCTAATTCCGACCAAAAGCCAAAGAGTAGTTAACTAAAAGAGAGAAACAATTCAATTGTAAGTAGGACTTTACAAGAGAATGACACATGGTGAGAGAGAGATTTCTTGCCACATAAGTACTCATTCTCCTATTTTTTCAACTATTTAGAAATATCCTAGTACTTTTTAACCTCCACAAGACACCTCATTTCTCATATCCTAAATTTTCATGAAAAATTCAAAAACAAGATTCTTTTTTACTGATTGAAAATTCCTAAGTTGCCACATCAGTACTCCTCCTCTAATTTAGCCAATTTTCATTTAAAAAAATCTTGGGATATTTTTAGCCACTTCTAATCTCATCTAGACACCTCATACTCTCTTTCTAATTTTCTTTTAAAATTAAAAAAAGAAAATTTTCTAAAAAATCTCAAACTGTCACCTCACTAGAAAATATCCTACACGTGGCATTTTCATATTAAAAAGAATTTAGAAAATTTTAACAAGCTGACACCTAGTTAATCAACCCATCACCCATCATTTTCATGGTGCCACCATGTGACACCTCAGATGCCACTTATGCAGGCAGCATTCCACACCCCCTCCCTCCTCTCCTATAAATAAGACCCCTTCCCTCCATTGTAAGAGCATGAGTGTGGAGCTAAATAGACTCTTCTGTGAAGAAGAGCGATCAAAGAAGCGACGACGACACCCTTACACTGCCAAAATCTTCTCTTAATTTTATTATTTCTCTAAAATCCAAAAATATCCTCATCATGCCACCAAGAAGATGAGGTGTGGCATCACCCCCAAATGTGGCTACGCCGCCAACATTGTCACTTAATGCGGAACCGAATAATCCTGGCCAAAACTAAGTTCTAAAATTAATTTAAAAAATATTCTTTTATTTTAAAAAATAATAAAAGTCATTTTTTCTCAAAAGCATAAATTAGAAAAGCTTAATAAATTAATTTTTAATGTTAGGATTTTGGTGATATTTTTCCTTATGGAATGATCATTCTTTTTAGAAAGAAAGAATTAGTGATAAATATAGTTAAAGTTAGATTAGGTTCTAGTCATTGGAAATAATTAGAAAATTAGTTGTATATATACATGGGATAATAAAGTTAAAAAATAAATAAACAAGTGTTCTTGAAAATTTCTAAATTAGAATGTTATGCTAACTATTATGCTCTAAGAAATTTCACATAAAATGTTAAGTTAAAAATCTTATTAGCATCATATCTAGTTTAAAGCTTGCAAAAGTAATCTATCAGAAAACTAACATATATAGAATATTAGAATTCTTTCCATGATTGAGCTAACCATAAGTTTTAGTATCACGCTTATAAGAATGACATTAGTGAAAACTTTAGAAATATTAAATATTAACTAAGGATAAATTAGTTAAGTCCATCTCTAAAAGTTAAGTATAGTTCATTGAAAATTGAGTTATTCTCTTGACTAAAAATTAACAGTTTCAATGAGCATTTAAACATATAGGACTTATTTCTATGATAATGATAATTGTTAATAGAATTAAAGACTCATTTAAATAACAATAATGTCTATCGATTTGGCTATAAAAAGACTTTCGTAATCATATACTATCCTAGATGACATATGAAATATAGATTATTACACATAAATGGATTTCCTAACTTTTGGGTGACAAAACAAATAAATATGGAAGTATAGAAAATGGTTGATTTAGTAAACTTAGAAAAAAATATCATAAGGAAAAAAGGTAAAAAATAAAAGAATTGGTTGCTATAATTTTGAAAATTTAGAAATTTGGCAAAACAAATCAAGTTAAGTCTTCATGTAGAAAATTCAATAGCTGCAAAAAGGAAGAAGCAGGGAATGAAAATCCTTAGAAATTATTGGCTGTCAAAATCAAAGTCATTGAAAAATCTTTTCGATAAAGTTATAATCGGCTTTATAAATTATTGTTTTTAGTAGCATTAATTGCTCAAGAAATATTGACTGCAAAGGACTGGATGGTTGATGGTTTCTGATTTTCGAAACCTGGATGTGATTGTGATTCTTCACTAATGGAAGGAAATATTCTTGCCCAGATTAAGGCCGATTTTAGTGGTTGACTTTTCCCTATGGTCTACTATTGGAGCTCGAACGAGCTGGATATATATTTTTTGGTGTGTCTAGAGCGTTTGACCAGTGCCTAGGACGGATGGTCAAGTACGGAAGGTTCCCTCCTATGGCAACTCATAACCATGAGGAGCTCTAGTCGGAATTTATTCCTAGAATATGTAGTCGGAGCAGAAATCCATATTGTTATCAATGCGGTTTTGCATTAGAGCTTAAAAATGCATGCTAGAAATGCTTCTCTAGTTTTTGAGGGCGGACGCACCTCTGGCTTTGAGGGCGGAATTTAAAATATATAAATATGCTTTCATCCAATGTTTTGAAAGGACTAGTTTCACTGTTTTTGTGTCGTGAATTAATAGAGACGTGAAACGAACCTTGTGCTAAAAGGGTAATTAATAAAGTTGTTTTTATGTATTCAACAGTGTGGTAGTATGCCCTGTTTTCGTGTTATGAATTAATAGAGACATGAAACGAACCTTGTGCTAAAAGGGTAATTAATGAAGCTGTTTTTATGTATTCAAAAGTGTGGTAGTATGCTCTGTTTAGATAACTAAAGAAAACACTATTTAAAGGGAAGCAGGCGAGTGACATTTCCCGACGAAAGGCATTCGATGGCTGGGTGGACCCAATGAGTCGGGTGCTTTCCTGAAAGGGAAAAATAGGATAAGAGCCGACACGATGACTTACACTAGGGTCAAAGTCTTAGAATCCAGGTTGATCACTATCTTAGGGGAATGATGCAGCGGCTGTGCCAAAACGTGTTAGAGTTCCACGAACTTGAGCCCATTATTGGAAAAAAGTATTGCACTCCATGAACCAAGGGTAATGACCCCTTCTCCATTCAGACGAGAAGTCTCTCGAAGGATGCCTCCGAACGTGAGCTAGCCAATATATAGGAGACTATTAGGTCAGTAGGAAACACTCAGGTCGATCCTCGTGGGATGAGGTAGGACGTTCCCCTGTGAGGTGGACCTCGGGTCACCTAGACTGATCAAAGTCCAAACATTCTAGTGGAGTGTGGACAACGACAGCTAGGAAAGACCCAGATGACCACCAATCATTATCGGCTATATTTAGCGGTCAATACGTCACAGGAAAGAAGATAAGAACCCAATTGAGGGAGCTTTGTGGCTTTGTACATAAGAATGGGGGAAATCGGAAAGACGCCACAGATGACAGAGTCAAATGTAGTTCTTTAAGATTGCTCAAAATCCTATCACAATCAACAATATGATCAGCCACAAATCTTCTACATTCATGCTAATTCAACCCTTCATTCTTCTCATAGATATCACATCCTTTTATCAGCACATCATCAAGCAAGGGTAAGGTCGACTACGGAATATACTCCCTCAAACCTTTATGCATAGCATTCATCATATGTGCCATTGAACTGGTTGCTCCTTATGGAAGTGTACACATCCTAACCAATCCAAGACATGTCTTCATAGTAGTGATATCTCGGCTTTCCAATGATGCAAGCTAGAACTGATCATATCCTAAATATAATTTTTTCATAGAGTAAATTACCTTGCTTGCAAATGCTTTTGCAAATTCATCCACTATTGGGTCTGATGATCCAACATTCCTTATGGGTAACCTTATTAATTGGTTGTAAATCATATATAAACCTCAAAGAACCATTATTCTTTGGAATAATAAATCACCAATTTGAATATATGGAGCTAAAGAGGGATCCAAAATCCGCATCCTGATCTTAGGCAAATATGCATGAGATAGTGGAATAAGCTTTAAATTCCATGGCACATGAGGTACTGTAAAGATCACCATAAATGCAACAATGGTCCAATCAACACATCCAATTTCATCTAGCTGAAATGCAAAGGCTTTCCCATGCCTTGCCAACACCTACAAGAAACAAGCTCTTTCTACAAGCAAAAGAAAGCTTGTATCACCAATTTTCAGCTTTTGTAATTTTTGACTGTAAACTAGGCTGTTGAGTCACTTTTTTAGTCAACCCATCACTTTCAGGAGGTAAAGGAAAAGCCACATGCTTAACCTTCTTTGCAACTATTTTGTACTTTGTATCCACCCTTGCTTCAGCCCTATTGTGCAGCCCATAAGATTCATGATCAGAAAAATCTTGAATGACTTCATACATCTCTAAAGTGTTAACATAAATAACCTCTTTTTCTGCCATGTTTTGAGCATTAATTGATATAGAAATTTTAGCCATTGTATCAACATCAACTAGCCCTAAAAATAGCCCTGAAATACCTTCATTTGCAGCCATCAATCTTCAGCTCTTTTTTAGTCCATCCTATATATTTCTTTTCAACCCTCCACATGGCTGAAATAATCTTAAAATTACCAAGACTGCATGCTATCCATTCCTGCAATTCCAGATACAAACACAGTTTTCGTCTTTCTTGGAGGCATAATTATCTTCCTAGGGGCATTGCCATGATCTCCACTTACAACAGTGTTGTTGTCTAAAAACCCTTAAACTCTTGTGCATTAGGTGGTATGGGATTCTTTCATAGCCTATCCTAATTGCGAGGATGATTCACACAAATAATGAGAGACTATACTGCCTTTGTATTGTCTTTACTCTGAACTTGAGCATATGAAGAACCATCATCCAAGGCTTTTGTTTCCAGCCTTGATTTTGAAATATAGGGCTGCCCCAAAATCACCAGATAACTACATGAATCTTGCACAAAAAAATGAGATTCATCCCTAGCATCTCTAATAGTCATGGATACATTTGGACAAGGCCACATAAAGATCCCTTGATGAATTGTTTGCTGCCCGCATGCGCCATCCCGGATCTACATCAATCGGCCAACCTCCATTCTCATACAAGCTGTGTGCCATAACATTGATTTCGGAACCATGATCCAAGAGAGCTAAGCAAGGTGTCTCTCTTTCTGCCACTTTAACAATTGTCTCTATTTTAGCATGAGCCCAATGCGTTCATGAATAATGATTGCTTGGAATGAAATGAGCATATTCTTTTTTATGTACTTGTTGATGGACATCCCCATTATACATAGCCTTCTCTCTATGCTTAGTGCTGGTCATAAGACCAATTTCAACCACAAGCTTACTGTCTACACTCCCATTTAACCCATTTTCAACATCAACCTGCTCCAAATCAGCATTACATGCATCATCATATTCCCTCTGAAGTTGTTTCTCTATGTCTTTATCAATGTGCATCAATGCTTGCAAAACTTCACTATGAAACTGTCTTTTTCATTTCAACATATCAATGATTGCATCATGAAATTCATGCTTTGTGATTTCGAGAACTTCGCCAAGTATGAATTCCACTCTACTCCCAAGTATACGATCTTCCAAGACCTCTTTAGGGTTTGTGGTAGTGTCAAGATCCAATTGTAATCTATAACCAGGCTGCTTGCCCCTTTTCTTCCCTTCTTGTTTCTTCTCTTGAGATGCATCATCCATAATATGGTTAGGTATGATTTTTTCAACCTCTTTTTGCTGCTCCATTTTACTTCGTGTTATGCATTTAGATGGGCTTGAAGAGGAAGGACCAGCCATGTCCTCATCTCTTCTTCTCTTTTCCTCCACAAGAGCTTCTTGATTATGAACCTCAACCAAATAAGCATAGGCTAAAAATGAATCCATTGGTGCACTCCATCCTATTCTCCCTCATATACTCTGACTTGCATCAGCAAATTCAAACTTTGTTGTTTTGCCCTTTTTCATGTAATCTAATGCTTGCATTCAAATATGAGATTTTGCTTCAGCCATGCCTCCTTTATGAGCTTCATCAGGCCTTTCAATTCTCAACCCATATGTGGCTGCATTTATGGCAACAAATGTTGTCCTTGTAGCCATATCTTCTAACTTCTTCTACATGCCACTATTTCCAATATTTGGCTCTATTAGAAAACCAATTTCTATTGCATGTATTTTTCCATCTTTTCAAAAGACTAATATTTTTGCTTCCACTTCACAGTAGGCTTCGCAGTCTCTCTTTTCATGTTGTAAACTGTCACACCAAATGCATCTCCTCTTGTATCCTTCTTTGTATGATCTTTGACTTCTTTCCTGACCTTAACATCCAACTTTTTGACCTTTACATAGATTTTTGTCAAATTCAGCCTCAAATCATGCATGCCTTTGATTAATTCATCCATACTATCACCTTTAAGAGCTAGACAACAAGTATAGCTAGCTGCTCTATCATAGGCACAGGTGCCTTGGCTGCAATTTTAGTCCCCCTTTTGAGCACTGATAGATGTGGCGCTTGTACCCCATCTTAATTTCATCCACTCTCTCTTTACCAACATATGCACTACCTCAGTTATATTAGCCCAATCTAATTTCAGCCTCGTTTAAGAAGAGGCATCTTCTAAACGATTAGTTAGCTTCTCCTGCAAGATAGGATATGCAGCCTTCAGAAACAAATCAATTTTATAACTCTCCAATGATTGCTACTCATCGACATCCAATTGCATATATCGACTTTCAAATTCATGGAGCAAAGTTGTAGTAGCCAACCCTTTATTGGGCTTTTCAATCCAATCTATACATGTCTTTTTAGTTACCAATCCTACATCTTTCAAGAAAAACTCTTCTCTCAAAGCTTTCTTAAAAGTTTCCCAATCAACATCTCTTCTATGTAACTCATCAATATGATTATGCAATGCATGCATGGCCAAACAGGAGAAATACCAACTCCGTGCATACTACAGTACCCCATGAAACAACATCTTTTCTTCATACAATTGGATGAAGGTCGAAACATTTTGACCCTTAAATTGCTTCGATTCCTATCCCACTGCGTATAGCAATGCATTCACAGCTAAGGAATCAATTCTTTCTACTTTTTATCGAGTTTTCATCTACTATTGTAACAACAACTGATGTTGTTGTTGTTGCTACAAAAAAGCAATAATCTATTGTAAAGCATCACCACCACTTGAACTTGTAGAATCCCCCATCTTTATACACCTATACTGTTGAGTTTCACGTTGGGTTCACCATTATTGGAGCATTTGGGGTCGAAAGTCTACCACTGGGATAAGAGAAAGTAGGGTGAAGGGAGATTCAAGGAGAGGAGCAGACAGAAGAGAAGGGGTTTAAAGAAATATAAGATGTAGAAGAATACTCATAGAGGTGAAGCCTATCAATTTATTTTTGCATCTTGAGAAGATAAATCTCTTGTAGACCAAAAACATTCATAAAACAATAGCTTCCTCTCTACTGCTCAAACCACCAATCTGATGCTTCCGTTGGCTCCAAAAGGGAGGTAAAATATCAAGACACCTAGTCAGAATTCTCCCAGATCACTCCTTCTTCTCCCAGTTCAGAGTGCTATTTGATGCCTGTAAAGTGTGATCACATGTCGCACGACTTCATCAATCCTTCTTTTTTCATAAAATCCCCCAAAAATGGTTGAAAGCCACTTGCCTTCTTTTACATGTCATCCTATTCTAGAACTTGTCTACAAATTTTGGATATTTACAATAAATAATATCTAAAATATAAAAATTAGGCTAAACTTATCCAAAAATCTAGTATTCTTGAACCATGCACACTATGAACACTGACATTAATGACTAATATGGCATTGACTCTCTAGATCAATAAGAAAGCTAAATGATGATGCACTCTAGAGTTTTTCACATTGTGCCTGTGTAGTGGCATGACAACGTGTTGACAGTATATTGTGGCCATCAAATGTTGCAGGTGACTACTGGTCACATTGGTTGTGCTCGTAATACCCTTTGATCATTGAGTTGTTTTGTGAGTGATTGATGGAGGGGTCACCATTTTTGTTGGCATTAATTGATGGCTACTTAGTTGAAATTAAATGATGGCCATGATGGATGTGGAAGTCAATGAGTTGAATGGCTCTTTCTCTCTCTCTCTCTCTCTCTCTCTCTCTCTCTGTCTCTATGTGGATGGGTGATGATAATGAAGATAGGAGTTGGTGAGAAGAGATAGATGAGAATTAAAGAGGTGAAGAGAGAATACCAAATCAGAAAGAGAGTAGGTGAGGAAATCAAGGAGAGATTCTAGTTCAAAATGCCAAATATGGCTATTAAGTGGAGAGAGGAGATAAGATGAGATAAGGATGACAATAATGATAAAAATGACAAATATATTTCTCTCTCTTAAGAACAGGTGATAATGAAGAAGATAAAAGTAGGTGAAGATGATAAGAATAGGCAAAAAGTAGGGAAACAAGATAAGATGAGTTCAAGATAATGAGAATAATGTGCATGTGGACAAGGTTAGTTTACCTTGACGTGGATTCGAAATCCTAATAATCTACACATAAAGCAATTGATTTGGATTGCATGCAAGAAATGAACCTAAGAATTAACTGAGTAGACAAAAGCTGGAAGCTAATAACCTAGGCCCTCAGGAGCTTGGTGTGCTCTGATACCATGTAGTGAAAGTGATGGTGAGAGAAAGAGAGAGAGACAATGAGACAATGAGACAATGAGATGGAGAATGCGGCATATACTTGTATTGCTCACTTTCTTACGCACTCTTGGAATAGGTGAGAGTACACATATATATACAATAAAGGTGTGGATATGGTAGTTTCTCTTAGTAAAGTATCCTCCACATGTTCTAGATCCATCTTATCTAGTTCTCCTAAATATCTAGATATTATCTTCCTAGATATTCTCTAAGTACATGTTCATATGAGTACATTCTAATATTCTAACAATAAGCTTATAGAGACTCTTCATGTAGCTATAAATACTATGTTTCCTAGCTCTAGTAGTACTTGCAAAAAAAAGAGTAGGGACACTAGGCCTCAGAATAGTTGGTATGATGATGAATGTCGAGATACTAGAGCCAAATTATAGAGAGAGGCAGCAATAGAAGACATTACACATAGACACTGAAAGACTACCTTTGAGTGACTTGTGAGATGAAAGAAGAGAAACTTTGTAGCTCAAGCTGAGTGGGAAATATAAGAATTATTCTTGAGTCATGCCTCTAGAGAGGCATGGAGACTCTTTGAGGAGTAGCAAGTATCATACAATCATGATAGGCCACACATTGGCAAAGCTTTATGCTTTTGTGCTTGAGCATGAGCTTAGACATTGGCTAGAGAGATAGGGTGTAAGAGTATGTGGGTAGGATTAATTCAGAAGAGGATTTTTTACTCTTGATCATATATCTATCTTTGAGCTATCATCTCGAGGATGGTAGAGCCTAGGGTGAAGATTTCCTCAAAGCATTTGATATGGTTCCTAGACTGAGATCAATGCATAGATTACATGATCTAGGTGTTTCAAGTGAGATTACATGGGGTACCTTTGCACTTTATGAGATAGTCACATGTAGAGTGTGTAAACTAGATGTAGCCCTTGTATGCTTGGGGGAGATGTGTTCATTGGTATAGTTTCAAGAGCTCCATACAAAGTTATGGTTGCTCCATACTCTAGTGACATCCACATTACTATAATGGATACAAATTCAGGGACCTAGCCCTGATCATCGCACTTGATCTAGTGGAATGTCTAATGGGTGGATAGATATGGAGAAACCACTAGTCACTTTGATCTCTAAGTTGATCTAATGTAAGGCCATGATGCAACATGATATTGTTAGAGTAGAGTTGGGAGATACTCTAGTTGGGGTTGAGGCACTTACTAGATTAGTATCTTACATACATGGCTTATGGGATCTCACCCTAGAGTCATCTTGCCAACTAGCTAAGGGAGGAGACTCTAGGTCTTGGTATGAACATATGTCAGCTTGTTGGTTAGCTTCATGGCTTCAAAATGAAAAAACAGCCACCCTTTTAGTATCCCTTGGATGTACCATTGCTCTTATTGACTCACTAAGAGATCAATAGGATAGTCAAATTGGATCGTAGTATATAGCTTGATATAGATAGAACATGGTTGAGCCCCCTCAAAATTTGGGAAAGAAAATGGCCATCTACAAAGAGCATTTTCTTAGTACTTTTGGGGATGGATTTATTTTATGGCCAAGATACATGGACTCGCACCTCTCACATGGACTTCCATGTACAATAAGATAGCTTTACACCTCCTCTCATCAGCTAACAAATAGAGATATGAAGATACACTTTGATACACCTAGAGGAGTGGATAGGCCAGCTATATGAATTATAGTCAGAGATAGAGGAGCACTATATATGTTGATGCCTAGTATATTATGAGATATGCAACTGATTTTATTGTCTCTTGAGAGTGTTAATGGTTGAGAAGGTTGCAAAAAGCACAAGTGTTGGCTAATATTTTAGATTATGGACATCATCATATTATCATGGATGTATTATTTTGTGAGATTCGGGCGCATGTAGATTGTATTTATCACCCATAGTTGTATTTGTCACACTTGCAAGTGTTGTGTGGGTTGGGAACATGGAATTGTGATTAGGTTAGCATAGGCTTAGTCTATTTAGGCCAAGGTTGCAGCATACAATGATGTTTGACCAGCCTAGAGCCCACTAAGTGGGTAGGATGCCCAAGAGAGGGTGCAAACCCTAATTCACAGTTGTGGAAACCCTAAATGAAAAAGGGACACAAACCCTAAATGCAAAAGGGGTGCAAATCCCAAACACAAAACTCAAACCCTAACCCAATTCTTGGTCTACATAAGGGTGGGAGGTCTTAGTTTTATTCACCCTTTTGGCACATTCATGCTGTGGAAGCTCTATCAGTGTGACTACTCAAGCTTTCTATTCTATCTTTCCATTCTATCAGCTTACTTCCATTGTGTTGAGAGTGACTGAGAGGGAGAGAGTGAGAGGTGTGTTGAGTGAGGGATTGATGGAAGGTGAAGTTGTTCATCGTCTTCTTGCTTTTCTCTTCTTCTCTACTAGCTCGTCAACTCACTGGTGTGCTTGGTGGTGGATGCAAAGGAGTGACGACATTGGATTGTATTGATTATTGTCGTGGAACCATCTTTGAGTCTTCAAGTCATCAAATGCAAGAAGGTAAGTTAGGTGAGTTCACTACAACTTGAGCTAGTCTTGTACACTTGCTTTCTTGGGTTGGAGAAGAGGATGATTAGTTAGTTAGAGTGGAGTGTGAGAGACAAGGTGAGAGATTATTGCCAAATTCAGTTGCAACTCTTTTGAAACAATAGAAGTCTGAAAACTAAAGCTATCAAGGGAAGCGCGTGAGCAGAGTCCTCGATGGGTCCATCCTATGAACTGGGTGGTCCTAGAGAAATGGGAGCCTTCTCACAAGGTTTTACCGATGATGACTTTAGGTATTGTTAAGTTAGAACTCGATTCATGTCGTTTTAGGGGACCGGAATGGGACTATGCTCGATGGGTAGAGAGGTTGAGCAGCGCATCTCTCTAGTTTCCCATTCTCTTTGAGCCAAGTGCGGTATGGATCTGCTTCAGATTGGGTATTTCTGCGTAAAGTAGGATGCCCAAAACACGACTCTAGAATGCTGTCAGAAGACCTTGACAACTAGGAACCCAGATTTCAGGTCGATCCTAGTGGATTCGGCCACGAATGTTTCGTTGCGAGGTGGAATCTGAAAACCCTAGGTGACAAACCCTGGAACATTCCATGGGAGTGTGGGGTGGTGACGCTTAGATTCATTTCTTGGGGCTTATATCAAAGGACAAAGAGTATACAAGGTATATGTTGATGGGGATGCACAAATATGTGTACTTAGTGATAAGTTAATATATCATTTGGGTCTAGAGGTAAGTAGACCCTTTGCTTTTAAAACAAAAATGACACATGATAGTTCTCTTAACTAGGTTGATATGATAAAAGGTGTGAAGGTTATAGTATGTCATATTCAACTGGAAGTGGATATGTATGTGTTGCCATGCAAAGGGGAGGGCTATCCAATTATACTAGGAAGACCTTGGCCAATTTCTATGAAAGCAAGGCAAGATTGGGAGTGTGGTACACTTGTGTTGTGACCACAAGGATGGAGTAGAAGAGAATAACAATCTTCTTTGTACAATCTTAGGGGAGGGAAACAAGAGAGTATAGAGTTCGAGACTTTAGATTATGAGTAGATCTTAGAGGAATGCTCCTCATCCAATGAAGGGATGCACAAAGAAGAAGATAGTAGTTCATTAGAAGTTATGAAAGCTATTCTAAACAAACCAATTGATGGAGATAAGTCAAGCACCTACATTGTGGGACCAAGTGAAGAGGAGCTAGAAAAGATGTTGGCCAAGGATCTTAGTACAAATAAGGAGGAGGATTACATTGTAATATTGAGGAATCATGCCACTTTGTTTATCTCTATTTATGATCACATTGTAGGAGTCACCATTGTGGAGCCCCAAATCAACTTGAAGCCAAACAATAGACCAGTAATACAAAGGTTGTGAAAGTTGGGGATCATACAATAAAATGCTCTCCTAGTGGAATTAAAAAAGCTATTGAAGTTAGGTTTGATCTATCATATAGAGGATTTTGAATGGATCTCACCGATTGTGGTAATAGCTAAGAAAAATGAAAAATGGAGGGTTTTTGTGGACTACAAAATACTTAATGGAGTGATAAAAAGGGATCACTTTTCTCTTCTATTTCAAGATAAGATTCTTAGTTAGGTAGTTGGTCATGAGAAAGATACACCATTTGTGATGGATACTTAGGCTATTTTCAAATTCAAATTACTAAAGAAGATCAAAGGAAGACAACATTCATTACTCATTAGAGATGTTTTGTATATAGAGTCATGTCCTTTAGTCTAATCAATGCTCCTAATATCTTTTAGCACTTCATGAACTTTTTTTTCTAGCCCTTCTTTGGTAAGTTTAAGGATGTTTATTGATGACTTTTGTATCTACTTTTCTCGTGACCTTCACTTGGCAGTAGATGAAGGGCTAAGTAGATTAGCACAAATGAGTGGATAATTCAACATAGATAAAGGTTATATTGGGAAAATAAAGTTGGTCTTGCTAGGCCAAGTGGTCTCAGAAAATGGAATAAAAGTTGACTCCAAGAAGGTTTTTGCTCTCTTGATACTAGGGGCTTCTATCTCAATTAAGGAGCTAACTTCTTTCATTGACAAGGTTAGGTACTTAAGTTGATTTATCCATCTACTAGCACAATTGATCTTGCCCTTGCAGTGACTGTTAACCTCTAACATCAATTTAAGATGGCAGAAAAATGAAGCAAAAAGTGGAAAAAGAATGGAAAAAGAGCAAAGGCGTAAAGGCGGCCCCTAAAAGCTAAGCTAAGGCAAAATCACAATTTTAAATAGAAGTCTCCTCAAAAAACTCTTGTAAAAGAGTACCAGGCTCCCTCCTATGCCATTTGTAAAGAAATAGACCGGTGTAGGCTTAAGGCATGAGGCAAGAAAAGGGAAATAGGAAAAAGGACCTTGCCACAAAGGCGGGCCATGTAAAAAGGGATGGGTGCCCATCTCGGGGAAGTTACTATATGTATATCCTCTACATCACCTGTGTTCAAGACCTATTTATAAATATCCTTATCTATGAATTTTTTCTAAATAAAACATAACCCTTTTCTATTCTCTCTGTAAATAACCCATAAATATTACACCCTTCTATATGTAAAAAATATATAAAAATGGTATTTTAAAAATACCTTATTTTGAACCCACATGATGCACACATATATTCATGAGTAACTTACCCGAGGTGCCCATGGAATTTTAGGGCTTGTATATAAAGTTCAAAAAGTGAATGGAAGCTCATTCTTTTTGGTGTGTGGCTAACAAGAGACCTCTCTTCTTCCCTTCTTCTCTTCTCCTTGCTTGTGTGTGTGCTCTTGAGAGAGGGAGTATGAGAGTGTGAGTGTGTGGGAGTGAGGGATCAGGATGGTGAAGCTCTTCACCATCTTCTCTTCTCTTCTTCACTTCTCTTCTCTTTTCTCATGCGTGCATGGCTATGGTGGATGGAGCTTGATGGAGAAGGCTTGAGGATGCTTGAGCTAGCATCTAGGATGGTGGAGCTATCGATGTGTGCGAAGGAGGAGGCAACTCATTTCGGCATCGATGTAAGCTCACTACATTCGTAGGTTTGAAGACGCGTTGGCTATGTGAGAGGCAGCCATTATTGTAATGCTTGAAACAATAAGCAGTCCGTGGGTCTTGGCAGTTGAGTGAGACTTTCCACATTTTGGTTCCATTTCCAGGACAAAGAGATTCAATCTTGAGGACTTGTATGCCTCATATTGAGCATCGAAGTAAGGGATTCATCCCCAAACTGGGGCTTGAGATAGGTAGGAAGTTGGGGCTTTTGATCTTCGATACAAGTAAGTATTTTAGTTATTTTGATTGTTTAATGATCGGGAAAGAAGGGGAGATCATTTGAGCTATTTGCTTTTGATTCTTGTTGCATTTAACGTAGGCTAGGATTACAAAATCAGATTGGAGAAGCATAGGGTTTACTGCTATAAAACAGGGTAAAATAGGCAAAAATCGGGGTAAATGGGAAAAAAGAGTGGTTGGAATGATCAATGCCGATAAGGGAGTGATTGGGGATAGCAAGACCCTGCTCAGGAAGGGGTTTAAGGGCCAGGAGACCATAGAAGAGCTCATTTTTCACCTTAGCATAGAGAGAGAGAGAGAGAGAGAGAGAGAGAGATTCCAGCATTGATTCGATTTGATATTGCCATTGGGGAGTTCTTCGCACGATTCAGGTATATCAGAACCTTGCTGCTATGTATTTGTTGTGATCTAGAAGTCGATGTGCCTAGTGATTGTGTGGATCATTGGATTCAACGATATCATCCTCGGCACGATCGTCTTCGCATGTAGCTCAGCCCATCCAAGTGACTTGGTTTTGGGCCGAGTCCCAAAATCGGACCATTCAGTCCTTGGACCACCCAATCCAATTGGGTGTGGGATAACTCGAACCACTTGACTCGAACACCCACCACTTGGGTTGTCCAAATCGACTCCTCAGATGAACTTAATATTTGGTCCAACTTAGCACTTGGCCCTCGGACCACTCGGCCCTTGATCGCATATGTTCGGCCATCCGAGCTGCAAGTTTGGCCAGTGTCCCTATTCAACCATTTGGCCCATCTGAGTCTATCACTTGGCCCCTACAATTTAGACGAGTTGGGCCGAGTCAGACTTTTGCAAATTTTTTGGAAGTTTGCACTAGACCCAGCTAGATCTCAATGGCACCAACCTTTGTGAGCCATCCTGATGCCACCTAGAACTCGATTCTGGCACAAGGAATAGGGAAATTCACAAGACGTGACTATTTGGCAGCTTGAGTAGGCTGTTGAGAGAGTCAGTGCCTCAATGGCAGCCAGTAGAGACATAGACCCCAAACAAACCTAAACCTAGTAAGACAACATAGAAAGAAATCCTAAAACCTACCTAGATGGCTATAAATTGATCAAACAAGCCTATTAGGTCTAAGATAAGATGAAAGTACACAAGCCACTTAGAAACTTGCTCTTCGCACTCACCTTGACTTCCAGCACCTTGACTTCCAACACTTGATTGAGCACAAGTGCACGGAAAAGAACACACTCACTAAGTGGAGATAATTTGAGGATTATATGCAATAATTAAGGAACTCACTCAGATAAAAGAACTTGAAGGAACCCACCAATAAGAGGAAATCCCAAGACATAGATGGGTAATTGGAGCGTAGCATAGGACTAAGTGAATAGCAACAGAGACGTGGATCTACCTGACCTCCTTAACCTTATCAACAGCTTCGTGGAGTAAGAGAACACAACCATGTCACGGAGGAAAGCTTAGATTGCAGGGAGAATGAAGAATTTGACTTAGGAGTTTTTCCAATAGTGATCTAGTAGTTGGTGAGTAGCTATGACTCTCACACTCAATATGAGCACCACGGTAGAGTAGCAACAACCATCATAGCTAACCTAGAGGAGGAAAGGAAACTAGCCCACAAAGCACTGCAATGCATAGTGGAATACAATTGAGACTAGTAGACTAGGAGCCTGAGAGGAAGAACGCAGAGATGTGAGAGATACAAAGAGTGTTGAACCTAGCAGGTAGAAATCAAACTGACCATGAGAGAGCGCTAGAAGGAGATTTGATGCTAAGTGAGCTTCTCATGAAGCGATTGCTAGACAACATAGCCAGCAGAGTAGAGCACTGCAGCATTGGCCATGTCACTACTAGTGGGGTTATGGGTGAACCAAGGCTCTAAGAGCCAACCTAAGATACTAGTTGTCGCTAAGTAGCTCGATAAGTACCAGCCCCAAGACGATCCGTACAGCTTTATAGAGTAGTTCGAGAAGGTCTGCAAGGCCAATGGTCTCACCGACTTGACTCAATGCTCTCAAGCATTTGGGCTTTGCTTAGGAGACAAGGGTCGGACTTGGTACACAAGTCTAGATACTGCATAGTGAGTGAACTTCAATGGACTGAAAAACCTCTTCATTAAGAGGGCTACTTTGACAACTTGCTAGTACAACTTATGAACATCAAGCAGAAGGAAAAAGATGACATCCATGATTATGTGACCCATATAAGGAGTCTCTTCAAGAGAATCCCGATGACTGAATGACTGACTGAAAGAATAGTGTCAATGGTATTCATTAGTGGAATACAGAGCTTTATAAAGCCTTGGCAGACAACTCGAACTTGCAGTGAGACGCGCTAACAAGGGTGTTTGAAGAGGCCATTCGAGCCGACAACCAATTGAAGCAGAGAAGCTCTAGGAACTTGAACCAATATGAGACCAACTCAAGAAGTTTGGAGAGAGCTTTAGCATCCAACGAGCGATCAGGCGCAAGTACCCAAGATAAGGGAAAGGCTACAGACACCAACCAGGAATTGGCTGGCATAAAATGGAAATAGCCAAGATGCACAAAATCCTAAGACGACCAATGCGACCACATGTTCAATGCGTATATTGTGACAAGAATCACTTGTCGGCTGAGTGTCAAGACCCCAGGTCACGACCTTGTGCTAATTATAGTAGGTTTGGTCATGACAGTGCACATTGTAGATTGCCTAGAAGACTTCCATACTCACAACCATACGGTCAACCCTACCTGGCGAACATGCCGCAAAAATTCTTAGAAAGGGGAGTGCCATTGGCCCTTCCCATGCCAAACGATGCTAAGCCAGTTGTTCCTAGGATGTATATAAATCCTACTAGAATACCCAAACCACATAGTCCCTATGTGACACATCCACCGAGCGACGCTCCAATCCACTACGTGGAAGAGCCAAATGAGGAAGAGCCTTACGTATACCCTTGTGTCTCGCATGATGATGAGGGCTACGAAGTCCTTATGGACTATCAACCAGTACCAGTGATGGCGTTAGGTAGGGGATGAGGTAGAGTCCTAGGAAGGCAGACCCGAGAGACAATCATGTGTTGGACTTGCAGTCACCTGGGACATATCTCATCACACTGTCCTGAAAGGGAGCAACAAAATAAAGACAAGGCTAACCTAAGGTGTCCTGAATGTGGAATCACTCATCTCTTCGTTGACTATTCAAAGCAAAAGCCATCCTCAAGCTTAGCTAAAATGCCATCTGTCCCATTGGGTTGTTCAGTATCGAGAATTTGGACGGGGAGGCTACACCTATATCATTGCATGTCATGACCCATGCACAAACAAAGCAGGCTCGCATATCACTGCCAGGTCCTAGCAATCTTGATGCAGCCTCAATAGGGAATAAGAGCCATAGGCGAAGGAAGAAGAGACTCGAAGCTAAAATTGCGCTAAAAAAAGAGAGTGCCACAACACTACCGGTTGGAAAGAAAGTCATTGACGTTAAGGCAGAGACATCAGTCCCAAAGACTGCTGAAAAGGGAAGTGCTAAGGTGGGGGAGTACCCCGACCCGAAGCACCAACTAGAGGCCATCGAGAAGGTGAAGGAGTGGGTAAAGGAGGCTTAAGAACACTTGAAAGATGCGGAGCCCATCTTGGAGGATGCGATCGAGGATCTCTCCAGCATTAGCACACCACTCTTACCCCCTCCACTGAAATCAAGAGATGTAGCTATGCCACAAGTAGTACTGCTTAGGCAAGGCCTTAATTCTATGGGCCAGCAACCCAGTTAGGGCCGCTGGCTAGGACAATCCGAAACAGGAGAAAGAGCAGTCAACAACCTCCTTACCACTCGTTCTTAGGCCTAACAGTGACGGTAAGCTTGGGAGATCTGCTTAGGCAGCATCCGATCCTATGACAAGACTTGAAGCAATGGGTTGAAGGGTCACAAGAGCAAGCTGATGTAGGCCTACAAGAACATGATGGAGAGACGTAGATACCGAGTTTGACGTTGCACTCCGTGCCCAAATCCTTGCACATTAATGCTTTTTGGGAAGGCACCGAGAAGCACGCAGTCTTGTTGATTTCAGTCCTAGGCGATACAATAAGGAAAGGGATTGTAGACACAGGGGTGGGAGTCAGTGTACTGAGCCATGCAGTGCTCCTGACTTGGGGAAACCCTCCTATCGTTGAGACTGCTAGGTTCAATGTCACATTAGATAACGGAATGAAAATGAAGCCATTT
Organism: Lygodium microphyllum; assembly: GCF_053477565.2. Classification (NCBI taxonomy): domain Eukaryota; kingdom Viridiplantae; phylum Streptophyta; class Polypodiopsida; order Schizaeales; family Lygodiaceae; genus Lygodium; species Lygodium microphyllum. The sequence goes on along the minus strand of NC_141148.1, from coordinate 44,208,722 downwards.
GGGGTGCTAAAAAATTGGCCGGTGAAAACTGCTGGAGTCCAATTCTCAGTTGACTTTATAGTCATGAAGGGAATGGACTACGATGTCCTATTGGCATGGATGTGCAATGCTAGAGTGATCGAAGATTGGGGGAATGGTCTCATCTTCATAGGCAATAGAACAAAAGCTGTGAGGGTGGAAATGGACTCCTAGAAAACTACACCAGTTGACCTCGATGCCATCTCCACAACACTCAAGGGTGACACCCAGATCAAGAAATCCTATGGGCCCCTAACTAAGTATATCCCATGTCCTGAAGACGAGCGAGACTGGATGCATGTCCTTGCTACCATAGACTATCGTTCTCGGATGACAAGGAGTACAAACAAGCCATTAAGATGATCGGCAAGCCTAAGGGTGTACTCTTAGTACCAACCTGCATGATGGTAGGAAACCTTCGTAGAAGACCCAACCCAGTCACCTTCCAAGTGCCAACCAACTGGAGGGAGCTCCATGGGGTTTTAGAGTATTTGACCGACAAGCTAGCAGGCAATCTAGCAGCAAACTTCAAGCCACTCCAAGATCTCTTAAATGAATCGAGGTGGCAATGGGCCAGGGTGCATGACCTAAACCTCACGTACAATTGGGCCCTCGTTCCTGATCAAACACACAAGACATACCAAGACCTAGGAAACAATGAGTGGTCAGACGAAGATGCTTCCAATGAGGAATACAAGGACCACCGCTACTTCAGTGTGACGAGAGTGAGGACGAGGTAGATACCATAGAATACGACACCAAAGGACGAGTGATAAAACATATACAGGCAAACTCTAGGCCGAAGAGAAAGAAAACCTTTAGGATAGAGAAAGGGGTCATGCGCATGGATTGTGAACATGCCTGGTTAGAACGTGTAAGAGCCATAGATCTGGGACAAGCAGGCCTAACCCAACTAGGTAACATATCAGTGCTTAGAACATAGTCACCCTTCGAGCTGCAACCACCAAGGGAGACTACCTCATCTAGCGAAGACAAAGAGTTCAATTCTGAGTCAGAAGTGAGCTCAGAATGTGACCGAGAAATACCAAGGAATACCAAGGCATCCCAAGACTAGACGTACCAAAGGGGACCTGCCCGTCCACCTGAGGCACAGACACTTAAAAGAAGAAAGGGTAGAACAGTCTAAGGATGGAAGAGTGGACGAACAATGAAAACCACATGACCTCCCCAAGAGATTTATGAGGTTCAAAAAGGGTGATAGGATAGTGATCCTGCAGGTTGCCCAGGAAGGGGAGACACCCTGACCTGCCTTTATTGCTGATGAGACCTGACAGAAGAGGAGGAGACACGTTCCTATGGGAACATGTAATCTCACGAATTAGCTGTCCCATCAAACTAGTTAGCGACCAAGGCACACACTTCATTAATGAAGTGATCACGCATCTTCTATCCACCTTTCTAATTATCCATCAGAAATCCTTGCCATACTATGCTCAAGCAAACAACCACGTGGAATCCACCAATAAAATTCTAGTAAACATCCTAACCAAGGTGGTCTTTGCTTCGTGCAATGACTGGGATAACAAGCTAATGGTAGCCTTGTGGCTTACCACACAGCCTACAAAACGGTTGTAGGCTAGACACATTTTAGGTTGACCTATGGAACTGAAGCAATTCTACCTGTAGAGTTCTTTGTTCTTAGCCTAAGGATCGCACTTCATGAAAGATGGGAAGGGAAGGAAGCATGGATGAAATGTTTAATTGAACTTGAACACCTCTCGAAAACTCACCTCCTAGCTACTCATGCACTCATATGTGAGAAAGCACGATGCAAAAGCTAGTTTGACAAGCATGTCAAGCAGCACGACTTTGAACAAGGCGACTTAGTGCTCCTATACTCCATCAAGGGGCATAAATAGAAAATGAAGTTTAAAGTTCTAGGGCCCTTCAAGGTTCGTATCGTCAACCGAATCGATAATGTCGAACTTGAGAGTTTAGAAGGTGAGGGTGTAGGCTTCTTCAATGGCAGTCGCATCAAGAAGTATTATCCCCCCACACACCCCTTATACGAACCACCAATGTTAGAATTGCCTGTCAAAGTACAGATAGCCACAATCACAGAGATTGACAATGAAAATGAGAAAACCGTAGAACTTGCCTACCTCTGCATCATAATCACTGCCAAGCAAACATGCATTGTCAATGCCTTAGTCGATGAGGGAGCAGACTTCAATGTCTTAACCCACGATCATTGGACCCATATTGGGAAACCACAACTACAACCCACTACCGCCAAACTGAGCCCATATGGGGGTCGATCATACACACTCCTAGGGAAATGTAGAGCTGCAGTTTCTACCGCTTCTACGAGCATACCAATGACATTTTATGTGAACATTGAAAATGCATGCACAGAATCGCTACTGGGTCGAACACTTAAAAAGCAAGCTCACTGCAATGTCGATTATGAGTCATGACGTATCCACTTAGCCATTTGTAATGTCTACATAGTGGCAGCTTTCAGCAAGGGCTATGCAACTCCCACCAGACCTGCAATGCCACCAGTAAACACACATTCAGCCAAGTCCAAGGAGGAGGGTTGTGATTTTTTACACCCTCCCAAGCCTCTATGCCAACAACCTACTAAAACCAAGGTCAATGACCATGAACACTAGTTAAGGTGGGTGCCTAAATGTCAGAACCTACTGCCAAAAAGCAATCGGCCATGCCTTTGCAAGGCTAACAACACAACCTCAAAACCTAGGAGGCCAAAACAAAGCTACAAACAGTGACAGGTGGTTAAGCTGCGATGGGTTCCTAAGACCCTATTGCAAGCACAAGGTTATTATGAGGGTAATACCTGGATATGGATACCTAAGTCTACAGCAACCAAGAGCACCAAGCAAGTGCCACCCTCACATGTAACCATACCCCACCATACAACGTGTCAAGGCCTAAGGCCGCAGAAGAATCGAGACACTAAGCACGTTGACTCACAACTGGTTATGCACATGAAGAATGACTAAGTCTACCGGCCTGCCATTCCCGAACTAGTCCCACACAACTCAATCAAGACTAAGGAGGCCGTATCCACAAGTAGTGATGCCCCATTTGCAGTCCAATCATCCGAGCTCCCTGGGCAAGTGACCTAACCACAATCTTAGGAACAACAATCTCGTAATTATTTGCTGCCAAAATCTCTAGTTCTATCAAATCTCAACCACCCATAGGTCTTAGACCCTCCCATGAGCGGAAATCATTCTTGTCACTAGCCGTGGATCTAGCCGAAGACACGAGGGATGACATCATTGCTTGCCTTAGATGCTTAGATGCTACATTCATGTCACAGGCTCTGAGCTACAACATCTTGGACTTAAACCTATTGCAAGAACCCTTTGCAACAAAAGTTCGTACAATGCCTTGTTCATGGGACACACTGGAATTTGCATTTGTCAAAGCACCCAATCAAAATCAGAACCCATCAAATCAAAATACTTGGATATCTATAAAGCAAGCCATCAAACATCGGCTCATCACATCATACGATAAGCGAGCCTCTTCTGCTATCACTAATCGAGAATTAGAAGAGTTAAAAAAGCTTGCTGAAACCAAATCCCCATTCTTATGGAGCTGGTATACTCTTCAATTGCAATGGAAACTCAAGGGATGCCAAATAATGACCAACGTTGAGCAGCGATGTGCCATTAAGACATCAGAATACAACCCAACTTATGTCGCTCCAACTTTGTATAGGGTGTTAACAACTTTTCATGACTGACCCCTAGAAGAGCACATCAAAGGACACCCTTACCTTGACCACCTCTTGACAAAGGAAGAGTTACATATTGCTAGTTGCATTGACTTTGGTGACCTCCTCACATATGTCCTTACTTACATCATAGACGTAGGTAGCCGACCCTTAGATTTGGACCGCGACACTCGGTTGGAGTACAATCGAGACTTCTATGCTTCACTCATGCGAAAGTAAACACTCGACTGAAAGCTGACAGCCCTGGGCCTGCTAACTTTCAATCCTAGGAAGGATTCTCCCCAAATCTGGAAGGGGAGGGGATAAGGTAATGTGGGTGAGTCAAATCGAAACCAATCAAAATCAAGCAAACACATAAACACGTAAGGAAAAACACACCACTATGGAAACCTCACTCAACATTTAAACGCAGGAAAAAAAGAAACACATTAATTTGTGAGTGTGAGGGAAAATGTCACTAAAATGTTGAATTAAAGGGTGGAAAAGTTTGAAAGGAAAGTTTATGATGGAGCTTAAATATTTTCATTCTACAAACATGAAGCCCTTCTTTTCAGCAAATAACTCTTTTGCAAGCACTAATGGGAATGATGGTTCATGATAGGAATGAAAGATGTCGTAGCAAGATTGCACTCACTGACTCCTTTTCACGGAGGAGGAGAGAATGTAGTATGGTATCAGCTTAGAAAACCGGGCTTATAGTCAGCTGAAATTCCATAGCATTCACAACCTTGAGAAGGTGGTAGCCAAGGAGCAAGCTGCAAGGAGAGTAGTGGAGCAGTGTAGCCTCTCCAAGTACCTAGAGAAGTTTGCGTAGGAACCTGATCACACAAAATGTGTGGAATTTTTGAGAACATACAACCCCGACCAAGAATGCAGAATGGTGATTGTAGCAAGAGGGGACAATGCTCGACAGGTGTAGGTGCCATTAAACTAGGTCTTGGTGGAGGAGGCATTGGGGCAGGAACCTAAGGTGGAGAAAAAACGTAAGAGAGATGTGTATGCTATGCTAAAGATGAAGAAGGAAGATGTTTTGACAAACGACGGCATCAACATACAAGATATCCCCAATGCTAAAATCCACATACAGGCAAAGTTGGTGCACTGACTTTTCTCCAACCAATGCTATAACTACCTCATGCACCGGATCAGTGTGCCTGTGCTAGAGAATGTGGTAGTCCACACCCTAGATGAGGTGGATTGGAATGGCTACGTGCGCAAGACGATAGACCAAGCAGCCAAAGCACTAGCCCTGGGCAGCAGATACGCAGATGGAGAATCCCCAACCTTTAAAAATACGGAGAGGAAGAAACCTTCCTTGAAAGCCTCCTTCATCGGGTATGGAAGTGCGCTAGCCATCATCTAGGAGGTTGTAAAAGAAGCCCAACAAGGAAACAAAGGAGCAAATGAGACCCCAGATAGGTCGCTGACCTACCAAGGGAATGAGCCATCGAGCGACAGGACAGAAGCTGAGAGAGAGAAGGAGGAGCAAGAGGCTCAATCGGGAAGAAAAAAAACAAAGAATCCCACTAGAAAGACAGCTTAGAAGAAGAAACAGAATGGGGGCAGGAAAAAGGAAAAAGAAGATCTAGAGAGATCCAAAAGGGAATCCCTAAGAGAGGTGGCAGAGAGGAAAAAGAAGGAGAAGGAAGAAGTTGAAAAGCTGGCATAAGAATGAAGGAAAACAGAGGAAGAGAGAGAAAGAAGAGATGTGGAAAAGGAACAGAGTTGAGGAGACAAGAGGAGGAAAACATGGCCGAAGCAACTCGCGGGTCCATATAACAACAAAGCCGACCCAATGGCCTAGGGGCTTTAAGTCCGCCTAGGGAGAATAGACCCAACTCAAGTGCTCATGTATCCAAAGTCATGCTGTCCATGGTCATTGAAGGCAAGGGTAAGCTCCCATCCATCCCATCTCGTCCCTTTTGGTGCCCGCCACAGTGAAGCAACCATTGTCACCCCAACCATCCCGGCCAACACCAATGTGAACAGTTTTGTGGTCTGGATGCAATACTTTATCAATAAGGAACTAGCACAAGGAAAGAGTAGGGAGACTATGGCCAGCGAGCAAAAAAGGCTGGCCATAGATTTCGAGTCTAGGCAAGATCCAAAACGTCAAAAGATGGAAGCTTCAACCATCCCAATCCCTACTACTACCACACCACCAACAAACCATGATGAATATTTTGATGAATTGCTCTCTTAGTTAGAGAAGGCAAGGGAGGAAAGAAAGATAGCGGTGTTGGCCAAGTTGGAAGTGGAAAAGGAGGCAGTGGCAGCCTTCCAACTCGAAAAGACGAGGCAAATGACTAAAATCCAAAGAAGAAAAGAAGCAAAGCTGGCGGCAATAGCTCGTAGATGAAAATCAAGGTCTAGAGAAAATGCATAGAGAGTATAAGCTTCTAATCATGCCACATGAGGATCTAGCAGCAAAAATAGGTCAGGTCGAACAGGGCATGAAAGAGTTTGCCCCAAGGGAAGAAGGAGTTTGCCCCAAGAGAAAATGCAGAGAGAGTATAAGCTTCTAATCATGCCACATGAGGATCTGGCAGCAAAAATAGGTCAGATCAAACAGGGCATGAAAGAGTTTTCCCCAAGGGAAAAAGGAAGGAAGTGGGAAGAGGAACAACACCATAGAGAAATGGAAACCATGACTGAAAGACCGAGCCTTAAAAGAGAGAAGCAAGAGAGAATGAGCAAGGAATTGGAAGACCAAGAGTAGAGGCTCATGGCCCTGGTGCAAAGACAAGGAGATGGTATGGAGGAAATAAAAAAAAGAGACAAAGAGGCCAAAATGAAGGAAAAGTGAAAACCTTGGCATGCTGCGTGGCTCTCGTAGAAAAAGAGAAAGTCCTAGCCGAAGGCAGAGTAGAGGCAGCCCAAGTGGCTTTCAATACTCAATAATGAATCTTCTTGAATACCCTGATGGATGCCACTCATGCAAATGAAAGGGAATCCTTGGAGGTAGTAAAGAAGAAGTTGAGCATAGCGCATAGAGCTCTGTGAGCAAGGCTACACATGCCTCCCCAACCCATTGTAGTTGGGCTGAGCCTTGATGAACAACGCAGGTACCTATTATCGGCCGGCCTAACCCGCCAGGAGATTGATGCTCTAGGGTTCGCAGAGGAGGTACAACAGCAAGAGTGCTCGGGAAGTAAAGCTGAACTGCAATTTGACCTAGGTGAATTTGAAGAAGTAGTGATCCCAATACTTAAGTGGTTTAAACCTTCAAGCTCAAAATTACCATTTTTAGAGAGAATCAAATGCTTAAACAACCATTGTAGAGACTCTGACAATATGAGCTTTCAGATTCACACAATTCATATTTTTTAGCGATGGCAACCCCACGCAACAAACTGCCCCACAAAGTGTGGTTGCCTCAATTAGTGCAAAATTAGTTGTAGATCCTTTATGTTCCTCTTTTCTCAGAGCACGCATAAATACAAACCAAAAAGCATAGGTTACCAAAGCTTTATATGGCATATTTTCATGCCCATTCAATTGCTACAAGCATTTCACATTGTAAACATTCCATTACTACAACAAAATATATTTTACACTGATATAGCAATGGATAATCATGATGACTTTCGTGGAAACCAAGTTGGTGATGTAAATGCTGCTAAATTCACATGTTTCCTCATAGAGCACAAAAATTGCCTCATAGAGCACTGCACATAACAGCTCGTAACTTTCTAATTAGGTCTCAGATTGCCAAACTTCAAAAATGAAAGTTGTAGCTCTCTTTCCATTCTATAATTGTCTCGAACAACTCATGCCAAAATATTTGATCAACTATCCTAAAATAGCTCTGCATAGCCTGCAATCCTAAATTTTTGCATGCTCTATATAGCAAACACAACTTTTTTGTTCTAAAAGCACAAACTTGCAAACGGGAAAACACTTTCTTTGATTTCAGATTATCATTTCAATATATCAGTAGATACATTTCAACATATCTTGCATTGATGAAGATTTATGGGAGCTTCAAACTTTATGAACTTTGATTTATCATTTTCCTCGCTGTAAAATTTCCCAAATTTCCACTAGCTTGAGTCCATGCATTCAATACCTACCTGTAATACATATTCTCTACCACTTATCCCATTTGAGAAGTAGAGATCCTTTACTTCCATTCTTCTCTCCTGATGCGAGCCCTCATGCAAACAACTAACATACGTCACTCTCAACATGATGAAGAACAACCCTTTGCTATTTTTCACTCATATCCATACATCAGAACATATCTGCATACTCTATGCCCCATGCAACAACAGAAGGAAACAAGACAAAAGGAAGACTCTTATTACCATCATTTGAAAACTGCGAATTGGCATGAGCCCACAAAAGGAAGACTCTTATTACCATCATTTGAAAACTGTGAATTGGCATGAGCCCATTGACTTCAATAGCCTTGCCATCATGCTCCATGACTCCAATAACTTCAGCTTCACAGTCTCTTTCTTCTAAACGTTTTTTGTTCTTCTTTTGAGGTTCAGAGTTCTCCCTTCTCTTCAGGTTGCAAGATTCTTCTCTCTCTCTCTCTCTCTCTCTCTCTCTCTCTCTCTCTCTCTCTCTCTCTCTCTCTCTCTCTCTCTCTCTCTCTCTCTCTCTCTCTCTCTCTCTCGTGTCAAATCCCCTTCTCTTCTCTCTTTTTTTAAAAACTCCTCACATTTTTACTTTTTCCCCTATTTCACCAACCTGCCCCTTGCTTCCTCTTAGTTGTTGGATGGCAAACATGCCCCTTGCCACGTAAAATTCCACTCGAGACTTAAAATGGGAAGCATGAACACATTTTCTTCTTTTCTTGCATGAGGCGCGTGTCTCAAAACTGAAATAAGACAACCATGTGTTAACATGCATGGTACCACTTGGGATTTCCATCTATAAACCCGACTTCTATTATGGGCAAGTGTTATAAAAACACAAAAATGATATTTGTATGTGCTACCCCACTTGACCCCATGCAGCATCATGTCCCTGGTCACTCATTTTCACCCAATAAGGTTTCACTACAAAATGCAATATCTATAGTAGCGATTTGGACAGTGTGTCCTTTGGATGCTCCTGGTAGTAAGGCCGTGTGGGGGTTGTCTTATGAGTGTTAGAGAGGCTTGCGGCTAGTGTCTATAGTCAATGTTAGGACTAATTTAGGTCCCGACATGCGGGCTTCAGGAAGTCCACTACAAGGTATGTGTTTAACTTCACAAGGGGATATGTCTCTTGGATATCCAGGCTGTAGAAGTGTATTGCATTGTCCACTACAAAGGTAGAGTATGTGGTTTCCACTGAGGCATGCAAAAAGACCTTATGGCTATCACATTTGGTTGCCAAGCTTGGGATTATTGAGGTTCCTGTCCTCCACTTGGATAGTCAGAGTGCTATCTTGTTAGCACGGAACCCAGTCTTTCATGCAAAGACAAAACACATAGAGGCAAAGTATCATTTCATTAGAGAGGTACTTGACTGCAAGATCATTGAGCTAGTCAAGGTGCACACTGATGATAACTGTGCAAACCTTCTCATGAAAGGTCTTCTAGCAAAGAGGTTTGCCCATTGCCAGCAGGTGATGGGTATTAGATAGGTATAGTCTCTTTAACTTTGTACATACTTAGACTTAGCTGATTATTTTCCTCTACCTTTGGGCACATTGTCTTTAGGGGGGAGGTTGTTGGGATAAAGGGTAAAGCCCATGTTCAACCGTAAGGGCCAGGCTATACATAGTACATGTACCTATCTAAAACATTAGTGAGGTACACTCTTTAGTACCACAAATCATATGTCTCTATCTCTTCTCTCTCTCAACCTATATCTCTACACAAAAGATCCATTGTAGCTTACTCAAGAATAACCATTTTTCTTATGCTTTATCTTATAGACCCACCTATAATTAGTAGCTTTCTTGCCCTTGGAAAATGGTAATAGATCCCAAGTCTTCATGGCCTCTAATACAACCATCTCCTTATCCATTGATATATATAGTATATTAATTCAGGCATATCTAATCATATGACCATCCATATTAAATGGTTTTGAGAGATGCAATATTTACAACATCCAAGTTATATATAGATGGGTGATGATTCATGCCACCAAATTTTACACACTCAGAAAGCTTTCTTACCCTTCCATAATGGTTAGAAAAATATTCAATGAGATGTACTATATGTGCCATTTATCGTAAAGAATTTAGTGCGTGTTAGCTAGATGGTAGAGCAAGGGATGTAGGTTTGATTTAATACAAAAGGTTATTTTGTGAAAAGCTTTAATGATAAGTGTAGATTGGTCACAAAAGAAAGTAGAGTTGGTTATATACTCACTTTAGATACTAAAATTCTTGCTATGAATGTTGTTATGTATGCTAGAGGTAAAGGAGTGGTTGGAGACATTGCAAAATGGCACAAACATATTGGATATGCAAATGGGAAAAGGCTAAAGTTAATGCAATCTAAAGAGTAGGATTGCCTGCTTTTAGAGTTATAGAATTTCATAAAATGTGTGAAACATGTCAATTTGGCAAGGCGACAAGACAATCTTTTTTGCATGATAGAGATATGAGTAGGAATACACTTGATGTTATACATACAAATGTTTAGGGGTGTATACAAAATATATCTCTTGGTGGTAGAACATATTTTGTCATATTTATTGATATTTATTTAAGAAATCTATGAGTGTATTTCATGAAGGAAAAAAGTAATGTGTTTTACTTCAAAACTTTCAAGGGTCCTATTAAAATAGAAATAGGCTTGAAAGTCAAGTTCTTGAGGTTAGATATAAGTCTCCAATGAGTTCAGTAACTTCTTGACATCTCATAAGATGAAGAGATAGTTTACTTGCAAGTGTGTCCTCTAGCAAAACCAGGTTGTAGAAAGAAAAAATTAGCATATTACAAAAGTTACACGGGCATTGATGGCTAAAAGGAAGTTACCAAAATATTTTTTTTTCTAAAGTGGTTCATATTTCTCTCTATGTTATGAATAGAATACCCACACCTGTAGCTCATGGAATGACTTTTGAAGAATGCTTTACAGAGGCAAAAATCCCAATGTGTCACACTTGAAAGTGTTTGGTTGTATTGTATATATTCATGTGCCAAATGAATACAAAAGAAGCTTAATCCAAGGCTTAAAAATGTATTTTCATTGGATACTTGTTAGAGTAGAAAGGGTATCATTGCACTTGGTATGCATCTAGTGGTGATGCATTTGATGATGATAATGGTTATGTATAAATACAAAAGCAAGATTCATGAATCCTTAATGATTCAAAAACATCATCTGGTACTACATCTATAACTAGTGCTTATTTGGGAGTGTAAGGAGTAGCCCCACATCTTTAGGTATATCTACAAGTATTGTAGGTAAAGACAAAAGGGAAGAAGAAAGTGTTAGATGGTAATGATACATCTGCTACTCCTTTGGAATTTGATGGAGATTCTAGTGGTTCAAAGAGTTTGGATAATGAACTTCAGTATTCCTTCAATCAAGAGACCTAGTGTATAGAGAGCACATGGTAATGTAAATGTTCCATTGAATAATCTAGTAGTATATACTTCTAGCAAGGTCACATACCCTGTTCAAAGATTTAGTTTTAAATGTTCTACTGCTCACCATTATGCTAATATAGTAAAGGTGGTTGAGGATGTTGAATCCACTTGTTTTGAGGATGTTGTTGGTCATACTCATTGGGATGTAGCAATGTATGCAAAGGTGGCTACATTAGAGGCCAATAAGACTTAGGAACTAATCACTGCCTAAGGGAAAGAAAGATATGGCTATAATAAGTGGGTCTATATAATTAAGCATAATGTAGATGGTTCTATTAGCAGGTATAATGCTATGGTCCTTACAAAAGGCTATGTTCAAATATATGGCATAGATTATGAAGAGACATGCAATTTAGTTGATATGATGACAATTGTTAGATGTGTGATTGCTTTGGGAGTAGCCAAAGTTTGGAGTTTGCAACAAATGGATACAAAGAATGCCTTTTCGCATGGTGAATTACAAGAAGAGGTGTATATGGAGTAGTCACTAGGTTACGAGGATTTAGAGGATCCCATATATGTGTGCAAGTTAAAGAAGGTGCTCTATGGGTTGAAGTAAGAACCCAAAGCATGGTCTAACGAGATCAAAGAGTATCTTGTTAACATTGGCTTTTATGTTTTTAATGTTGATCACTCACTTTATATGATAAAGGGAGATGCATGTTTGGTCAACATAGTCATTTATGTGGGTGACTTGATTACTATAGGTGGCACTAAGAGTGGGATTATTGAAGTTAATGAACTTTTGAAGAAGAAGTTTGAGATGAAGGATTTAGGTGAGCCGCCAATATACTTTCTTAGTATTGAGGTGATCGAATATGATGATAGCATATGGTTATTCCAAAGACAGTTTGGCTTGGATATGTTGTCCAAGTATGATATGACAACACGTAAGCCTCTTTCAATGATGTTGGAGCTTTGCACAACTGGTAGAGCAAGAAGCTAAATGCGTAACCATCCAAGATGCATACAAAACTGACAAACCTATGACAGAGATGGGTGCCTACCCCAATAGGCATATCAAATCAGCCCACTACAGACTAACTACAGACATAAAGCTCTCAAGAGAGCAAATGCATGTAACTGTCCCACAAGCTCAAGCTCAAGTGTAAGTAAGACTCTGTGTACATCTAAAAATACATCTAAAGACAAAGTTCCAAGTGACTGTCAAGCATGGGTAAACCAAGTGGCATCCATATCTGACCAAAACATAAATGCAAGAGGCCTAAATGTCAAGCAGTGACAATAGGCATAAACCGGTGCAAAGCATGCCAACTAAAGCCAAATGCTAGTGAATGATGTCCAAGGCAGAGCCTAATCCAAGTTCAAAAGCATTATGGAACCAAAAAGAAGCATTTGACAATCTGTAAATACATTGATATGATCATTCAAATCTCCGCTAAGCACCCCGGATCCAATAACCACTGCATACACCAAGTAAATGAGCTTTAGCCCACTGTATTACAGCAGCATATTTACTATTAAATGAAGCTCAAACGGTGCCTAATCTGCTCCAAATCAGTCCCAAAGCATAGACATAGCATCCCATAACATCCGAGCATCATTGGGCATCAATAGGCATCAAGCAGGCAATGCCAAGAAGCATCAAACAATAAATGTCAAGTGCTGCCCTGTTTTGACAGTCCTGGGACTGTGTACATAGCAATGGCTGAATGGGGAAGCACTTAAATCTATCATCGAGAGCCAAGAACTAATGCCAGGGAGTCCAATAATGATTGGGAAGGTTACCAATAGTGTCGGGAAGGCAGGGAAGAAGTTGAAAATGCTAGGAATAGATCAGGCCAGTCCCTAAAAATGTGCCGCATTTTGCGTCGATTGCTCATGGGGGCTAGGGGGTCTTCAGCAGTGCTCAAGAGCACTTAGCAATGTTGAGGGGGCTTTGATGCAGCCCTGCAAGATGCCAATAGAAGGCTATAAGATCGGGGAGAATGAAGGAGATCAAAACATACCTGCAAATGAAGGTGCCATGGCTGCCATTGAAGCTCGGGTTGAAGCTCTTCAAATCCGGGCTGAAGAGAATGCCGAGCAAACTCCAATGCCTTTGCTATGATGGAGAGCTATGGCAGATGGAGAGCAAGAGTAAAAGAGAGAGTGAAACTCAAAGTGAGAACTCCAACCACCACAATGTGCGGTCGGGCCTTTCTTTATTCAAACTATCACTAAAAGAATAAAGAATAAGTGACTGTGATGGGCACCTACCACCTACAGTGTGCAGTGGCGGGTACTGTTAGTGTAGTAATACATGCGCATCTAGGCGGAGGTGCCTTTATCCCCAACAATCATATGAAGTTTTATGTTGATGAGAGAAGAAGAAATTTGGAATTCCAAGAGGGAGAGCTAGCCCTATTAAAAGTTCATAAGTCCCACTACTCTATTCTCAAGGAGGGTAGTAGTAGCAGGCTAGCCCATCATTTCTATGGCCCCTATTGAATCCTAAAGTGAGTTGGTGACTTGACTTATCCATTAGACCTTCCCTCCACCACCAAGATTCACAATATGTTTAATGTCAGCCAATTGAAGTCCTTCATTGATACCTCAATAGACTAGTCATGTGGAGGAATTACCTCTCATAGATGAAGAAGGCATCATTCACTATATCCTTGAGGCACTCATTGGGCAATGAGATAAATACTTGTGGTCTCTATCCATCAATGAATACCTCATCAAATGGGAATGTCTATCCTTGGAAGAAGCCTCTTGGCACTCAATCACTATAGTGGAAGAGTTTTCTTACTTATGAGAGGCCCAATAGACTGAAGACTAGATGGACACACCTTGTTTTGACCCCATACTACATGTAGATTGCACATTGTTTTAGAAAATTTGTGTCTATATTAATTATAGGCACAAGCTTTATACATGGTTCGGTACTCATCATAAGCTCCCTTTTGACATGTGATATGCTCCATTTGGAGTAACCCATCAAAAGCTATGATAGATTTACTTCAATAGGCCTATGGCGAATAGCATGATGTCCAGAGTTTTCATGTCCTTAGTTAAAATGAATTGGTGGCACTATTTCCTTGTGTCCATACCCATGACATGCATGTCAACTATACGTACCTTCTACCTCAATTCTTCTTGGATACGAGTCCCTCGCCCATTAGAATTTTCTCCTTATAATGTTGATCAGAGTAGTACTTTGCAGCTGCACTCACTATCCACTCTAGCAAGTCCCTCTAGTTGTCTTTTTGTTTTTTACAAAATAAATCTTTAGGGTAGGAATGGAGTGTAATGAGTGAGATGCATCGGAAGTAGGGGTTAGATACCCAATCACATTAACTAGGATATAAAAGGTGTAAGAGACTTAGTTTAGGGAATCCCCATATAATCAACCAACAGACTCTTCACATTCTTCTTCAGCTTCCATGGCTTCCTCTTACTCTCCTCACTTACCTATCTTTCTCTCTCTCTTCTTCCTCTCTTTCTATCTCTTCTTCTTATTGTTTCTCTCCTCTCAGCCTCTCTTCTTTACATACATCATAGTGGAGAGACAAGCCATGAAGCTTCTTGCTTCTTTGAGTATTGATGCACTCTACTATATCCTTTGAAACATACAACATTATTTCCATATGACTCCTAAGGATGTCACTACATGCCACCAACTTTTAGTATCATAAGCCACCCTAAAAATGTGATGCATAATAGCTTAATAAAGAACCCCACAAAGTAACTCTCTCTACCTCTCGTCCTACTATTACTTCCCCTCCATTAGTTAAACTTACACTAACTCATCCACCGATTAATGTGGCACAACATAGACAATCAATCACCCAATGAAAATAAAACAATTGAAAAAGCAATTCAACGATACGAGAAAGAGGGGTAAGTCAACCATCAAAATGCCCCTATGTAGCAAAACCCCATCGAAAGAAAAAAGACAATGGAAAATATAAAGTTTGAGAATGGTAAATTAAATAATGTAGCATGATGTCTATCCAAAGCCACAAAAAATAATGTTTTAATTGATGAATTAGGACACTCAGCATATTTTACTTCTTTATATTTATCATCTAGTTATTAGAAAATTCCAATAAATAAGAATGAGTTTGGGGGGGGGGGGGGGGGGGGGGGGGGACATTATTTTGCATGTTGAATGGATTATATGGATTTAAAGTGATGTCTTTCGAACTTTGTGATGCTCTAAGTTCATTTCAGCCAAATTAGTTAATAAATTGTTTGCTCAACTCTTTAGTTGAAAGTTGCTAGCTATTTCTTAGGTGGCATACTTATCCATAGCAAAAGTTAAGTGTAGACAAGATCATCAAATCCAACTAAAATTTCTAGGATTCATAATATCTCTAATAATGAAACAAAAAAAGGTCCACAAAAGATAGCTATAGTACAAGAATTTCTAGAGCCTTTAAATGTTAAACAATTACAATGATTCTTAGAAATGGTAAATTTCTCTAATCGTTTTTATGTAAAGAGTAGGATAGGATGGTAATGACAAAAATACTTAGTCACACTGATGCAGTATCAGAGTGTAAAGTGACTTAGTTAGGGCATCCAAAATTTACAATCAACTAGTCTCTTCACCTTTCTCATAGCTCTCATGGCTTCCCTTCCTTCTTTCTCTCTCTTATTGTCTTTCTCTCTCTTTCTCTAAGTTTATCTCTCCTCTTACACTCTCTTCTCTTTTCTCGCTCACAGTCCTTTTCATTGCAATTGGTATGAGAGTTGTGGGCTTTGGTCCTTTCTCCCTTCATTTTTTTCATATCTAGTTCCCTTTTCAAAAACTCTAATTAAGTGTGAGATACTATGACATAATAAAACAATAAGAAGCTCTCAATTTTTTGAGTTTATCTTTAAAGAGTGAGAAAATCTCTAGTATAACAAAATAAACTTATAACTATTATACTCATTCAAAGTGTGAGAATTTCTTTAACATAATAGAATGATCAATTTTAAATTTTTATTATTTATATATTTTACTATTTGGCTAAATAATTAACTCATTAAATAGTTATAATTAATTTATTTATTTATAAATAAAATTAGTGTATATTATTTATTCACTTATTTTTTAATTTTATTTAATTACTTAAAGTAACATTTTTTTATTTCAAATTTTATTTTAATTAAATGAATTATTCAAAAAATTAATTAATTTAAATATTTTTAATTAAATTATTTATTTAAAAATTATAAATAATGTGACTAATTAGAAATTATCTAATTACTATAAGTAATTCATATACTTAAATGCTTAGATTATTCATCAAGTTCCTATGGAAGCATGTTTCTTTCTTAGCCCCTTCATTAGATGCAACCATGAGTGATTGCCCTCTTCAAATATTTATAAATGACGCCTCACTTGCACTTACCATAGCTAATTATGTTCAAACTTGTCTCACTAGCTAAAATGCCCTAAATCTAGATGCGAAGTCCTCAACCTATAATAAACATATTTACATTAGGTATTCTCATCTCAATTCATGGCCCTCTAAGAAGCGCCACATTCTAATGAAGAGAAAGTAGAGATATATTTTAGGAATATGTCATTAAATACATATTTTCAAGATGGCACAAGTATGTAAGATGTAAGAGGTTATTCAGTCATCATTCATGCAATAATACAAATCCTCTTCATCTCCAAGCTCCTTGTCCACATCTTCTATGGCTTCCTCCCCTTTTTCTCTCTTCTTTCTATCTTTCTCTCTCTTGTGTGCTTGCTTTAAATTCATCCTTAGATATGCATCCATATATTTCAACACTATACATACTATTGTGTAATAGATATGCATCCAGATATTTCAACACTATATGTAGTATTCTCTAATACCTATGCAACCAACAATTAGTCTAATCCAATAGGATTAAGTGCAAATATTTGAAAGGGGCCTCTAAAATAGTTGTTAAAACTAAGAAGTTATTATGTGTAAAATAGTATGAGGTTCTTTATAGTTGCAATGGATTCAAAAGCCTTAAGTTGTTGAAGACTAAATACCAAATACACCTCAGCTCCCAAGCTGTTTCAAAGATGAGATGATTTGTGCTTGGCTTGGCTACCTCATGAAGCACAAGTTGGATTTGATCTCAATAGAGCAATGCCTGCAATATTAGGGATAATTTCCATTTACCATATATTGCATTTGCATTTGAGATAGCTCACTATTCATGATGTCTAATTCCCTGGACTGATCAACCATGTCCTTGGCAAAGAATCTTTAGTTTTCTAGTGTGCAAAGTTTGATGCCAACTTTAGAGTCGAGCACAATTAGGAATCATTGAAGCATTAGAATGGAGAGTATATGTAGGTGCCTCTTTGGAACATAAATACTTGGAAGCCTCTAACTTGCTAAGATTATGGAGGATAAATAGGAAGTGAAGGACACAATGCATCTATTGTCAAAGAAAGTTCTATTATGCTAGATGAATTTATAGCTTTCTCCAAAGGATATTGTTGATGGAACTTCAATCTTGAACCTTGCTTTTGCTACTTGAAAGAAACCCTCCCATGAACAGAAATAACCACAAAATCGAGGAAATAGCACACAAAATATATGTGTATGGCTCTGCCATTGATCTCAAAACTGAAAACAAACCATAAATCTCTCTTTTAATAATGAAAAACTTTGTAATCTTCATCATCTTCATCCATATCTTCAACCGTTATGCAATAGCAAAAGGAAAAAGAGGAATTTATGCACAAAAGATAGAGAAGAGAGGAGAGAGAAAGATTGACACCATAAAGGGAGAATGTGTGTATCTTGGAAGAAAGGAGAGAGAGAGAGAGGCACATAATGAGTCGTGCACTCCACCCCACCTTTTCCCCAAAAGAGATACAACCCTTCATATTTTTATTATTTCTTTGATTTTTGAAATACTTTTTCATTCGTAAGGCTTTAGCCTTCACATTTCAATTCTTTCTAACCTTTTACAAATGCATGCATGTACACTTGTGTGTATATCATTTATTAATCGTGGATATGGATGTGGATGTGGCCCCCTCATGTGTAAGGGTGTATTTTAGTGCTTTTCAAACAATATAAATATTATTCCCTTTACAAAAATTAGAAATGTAAGGTATGTATGAACATTTTTGTGCCTTGTTTTTATGCTTCTTTTGGTGTCATCATTTTTTCCCACACTAAAACGTGAAGCGTCCTCGCGAACCTTGTCAAAGAAGAACTACTATCTAACACAAAACACTTCCAAAATTATTGGTAAAATAACTTCAATCACAAGGATGAGGTCTAGCCATGGTAGGGTATGGGACTCCAAAGCCATGACCACCAGAGTAAGGGACCTCCTACCTCAAGCACTCTCATATTGAAAAATGGGCATACTTGTTGAAGGATAGGATTCTATCTTCAATAAGGGATCATGAGCACAACTCCTTCATTCCAATAGAGGAAAGAATGATGATTCCCATCATGTAGCTCTCAACACACTTGAAGTTTTGTGAGCATTGTTATCTATGAGGATAAAATTGTTTTAGCTAGTTATCCCCTTGCAAAAGGGTTTGCATTGTGATTGCTAGTGATAGGTATCACAAGGGTGTATTTTAACATTTTAGAATATGTGCTTAGGTTTGATGTTTTTAGCTTTTTGTTTCTTTGATAGTGTTATATCTCACTTTAAATTTGTGTCATTATTTTTGTCTTTAAAGGGCATTGAGGGTTGGCCATGTGGACATAAAGATCATGAAGGGAAAGAAAGAGGGGTTGTTAGGTAAATGGTAATGTGGAATATGTGAGGTCTATGGGAGAGGTAGTTAAGGAGGTAAAGCTAATGAGGGTTTCTAATAGATAAAGTTGTATAGGTAGAGAATAGAGCATGGAAACAATCCTTACTAAATGATATACATTAGTTCTTTAAATGTTATGTTTTCAATTTATCCCTCATTTTCTTAAAGAGTAGTTTATTGAATTAAATGCTTATGTTTAAGTTGATGTTTTTTTAAAGACTTAAGGATTAAGAGAAAAATGATTTCTCATGAGGTGTAAGGATAAGGTATGAAAAGGATGTGATCGGATATGGTGCATATGCAGAATGGAAAGGCACAAAAATTAGGATGCTGATAGAGGAGTTCAGTCGGCTACATGTGATGGGCTAATATGCACGGCCAGTATATATAGTATTAAGGGGTAGGGTGGGGCTTGGACTGGTGGTGGAGAAGAGACCTCCCCAGACTAGTTTTTTGAGTATTCTTCCATTCTTCCTTCCATGAACAGAGATTTGGTTGGGCTCTTAATGAGAGGGCTGCCCCTTTTGGAGTCAAGAGACTTGTTTACTAATTAGTGTGCCCTTTTTCCCCTCTTGTTAGTTGAGGCAGGCCTTCTCTCCATGTACCAATTCCTCTTCCAACCCACTATCATTGGGTTTTGTGATAGCATACTTGTCTTCCTCCTTTCCTTGTCCTCTTTGTCTTTGAATTTTTCTTTTAGGTTGAAGGCCACATTGAATGACAGTGTAGGGCCTATGGTTGCTATTGCCATTGCTAGGGATTTTCCTTTCCTTTCTTCATTTTCATCTTCATCTTATAATGTTGATCCCTCTTGTGGTGTCACGGATGCTCCTCTTTCATCATTGATTATTTCTCATCTTCGCTCCCTCTCTTATTGTTTGTCTTTTGTCTCTTTTTCCTTTCTTCTTAGAGGTATGTAGGCTATGTTTTTTGCTAAGCATCAAAGTTGTTGGTCTTCTTTTAACCAGCTTTTGTGGCTACGCCTCTGAGAAGGGAGCCAATTTCTCCCTTCCCTCCTTGAAGATGGAGGAGGAGGGAGCACTAGGGGTAGATCCCAACATGTTCGGCAGAGAGAGATGCATAATGGGAGATCTCTTCATGATGCATAGGTAGCTCGAGGGGATGTCGAGGAGATCCATGACATGATGGTAGAGGAGAGAACCATCGGACGAGAAGGCAGGAGAACTATAGGCAAGATATTTTGCCATCGAGGCACATCTTCTTCTTCTTCTATTCTTTGACCCTCTACGCTTTTTCTTCTTCTTCTCCCCCCTGATCTTTTGCTAAACCCTCAAGCCTTATGAGCTTGAAGCAGGGCGGGTGCTGGCTATGGCGACTTGCTTTGACTTCGATGCACACATAGTCACCCGACAGTAGTAGAGTGCCATAATTTATGCTGAGGGGGATGGAGAAGATCTATGGCAGCCTGCCTGGTCCTTTCACCTCTTCTTCTTATACCT
This sequence comes from Lygodium microphyllum, assembly GCF_053477565.2. NCBI lineage: Eukaryota > Viridiplantae > Streptophyta > Polypodiopsida > Schizaeales > Lygodiaceae > Lygodium > Lygodium microphyllum. The sequence continues at coordinate 44,188,254 of NC_141148.1, read as the reverse complement.
ATTCTTCTTTTTACTGTGCCTTTCTTCTTCCATTTGCATATTGTCAAGGGTTATGGTGGGGAAGAGGCATTGTGTTGCCTACGAAAAGGAGAAGAGAAGGGATGTCGGTGGTGGATTAGTCGCTAGGACTCATAGGGAAGGCGCTTGTATGAGTTGGGCCTGATTGACTATGGAGAAGGGAGCAAGGGTTGAAGGGGGATATCCAACTAAGAGGACAAGAGGAAGAGAATTCTTGAAGGGGCAGATTGTTTGTTTGTTCCCTGCTACATGTGTATCTACTTCTTCTTTCTCTTCCTTTTTTTTGCAATCCACTATCCAACGATCCTGCTCTTCTTAATTCTGACTATGAAAAATAATAGAAAAATTAAACCATTGGAGAGAAGAGTCCCATGATTCATTAGATAGGGGATGTTCTTCTTCTGCTTTTGTCCATTCTTGTAGTGGTGTATGTGTGCTTGGAGCAGGGGTTGGAGAAAAGGCTGGATGGGAAAGCCGTCCTTGTCTTCTTCTCCTTCTCCCTAGTCCTTCCCTTGAGAAACCACAAACACAAGGAGGCAAGAAAATAGAAACCGAACAATAGAGAATAATAATATTTTCAACCATAATAAAACACAATCTCCCTTCTCTACACTATGTAGTTTGTGCCACTGCATTCACATTTTCTATCACAAGATGATCTCCCCCTATTGTAGTTGTTGAGATCAGCCTCTTCCCCAGCGGTGCACCAAATTGAAAGCAACTCTCCCACGAACAGAAATAACCACAAAACAGAGGAAACAACACACAAAATCTATGTATATGGCTCTAGCATTAATCTCAAAACTGAAAACAAACCATAAATCTTCCTTTTAATAATGAAAAAATTTGTCATCTTCATCCATAGCTTCAACCATTATGCAATAGCAAAAGGGAAAAGATGAATATCTGCATAAATGATAGAGAAGAGAGAAGAGAGAAAGATTGGAAGCATAAAGGGAGATTATGTGTATCTTGGAAGAAAGGAGAGAGAGAGAGGCACATAATGAGCCATGCACTCCACCCCAACTTTTCCCCAAAAGACACACAACCCTTCATATTTTTATTATTTCTTTGATTTTTTTAATACAATTGCATTTGTAAGGCTTTAGCCTTCACATTTCAATTCTTTCTAACCTTTTACAAATGCAAGCACATACACTTTTGTGTATATCATTTATTAATCATGGATATGGATGTGGATGTGACCCCCTCATGTGTAAGGGTATATTTTAGTGCTTTTCAAACAATGTAAATATTATTCCCTTTACAAAAACTAGAAATGTAGTGTATGTATGAACATTTTTCTGCCTTGTTTTTATGCTTCTTTTGGTGTCATCACTACTCCCATGCACTAATGATTTCTAGCCATCAAATAAGAAAGTAGTAACATGAGAATATTTCATAGTTACTCATGAAAAGAACATTAACCAACTTGCACCAACACTAATAGCATGAGGTGAAATCCTTGCACTTGTATACTATCAACTTTAGCTAGCCCATCATAGGCTACTACTAATCCTTTAGCTTTAAACATGTAGATGCATGAAATATAGGGGCTCTACTAGTAGTGGCTCATGCATTATTCTTTAGCTCTGTATTCAAATATTTCAACCAATATTTTATAATGCAGAAGAAAAATGAAACATTCACTACAAGAGAAAGGCCCTATAGACGCGCACTGTACACGCGAAAAAGCGGGCGCGTTTATAAGCGTGTGTATCAGCGTGTCTATTCACGCTAGTATAAAGAACACGTCTATATATCCGCGCTGATAAACGCCCTTATAGATGCAAAAATAAACTCACATATTTTTCATTTCTCATAAAGTCCCTAAATATGACCAAACCTCTTAACAACTAGTATTTTTTTGAATAGGGCATGATTGGATAGGGCATGATTGGATGTATATACGACATAATTACACCTGGATCATACGCTAGGACATGATATACATGTATAGGATCATACAGACATGATATACATGTATATACAACATGATATACATATATAGGGCATATACATGCATAGGACATGATATACATTACCAACTTTACTTCTTTCTGAGTATTACAAATATACATCCAATCATTCAAAGCTAATTATATATATGTGATTTCATGCCCTATATACATCTGATTATACCCTATACAAATGTGATTGGATAGGGCATGATGATTGGATGTATATATAGATCAAAGGTTGACTTGTGCATTTGCAATATATATATATATATATATATATATATATATATATATATATATATAGAACTGATCAATACACTCACATGTCTCATTTGTTGTGCACTTAACCTAGCCATGCATGCCAATTCATAGCATGAGTAGATTGATGTAAATCAGTTGGCTTGTGCATGCGCAAGCTATTCCAATCATGTCAAGGTGCACTTATAGCTCACATATAATTTTAGATAAGGTGGACCACATATAGCCAATGTGCACATGTCCTCTTTTCATCATCTTTAGCCAGTGTGTCCACTTGTTGGTGACTAATACCAACAAGCCAACTACAAATCTCTTATCTATGAAATGTATAAGTAAATTAACTTGGTTAATTTGATGAGGCCAAGTTTTCCTTCCATGAACAGTGTGGTTGGCTATATTCTACTTCAAGGTTATAGGAACTTACAGAAGTCAATGGAGCATCCTAAAAATGACGATACTTTAATTACTATATCAAGTCACTTCATGTACATATCTTTGATTAATTGATGGATAATATGCCTTTCTCTATCTCTTTCGTATACACCTTCATTGCATTATCTCTCTCTAGCTAAAAACCATTCGTGCTTTATCCACCTATTGATACTTGCATGCAATTTGTGCTTTGTTATATATGCCACCACATAGGTCAATTGATTCCCTAAATGCATGCATTGATTCCCTAAATTGTTCGTGCGCATCTGTAAGCGCATGTAATAGGCATTATCTGCGCATATATACCTCTTTTGGTATATAGGCCTATTACATGCGCAAATATATATGCGTAGATAATACCAGAAGAGGTATGTTTTATTTTTTACATGAAAAGTACAGATAACTCTAATTTATTGATTGTAATGGTATTTATATACCTTAATCCTTTGTGTAGGCGAACCCTGATGCAGTTGAGGATAGCAAAGGGGGGACTAGTAGTAGTGGTGGCGGCAATGGCAGCGGCACAGGCAGCGGTGGTGGTAGCGATGATGATGCCTCTTCTGAGGAGATATAGAGGAGCCCCATGCATGCATGTCTCCCCTTGGCTTGTAATTTTCATTTTTGATATGTATTATTTTCAGCTAGTGCTTGCGACTATGACGTCACAAGCACTAGAACTCATAATGTAAAAACGCTTCATCTATATATATGAAATTTCGTGTTCTACATACATTGTTTTGTTTTCAGTATCCAATCTTGGAAATAATATTTCTCTGTTTTCCCTAAGCATACAATTTGATGTTGATGGGGGGAAAAAAACTAGAGAGCACGTGGCTTGCAAAGCCACATGCTCTTTGTTTTTTTTTTTCATATCTCTATTTTGCGCGTCTATCAGCGCGTCTAAATTGCAGGATAAATGCGCGTCTATTCTCATCAAAAAATTGCAGAGTAAACACATTTTTAGACGCGTAGATACACACGTGTATAGATGCACAATATGAATATATCCACTTTTTTATAAATATGACTATATATTTACGTAGCGCGTCAATACGCGCGTCTATATGCGCGTCTACATGGGCGTGTAACTCTGACTATAAGCGCACTTTTAGACGCGATACAATAGACGCAAAAATAGACACGGTAATAAACGCGCCCGACATTTTTTTTCACAGTTCAAATATTGCGTCTACAAGCGCATCTATGGAGCCTTTTTGTTGTAGTGATTGAGCTTTATTTAAAATATGTAGTCAAATAGAAACAAAGTGACTATCACAAATGTAGGGGGGGCTGATCCAATTGTGGACAAGTTTGTAGAAACTTTTACTAAAAGAATTTCTATAAAATGATAGTCTACATCTTTGAATGCTAATGTCATCAGAAGTTTAAAGGTGAAAAAGTCCCCAAATTTGGAAGTTTGTTTTTGTTCGAGGAACATAATGACTAGAACTCCTACTTATGATCCATTTCCACCCGAAAAAAGACTTTAGATCACTTATTTCATAAAAATGTGGTCTAACTCCCTTTCGGACCCAAATTTGAGGATATACTATTAACATTTCCCAAATTTTGTCTTCTAACATTTTGGAATACAAGGCTAAAATAGCACTTTTGTGAGCTTTTTTACATGTAACGTAATCTAGTTTTAGCAATCTTTTATGCATAGATCAAATGATATATCATGTATCAAACATGACCTTTATGCAATATGTATACCACTAGATTGAAGCGATCCTAATCCTTAGGATAGAAAATACTATTTTTTCTAAACCTAAAAGTTGACACTTTTCTGTCCTACAAGATTATCAAACTAGTATTAGAATGGAGTGGAGAAATATAATAAGTAAGGCTCCTAATCATTGTATCCCTAATTTGAGAAGATAGATTGGAATTTTAATGAGATTTTAAGATTTAAGATTTTCATGTAGCTAATACTTAAATATGCATCATGCATCCATAGAGAAGTGGCTCCGTAGTAGGTACAAGAAGGCGAGAAGAGAATGAGAGGGAGTGTGATCAGAATTTCAGTGTAGTACATGTCATTGACTAGTTCGATATCCCAAGGGTATGGAGGAGATGCCAAGGTTCATGCCTACAAGGTGGTTGCATGAACCTTTGACCACAATTTCACACAAATGGATAGAGGTCTCTAGGAAGAAGTCAGAATTCTTGAGGGGATGTAGTTCAAAGGTGACCATATGCTTTCTTTGTTGTTGTATCTAGATTTTATAGTAACAACTAACCTAGCCATTTTGATGTAAAGTACCAAATTGATAGTGCAACATGGTCACATAGGTGACATTTTCAAGTTGAGCACCTTGATAAAATGTGATCCACAACGAATTGTGGTGTCCAGACCTAAAACGGGCCCGACACTGGCTATAGGCACTAGTCGAGCCTCTATAACTCTCAAGACAACCCCACACGACCTTGTGGCCAAGAGCATCTAAGGGATACTCTCCCCTAATTGATACTCTAGATATCATGTTTGTAGTAGAACGTAGTCCAATGATTGTCCTTCCTTACTCCTCAGAGGGAGATCCCACACATCTTGGTATAATATACCACATAACACAAACATAGGAGGCAACCTCTTGGCTAAATGCTGTGGCCCTATTGTAGCTCTCCTACACCGAGAGGATTGGATCCTCGATGCATTGCTCCAACACAAAGAACATATGAACAATCTCCACTCTTATATATTTCAAACAATCCAGGAGATTTAATTTCCTCACTTGACAATTTCCCAAAGATTCAATTGTCTAGCCTACAACAAAGGTTTCCTCACAACTTGCACACGTCATGTATTTGCCAATCAATTGCTATTCATCTAGGAGTTACCATGGCATGCTCAATGCAAATGTGGATGATAATTGTGCTCAAGCATTTTATAATAAAATAATAAAAATCACATGAGGTGCAAAACTAATCCTTTAATGATTTCCAAGCTACTCGTAATTGCCATGTTGCTAGAGACTAGCACAGAGTTTCCTCGTGCCTTTAGTCTCTCTTAAATTTAAATAGTGGCCATCTTGTATGTTATGCATAATCAAATAAATCAGAATTTAAAACATTTTCAAGGACCACTCACTTTCATAATCCCTCTTTCCTCCTACCGGTTAGGTTTTGCATTCGTTGGATAGGTGTAGGGTTCATTTTTATGTAATTTTTCATCTAAAAATTCGTAAAAACACACTATAACATGGAAACAAGGCTTGTTGGCTAATGCTTAATTCTCATGATCCAGCCTTGTTTACAGACATTAAATGTATTATTTCCTAATTTTCTAGCACAAAAAACTACGTTTTTCCTATTTATCTTCATTGATTTCTTCATAAAAATGAGATATTTTAGAATTATAAGTTCTCACTGATCAAGGACACTCAACATCATTTTCATTTTAAATTTTATCCCATATGACCCTAAAACACTCAACAAAAATCCCAAATTCCATTATTTTTATAAAAATCGTAACTTGCAAGTTTTGCGTGTTTTGTGGGAAATTATTATAGCATCATATTTCCTGATTTTCTTTCATATTTCAAAGAGAATGCAACATGGGAAATAAAGAATAAACAAAATCAAACACTTTCTCTAACTATTTTTCGTAAAATAAAAGAATCACTCACTTATGCATAGAAACTGTGATTCCGAGGCCCGTATCTCGTAGATGGGAGGCCGGTGACGCTTCTTCTTTGCCGCTGATGCGCTTCCTCAGCCTGATCTACATCCTCCATCACTTGAGAATCATCATTTGGTCCAAATTTTTCATCATAACCCTCCCCTTTCTCTCTTGAATTGATGCATATGAACAATTGCTAAGACGAGAGAGGAGAGAGGACTTAAAAAATCAGATTTTCTTTGTCCTGATCAAGAATCTCTCTCTCTCTCTCTCTCTCTCTCTCTCTCTCTCTCTCTCTCTCTCTCTCTCTCTCTCTTCAAACGGATGAGGGATCAAGCAGTACCAATGACATTTGGAAGGGGGCGCAAAAAATTTTATGCCCCCCCTTTGTTCGCCATTTTTTCCATTAGTTTGGGCTTCTTTGAAGCCTAAGGTTAATAATTTTTAAAATAACCGGTTCAGCCTTTTGTGTTCACACTGTCTTGCAAGTGGATATTTTGGTTTTGAGGGGGCAAATGGACTCAGATTCAAGATTCGTCTAGATAGGCGACTTCACAACATCGAAATCTATAAACTTGAGCTTCATCGCGCACTTTGTGGTTCCCAAATCTAGTAGCTGCTTTATAACGCCAAACCTTGTGGGGATTAAATGAGGGGTCAAACGACCTCTAGTTGACAAATCAAAACTTGCGTTGGATTTTTTATGTAGAAATGCATCTAGAAAAACTCCAACTCTTCCATTTGCCGCCATTTGATTTTTCATGAAAATTTGGTCTTTGATACTTCTCAGGCACTTTTTGCTCCAAAAAGGCCTCAAATTCTTCAAGCATAGCTTAGAAGTGGCACTTAATCCTTTTTTAATGCTCATTTTTATTTTTACTCTAACCTTCCTTTCTTTTCTTTTCAGCTAGCTATTACCCCTAGGAAGACAAGGCATTGACCCTGGCTTTGACTCCATCCCCACGAACCTACCAGACCTCCACAAGGTGATAATCAACTGCTTTTAAGAATTTTCTTCATTTTTTGATAGAGGAGTTAGAACCCCTTTTTACACACCTCTGTATTTTTTTCTTTAGATAGATTCAGAACTTGCCCTTTTTTGATATTTTGATAGGTGTCTCTAATTGCCTCACACTAGCAAGAACTCCTAGGACAACTGCCTAGCAAGTAGAAAGGACAGGGTCACAAGGGATACCCTCTATCATAGGTTTTTATTGCCTGAAAATGCCTTTGACAGGAGGTAGATGACTACTCAAATCTCCCCCCCAGATATACCTACCCTAAACTTGGGACTTCATGCCTTGATTGCTGGTCCCTAAAAAATGAAAAGAAAGTAACCCTTGCGTGCACATATAACATTATCTTCTTAAGGAAAAAAGGCTCAGAAAGGAGATGAAACCACCTAGAATGGCCACGAGAAGCTCCTTTGCAGCAAAGGCTCCCTCCAGTGACTTCGTCAACCTATGTGATGCAATCACTAAAACAGAAAACCATTAAACGTATATGTACCAAACACACATATGGCCCTCTTGGCCTAAAGAAATCAAGCATTAAAACTCAACAAAATCGGTCCTCTTGGCCTAAAGAAATCAAGCATTAAAACCCTAAAAAGAACCGGTCCTCTTGGCCCAATGGAAATAAAATAAAATAGCTTGTATATATCTCCCCTTGTAAAATCTTGCTAATATACAACAAGATGCTCCATCCTAAGGAGGAAATAGGGCTCCTGCCCTAAACTAAATGCATCAGATTGTGGCCCATTCCTCTTGCATAAATAGCAAGAGGTGTATGCATAACATGCCAACTGACCAACCTATGGGTCCAAGATAACAAATGCAAATGGATCTTGGCCACTCTTTGCATCACCCATACTAACCATCACCTGCCATATAGGGCATGTTTTGATAAAAGTCCCAATAATTGATCGGGTCCTATCTCATCATTAATAGAGAAATCCAAACAAGGACCACAGTTGAAGAAAATGTCTTCTTCATAAGCAAAGTTGGCTAATGAGTCCACAAACTGATTCCAATATCATGGAATCAACTGAAAAGACACTCTCTCAAACCCATAGAGTAGGGTCATAACAGTGCGATAATACATAGAAAAAATGGGATTTCATACTATGTAAGTCCCATTTTGTTGGTTCAATACCAATTCAGAATCCCCCTTTACTAACAACTGACAGATACCACCCTTCTTAGCAATATTTAAGCCCATGATTAAAGCTTTGTATTCCACCATGTTATTGGTAAATTCAACCCCAAGATAAATAGTTAATTTCATCATGACTCTATGTTAGGGTTCTCTAATAACTACCCCTATACTCCCTTTCTTATTGGGACCTCGGGATGCTTCATCAAAATACAATGTGTACATCCACAATGGGTTCACATAGCTAGCCATGGTCACCTCTACTCGCAATTATGACAGTCAAAATTTAGCATATTTAGAAGATGTACCGGAGGCTCCATCCCACCTTTTTCATTGAATATAACAGGGATGCTTGTTAGAATTTGTAAGCAGTGATGAAAAAAGACTTTGATTTCCTAGACAAATAATCCGTCCTCTTGCTTAATCAGTTTATATCCTTTACTCCACCAAATAAGCTTTCCCTCATGATATCACTACTCCAAATATGGGTGTTCCATGTAAGGAATAAGCCACCCCATCAACCAATATTTTCTCTTGCAGGTTCCTAATCAACCCCGCATTGACCTACAAGGTATTTGTTTTGTTAGTGCATTTAGAGATAATAAGGTTTAATCTTATTAATATTAACCTTATTTTCAAATTCCACTCCCTCAAGATCAGCCAATAATGATGTGGATTTATTCTTCCCTATTCTTACGATCTTGTAGGGACCGTCCCACTTGGGCTCAATTTTTTCTCGAAATATTTCTTTACGTGCATCATAATATAGAACTAACTGTTCCTTCTTCTTAAAGGTATATTTCTTTGCTTTTAAATCATGCAACTACTTCATCCGACGCTTAGCCATTTTATAGTGCAACAAACTCTTCAATTTGAGCTCATCCAAGTGGGCCAGAGTTGTAAAGCGCTCGAAAAGGGTATCCTCATTACCCAAAGAATGATTGATTGGCAAATCGTATAGTTGGCAACTCAATCTCTAAGGGAAAAACACACTCCTTCCCATAGACTAGCTTGAACGAGGTGTGGCTAGTGGATCATTTAAACGCCGTGTTATACACCCACACCATTGCATATACTTTCTTATCCCAGACTTGCTTCTTTTTGGACACTATTTTTGATAAAGTACCCACAAGATACTTGTTAGTACTTTCAACTTGCCCATTCACATGTGGGTTATAAGGAGCCATCTTATTATGCTTAATTTTCCATGCTTTAATCAAACTTTTAATCACTTTATTTAGGAAATGGGTTCCACGGTCCGATACTAATTCTTTTGGTGGACCAAATCGACATATAATTTGCTCTGATAGGAAACTTGCAGTTTCATTTGTATCGTCCTTCCACGTCGCTCGTGCTTCTAACCACTTTGAAAATAGTCAGTGGCTACTATGATATATCTCTTCTGCATAGAAAATGACAGGGAAATAGGATCCACAAAGTCTATCTCCCACTTCTCGAATGGAAGTATAGCCATAATCGGAGTAAGTGGTTGTTTCATATTCTCCCTACTGTCATGTCGTTGACAAGTATCGCATCTCTTGACATACTCAAATGCATATTGGAAAATGGGCCACCAATATCTAGATCTTAAAGCTTTTTGGGCCGCCATCAGCTGTCTAACTAAATGTCCCCCACAACCGGAGTCATGGCACTCTTCCAAAATGAATGGAATCTCATCAGGTATCACAAATCGACAATAGATATCATCAACCCCCTACCAATATAGTGTTTCTGTGATCAAGGAAATTTTCAAAGCCTATTGTTTAATTTTCCTCTTTTCCGATTTTGATAAACCTCTCCTGTGGATAGGTAATATGTGATAGCAACATACCAAGATGGAATAGAGGTTGTATCAATTTTAAACATTTCCTCGATATCACTTCCTTCAACTAAAGTCTCTTTTGGCTCCCCAAAATCCACAAGGCATTCCACAATACCTTGTAGCCTCACTGGCTTACTTCTAATCTCATAATCAAATTCCTGAAAAGTGATTAACCACTTTGCTAAACAATCGAGTGACTATAGCTTGTTCATTAGCAATCTAAGCTCCTCCACCTTCATATAAAAAAATACCTTCTCATAGAGGATGTAGTGTCTAAATTTTTTAGTTGCAAATACCATTACAAGGCACATCTTCTCTATGTAGGTGTAGTTGATTTCTAATATGCCCAAATTTTGACTAGCAAAAGCGATCAGATGGTACCATTTTTCCTCCCAGATTTGGGATAAGCAGCAATAGCTGATACTATGCGTGGTGGCTACTAAAAATATGTAGAATACTTTGCCCCTTTTAGGTGCTTTTACCAGCTCCTATTTCACATCATTAAAAGCTACCCTACAAGGGCCACTCCATTCAAATAGACAGCTAAAGGATAATAGATTCATTAGTGGCAACATTCTTTCTACCAGGGCATTTATGAACCTTTGATAGTACCCCATAGATGACAGAAAGTTGTGTACTTCTTTTGAAGTGCGTGGCAGACTCATGGCAACTATGACCTTGATCTTTTCAAGTTCAGTCGCGCGATCCCTACTAAATTGACCACATGACCTAACAATAGCCCATAAGGCACCCCAAAGACGCACTTCTGTGGGTTAAGAGCTATGCAGAATTGTTTGCATCGCTCAAAAAACTTCCTTAAAATAATCAACATCCTTTCTGTTATGGTGGCTGTCCCCAGGTCATCGATAAATACTTTCAACTCCTCTAGGGAGATGTCACCAAAGGTCTTGTCTGCTATCCGTTGCCATGAACCAGGTGCATTGCATAAACTAAAGGCCATCACATGGTACACAAAGGTACCAAAGACAATAATGAAAGTTTTTTTTCGGCTTATCTTCTTCTGCAATTTCCATCTAATTGTATCTCACAAAGCAATCCATAAATGAATATATTTCCTACCCACTAACTGGTCCAAAATATGGTCAATAAAGGGCAACAAGTATTATTCCTTAACTGTCTACTTATTTAGCTCTCTAAAGTCTACGCAAAGTTGGATTTGATGATTTTTCTTCTTCCTGATAACAATAGGTGAACATCATTCAGTATGTTGAACAGGGAAGATCAAACTAGCTTGTCGCAATTTTTGTAACTCTTTGAGCAACTCGTCCCTCAGTTTGAAAGGCATACGCCTTACTTTTTGACATGCAAGATGGCTACCTTCCTTTTGAGGAATGGTATAAAAAGCCAAGCTAGGAGGAATACCTCTCAATTCATCATAACTCCATGAAAAAATATCGCAAAACTCTTGGATAAGGGACACATAGTCCTCCCTTTCTTCCACACTGAGCACAAGGACCCTAATTTAATTGGCCCTGGATCATTTGGCATACCAAGATCCTGCTCAATCAAATTCACGTCTCCTCTTATTCAATCTTGAGGCTTTATTGACTAATTCAGAGTTATTTGATAGATGTCCTTTATAGTGGGCTCTTCTTTGGATTCATCACTTGATAAAGTATCACTAGCAGATACATCCTCTAATGTCTCTAATTCCGTAGAGGATAAAGGAGATTTCTTGCTTTGAGGAGACTCAGTATATGCATCTACTACCACACGATTGGCACCTCTACCAAAAATCAAACAAATAGTAGGTATATCCACTTGACAGTTGGATTGCAAGATCCTTGGCCTTCCTAATAATACTTGATAGCTTGGCCATCCTGCGAACCTAATAACCCTAAAGTCCACAGTGCAATCCACACTAGCAACGATCATAAGGACTTTGGTAATACAACCTTTAGGTTGCCTTAAACTATCATCAATCATTCCCAGAATTGTGGAGGTGTCTTTTTGAATTGCTAGACCTAGCCTCTCCATCAATTTTGAACTCATGATGTTGATCGATGATCTTGTATCCACGATAGCATGATCCACTAGTATTCCATCAACATAGGCTAAAACCCTTGGGCAATGTCTTTCAGCATGCTCCCACCAATCATCTCCTACTCGCGCTATGCCCAAAGGTTTCGAGACATACCTAGTATGCATGATCTTTTTAAATTCATTGTGCACTCCTGGAGGCAACTTAATCAACTGCAAGAGATTTACGTTTGGTTTAACTTCACAAAGAGAGCTTGCCAAATGGAATTTGTGATAATTTGCTAGAGCTCTCTTCTCTTGCTAGACCATTATCTCTTTTGGTCATTGAGATGGCTTTGGTGCTTCCTTCTTAGCTTTCACCTTTCTCCTTGGTAATTATTTATCCTTCTTGGCATCAGCTTTACTCTCTACGAGTTTTAAAGGTCCCACTTCCATGTTGGGGTTAAGGACTTGCATCCCTTTATTGTCTTGCTTAGGGTTTCCATCGAGACAGGTTTTACATTATCTTTGTTGCCTTCTCTACCCTTTTGACCTCTTGTAATGGCTCGTAGATTAGAAGCTTCAGCACCATTAACCCATACAGTCTCAATGAGGCTAACTCCAATGCCACTAGGCAGCTCCTCTATAGTAGCTTTACCTCTTTGAAGTATTTGTTTCGGTCCATCATGTCACTGAAGATTGTTTCCTTATGCACAATGGTTAATAGGATGACCTGACTGTCTACTACCTTGTTGGAGAGAGCTATTTGACGTTTGGACAATCTCAAGGGTAGTGCTAACCACCACACCATTTACAACTAAATATTGATGGTGCACCCTCTTCAAGACATCTACTTCCTATTAGATTCTATTGTTTTTTAAGGAAATTGACATCAACATCTATTTTTTGATATTGTTTAAAAATCATGTTAGTGTAGTGCTTCATCATATCCTTAACTTTGCTAAGGACATTTGATGCACTTGACTCATAGCCATGATCGTCTATTGGTCATTCCATTGGCCAAAAATTTGATTGGGCATTGGTTGTTGACTCATAGGAACAATGTTAGGGTTCGATGCTTGGCCTCCAACATTTGGCGGAGCCATCTGGCTAGCCATAGGCATAGTCACACTGGGAGGAGCTGGCACTAAAGACACATTTTGGACCATGCTTCCTCTCACATTTGGGATGGTCATAGCTATCCCTTGACTTCCATTGCCATTGGTCAATGCCAAATTATTTTCCAAAACTAGACCCATATTAAGTTTAGTTCGAGAGGCATAGGCCGCTTATAGTCAAGATTCTACTTCTTGTGCTCCTCTAATGGCAATGTCATCCGGCAAAGTGACACTACTCAACTGCACCTAAATATTCAAATCTAGACCATGCAAAAAATATTGTAGTTGTGGGATAGGGATAGAGGCTTGCAATTTGTAAAAGACCTCTTTTAACTTGGCATATGCTCGGATATCCTCATGTGGATCTTGACATGCTACATTTAGTACACATAGCCAATATTGACCACCCCTTTCAAGGGAAAACTCCCTTCGAAAGGCTTCAAAAAATAAATCAATAGTGGTTATGGTTCTGGCCTCTAGGCCGTGATACCATATGGCAGTTCTTTCTTTGAGAGTCATGTTAAAGAACATCATTAAATGTCCTTCATTGAATCTAGCAGTTTAACATCAGCTTTTGAAATTTGTTAATTACCCATTAAAGATGGGTTGGGGGAAACCTAAAACTGGCAAATCCACCATTCCAGTAGGTATAGCAATAGGTTGTGTTGCCATAACAATCGGATTCGCTACTAGAGGGGTTCGAATAACCAGAACTAAAGCTCCACTCGAAGTGGAGTGACTAATTGGAAGGGGGAAAGAACAAGAGCTTCCTCCCCCTAATGCATTATGTGTTGGGCTAGGGTTATTAAAACCAAGCTACTCATAATTGCGGCATTGTTGGAGACTAGCACCAATTTTCCTCGTGCTACTAGTCTATGAGATACGAGCCTCAGAATCGTGGTTTCTATACGTAAGTGAGCAGTTCTTTTATCACAACCATCCCCCTTCTCTCTTGAATTGATGCATATGAACAACCACTAAGAGGAGAGAGGAGAGAGGAGAGAGAAATACTAAAAATCAGATTTTGAAATCCTCCATTAAAATGGGCGAGCTTACAGCCATCTTGTTCCTCTCTCTATCTTGATTGAGAATCTCTCTCTCTCTCTCTCTCTCTCTCCAAACGAGTGAGGGATCAAGTGGTACTGATGAGATTTAGAAGGGTGCAAAAAATTTTGCACCCCCCCCTTTGTTTGACAGTTTTTCCATTAGTTTGGACTTCTTTAAAGCCTAAGGTTAATAATTTTTAAAATAACCGATTTAGCCTTTTCTTTTCAGACTATCCCATAAGTGGATATTTCGGTTTTGACATGGCAAATAGACTCAGATTTGAGATCTGTCTAGACAAGCATCTTGGTAGCATTGAAATCTATATACCAGGGCCCCGCTACACACTTTTGGACTTCTGGATCCAGTAGCTACTTGATAATGCCAAACCTTGTGGGGATTAAATGGGGGGTCGAACGACCTCCGATCGATGAACCGAGACTTGTGTTGGATTCTTGACAATGAAATACATCTAGGAAAACTCTAGTTTGACCATCTGCCATTGTTTGATTTTTCATGAAAATTTGGTATTTGGCACATCTCGGGCACTTTTTGCTCCAAAAACGACCTCAAATACTTCAAGCACGGCTCAAAAGTGGCTCCTAAAATCCAGCTCTGATGTGGTGTCATGCCAAAGTTCTAGCAAGAGAGGTAATGACAGGCCATGAATTGAATACTATAGTAGATGAGATAGAGTATTTTAGTAAGTTGTAAAGTGTTATCTCAAAGGATTACCATAGCTTCTTCATGATCATATCAATGTATAGTGGTTTAAAGTGATATTAGAAGGAGCTGGAACAACTATTCGGTGACGTCCATCTAGATTTCTAGAGGTAGTTTTTGAGAAAAGAGGGAACAATCTACACGATACATTTGTCATGTCGGGTCATTATGAACAAGTGCATGACCTTTTTTAGTAATTTTTCCATGACACAAAACTGTCACAAATACCGATTCATTCTTTACAACACACTTATATGTGATATTGAACAAGTAATCTTCTATCCAAATCCATGGCAAGTTCGTTAGTGGTATATAGCACCATCAACATCTTAGAGCGATGTCATGCCGCTACACGGACACAGTGTAAAAAAAACTTGAATTGCATTGTCATCAAGATTTGAATCTAGAGATTCAATGTCATCTTAGTCATTAGTGCTAGTGTCCATAGTATGGTTAGCTCTAAAATATGAGTTTTTTGGACAAGTTTTGTCTCTTTTAGATATTTTAGATATTATTTCTTGTAAATATCCTAAAAAGGTGTAGAAAACTTATTGAATAGAGTGATATGCAAAAAGCAAAATTGGCTTTTCAGCCAATTTTGGGAGAGCTCGTGCAAAAAGAAGGGGCTTTTGAAATCACGCAATGCGCGTTGTAGTTTTCAAGCAATAAACAACACTTTAAATTACAATGAAACCATACAATTTGCGATCTAAGCATCAGAGAAGAAGCTAATGTTTGGTGTACATTTTTAGTCTACTAGGGAGCTCCAAGAGATCTAATGCTTGGAGATTGGTTCTGAGAAGGATTTTGTTTATCTTCTCAGGTTCTATCAATACATAATGCTTTGATTCATTGAGCTTTGTCTTTATCTTGTGTACCTCTTGTCTATTCTTTTTCTTCTCTTCTATCTCCTATTCTCTACTTCCTTATCTCTCTTATCCCTTATGGATATGACATTTTTACTAAAACCCCTCCGATAGCACTTGAGTGTATGATAAAAGCAATCCTAGCATTGAGAAGGAGAGTATGTAGGTAGAGGGGTCAATGTTGGGGGGTTAGAGGGCAAGGAGGGCTTGGGGCATGCAGAGGAGACAAGCATGGGTAATGTAGACAAAGAGACAAGAGACCAAGAATTTTTTGAGAATAAAGTGGACTTCTCCTTCTGTGGAGACGTCTATATAGACTTTCTAGTGTATATCAAGCTATGCCAAGATCTTGACATGAAGTCAAAGGGTCGATGGTTGTATTTGTGTATGCTTGCTCAATTTGTTGATAATTCTCTTGCAAGGATACTTTAGTATATGCATTTTAATTAACATCCTTTTTTGCAAAGTTACGTTATCGTGCTTTACCTAAATCCTTATATTGATTATACTAACATCATTTTTTAATTTTGCAAGTTATCTTTGATGATACCGAAAAAGCAAGATGAGCCGAGGGATGACAGATGAGGAGCTTTAAGAGTTTTTCACACATATGTTGGGAGGTGCCTCCTCCAATGACCCAGAGGAGTCCTCTTAGTAGTCGACTGAAATTCATATCCATGCCCATCACCATTGCGTCTCCCCATGGAAAACCCAGACTTAGTTGAACATGGGAATCTCAATTCTACTACATATGGGAAGCATGGACAAGTCACGCCTAACAAAAATCTAACCCCACCTAAGAAAGACCACTTTGTAATCAATCAAAGGCAGGAGTGAGGTTAACACGACACTTGGTTCAAAGAAAGTGAGAGACAGGGGAGAGTATAACTCGATCCCCCTGCCCATAAGGTAAAATCTCAACTCTTACATCCTAAAAATGGTGTTAAACCTAGTAACTAATCCTATCGATATTGGAAGGGTCACAATTTAATCAGCTCTATCTAATGTTGGAAAGTTACCCAACTTATCAAGTCCACCCAGCCATAGACGTTTGGTCATCAAGATCAAAGCCTCCCACTTTCCTTGATGGGGTTTGCTTAGTTTTCTAATTAGCAAAGCATTTTACCACACTGTTTGGACATATAAAATCAGCTTTCTTTTATTACTCCATTAAAGTGGGTTCGTTAAACTAAATCTTTAGCACATAACAAACAATTCAAAAGTTAGATACTTTATTTTACCATCACTCTGCAGAGAGTGGTACAAAATTATCTTTCAATAGAAAGATATCATCCAGCCTAGGATAGGACCTTCCAATCCCTCGGGATTGGGCTGTATGTGATCGCACTTTGTCTGCGGTCTGTAATGAATGGGGATCACGGGAATATGGCATGGGAACATAGTAGTCACACTGACGGTATATAAGGTGTAAGAGGGTATTTTGAGGCATCACAGAAATTATCAAGAAACTCTCTTTTCACCTTCTCAAGCTCCCATGGCTTCCTCTTCTTCTTCCTCTCTCCCTCTTTCTCTCTCCTCTCCCTCTTCTTCTATAGTCCTTCTCTCTCTCTTTCCCCTTAGTTAGGACAGTTAGTCTCCTTCATTACAAGTGGTATCAGAGCTTTGTCCTTGATCCTTTTCTTTCCCCATAGATTTAGGGCTCTCACAGTTTCCCACAATTAGAAAGCTCTAGTCACATCTCTTTCGCAGGTACACACGAGTACTCACGCAGGCTGTCAGCCCTCTTGAAGACTGTGGTAGCCTTTCTTGGAGCTTTCCCAAGAACCATGGACAAATCTGGAGACAGGCAGACAAATTTGACAGGTCATCACTAATTTTCATGCAAGTTTTTTAGGGTTTTGGGAAAAAAGGAGGATAGCACAGTTAGAGAAGGCCAAAAACTCAGTTACTTTTCAAGAAGACCTTCTCTCTCCTCTTCTCCCCAAGCTGCCATGGAAGCTCCAGCCCAAGAAACTCAGAAATCTTGCCCCCCCTCCTCTTCCCCAGCAAGATTGGCTTGTCCCATGGTCTTCCCCTCAGTTGGAGCAGCACATTGAGCAGCAGCACCCTTGGTTTTCCCTGCTTGTGGCCCTCCTAGGAGCAGGCTGAAATTTGCAGTGCAAAAAACGGGATGCTTCTTGGCCTGGAGGGCATCCCTCCCAGCCCTCCCCTCCTTCTTAGCTTCAGCCCTGGCCCTTGGCAACTCTCTTGGGAAGCATTAGAGACATCTTCCTCAGCCCTTGGACTCCCCTTTTGCACTCAAGAAACCATGGTCTGGTGCAGTCCATGGCAGCCATGGAACCTTGGCATCAAGTTCAGAAATCCTAAAGATTTTGGTATCTCCTTGGTCCCTGGGAGTCCCTCTTCAACATTGCTCAATATTTCAGCCATGATCAAGAAGAACGGGAAGAAGATTACAAGCAAGAATTGAAGGCATGCACTTGTGGGCAGCCATATCTATGGAGTAGGACCTCAATGTCAGCAAGAACTCTTCATGGGGAGGTCCTGAACCATCCTACCCCAAGCTTAACTTCACCCTTTCTTGATGGAGCATACCCATTTTGGAGCCATGGAGCATTCAGGATCAAATGGAGCTCTCATGGAGGACTGAGGTGGCATTAGTGGCTGCCTTCTTCTCCAAAAGACTCAAGGTAACTGATTCTTGGCTCTCATTCTCTCTGTTTAAGCCTCTTGTTGAATCCCATCCATTTGTTTGAGAGAATGTATGAGTCCAAGTAGATAATAGGAGGCCCAGACCTTGAATGCTTGCTGATTAATTGTCCCAGTCATTTCCCTTTGATCTTATAGTGCTGAAATGGATTTTACTCATGCTGAAGCTTTTTGTGATTATATTTTGCTTACCCATAACCCGTTTGGCTTCTTGTGAATTGGCTGAGCCAAGAAGTGATAAAAAAAATCAATTGTATAAGGGTGAGTAGGCAGTGAGTCACTGCCGGTAAGCTCCCTATCCCTATTCCCCATTCCAATTCCATGCACTTCATGAAAAGCCAAAAATTTTGATTTCTAAAATGCATCTCATGCTGGTTGTTTAATTAATAAATGTCTGCCATTGTTACCGTGTTTCCCGCAGCACAAAGGAGCGAAAAAATGAAAAAAAAAGAAAATAACAAAAAAGGCATAGGATAAAAGCAGAAAAAGGCGCCTTGACCAATAACCAGACTCTGAAAAATTTAAATGTTTAGGCACCACCCTCAGAAAGCCTCGGTGTCGCCCCGAGACAACAAAAGAGTAAAAGGGCACACTATTAAAATGTGGGAGCACCCCCGAATCTTTGTAAAAGAGTGCCAGGCTCACTCCTATGCAAAGTGTACGCATTGGTTGGGAATAGGATAAATTAGAATGGTGGGAAATGGGAAAAAGGGCCTAGGCTACGGCCGGCCATGTAAAAAAGGGAAAAGGGGATGACCGCCCAAAAAGGATTTAGGGCTTTGTATATAAAGTTGAAAAGTGAATGAGAAGCTCATTCTTGTGTGTGGCAAAAAGTGGCTCTCTTCTTCTTCTTCTTTTTCTTCTTCTTCTTCTTCTTGCTTTCTTGAGCTTGTGCTTGAGAGAGGGAGTGTGAGAGTGTGAGGGAGTGAGTGTGTGAGCGTGAGGGACCGTGGGATGGAGAAGCTCTCCATCTTCTCCTCTCTTCTTCTCTTCTCTTCTCTTCTCTTCTCTTCTCTTGGCCGTGGTGATGGAGCTTGGAGTGTGGAGCTTGAGGATGGAGCTTGCTTGAAGCTTGCACTTGTATTCTGGAGCTACCGGAGTGCACGGGAGAGGAGGTAACTCGAACGGCATGGAGGTAAGCTCACTACACCCGTAGATATGGATGGCGCATCGCCTATGTGAGAGGTAGCCATTAGTGCTCATCTTGGAACGCTTGAAACAATAAGCGGTCCGTGGGTCTTGGCGGTTGAGCGAAAGCTCCCACATTTTGGTTATGTTTGCTGGGACAACGGATTCAAGCTTGAGCACTTGCGCGCCTCATATCGAGCATCGAAGCAGGGTATTCATCCTCAAAACGGATCTTGAGATAGGTAGGAAGTTTGGGTGTTTTTGATCTTCAAAATAGGTAAGTATTTTGGGATATTCTAGTTGTTTGATGATTGGAAAACATGGAGAAATTAGTTCAATTTTTTGCTTTCGATTTGTGTTGTGTTTAGAGTAGGTTAACAGTAGGAAATCACACCCGAGAGGCATAGGTTTGCTGCTGTAAAATAGGGAGAAAATGGAGGAAATGCGCATTTGAATGTGTAGGAATCGCAAGGAGAGTGATTGGTAACATCCGGGGAATGTCCAAAAGGGGTATAAGTTCTTGAAGGGCAAGGGAATCCTCATTTACAACTAGCTGAGAGAGAGAGAGAGAGAGAGAGAGAGAGAGAGAGAGAGAGAGAGAGAGAGAGAGAGAGAGAGAGAGAGCTTGGGCAACCCGTTCGATCGATCAGGGCAAGGAGTGACATTGCTATCGATGATCCCCATGTATACAAATCTCTCCCCCATCACTCCAACATCATTCTTGGTGAATCTTGTAGTCTATAATCATCAATGTCTTGAGATTTTGGACGAATTTGTGCTCGAAAGTGCGTTCGGGCCGGTTGAATCGGACACCCAATTCAGTGTCCAATTCTCAGAATCGGGCATCCAATTTTGAGAATCGGACGCTCGACAACCGTCCGATCGGACCAACCCATCCGATTTGGGCACTCGGACACTCGCACCAACCCCGTCCGATCGGACTACTTGTCCGATTGTTCGATCGAGGAAATCGAACTCATGAATTAGGACACGTCAGCAATCAGACCACACGCCTGGTCCAATCAAACCACAAGCCTGGTCCGATCAGATCACTTGTCCGATTTTCAAAAATCGGACACTTAACCCCCGTCCGATTCTGAGACTCGAACGACTCAAACTCGGGACCCACGTGGTTCGATTCCTAGAATCGGACCGCTAGAATCAGACCACTGGTAAATCGAACATCCGATTCTTAGAGTCAGACACACCTTTAATTATTTTGTTAAAAAAAGGAGAAAACACCAAAAATTGACCCCCACGATCGACTGGAAGCGCAACCCACTTCAGGACAACATGGCAAATGCCTTGTAGGAAGTTCCCGGCGTAGGAGTCAAGACCAAGGGACAGAGGGACAGTGCTGGAGCACTCCCCAGTGACCTAACGCATTGAGAACGGAAATCCAGTCGGAGGACCTATGATCGACCCCCTAGTGAACGGCAAGAAGCAGCGCAAACCCTAAACCCTAACAAAACGGCCAGAAAATGGACCTACAAGCCTATCAGGCCCAAACAAGCATGAGTGTGTAAGACGCTGAGGAATTGCTTCCTGCACTCACATTGAATTTCCGCACTTAAAGTACACTTAAGAAAGTTGAAAGCCTGATTGGGAACAAGTGCACGAGGAATGACACACTCACCGAGTGACCCTAAATTGAGGTCTGTATTCAATAACCAAAGGGACTCACTCAGATAAAACACTCAAGGTACCCACCAATAGGAGAGGACCCAATATATAGACAAACTAGCAGGCACAGAGTAGGACCAAGCAAGGAGCGCCAACGACGAGGATCTGTCAAGACTATTCAACCTGATCGACAATGTAGTGGAGCGCAAGAACTCGACCATGATGGAAGAAAGATCAGACCATCGGTCTAATGAGGAGCTTGATTTGAGCGTATTCCCAGATGCTATCTAGCAGATGGTAAGCAGTTACGACGCGCACGCCCGATACAAGCACCATGGCAGGACAGCGTACGTAGATCTAAAGGAGGAGAGAAGGCTAGCCCGCAAGGCACTGCAGGGAATAACTGAGTATAATAGGGATCATCAGGCTAGGAACCAAAGGCAAAGCATGGAGCTGCATGAGGTGCAACGAGTGCTGAACTTGGTTGGCCGAAACCAAACGGACCATGAGAGAGCACCAGAGGGAGACTTGACATTGAGCGAGCTCCTCATGAAACGCCTGCTCGATAACACCGCAGTAGAGCAGAGTGCCACCGCACTAGTGATGTCGCTGCTTGTAGGATTAGGGGCAACCTAAGGCTCAAAGAGCCAGGCCAAAATACCCATTGTTGCCAAGCAACTCGATAAGTACCAACCTCATGACAACCCATACAGCTTTGTTGAGTAGTTTGAGCAAGTTTGCGAAGCCAATGGCCTCAACGACCAAACTCAACGTTCACAAGTATTCGGGCTTTGCCTGGGCGACAAGGGTAGGACATGGTATACAATAATCTCAAGGATCTCTTCGTCAAGAGATTTGTCGAGCCCGGATACTCTGATAATCTGCTGGTGCACTTGATGAACGTCAAGCAGAAAGAGAAGGAAGACATCCGGGACTACGTGACCCATGTGAGGAGTCTCTTTAAGAGAATCCCTCTAGGCTAACAGAGCAGTTTTGACTGTATTCATCAGCGGAATTCGAGACGAGGAGTTATATAAGGCATTGGCAGGCAATTCAAGCTTGCAGTGGGACGTGGTGGCTAGAGTGTTTGAAAAAGCCATTAGAGTTGATGACTAGCTGAAAGAGCGGAGCTCTAGGAGCTCAAATATGGAAGAGACCAACCCGCGAAGCTCAGAGAGAACATTAGCACCTAGTGAGCGGTCAACCCCATCATCCCAAGATAAGGGGAAGGCCACCGAGACAGACCAGGGCTTGGCTAAGGTCAAGATGGAATTAGCCAAGTTACAAGACATGTTGAGAAGACCAATGCGCCCGCACGTCCAATGCGTGTACTATGGCGGAAATCACCTTTCGGCCGAGTGTCAAGACCCTAGGTCAAGACCTTGCGCTAACTGCGGTAGGTTCGGCCATGATGTCGCGCATTGTAGATTACCTAGAAGACTTCCATACTCGCAACCCTATGGCCAGCCTTATCTAGCGAACAGGCCGCAGCCATTCTTCGGAAGGGGAGCCCCATTGGCTCTTCCCGTGCCTAACGATATGAAACCAGCCATCCCTAGAATGGACATAAATCCTACAGGCATTCCTAGACCGCCTGGTCCTTACGTGACCCACCCACCGAGCGACGCTCCAGTAACTACGTGGAGGAGCCGAATGATGAAGAGACCTATATATACCCTTACGTCTTGCATGACGATGAGGGCAACGTGGTCCTCATGGATTATCGACCCGTGCCGGTGATGGCTTTAGGACGAGGATGAGGTAGAGGCCTAGGAGGGCAGCCGCCGTAGAATCCAGTCACTTATTGGACTTGCGGACACCCCAAGCATGTCTCATCATGCTGCCCTGAAAGAGAGCAGCAAAACAGGGACAAGGCTGACCAAAGGTGTGCAGAGTGCAGAATCACCCATCTTTTCATAGACTGCCAAAAGTGGAAGCTGTCCTCTAGCTCAGCAACTTGCCATCCGTCCCATTGGGCCTGTTTGGTGTCGAAAACCCCGATGGGGAGGCCACACCTATTCCATTGCGGGTTATGACCTAAGCCCAAATGAAGCAGGCCGGCATCTCTCTACCAGGACCTAGCAATCTTGACGTAGCCTCGATAGGAAAGAAGAGCCGCAGGCAAAAAAAGAAGAGATTAGAAGCTAAGGTCACATTAAGGGCCGAGAGTGCTACGACTCTACCTACGGGAAAGAAGGTCTCAGATGCAGAGGCACAGACCTAAGATAGTCAAAAAAGGAAGCGTTAAGGTAGGGGAATACCCGCATCCAAAGCGACAATTAGAGGCCATAGAAAAGGTGAAGGAATGGGTGAAGGAGGCTCAACAGCATCTCAAAGACGCTGAGCCCATCATAGAGGACGAGATCGATGATTTCTCCAGCGTAAGCATGCCAATATCACTGCCTCAACCTAAGTCGGCAGAAGCAACTGTGCCACAAGCAGTGCCGCTGAGACCAAGCCTAGACAGAGCCGCAGATCAGCCGTGGCCATTGGCCCGAACAATCTAGGCTAAGGGAAGGACGAGTATCTAACAATCTCCTAACCATGCTAAGGACCACCCCTGTAACACTTAGCCTAGGAGATCTGCTTGAGTAGAACCCTACCCTATGGCAAGACCTTAAGCAATGGGTCGAAGGGTCACAAGAGCAGGTCACGGTAGACCCTCAAGACCAAGATGCAGAAACGCAACTGCCAAGTTTGATGCTCCACTCCGTGCCTAAATCCTTGCACGTCAATGCCTTTTGGGAAGGCTCTGAGATGCATGCGGTCTTGGCGTAGCCCTGGGTGACACAACAAGAAAGGGAATCGTAGACACGGGAGCTGGGGTTAGTGTGCTTAGCCACACAGTGCTTCAGACTTGGGAAAACCCACCTGTAGAAGCTGCTAGGTTTAATGTCACACTAGCAAACGGTATGAGAGTGAAGCCATTTAGGGTACTGAAGAATTGGCAAGTGAAGATTCCAATGCTAGAGTCATCGAAGATTGGGGTAACAGCTTGATCTTCCTTGGCAATAGAACGGATGCTATAAGAATAGAGATGGACACTTGGAAGACCTCACTAGTCGACCTAGATGCCATCTCTGCTATGCTCAAGGGGAACACTCAGGTCAAGAAGCCCTATGGGTCCTTGACCAAGTATATCCCATGCCCAGAGGATGAGCGAGATTGGATGCATGTCCTCGCTGCAATCGACGTGCCATTCTCAGATCAGGAGGCATACGAGCAAGCCATCAAAACGATCGGCAAGTTTGACGAAGCACTCTCTGCACCAGTCTGCATGATGGCAGGAAGCCGCCGGGCAAAGCTTGAGCCTGTCACCTTCCAAGTACCTTCCAACAAAAGGGAACTCCAGGGGGTACTAGAATACCTAACGGACCACCTAGCTGGCAACCCATCTGCAAATTTCAAACCACTCCAGGATCTCTTAGAGGATTCCAAGTGGCAATGGACCAGGGTGCACAAGTTAAACCTCATGTATAACTGGGCCCTGGTTTCTGACCAACGATACGAGGCATACCAAGCCCTAGGAGACGACGAGTAGTCGAATGACAAAGATTCCAGTGACGAATACGAAGACTGCCAATCCTTCAGTGATGAGAGCGAGGGTGAAGTAGATACCATAGAATACGACACTGAAGGATGAGAAATTGAGCAGATACGAGCTGACGCCAAGCCGCAGAAAAGGCAGGTCCTTAGAGTAGAGCGAGGAGTCATGCACATGGAATGTGATCGCGCTTGGTTGGAATGCATAGGAGTCATAGACCTTGAGCAAGGAGGCCTAGCCTAGCTAGGAACGACATCAATACTTAGGACCGAATCACCATCTGAACTATGACCACCAAGGGAGACCGCCTCTTCTAGCAAAGATGGAGGGTTTAACTCTGAATCGGAAGTTACTTCGGACAGTGACCCAGAGATCCCTAGGCCGCCCATGACCAGACGCACCAAGGGGGACTTACCCATCCACCTGAAGCGCAGACGGTTAAGGCAGGATAAGGCAAAGCACCCCAGGGATACATGATCACAAGAACAGCGAAAGCCGCAGGACCTCCCTAAACGCTTCACAAAATTCAAAAAAGGGGATAGGGTAGTAGTTTTGTTAGGTGCCAAACGTCAAGGGCAGATGAGGAACCAATCGAAGGACCAGCCAAGGTTAAGGAGGTAGACCTAGCTGAGGAAGGGGAAACACCCCGACTAGTGTTCATTGCCGATGACTTGACTGGTAAAGAAGAAATGAGTCTTGTCGCTCTCTTGCGGGAGTACATAGACGTGTTTGCCTGGTCCTTAGAAGAGCTACAGGGGGTAGATCCGAGTGTTGTGACTCACAACATACCCATGATGACGGACACAATGCCGGTCAAGCAGCGACCATACCCTATGAATCCAAAACATGCTCATGCTGTCAAAGAGGAAATTGACAAGCTAATGAGAGTTGGATTCATTTACAAAATTGAGCACATAGACTGGGTATTACCCATAGTCATTGTGATGAAGAAGAACGGAAAAATCCGAGTGTGCGTCAATTACAAGAAGGTGAACACTGCTATGAAGAGAGACAACTATCCATTGCTGTACACCGAGTACATGCTTGAGAGGGTGGCAGGCAAGGAAGCCTACAGTTTTTTGGATGGCTTCTTAGGGTACAACCAGGTGCAAGTGCATCCTGCAGACAGGCACAAGACTGCCTTTGCCACGGAGTGGGGCGTCTTTGCATTTATAGTCATGCCCTTCGGGTTGACCAATGCCCCCGCCACTTTCCAATGCCTCATGTGCACCATCTTTAAGGAAATGCTTCGCAAGGAGTTAGAGGTCTTTGTCGATGACCTGTGTGTCCATTTGACCTGGATCAAACACTTAGACAAACTCCGCATAGTCTTTGAATGGTGCCGCTTATATCGTCTCTCCTTGAACCCCTTGAAGTGTTAGTTTTGGGTAAAGCACGGATGCATCTTAGGACATGTGATGTCGAAGAATGGCATTGCCACTGACTTCTCAAAGGTCCGGGTTATTGTTGACCTCCCACCCCCAATTAATTACAAGGGAGTTCAATGCTTCTTAGGCCATATAGGATACTATCGATGGTTTGTACTAAACTACGCGTTGATCGCCAGACCATTGTACAAGCTGCTGATTGTCTTCGAGTGGACTGAGGCATGCCAATGGGCATATGAAGAATTGAAAAAGGCTCTAACAACATCACCAATTCTACGAGCCCTAGATTGGACCATTACCTTCCATGTGCACATCGATGCTTCTAAGTTTGCCGTGGGGGCAGTGTTGTGCCAACTTGGTGAGCACAACTTAGATTATCTAGTGAGCTTTGCTAGCAGACAACTCACTAAGACAGAGATGAACTACCCGACAACAGAAAGAGAGGGACTAGCCATGGTGTTCGTGGTGAAGAAATTCCTGCATTATCTATTGGCCGCACCCTTCATCTTTTTTGTGGACCATCAAGCCCTACTCTATTTAGTGAACAAACCTTGTGCTACAGGGCGCATAGCTCGATGGCTCCTCCTGCTCCTAGAGTTCGATTTCTCCGTGGTGGTACGAAAGGAAAAATAACATTACATGGTTGATCACATGTCCCGCATACCCATAGGAGAAGCCGCTGGACAAGGCATCGTTGACGAGTTACCTGACGCCCACTTATTCCACCTGTCCAATGCGAGAGAGATCTATTTAAGGCTGATCTAACGCCATACTGGCCAGATGACATAGTCCAAGTGCTCGAGCACGGACTACCTGAGCGACCAATAGAAAAGGCATGACTTAGGCGCTTGATCCTGAAGATCCAGCCCTACCAGCTAATTGTAGGCCAACTCTATAGGCTGGGGCAAGACGGATTGCTGTGTAGGTGCGTGTGTGAGCATGAGATGCACGATGTGCTCTTGGAGGCGCACAACGGCATTGCGGGAGGACACTTTAGCGGAGACACGACAACACGGAAGGTGCTGCAGTCTCAACTATGGTGGCCCACACTTTTCTGCGATGCCAAGCGATTCTTAAGCATTATGACGAGTTCCAACGGACAAAAGTCTCGATTTGTAAAGATCAAATGGAGTTAACCCCAATTATTGCTCGCCAACCCTTCGAAAAATGGGGAATTGACTTCATAGGACCCATCAGCCCTGAGGCGCAGTACTCACAAGCCAAGTACATCGTGGTGGCCACGGATTACCTCACAAAATGGGCAGAGGCAAGAGCCACATGAAAAAACGATGCTAGGACGACTACCAAGTTCTTATGGGAGTAAGTGATCTCACGCTTCGGTTGCCCCATCGAACTGGTTAGTGATCAAGGCATACACTTCATCAACGAAGTGATAGCACATCTCCTATCCACCTTTATCATCATCCACCGCAAATCCTCACCATACTACCCTCAGGCTAATGGCCACGCAGAATCAACTAACAAGATTCTTATCAACGTCTTGACTAAAGTAGTCTCAGCCTCACAAAGCGACTGGGACAACAAGTTGATGGTAGCCTTGTGGGCCTACTACACAGCTTATAAAATGGCTGTCGGGCCAAACCCCCTTTAGGCTAACCTATGGGACCAAGGCAATTCTACCATTAGAATTCTTCGTTCCTAGCCTAAGAATAGCACTTCAAGAACGATGGGAAGGGAAGGAGCATGGACGCAACGCTTGATCGAGCTAGAATGCCTATCAGAAACTCACCTTCTAGCCACCCACGGACTTATTTGTGAGAAAGCCCGACGCAAGAGCTGGTTTGACAAGCATGTCAAGCAGTGCGAATTTGAATAGGGTGACTTAGTGCTCCTTTACTCAGTTAAAGGGCATAAGCAAACAATGAAATTCAGAGGTCTCGGACCCTTCAAGGTTCGGGCAATCAGTTGAACCGGCAATGTCGAGCTTGAGACCCTAGACGGTGAAGGAATAGGCTTCTTCAATGGAAGTTGTGTCAAGAAGTACTTCCCTCCCACTCATCCTTTGCATGAGCCACCAATGTTAGAACTGCCAATCAAAATACGAGCAGCTACAATCACTGAAATCAACGAAGATGATGAGGAAGCCATAGAACCCGCTTACCTCTGTGTCACGGTCACTGCCAAATAAACATGCGCTTTCAACGCCTTGATCGATGAGGGAGCAGACTTCAATGTCCTAACCCACAATCATTGGATCCAACTTAGCAAACCACTACTTCAACCGACAACTGCCAAGCTAAACCCATATGGGGCTCAATCATACGCACTTCTCAGCAAGTGCCGAGTCGCCATTTCTATCGAGTCTGAGACTATTCCAATGCTTTTTTACATGTTGCCAGGAGCTACAGACACAGGTACGGAGTCATTTCTGGGGCGAACCTTCAAAAAGAAGACTCACTGCAATATTGATTATGAGTCGCAACGCATCCACCTAGCAATAGGCAACGTGCGCATTGTCACAGCTTTCAGCAAGGGCTGCGCGACACTATCACCGTCCGCAAAGCCACCGATAGAAACATCCGTAGGCAAGACTAAGGAGGGGGGTAGTGTGGGGCTGCTACTCCCCGACTTCCATAAACCGCAGCCCGTAGCGATCAAAGCAAAGACCCAATAGCCTCACTTCCAATGGGTGCCTAAACAGCCGTAACAACTGCCTAGGAGTCACCGCGCCTATCCTCATAAGACCCAGAACTCTAAACCTAGGAGGCCAAGACGCAATCACAAAAAGCGTCACGTAATCAAGCAAAAATGGGTCCCTGAAGCCATCTTGCATGCACAAGGCTACTACGAGGGAAATACCTGGCTATGGATCCCAAAGGTCCCCAGGGCCAAGAACACTATTCATATGCCACCCTCAAGATTGATCAACCCACGTCCCCCAATACCTCAAAACCATAGGCCGCAGTGCTCTCTAGAGCCCCCGCCATCGGGCTCATCTATGCTTCGGCCCAAGAGAGTCACACAAACCTATCGACCCAAGCAATAGCCACCGTCACAGGTGGCATCACCCAACCAAGTCAAGCCAACTCCCCATGGCAAAGCTGACTACAGCAGCCTATACGTTGTGACTAACACTAATCTACCCATAGTCCAAACAGCCCAACTGCAGGCTCAAGGAAGCTCCCAACCGCAACTATGTATTGTCAAGGCCTCTAGTTCTAGCAAACCTCGACCGCTCGTCGGCCTTACGCCCCCCTATGAACAAAAATCATTTCTAGCACTAGCCGCCGCTGACCTTGCCGAGGACACCAATGATGATGTGGTGGACTGCATTAAACGACTCGATGCCACCTTCGTGTTGCTTGCCCTCAGCTATGATTGCTTGGACGTGGATCTATTAGAAGAACCCTTTGCAATGGAAGTGCGCAATATGCCTTTATCGTGGGAGACTTTTGAATTCGCATTTGCAAAAGCTTCTCGCTCTACTACTGAGTTGCTTTGTAGAGAGATCTCCAAAGAGCAAGCCATTAAGCAACATCTCATCACATCCTACGATCAACGAACCACTTCTACTATCACTGATCAAGAAATCACCAAGTTATCCAAGCTCGTTGATATGGATTCCACGTTTTTGAATCGTTGGTACACTCTTAGGCTGCAATGGGAAGTTGAGGGGTGCTGCATAATGACCAACTCTGAGCAGCGCCATGCAATCAAAACAACAGAATATGACCCCACCTATGTTGCGCCAACCTCGTATCAAGTATTAACCACTCTCCGTGGCCAACCCATGGACGAGCACATCAAGGGGCACCTCTACCTTGACCGCCTCTTAATAGAGGAAGAGCTCCACATTGCAAGTCGGGTCGATTCTGGTGATCTCCTAACTGATGTTCTGACATACATCACGCATGTCAGTATCCGCCCATTTGAATTAGACAAGGAAGCTCAGTTAGAGTATAACCCCAAATTCTATGCTTGGCTCCTGCACAAATAAACCAACGCCCTTGTTCTCTCAACCTCCAATCCTAGGACGGATTCTTCTCGTTCCAAAGGGGGAAGGGGTAATAATGTGGAATCTAAAAAGTAAACCAAGTATGAAACGTTAGTTAAATTTAAAATGCAAGGGTAAGATGTAATGGTAAAATTCTGAAAAGAAGAGTTAAGGCTATAGTCAATAAAATCTGCTACGCTTTTATTCTTTCAGCAAGTTATTTGTCAAAAAGCACTAAAAGTGGAAATGGCTGAACTTGCAGGTAGCGATCATGGCAAGCCAGGACAAAGCGGGCAAGCTCCCCTTCTCAGAGGAGGAGCAAGCGAAGTATAGCCTCACAGTGGAGATGAGAGCCTTTAACCAGTTGAAGTTCCACCACATCTTCAACCTTGAAGACGTGGCCATCGAAGAGCCGGCAGTGTGCCAAATCATAGATCAGTGCCACCTGCAGAAGTACCTAGATGCAGTGGGCCGGAGGGTGGACTACACCTAGTGCGTTGACTTCTTGTGCACCTTTAATAGGAATAGAGGCACCATCATGGTGCGCGAGAATGAAGCCACCAGGCAAGTGCAGATCGAGCTGACCTCGGAGTTAGTGGAAAGGACACTAGGGCTGCCGAATAAGGTCGAAAGAAAGCCGAAAAGGGACATCTACGCCATGTTGAGAATGGACAAGGTGAAGGTCCATACCAATGATGGGATTAGCCTGGCAGACATCCCAAACCCAGAAATCCAGCTGCAGGTAGAAATGGTGCATGCCTTGTTCTCAACCTAGAGATACAATAGCATAATGAGCCGAATCAACGTACCTCTGCTCGATAGCATTGCGGCACAATCGCTGGACGAGGTGAACCTTAATGGGTTTATGAGGAGAACCATAGAGGCTTCGGCTAAGGCCCTAGCAATAGGAGGACGAGCCACTGGAGGGGAATCCCAGTCATCCCGATCAACCCGCAAGGCATCATCCTCCAAAGCTGCAACCATAGGGTTTGGAGGTGTCCTTACGGTCATCATCCAAGAAGCACTAGGGCAAGGATGAGAAGAAGAAGACAAGAAGGGAGGCGACGAAGGAAGTGACGAGTCACCATCACAATTCCCACCTCACACAGAAGAGCAGCAAAGGTCGTCAGATGAAATAGAGACTAACGAAGACGAAGAGGGAGAGTCCCAGGGCAGCCCACAGAGGCAGCAAAATAACGAACCAAAGCCCTACATGGAAAGAGGGAAGAGGAGCACAATAAGAAAGAAAAGGAAGATCTAGAGAGGGCTTGAAGGGAATCGGTCAGGGATGAGGAGGAGAGAAAAAAGAAGACTGAAGAGGAGCTGAGAAGGAAGGAAGCGGAAGAAATAGCTTTGGCCACCCGTCACTCCATTGAGGAGCAGCACAAAAGAGACGAGAAAGGCGCAGAGAGCCCGCACCGAATAGAGGCACCTTGTTCCAATACCATTGTGTTGAAAATCACAGCCCCGCCCCCAGCAAAAGGAAAAGGAAAAGAACTGATGATGCTAACTCCTCCCCTCTTCATACCTTCCATGCCAGCCACTCCTATCATGACAACACCCACTGCCACCGCCACCCAAGGCTCCACCCCAAAAGTCGATGAAGGGAGCTGGCAAGAGAAGCGTCCATGGCCACCCCAGCATCAAGAGTCAAAAGGGCAGCCACAGCTGATTTGGAGCCAAGGTCGGAGCTAAAGAGGCAAAAAATAGAAGCCGATGTCCTCACCACCATCATGTCCCACCCCCCACCTCCAGCAGGCCAATACGACAAATATGTTAAGGAGCTGCTCTCACAGCTAGAAAGGGCCAGGGAAGAAAGGAGAACAACCATGGAGGAGCTAGCAACAGAACGAGAATCACGAGCCGCTCTCTAACTAGAGAAAGCAAAGCAGATAACAGAATACCAAAGGGAGATCGCTGCGCTCAGGGAGGAAGCTAGCAATAAGGATGTAGAGGAATCAAAGGCCCTGAAGAAATGTGACGCTGCTTGGGAAGGAAGGAGAAAAATCTTAATGGAGCGTCTCAACGGGAAAAGGGAGACCAATGCTCACCTGCGGTGCAAGAACGATCAGCTCTCTGCAGTCAACCTGGAAGCACAAAACCAACTTGACAAGATCAGACAGGAGGCTGCAGAGCTGGACCAATTAAGAGAAGAGCAAGTGCGAAGGATGCAGGTGAAGCTGGACCAGCTTAATGCACAGATCGCCGATGAACGCTAGGAGCAGTCCCACCTGCACCGTGAGCTCGAGGCCCAGCAGCAACAACTCATGGCTATGACCCTCCATCAGGGGGAGAGCCTGGAAGATATGGAAGAAAGAGCAAAATAATGGGATGATCACAATGAGGGGAGAATACAGGACTTGGTAAACCGGCTGGCCAAAGCCGAAGGAGACAAGGTGCTGGCTGAGAATTAGGCAGAGACGGCCCAGATCTCCATGATAGCCCAGCAACACACCTTCCTCAATACACTGCTCCACTCCACCAAACCGAAAGGAAACGAAGCCAATGATCAGCTGCAGAAGAAGCCAACCATTGCACGCAGAGCTCTAACAACAGGCCTGCATGTGCCACTGCAGCTAGGAGGCTCGCCGCAAAGCCTGGAGGAGCAAAGAAGATATCTTGCATAGGTAGGCCTGACGGCACAAGAAATAGACGAACTCGGCTTCATAGAGGCGAAGGCACAAGAAGATGTGCAAGCAGAAGGGGGTGAATCAGAGTTTGATCTGGGACCTCAGGAGGAGGAACACGTCCCACCACCCCCTCAGCCACAACAAGAGGAAGTGCAGCCCCCTGACACATCTACTGAGAGGAAAGTAGCCCAGGCTAATCACAGGGAAGAAATGGTAGAGAAGGCAAGGAGCAAACTGAATGTTAGACCTGTTCCAAGACAGCCTGCCCCTCTCCTACCGCGCCCTCAAGATCCCCCTGCTGAATTCCATGCCAAGTTGATTATCTGGGAACAGCAGGAATGTAACCGCGACCCCTTCAACTTGAGCTTTGAGTTTCCCACTACATTAAATAGAGTAATTCCCATTCAACTTGTAAATGACGTCATCGCTATGGGTGCAAGGCTCAAGGCCAAGTGGCTAGCGGAGCGAGAGGCCAACCCAACTGCTTGGGGAGCCGAGGACAGTGAATTTTGGCAGGATAAAGTCCTCTAGGTGCCTAGATCAGTGGAAGGCTATAATTGCCAACCCACCTGGAGAAGACACATTTTTTACGTCAACCTTGACGTGTGGATGGCATTTTGTAACACCCTCCCTTCTGAGAGAAAGGACCCCACTTTCATGCCGTATCCTCGAAGGGTAGGGGTCCGTCCATGGCAGGTTTGACTTTCCCATTATCTATAACACCAATAGCACCTCCCATAGGGATGCCCTTCTCTTTACCCTCCCTGATTTGTATAGCTCTATAGATAGATTTCTTAGCGAGTTCACCTCCTGTCATGACCCTGCCTTCATAAGCACTTGTAATTATCTTAGACTAATTAGGGTCCTAGTCCACTAAGAGCCCGCGCCTCAAGAACGCCACCTCCCACCCCTCTACTTCGACCCCAATGCCATAGATAGCAATACCATGACTCGCCTCATGATGCCTGCTTCTCTTTTGCCATCCTTCTGTGTTGCACTGCTCAAAGATATGAGTGATAGCAAATTCACCCAGTGCAACCACCCCTTCCTTTCCACCACCACTCTTAAAACCCGCCTCAACCTCAAGGGCTACTTGTTGAGTTGTAGATTCCTTAACAAGGCCCCCCGCCCTCCGCCATTCCCTACCCACCATTCGGATGATGAGGAGTAAACTCCCGTCATGCCCTTGTATCACATGTATCCATGTATAAGCCTCTTTATATATATATATATATATATATATATATATTAAAAAGATGAAGAAGAAGCAAGCCACAAGACAAAAAAAAAGGGTGAACTGGAAAGAAGAGATGACAGCAAAGCATAGCAGAGCCAAGGGATGCATCTACCATTAAGAAAAGATAAGCAGTGAGACCTTCGCAAGATCTGCTTGCAACCCCCCCCCCCCCCCCCTTCGCCTCAATGTGCACTGCTGTCATTGCACTTAGGGTTCTCCCTAGCCCCCTCCCCACTTCACACTTAGGGCACATCAAGGGCAGGACTTTCAGACCTGTCACCCTAAGACTTGCACCGCACTTCCAATGACACACGAACTGGGTCCTCAAGTGTGGGACATTACCAAGGGCTTGCCCAAGGTTAGACCCATCTCCTAGTTCCATTGCCATGGGCACCACGCACTGCACTGCGAAGCAGACACACCCCCTAGGGAGTGCACAACTTTTTTTGCAGGTTATGTTCAAGTCTCAAGAACTGGCTACTTCACTAAAGAGGATCATCCACGGCATCCTTTAATGACCAAAACTTTTTCCCTGTACCGGTGTCCAATCATCTACCTGCTGATGGCTACCATGATTGAACCAAGCCAAGATAGATTTGCCATTGGCATAGATCTTGGAACCTCATCTTTCAAAGATGCATATCCAACGCCTCAAGATCTACGGATCGCTTATTGATTCCACAAGCCTGAAGATCTTCAACACAGTACTGAAGACCTTCAACTCAAAGCTGAAGACCTTCAACTCAAAGATGAAGACCTTCAACTCAAAGATGAAGACTTTAACTCAAAGACAAAGATCTTCAAATCAAAGACACAGATTTTCAATGCAAACAGAGTTCAGGGGGGCTTCTCCAGAATAAATCCCTCCAATACCATCCTCCTAAGGGATTGCTTATTGCTTCAAGCGTTTCTGATACTCAAAGGACGACCGGCTATATAACGGGTGGCACAACAGTGGGAAAGATGCCGAGTATCTTTATGGAGCCTAAAGCACATCTGAATCTCTCTTGGTCATCATCCTTAAACTCCATCACCTCTCATTCACCCAACCACCTTGAAAGCAGTGTCATCCACCTACTTGTTCCGCCTAGCAGCCGACCTAACTAGCCACTACATCCCACTGCAGTGCCATGGGACTGGCACTTGGCTAGGAGGGGGGTAATTTTACCTTGTTTCCCGCAGCACAGAGGAGCGGAAAATGGAAAAAAAAAAGGAAATAGCAAAAAAAGCGCAGGATAAAAGAAGAAAAATGTGCCTTGACCGGTAATCAGACCTTGAAAAATTTAAATGTTCAGGCACGACCCTCACAAAGCCTCGGTGTCGCCCCAAGACAACAAAAGAGTAAAAGGGCACACCATTAAAATGTGGGAGTGCCCCCGAATCTTTGTAAAAGAGTGCCAGGATCACTCCTGTGCAAAGTATATGCATTAGTTGGGAATAGGATAAATTAGAATGGTGGGAAATGGGAAAAAGCGCCTAGGCTACAGCCGGCCATGTAAAAAAGGGAAAAGGGGATGACTGCCCAAAAAGGATTTAGGGCTTTGTATATAAAGTTGAAAAGTGAATGAGAAGCTCATTCTTGTGTGTGGCAAAAAGTGGCTCTCATCTTCTTCTTCTTGTTGTTGCTTGCTTGAGATTGTGCTTGAGAGAGGGAGTGTGAGAGTGTGAGGGAGTGAGTGTGTGAGGGTGAGGGACCGTGGGATGGAGAAGCTCTCCATCTTCTCCTCTCTTCTTCTCTTCTCTTCTCTTCTCTTCTCTTCTCTTCTCTTCTCTTCTCTTCTCTTCTCTTCTCTTCTCTTCTCTTGGTCGCGATGATGGAGCTTGGAGTGTGGAGCTTGAGGATGGAGCAGGTGCAGGTAGATTTGATGGAATAGCCCGAACCCTGATCACTTGAGCCTACAAACCCCTACATGCATTGGTAATGTCATGAACCGCTTGGTAATGTATAGTGGATGCAATGCAAGAAGGGTAGGGTATGCAATGTGGAATTGCTCTCAGCAATGAGCTATGGATGCAAATAATGTATGGCTTTGTGGGCCATTAAGAGCCACCATTGAGGCCCTAGATATCTGGGATAAGACCTTCACCATTGGGACAAAGTATGCTCCTTGAGGGAGCCTTTGCAGGATATTGAAGACAGCCAGTCCTACACACTCAGCCCACAAGAATTGATTACAGCAAAGCCTTCTTGTGTGATTGAGCACAAGCTATATAGCTTGATTCGAAGAGGGCATCTTCCCCTTCAATCTGAGCTAAAAACCTCCCCATTCCTCCCTATGGTTTGGGAGATACACTCAGTTTTGTGTCAGAGGTACTGTGGGACAGGCAGCAGTCCTATACAGTCAGCCTGCAAAAACTGATTACAGCAAAGCCTTCTTGTGTGATTGAGCATGAGCTCTATAGCTTGATTCGAAGAGGGCATCTTCCTCTTCAATGTGAGCTAAAAATATCCCCATTCCGCCCTACAGTTTGGGAGATAACTCAATTTTGTGCCTAGAGGTACTAGGCAGCAGCCCTACACAATCTGCCCACAAAAAGTGATTACAGCAAAGCTCTGATCATTTACTGTCGGAGATATTTTTACATAGCCTTGTAGAGGGGATTGAGGGCTTTCATTTGAATAAAAAATTTTGGCAATCAGAGTTCCCTAGCTCAAGTTATCATCATTTCTGTAACAAGGGGTTTGGTAGACTACACTTGGGATGGCAGGCCACAAGGGTAAAGCAAAGGCCCAGGAGGAATTTCAGCGTGAAATAAGGGACTCCCGTGCCTCAATACAACATCGAGAGATGGAGCAACGCCATAGGGAGATGGAAACCTGCCAAGATCATCATCATTCCGAGATGATGACCAAGTTGGACTTACTCATAGAGCGCATGGGCACCCTCATCCCCGCCATTGCCCCCCCTCGGATCGACCCAAGGAGTATGTCCCTCCCCGTGAGGCTAACCGCCCTGCCCCCTTGGAGACCGGGCACAGCCCACAAGGTCTTGGTGGTACCCATGGCATTTCCCATAGCACTTATGAGACGGGTGAGCCCTCCACTCGACATGATGAGCCCCTCCTTCCCTCCCCCGTTATGAATCCTTCCAGCCCATCATTGGCACCCCAACTCCCCTGTAATGGAAGCTACTTGCACACGCAAGGGAATGGCTCCAATGCAAACCTTGGGCAGCATGGAATGCACGGAGTGCATGGGCAGCATGCATATGGCGATGGGCAGCATGGACATTTTGGACAGCAAGGTCCTAGTGGGCAATTTGGTCCTCATGTAATGCAAGGGCAGCATGGCCCCCATGGGAATTTTGGACAGTAAGGCATGTATGGGCAACATGTGGCACATGGCATTCATGGGCAGCCAGGCCCAAATGAGCTGCATGACAAGATTGTGTTTACAAAATTCAATGGGCAATCCTCATCCCTAGCTGAACTAGAGGAATGGACCTCTAAATTGGAAGCCTATTTTCTCATCTACCCTCGTACCGATGAAGCAAAGATCATTTTTGCCTCCCTTCACTTAGAAGGTTTTGCCCACACATGGTGGAGATTTGTTCAACGAGAAAACCAGCAGTTTCGTGATTAGAAAGAGTTCAAGTTGCATATGATCCAAGTTTTTGTCTCCCTGGTTGAAAAAGAATGCTTGGCTAGGCAATGGTATGAGTTTGATCAGCGAAATCTCACCGTGAGGGAGTACACCAACCAATTTATGAACCTATCCATGTATGTTGAGGCAGTTAGTGATGAGGCCAAATTGCATAAATACATTTATGGGCTGGATGCGCATCTCTCAGCTGATGTAATGGCTCAAAAGCCAGCCACCCTGTTTGCAGCCATAGAATTGGCCGAACGCTATGGTCGAAAGTACTGCCATACCCTATTAGACAACCCCCATATGCTAATAATTATCACAGCAACAATGCAGGGAATGGCAGTCCCAAAATTCCTACTTACCCCACTTTTAATGTTGAAAGGAAATATGGTAGTTTTGGAATAGCACCACCCTCCAAAAGTGACCCAAAGTATGCTGAAAATAAGGCCAGGAATGGCTTCGGTCCCAACGGTCAGAAATTCATAGAAAAGCCAAAGGCTTGTGTTTTAAATGCGGGGATAAATACACGACTGATCATGCATCCAAATGCCCCTTTAAGAACACCACTGTCAAGTTTAATAGCATGTATGTGCTGGAAGATAGTGACAAGCTGGAAGAGGACATGCATGACAGCTCTCAAATAATGGCACTTGTTGAAAATGTTGAATATGAGGAGGATATTGATCTCGATCAGTTTTATGACTCACCGAACGGGTTCCCTTTTGACCCCGGTGGGGCTGCCCCATTGATGACATGCTTGGGAATGATACTTGGCACCCCTCATTCACCGCTATATCAGCCTGCTCAATCTCCATGGATGCATGGACCGGCTCTAGGAGTCCGAAAACCTTACGGGTGCATGGTAACATTGATGCAAGAGTGTATACATCCTCATAGATAGTGGCAGCACACACAGCTTTGTAAATAAATAAACTCTTAGCCATTTGACATGTGTTCCCACTGAATTACAGTAACCCCTTCAGGTTCAAGTGGCCAATGGAAATGAGGAAGGGAGCTCCCATGTATGCACACAAGTGTCTCTCATGCTGGCTGAAAATTACATAGCAAAGGTGGACTTGATTACGCTGGATATGGGCCCCGTGGATGTTGTATTGGGATATGATTGGCTTCAGCAGTTGGGAAAAATCTCTATGGACTTCTCTCAGCTGTATATGGAGTTTGTAATGCATGGGCAGCTTGTGCACTTGGAGGGAATCAAAGAAAATGCAAATTTTCAGCT
Source organism: Lygodium microphyllum (assembly GCF_053477565.2). Taxonomy (NCBI): domain Eukaryota; kingdom Viridiplantae; phylum Streptophyta; class Polypodiopsida; order Schizaeales; family Lygodiaceae; genus Lygodium; species Lygodium microphyllum. The sequence continues at coordinate 44,149,252 of NC_141148.1, read as the reverse complement.
TATAACAGCAAGACAACTCAAAAAGGAATTCAAGAAACGCTCCCAAATCTTTGTCTTGCATTTGCATAAGGATAATGATGACCAACACACCTTGGGGAAGCAAAATGCAACACTAAAAGCACTTTTGGCTGAATATAAGGACCTATTTCAGCCCCCCACTACCCTTCCCCCTCAAAGATTGGTGGATCACCTGATTGACTTGGAGCCCCATGCCAAGCCCATCAATAAACCCCCATATAGACTCTCTAAATGTGAGAGAGAGGAAGTAGTAAAGCAAGTCAAGGAGCTCACTGAGATGGAATTCATAGAGCCTAGCTCTTCCCCTTATGCCTCCTCGGTCCTATTGGTTAAGAAAAAGGATGGATCTTTCTGGTTGTGCATTGATTACCGTGATCTCAATAAGATCACCGTCAAAAATAGATACCCCATCCCTCGAATTGATGACTTGCTTGATGAACTCAAGGGTGCATGCTACTTCACTAAGATTGATTTGCGATCCGGTTACCACCAAATCAAAATGAGGGCAGGTGATGAAGTCAAAACAGCCTTTTGGACTGACCGTGGCTTGTACCATTTCCTTGTCATGCCATTTGGGCTCACAAATGCACCCACCACATTTCAGAGCTTAATGAACAAGATATTGCAGCCATGGCTTTTCCAGTTTGTGTTGGTATTCTTTGATGATATACTCATTTACAACAAGTCAATGCATGAGCACTTGAAGCATGTCAGGCAGGTTTTTGATGTACTGAGAGAGCACCACCTCTTTGCCAAAGAAAGCAAGTGTGTCTTTATGCAAACAGAGGTTGAGTACTTAGGACACATCGTTAGTAAAAAAGGCATCCAAGCTGATCCTAAAAAAGTGCAATGTATCCGGGAGTGGCCCACCCCCACTACTACTACCTCCTTGCGTGGTTTTCTTGGTCTCTCCTCCTTTTATAGGAGATTTATTCGCCACTATGCCACAATTGCAGTCCCCTTAACAAACAAGCTGAAAAAAGAGGCTTTCCTATGGGATGAATTGGCTGCCCGCAGTTTTCAAGCTGTTGAAATACTTGCTCACTTCAACCCCCATCCTCGTATGCCCCGATTTTTCAAAGGATTTTACCATCCAATGTGATGCTAGTGGACGGGGTATTGGTGCAGTTTTGTTGCAGGAACACGGGGTAATAGCATTTGAGAGCCGCAAATTGGATGATAAAGAGAGAGAGTTGCATGTCTATGATCAGGAGATGTTGGCAGTCATTCATGCCATCAAAAAGTGGCATCACTACTTGTATGGCAGCAGATTTAAGGTCAAAAGTGACCACCGTGTGCTCAAATATTTCTTGACTCAGCCCAACCTCACTCCCAAACAATGTAGATGGGTGGCGACACTACAAAACTATGACTTTGAGATTACCCACACCTGTGGCAAGGACAATGTAGTGGCCGATGCACTCTCTCGCATGTGGGCATGCAAAGTCTTGTCCATCACTGAACTCCACCATGATTGGATTGAAGAGCTCCAAGAGGCATACTTGCTTGATGCTGAATTCAGCCCTCTTTTTCAGAAATTACAGCAAGGTGTCATGGATGACAATTCCCAATATCAGCTCCATAATGGCCTCATTTGGATCCATGGCCGTATTGTGATTCCCCATGCCTCTCCCTTCACCCAACGGATCCTTGAAGAGATGCATTCCTCACCGATTGCTGGCCACTTAGGCGTCTTCAAAACATATGATCGAGTTTCAAAAAGCTTCTATTGGAAAGGCCTATGGCGGGATGTAAAAGACTTTGTGTCTAGATGTGTGCCTTGCCAGCAAAATAAAGATAGCTCTCTTAAACCGGGTGGCTTGTTGCAGCCTTTACCTATTCCCAAAGGAAAATGGACCCACATTACCATGGATTTCATCACTGTTTTATCTACAACCAAGAAGGGTTGGGATAGCATTTACGTGGTAGTTGACCGACTCACTAAAGTAGCCCATTTCATCCCTACAAAATCCCAGTTTACAGCATCCCAAGTTGCCACTCAGTTTATGGAGCATGTTTTTAAGTTGCATGGCTTGCCATAAGTCCTAGTACATGACCGGGACACCAAATTTATGAGTCAGTTTTGGCAGACCATTTTTAGCTCCATGGGGACCAAATTGGCTCCGTCTACAGCCTATCATTCCCAAATGGATGGACAGATCGAAAGAGTCAATAAGTGGCTTGAAACTTATTTGCGACATTTTTGTCATGATGTGCAGAATTCTTGGGACGTATGGCTGCACTTGGCTAAATTTTCTTACAACAACTCCACTCATTCAAGCATTGGAGTCTCTCCCTTCGAAGCATTGTATGGTTATCGGGTGCCCCTTCCTACCGTGATCTTCAATGAAAAGCTCAACCCCTTGGGAAAAGAAGAGCTGGACCGCATGTAAGCTCTACTTCAACAATGCAAGGTAAACCTCAAAAGGGCTCAAGAGCACATGAAGCTCCATGCTTATGCAAAAAGAAGACCCCTTGACTTTCAAGAGGGTGAAATGGTACTCCTCAAGTTCCCCAAGTCCCGTTATGCCACGCTAAAGGACGGCTCTTACAACAAGTTATCACACCGTTACTATGGACCCTACAAGATCATTAAGAAGATCGGGGACTTGGCTTACTGCCTCCAAATCCCTCCCACCACTAAGATCCATGATGTCTTTCACGTGAGCCAATTGAAACCTTTCGTTGGCACTCCCAAAGATCATGTAGAGGAGCTCCAACCCATAGATGAGGAGGGCCTTATTCAGTACATTTCGAAAGCGGTCATTGGGCAACGTGAAAAGCAACTTTGCACCTGTTCCATACATGAATACCTGATCAAATGGCAAGGCCTACCAATAGAGGAAGCCTCTTGGCACCTAGCATCTATATTGGATGAATTTCCACACCTCAAGGAGGCTGTGTTGGCTGACACTTCACCATGACCCCTGTTTTGGGCTGCAGTTTGCATCTGGACAACCACCTATTTTGTACCAGATTTGGTCCTGGTCCATTCTCAACCCCATCCTCCATACATGGGCTGAAAGTATACCTCAAGGGCTCCGTGCAGACACCTTACTTGCCCCGATCGGAGTTCCCTAGTGGAAGTTATGGATGTTTTTCTCCAGCCATACCATCTGGGACTGCACACTAGAAATTCTTGGACACCCCTTTATTTTGTACCAGTTTTGGTCCTGACCTGATTGCAGCCCCGCCTCACCCACATGAGCTGAAAGTACATCTCATGGGCTCCGTAACGACACCTCAATTGTCCCATTCGGAGTTTCCCACACAAAGTTATAGCTGATTTCCTATAGCATATTCTTACAGTCCATGACTACATCCCTTGTTTTTTAGGACAAAAACTTTATGAGACGGGATGGTTTGTAATGAACGGGGATCACGGGAATATGGCATGGGAACATACCAGTCACACTGACGGTATATAAGGTGTAAGAGGGTATTTTGAGGCATTACAGAAATTATCAAGAAACTCTCTTTTCACCTTCTCAAGCTCCCATGGCTTCCTCTTCTTCTTCCTCTCTCCCTCTTTCTCTCTCTTCTTCTTGCCTTTCTCTCTCCTCTCCCTCTTCTTCTGCGGTCCTTCTCTCTCTCTTTCCCCTTAGTTAGGACAGTTAGGTCTCCTTCATTACATGGTCATCGTCTGCGGACAACATGAAATTCACTGGCTTAGATCCCCTCTAAGCTTCCTTGAGCCTCAAGAGCCATCCTATATAACAGGGGCACTTACCACTCAGCCCTTTGCCCTCTCAGGTGCTTGAGTGATCAATAATAAAAAACACCTACCTCCCTCAAGAGCATAGGATTCCCACCCACATGTGAGTTTTTCCACACTTCGCAGAGTGTTAAGGAGCATTGGTTTGAGGATCCCAATGTCCCAAACCACCATAATCCACAATTCATCGGTTTGTGCAAGCACGGAATCATAAGAGCCATAATTCATTAGTCATCACAAATCCAAAAGCAGTCATAGCCATAAGACATTGTTAACACACTTGTCGATGTATGTGATGTATGGAATCTATCCCCTCTATGAATTTTTGTATTCCTTCCTAAAAATAAATTGATAATACTAACATGTTTTTGTAAGTTTAAGTACGTTCTAACTAATCGTAATCTATGTAACTACTTAGCTTGTCCCTCATTAGAAAATTGTAGTTAATAGCTTTAAAAAAATCATTTTTTAATGTACTAAACCTAATTATCTCCGTTCGGCCATCCATCATGATTACGGGTTATGGCCGCAACCTCGATTTGTTATGGAATGGCTAGTTCTTTGTTTTGAATGGGTTCAATGTTAACTTTTGCTTGCACTTCAATAACGCCTACTTTCTCACGTTGGGGAGCTCTCTGAGCATGACCTTGCTCAGCATCTCAATGTCTCTTGGGAGCCATGAAAGAAGCTTGATGGATTTGAGCAGCGCTTCCACATAGGTGTGGAGAGAGAGGGAGAGATTTGGCTTATTGTAGCAGATCTTTGTCATGTCAACAGCAAAGAGACTTTTGCACGGGTTGTTGTTGTGTTTCTGAAGTGATGCTCTACCCCTATTTATATAGTAAACGGGGGGGGATAAAGAGAGGATGCTTTCTTTTTAGCATTTTTGATGATGTCATCGATGATAAAGAGAGAACACTTTATTTTAGTGTTTTTAACGATGTCACAGGGAGGGAGTTCCGTTTTTGTAGCATGAAGATAAGAATTGACAAATATATGGGTGAGAACACATCGTGTGTTGCGTCGTCAGGCAGGTGTCACTCAAAGGCATATGACTAAGGGGGTGACTAAGGCAACGACCAAGGCATAGACCTTGGCATCTTGGCCTTGGCATACTTGGCAATGGGCTACAAAGGCTTTGTTGGTGCTGTTGGCTGTGCATGAGAATCTCCCACTAGCTTGTAGGAAAATCTTCCCAGGAGGTCACTCATCCTGGCTGTGTCCTCACCCAAGTGCACTTAACTGCCAAGTGACTATCCACTAGGCTAGTTCTTTTTGTTGTTTTATACTACAAACATAGTTTTAATAAGCTAGTCTTGGGAGGGTTTTCCAAGTCTTTCTTCCATGAATTGGCATACAGTACCTCATTAATAATAATAAATATCTTCATAATTAGAGATAAATTTTTAAAAATGTGCAACATAAATCAATTTTCTTTGAAATGTATACGCACATTGTTTACTAAAATAAACTAAGTAATGGGGACATTAGATATGTCTATGGATCAAAGGGCCTACTTTAGAGATATGATAGACCAAGAGTTTTCTCAATCATCGTCTGGTCATTTTATGCGGTCTACCTTAGTACACTTTGATACTTCGATCTCTAGTAGGTGGAGTTGATGCTCTAGAATACAAGCCCCAGAGAGAGGCTCAAGGGGGATGCCTCGCTCGATCAGCAATGGGGTGGGTCTAGGGGGCGTACTATTGAGATGTAGATGTTATGACTCCATGGCCAGTTGCTACTCTCCACTCTCATACCAATTCTAAAGAGGTTGGATTAGATGGGTGTTGCAAAGGCATCAATGCAATATCCCCATCTCATCGGTCTAGTCTGGACACATCATCTCCAAGATTTGTCACACATCTAGGGATGTCTACTCTTGTGACTCTAGGTTTTACTTAGCTGTCTGCATAGATGGCACACCTATGGGTGCTACTTCGAGAGATACCATCCCACAAGTATACAAAATTAGCAAGCATCTCTTGGCTACGCCAATGAGTGTGGTCATAGGTGGGAGAGAGTAGACCTTAGATGTACCCTAGCAAGGTGGGAATACCTCATGGGTGAGAAAATAGGTACTTTGATCATGAATGATGAGGGGAAGAGGTTGATGGCTTGCATAAGAGAATTGTGCCAACAAGTATTTAGATATAATGCTTTAGGTCATTGGAAAAATATATTGGAGGGGAGCTAGGACTATGTGGTAACATTCTTACACAAGGAGTTTGTGGTACTTATTATGGTTGCAGAGAGGTTTTCCAGAGGATGGACGATGGATTGTATGCATGCATGCATGCATACCACATAGACAATCAAATGCGCAATCAAGAGGGGTGCTTTAAAGCCCAAGTGGTTGGATGTAGAGGATTAATGGAGACTAAGGAAAGAGGCTGCAGACTCTTTAGGATGATGGCGGCAACAATACTGGGAGGTAGCAAGGGAATGATTGGAGATAGGCATCAACAACCCAATGCAAAGAACCTTTGATGCATTGATTGTAACTACTATCACTTGTATTAGGATTGTCCTTAATCCAAGGCATCCATTAGTAATCCTTTTGTGCCTATTGAGCCCAGAATCTCCACATGCATAGTCAAGGTTGTGACTATCAACCTAGAAGGTGAAGATTTGATTCCACTTGCCTATCTTAATGACAAACTAAATGCGAGTGAGAGCATCTCACTAAAGCTCTAATAAAAAAAGGAGCAAACTATAACATCATTGCCTATGAGGCATAGATTGTTGTAATGTGCTCGCTTATCGATTGTACATGAACCTTTTAGCTGTGCACATCGAGAAACAAATCTAAGTGTCACCGCCTAGCACTCCTATGGAATGTTTTGAGGTTTTCTGCCTAGGGTCTCTTGAGTTCGCCTCGCAATAGAATGTTTGCGGTCAAACCCACTAGGATCGACATGAAACTTGAGTCCCTAGGGGTCAAGGTCTCCTAACAATATTCTAGCGTTGGATTTTGAACATCCTACTTTACATAGAGATACCCGATCTGAAGCAGACCCATGCCGCACTTGGTTCAGGGAGAATGGGAAACCAAAGGGATGCACCGCTCAACCTCTCTGCTCATAGGGCATAGTCCCATTCTGGTCCCCTAAAATGGCATGAATTGAGTTCTAACCTAATCTTATCTAAGGGTCAAAATGACAGCAAAACCTTGTGAAAATCCTCCCAGTTCTCTGGGATCACCCGACTGTAGGACAGGACCTGTCGGGGATTCTGCCCACCCACTTCTCTTGATAGCTTTAGTTTTCTAATTAGGTCCTACCACATTTATGTGCGACATTTGAAATCAGCTTCATTAATTAATCATTTTAGGAAACAGGGTTTGTTTGCATAATTTACAGCACAAACACGAAAACAAAACAAGCATTCCTTTTGATAAACAAGTTTCTTAATTTATCTTCAAGTTAATATTTTTCTCCTACCCATATAGGAGAATTATGTATCCCTTTTGTCCATCAAAAGTACTCGGTCCAAACCACATGGCACCATAATTTCCATCCTTTATCTAGAATAGGATCTTCCAATGTCCCAAACGTTAGGCTCATGACAATCTACAATTCTATTCCAGTCTCTAAGCAAGGGGTGTCGAGAGCTCCACTGAACCCAAGCAACCTAGGAGTGAGACATAACTTCCATGGTTGGCCTTTTCACCACTCGACCTTCATCTCGTGATTCGAGAGCCCTATTCCTTCCCACGACCTATTCTCATACATCATAGGATGGAGCCAAATGTATCTCATGCGCGAAAGCAATTATGAGAGGTCAAAAGGCCAAAGAGAGAGATAAAGATAATGCAAAATAAATTGAGGTAACCCGTAAATAGGATGATAAGAGTAAACAAATCCATAGCCCTAACATACAAGGTGGTTCTTTAAATGCCATTGAGCACGCCTAAATAAGAAGCCAAGAAAGAAGAAAGTGAAGGCCAAGAAAGAGGCGCCTAGGCCTATGAAATGACCAAGAGAGCGGATGGTTTAAGAAGAAGTGAGTTATTGTGAACTTTTAAGAATTTGATCTAGCAAGTTCTCTTTATGAGGTCAAGCCTGATGTTAACCTCCTGTAGTAGCAGATAACTATACTCGAGAGTGTATAAGGAGTTTAAGAAGATCCTTGGCATTGGATATATTTTTAAACCCTTCGGTATAGCACATGTTGGTGTGATGATTGGTATGAGCATGTTGAAAAACATTGCCCAAGGGTGCTAGCTTATGTTGATGGTATACTGGTGGATCATACCATTGTAGATATAGGATCCTCCATTAACATTATGAGCTCAGAATCATTGGAGAGGCTAGGATTAACGATTCAAAAATATGCCTCCATTATTCCAAGGATGACTGATGATAGTTTGGGACAACCAAAAGGTTGTATTACTAAAGTCCATATAATCGTTGCTAACATCAAATGCATCCTGAACTTTAGGGTCATTAGGTTTGTAGGGTGGCCAAGCTACAAAGTTCTGTTAGAAAGGCCATGGATCTTACAATCCAACTAACAAGTTGATACATCGATTGGTCATTTGATCTTTTGCAAAGGTATCAGGTGAGTTACAATTTGATGCTTACTTAGAATCACCTCACAATAAGAGAGCACCCATATCCTCAACAGAGTTGGATGCGATAGAGGGGCCTTCTGATAGTGAGACTTCATCAAGTGATAAATTAAGAGAGGATCCTACTATAAAAGATGTTTACTAAGTAACTCTAAACAAGCCTATAGGAGATCAAGATAGAATCAGATATGTGGATGTGATAGAGATAGACCTTGGTTCATTGAATGATTCACAATCGATCAAATTAGGGTAGATACTCAGCATGGAAGAAAGAAAGGACAATGCATCCTTAATCTAGGAATTTAGCAATATATTTACTTGGGGTTATGATGAATTGAGGGGTATTTCCCCTAGTTTAGATGTGCATACTATTCCGGTGAAAGAGGGAAATTGACCTATCTAACAACAAGTGAGGCATATACCTTTTGCGTTAAGGGATGGGATATTTGAAGAGTTACAAAAATGAGGTAAATCTGGCTTGATATTTTCCATGAAAAACATAGAGTGGTATTTGTTGGTGGTTATCAATGAGAATAAGAATAATCAAATCTGACTTTGCATTGATTTTATAGAGCTCAATGAAGAAATAGTTACGAATTATTATCTGTTACCATTTATTGATCAAGTATTAGATCAACTAGTAGATAGAAATATAAACTCCTTTATAGACTGTTTTGCCAACTACAAGCAAATGGCCACTATAAAGGAAGACAAGTTAAAGGTGACATTTGTAACCATGTTTGGAACCTTTTTATATAATGTCATGGCTTTACATTATGTAATGGACTAGGTTTTTGGCAGCAATGCACGGCCAACAAAACCTTCATTTAGATTTCTTTAGAAGAGCTAAAAATTTTCATTGATGATCTAGGGATAACTACCACTAGGGATAGACATTTAATACTTTTGAAGAAATATTTTGAGCACTGCACACAACTTTACATTACTCTAAATTCAAGGAAATGTGCCTTTGGAGTGCCTTACGAATTACTGTTGGGCCATTAGTTAGTTTGATTGGAATGGAAATCGATTAAAAAAAGTTTAAAGTTATTATTGCGATGAGTCTGCTACAAAATCGTAAGCAAGTGCATAGTTTCCTATCATAAGTTGGATATTATCGAGACAATCCATTAATACATTAGGTAAAAGGGTATTGCCATTGAAAAATTCATTACCCTTCAATAGCTCATTTTTTAAAAGAGTGATATGTGCAAAATATCCTTTGAGGATGTGAAGCAAGAATCGGCTAAAGCACTAGTCTTGAAAGCACCTAAAATATGTGAGACATTCTATGTATTTTTGGTAATCATGATGTGTAGTATTAGCTACTAGTTAGCTCAAGTATGGAATGAGAAATGGTATGGCCTGATTGCATCCACCAATTATGAATTATGTGTATTAAAAATTAATTACACATATATGAAAAAATTATACCTCGGGTTAGTCTTCACCACAAAAAATTTAGGCTAACCTTATCTATGAATTTTTTTAAAATAAAACATAATCCTTTTTTATTAAATATATAAATAATCCCTTTGTATTACACCCTTCAATATGTAAAAAATGTATAAAAATGATATTTTAAAAATACCTTATTTTGAACCCACGTTATGCACACATATACTCATGAGTAACTTACCCGAGGTTGCCACACAAGTTGTCCAAGGAAGAAGGGTTTTAGTTTTACATTTTGTGTTTGAGACTTGATTTTTGAGTTTTTTTTTAAAGTTTATGTTTTGTGCTTTTTCCTACCCTAACAATGCCTATCTTTACAATCTCAATCTAATGAATCAGTTCCTTTGGATTTAGCCTTTCTAATCTAGCCACATGGGTTTCAGAATGCTAGCCACAAACACAAATGATCAAAATCCCATCGATCCCATACACACCCATGCACAAGCCTCCTATTATGCCAAAGGGTAGGAGTGTGAGAACCTTGATGGTTGCACCATCCTAGGTCCCGGCAACAGAACCAAAATGTTGAGCCAAATACACCAATAGTCAGTGTTATACTGCTACACACACATCGTATGAAAAACTCTAGAGTGCGTCTTCCTTATAGATTTAGAGAGCCAATGCCATTTTAGACATTAGTGTTAGTGTCCGTGGTTTAAAAATATTAGATTTTTGGACAAGTTCTAGAAAATTTTATATATTCTAGATATTATCTCTTGTAAAAATCCATAAAACTATAGACAACTTCTAGATTAGGATGGCAAGAGTGTTTGGTGAAATCGTGCGACGCACGATCACTGTTTTTAGGTAGTGAACAACACTCCAAAGTGGGAGATGAAGAGGGAGTGATTTGGCAAAATTCTGGACAGGTGTGCTGGTATTTTACCCCCCTTTTGATGCCAATGGAAGCATCAGATTGGCGATTTGAGCAGCATAGAGGAATGTATTATTTTATACACGTTTTTATCTATTAGAGTTTTATCTACTCATAATACTGAAATAAACTGACAGACTTCATATCTGTTAGTATTCTTATTCATTTTCTATTTCCGTTGGGGAGTATTCTTCTACGTCTTCAATTTCTTCAAACCCCTTCTCTTCCGTCTACTCCTCTCCCTGAATCTACCTTCACCCTGTTGTCTCCTACTCTCATGGTGGACTCTCCACACCAAATGCGTTGACACCGTGTTAAGGAAAGTTTATGCTATCATCAGAGGTGAATTTGATTTGGCTGATTTGGGGCTGAAATCTTCAGTCATATTCAGAGAATTAGCTACAGCAGTGTTCTTTTAATTAATTTCTTACTCTATAGAAGACATCTTATCAAAATATGCAAGTATTATGCACCCCTATGGCAAGGCAATGTTTGTAGATCATTCATAGATGCTTTGAGTTGAATTAAGAGGAGCTTTTTCTCTTATTTCTTGGCTGTGGTAACTTATCCTTATCAGGAACTCAATTTGAAGCTCTCTTGAAGCAAGTCTCTTTGCCCTACAAGCCTTGTAATTGACTCATAAGCTTTTGTCCCTAACAGTCTACATTAAATGTAATCATGCAAAGTTGATTCATGCTATGGCATCATGTATGAATGATGGGATGCATAGTTTTTTATGATACATGACAGCATATTGTACTTGATTTTATAATTTGTGATTGCTCTTACAGTTCAGAAAAAAAACTTGATTTGAGTTAGAGCTTATGAGATAATACCCTTATGATCTTTGCTAAGAACATGCAGTTGGAAGCTCTATCAACATCTTCAAAAACTTGGCTTGAAACCTTCAACCCTTGTCTTATCTCTACCGTCTCTGGAGTCTAAGCTCTTGAACCCCCATACATTCTTCTCTCTCAAACCCCTATGATAAACCATGAAGTACCTCTTGAACCTTTAAACATTCATTGTAATTTACTTATCTCTTGAAGACACATCTCCATCTATCTTGTCTAGTTTTCTTACCAAACCCCTGTGGTGACCTTCAACCCTACATGCTGTGACATTAGGACTTTGGACGGACTTCTATTATTTTAGAAGTGACAACTCACTTTGGTGACAATCTCTCACCTTGTCTCCCGACACTCTGCTCTAACTATCTAAGCATCCTCCTCTTCAACCCAAGCAAGCAAGAACACACGACTAGCTCAAGTTGTAGTGAACTCACCTAACTTACCTTTCAAAGGCTCAAAGATGGTTCCACAACCACGATCAACACAATCCAATGATGTCACTCCTTCCCATCCACCACCAAGCACACCAACAAGTCAAAGAGCTCGTAGAGACGACGAGAAAAGAAAGATGATGAAGAGCTTTACCTTGCCTCAGTCCCTCGCTCAACATACCTCTCACTCTTTCCCTCTCAGTCACTCTCGACACAATAGAAGCAAGATGATGGAATGGAAAGATAGAATAGAAATCTTAAGTAGTCACATTGATAGAGCTTCTACAGCATGGATGTGCCAAAAGGGGTGAATATAACTGAGACCTCCCACCCTTATATAGACCAAGAATTAGGGTTTACATCCCTTTTGTATTTTGCATTTTGCATTTAGGATTTGCGTCTCTTTTGCATTTAGGGTTTACGCCCCTTTTGTGTTTTGCGTTTAGGGTTTCTACAACTCTGAATTAGGGTTTGCACCCTCTCTTGGGCCTCCTATCCACTTAGTGGGATCTAGGTCGGCTCAATCCTTGAAGCATGATTCGACCTTAGCCCAAATACATGAAGCCTATACTAATCTAATCACAAATCCATGTGTACAACCCATACAACACTTGCAGGTGTGACAAATACAACTATTGGAGTATACAACGTGCATGGGAGTGAGCCCGATTCTCACAAAATAATAAGTCCATGATATATGATTATGTCCATGAGTACAAAATAGTAGTTGATACTTGCACTTTCTGCAGCCTTCTTAAAATACGGTTAACAATGGTTGAGTGCATGAATAGAAAAATTTAAGACTGAGTTTGCAATATGCTTAGCCAAGTAGGTTTACCACAACATTTTTTGGCTAAGATAGTTACTACGGCCATGCACTTGATAAATCAGTCCCCATGTAATTGCTCTTGACTATCACGTTGTAGATGATGTATGGTCTAGAAAATCTCCCTCATATACTCATTTTCATATATTTGGTTATGAGGCTTTCTGCCATGTACCCAAGGACAAGCACAATAAGCTAGTTTCTAAGTCTAAGAAATGTATCTTTCTTGGTTATGAAGATATAGGTGAGATGAGCTATCGCTTATGAGATCTGCAAGCTCAAAAGGTTATCCACAGCCCATGATGTTGTTTTCCATAAGGAGAAAATGTGTAAGCAACTTGAGTGTATCATTGAGGTATACAAGGTGATATCTCATGAGGAGCTTCATGCTAATGTACAAGTAGTTAGACAACTTGCAAGAAGTAGCTGATGCCCCAATGGCCCAGGTCCTTGATGCTCCATAGGATGTGCATACCCCGTACACCAGCTTTGAGATGGTGTACTAGAGATAGGTAAAAATGTGTGTGATTTGAGCCCTCTATGGATTATGTTATGGTGATAGATGCTTATGAGCCTCTTACTTATGATGAGGCCATGTGTAGAGGTAATATCCACTCTTGGGAGAGGGCTATGCAATCAGAGGTATGACTCATTGCAAGAAAAGCCGATATGGGATTTGGTTCCTTTGCCTAATGGTAAGCGTGATTTGCCATGCAAGTGGATGTACAAGAAGCTGAAAAGTATCCCTAGATGCCCCAACCTAGGATATAATGCTAGATTGGTTGCTAAGGACATCAAGCAATAAATGATGTGGACTTTAATAAAGTCTTTTTTCCTATTGTGAAGATGACTACCCTAAATCACATATTCAAAAATTTGAAAATTTTTATAAAGTTTAAAAATTCCTAATGTGATTATATTTGGACACATGGTCAAATCTTATCCGCTTACTTGAAGGTGTAATTTTTCCTACATACTATATAAGCAATCCCCCCAAGTCCTACTCTCAAATATGGGGTTAACATTTAATCCCTAAGCCAAATCTTTACTTCTTATTTGAGAGTATAACTTAGGAGATTTCCAAATTCTCTAATATGATATTATTATGCTTAGTACTAGGTTTGGTTGCTCAGCTTGACTTGGATCTTTATCAAATAGATATCAAGATGCTTTTCTTCATAAGGACATGCACGATGAGATTTATATGGTGCAGTCTATGAGCTTTGCAAAATATGGTAGGAAACACCTAGTATGTTGATTGAAGAAGAGCCTTTATGGTCTTAAGTAGGCACCTAGGGAATGGTATCATAAGTTTGATGATTTTCTATATTCAGAGGGATATTCCCAAAGTGATATGGATCTGTGTTTATATAGAAGAAGGTTCGTGATGGTAGCTTTATGATTTTGATCCTCTATATGGATGATATATTGATTGCTGGGAGTGATCATGATGAGTTGGATGCCTTAAAAGTTGAGCTCAAGAAGAGATTTGAGATGAAGGACATGGGGCATGCCTAGCATATTCTTGGGTTACACATTATGCACGATTTCTCTAAGGGGCTCCTGTACTTATCACAAAAGGATTACATCTAGAAGGTTCTTTGAGTGGTTTCATCTATAGGATGTTAAGCCTATTCACTATCCTTTACCTTCTCATGTAAAGGTTATTCAAGTGGATTATCTGCACTCTAATGAGCAGAAGTCCGAGATGGCTAAGATCCCTTATGCATCCGCAGTGGGCAATTTGATGTATGCCATGATAGCCACTCGTCTTAACAAAGTATTTGCTATGTCTTCACCTTTCTTGGGGGTCTTATTTCTTGGATGTCCAAGGTGCAGAAATTCATGGATCCATCTACTACTACTATGAAGGCAAAGTATGTTGCAGAAATTCATGGATCCATTGAGGCTTACAAGGGGGTCTTTCTCGTTAGGCTTTTTGGTTTTTGCAGACCTTGGTATTATTGATGTGGTTCCTACACTGCATTTGGATTCTATGAGTGCTATTCAGTTGCCCAAGAATCCAGTCTTCTATCCAAAGATGAAGCACATTGAGGTACATTATCATTTTATTCATGAGGTTGTTGAGGACAAGTCCATTGAGCTTGTCAAGATCTTAGGACTACTCACTAAAAGTCTCTTAGCAGAGCATTTTGTATTCCTTAGGAAGTTGATGGGCATTAATTGAGATAACGTATTTCTTCATCCTATTTTGCTTATGTACATTTATACTTTGTCATTTCTTTCTTATTTTCTCCTCACTAGGGGCATATTCACCTTTAAGTGGGAGGTTGCTGGTGGAGGTAAAGGCTTCAATTCAACCGCCCATTTTTTAGTTACACTGATTGTACTTGTAT
Organism: Lygodium microphyllum; assembly: GCF_053477565.2. Lineage (NCBI taxonomy): Eukaryota > Viridiplantae > Streptophyta > Polypodiopsida > Schizaeales > Lygodiaceae > Lygodium > Lygodium microphyllum. The sequence continues at coordinate 44,134,152 of NC_141148.1, read as the reverse complement.
ACCCACACATCTGTATATTGCAAGTGGTGGGCGCCCATCACTGTTACTTCATTCTTTATTCTTTTAGTGACATTTGAATAAAGGGAAGGCTGATCACACATTGTGATTGTTGGAGTTCCCATATCTTCTCTCTCTGTCTCTCTACCTAGGAGCCCCCATGCATGCCATATGAATCAGCCCCATCAAGGAAAATATGGTACAAATGGCCATCCTGGCAATCATGGACAGCATGGTTATAATGGACAACATGGGCTTAATGCACCACAAGGGATGTATGGATAGCAAGGCATATATAGCCACCACGGGCTGCATGGACAGCAATGATTTCATGGATAGCATGGCCCCTATGATCTGCGTGACAAGGTCATCCTAACAAAGTACAATGGGAAATCCCCCTCACCATCTGACCTGGAAGAATGGACATCTAAGTTGGAGTCCTACTTCAACATCTACCCCCACACTGATGATCAAAAATTACTTTTTGCCTCTTTCCACTTGGTAAGTTTTGCCCATACTTGATGGCACTATATCAATCGGGAGAATCAACAGTTCATTGATTGGAAAGATTTCAAAATGCATATGGTCCAAGTTTTTGTGTCCCCTGTGGAAAAAGAACGGTTGGTAAGACGATGGTACACTCTTGACCAACATAACCTCACTATATGTGACTACACAAATCAGTTCATGAACTTGACCATGTATGTGGAGAGCATTAGTGATGATGCTAAATTGCACAAGTACATCTATGGGTTGGAACCAAGTCTATCGGCTGATGTCATGGCCCAAAAACCTACCACACTATTTAATGCAATCGAATTGGCTGAGAGATATGCAAGAAAGTACTGTAAGAATGAGCATTTTCAGCAAGGTGTTGGACCTCCCCACATTCCTTCACGATCAGCCCCATACGGAGGTGGTTTTTGAGGCACTTCTATGCCTAATAACAACCCCAAAGTACCCACTTACCCCACCTTCCATGCTGAAAGAAAAATGGGAACTTTTGGGACAGCATCAGGCTCTACTACTGAAAATAGGTATGCTGAAAATAAAAGTCCACTACATCACCTTCCCATGGATCTAGTAGTGAATGGTTCATGTCCCCAGATGTTATGAAGGAACGAAAAGAAAAGGGACTATGCTTTTAAGTGTGGAGATAAGTACATTGCTGATCATGCCTCCAAATGTCCATACAAGACAGCGAAGGTCAAAGTTCATAGCATGTATGTCATGGAAGATTGGCACAATGAGGAGGATGACCTGCTCATTGACCAGGCTAAGCCCACAGAGGATGTTGATCATGAGCAGTTCTATGACCCGGAGGATGGGTTTCCCTTTGACCCGGGTTGTGCTCCCTCACAGATACTTGATATAACATCCCACCCACCTCCCACTTCCCTTTGCTCGATCTCCTTGGATGCTTGGATGGGTTCACACAGCCCTAGTACCCTTCGCATTCAAGGCAGTATCAATGGAAAGCATGTTTTTATCCTTGTGGATAGTGGAAGCACTCATAGTTTTGTCAATAAATCAGCCATTGATTGGTTGAAATGTACCCCTATGGAATTACACCACCCCTTGAAGGTCCAAGTAGCAAATGGAGAAGAAGAAATTAGCACACATGTATGTCTCGCAGTTCCCTTATGCCTGGCTGAAAATTATGTGGTACTGGTTGATCTGATTGCCCTAGATATGGGCCCCATTGATGGTGTATTGGGTTGTGATTGGCTGAAATAATTGGGGAAAGTTGCTATGGACTTCTCTCAGCTTTACATGGAGTTTATGATGCATGGACAGCCTATCCACCTAGAGGGAGTTCAAGATCATGCTGATTTTCAGCTCATTACATCAAAGCAACTCAAATGGGAGTTTAAGAAATGCTCACAAATCTTTGTTTTGCAATTAAATAAGGACAATTTTGATCAGACCTCTACAGTATCTCATGATTCTGGGCCTTGCTTGAGGAATACAATGACTTATTTCAGATGCCTACATCCCTCCCTCCCAAGAGACAAGTGGACCACCCACTTGACCTAGAGCCCCATTCTCCAAGTGTAAGCATGAAGAGGTTGCAAAGCAAATCAGGAGATGGGTTTCATTGAACTGAGTTCTTCCCCCTATACATCCCTTGTCCTCTTGGTAAAAAAGAAAGATGGCTCCTTTCGCATGTGCATTGACTACATAGATTTTAAAAAAATTAGTGTGAAAAACTACTACCCCATCCCACGGATTGATGATTTATTGGATGAGGGGCATGCTTTTTCACTAAGATTGACTTGCGCTCTAGCTACCATCAGATTTGTATGTGGGCACGAGATGAGGTCAAAACGGCCTTCATGACTGATCGTGGACTTTACCATTTTCTTGTAATGCCTTTTGGGTTGACTAACGCCCCTGCCACCTTTCAAAGCCTCATGAACAAAATCCTACAGCCCTTTCTGTTCAAGTTCGTGCTTGTTTTCTTTAATGACATCCTCATTTACAGCAAGTCATCTATGGAGCACTTGACACACGTTCGGAGGGTGTTTGATGTATTGAGAGAGCATCGACTCTTTGCTAAGGAGAGCAAATGCATATTCATGCAGACATCTGTGGAGTACTTGTGATACATTGTGAGAAAAAATGGTTTACATGCTGGCCCAAAAAAGATGCAATGTGTTAAAGATTGGCCCACTCCTTCCACCACCACTTCTTTGGGTGGCTTCCTTGGTCTCTCTTCATTCTACAGATGCTTCATTAACCACTATGCCACCATTGTAGCACCTTTGACTGATCGCTTGAAAAAAGAGTCATTCTTTTGGGATGCCACTGTGGATCATAGCTTCAAATAGTTAAAGGACGCGCTTACTTCAGCCGCCATCCTTGTTTGCCCTGATTTCTCTAAGCTATTTACCATCCATTGTGATGGTAGTGGCCAGGGTATTGGTGCAGTATTGTTGCAAGAGCATGGTGCAATTGCATTTGAAAGCTGCAAGCTTGATGAGAAGGAGATGCAAATGAATGTATATGACCAAGAGATGTTGACCATCCTCCATGCCATCAAGAAATGGCACCACTATTTGTATGGCAGCCGCTTCCAAGTAAAAAATGATCATTGAGTCCTCCAATACTTCTTGACTCAATCTACTTTGACTTGTAAGTAAAGGTGATGGGTGGAAACCTTACAGAATTATGACTTTGACATTTCACACACACGGGGCAAGGATAATATTGTGGCTGATTCTCTCTCTTGAATGTGGGCATGCAGAGTGTCCTCTATCTCAGAATTGCACAGTGATTGGGTTGAAGAGCTCCAAGAGGCTTACTTGTTAGATGATCATTTCAGCCACACATTTCAAAAATTACAGCATGGGGCTATGGCTGAAAACTCCCAATATCAGCTCAAGCATGGCCTTATTTGGTCCCATGCCAAGATTGTCATCCCGCACACTTCCCCCTTCACGTAGAAGATCATGGAAGAAATGCATTCTTGCTGCACTACCGGTCACTTGGGTGTTTTCAAAACATATGACAGGATTGCCAAGAGCTTTCATTGGAAAGGCTTATGGAGGGACGTCAAGGACTTTGTGACCAAATGTGTTCCACGCCAACAAAACAAGGATAGTACACTTAGGCCTGCTGGCCTCTTGCAGCCTCTCCCTATCCCTGAAGCGAAATGGACTCACATCACAATGGACTTTATCAGTGGCCTTCTTGCAACTAAGAAAGGGCGGAACAGTATCTATGTGGTAGTTGATCGCCTCACCAAAGCTTCCCACTTTATCCCCACTAAGATCCAATATACTGCCTCTCAGGTGGCCACTCAGTTTATGGAAAATGTCTTCAAGTTGCATGGCTTACCACAAGTCATAGTACATGATCAGGATGCAAAGCTTATGAGCAACTTTTGGCAGATAGTTTTTACCTCCATGGGGACCAAGCTTGCTCCATCCACTACATACCACCCTCAGACTGATGGCCTGGTGCGCAGATCGGACGCAGGTAGCTCACGTAGCGAATTCCCAAAGGTCCCCAAGAACAAAGCACTCTACTTTTTAGCACAAAAATCAATGTGAAAGCAAGCACGACATGAGACAAGAGGCAAATTGGGTTGAATCTCCCCCATGCCTTGTGTGAGCGCTTCACAAAGCATGTATTTAATATATATTTCCAATCTTTTTGCTCAAAAATAGCCCAATTACAAAAAATATGACAAGCTTTTAGCTTTTGAGTTTGCTTTCTACCAAAAATAGGAAAATAAAGCTAATGGACGGTGCCCAAAGAGTCTGGCACGCCCAATCTCAATGTTCAAATAAAAATAACATATCCAGGCGCATAAGCGCATACAAAATAATAATAAATAGTCGATGTCTCTATAGACATAATCAAAATATAGGCGTGGCGCCTATCAAAATATAGTCGAAAGATCGGAAACCCTGCTAGACTCCAATGCTTTCCTCCGCCACTGCTGCTATCTCTACACATCAACTGAAGCATTCACAATCGTTAGTAAAATAACACAATTAAACCGACAAAAGTGAATACCTAGCAGTCTTCAGCTACATAAATAAATCAACTGGTTAGAAATAAATCCTAACCTTAATTTATTACGAGTGCGCACTCTAAACTCATAAACGTTTATTAATTTAATATGCATTTTGCGGAATCACCCGCTATGGAATCACCCATGTACACACTAAATTAATGAAACGCCCGAAAAGGACAGGCGTCCCCATCAACTTCTCGCACAAAGAATCCTCTTTGCGTATGAGCCCCGGTCATCTAAGTTTACGGAATCCACCGTAAAACCTCACGGAATCCACCGTGGAATATGCCTCCTGGCATCATACCCCCGGGGTGGGATAGCAATTGACCTCAATTGCTATTAGCTCAATGTGGAGCTAACAGAGTGGGGAAAGCATTTAGGTCTCTAGCGTGCATCCATTGTGCTTCCTCTACAGGATGGTTCTTAAATTTCACGAGATATCTAGAGTACCTTCGGCCAATTCTAGTGGTCATGTAGTCAGTGTCTATGATGGCTTCTGGTTCAAGTATTTCAGTCTCTTCTTCTAGTAAAGGTGGGTTTTCATAGACAGGGTGGATAGGTAATTGTCCTCTAAATGGTCTCAATAAACTAATATGAAAGGTATTATGAATTTTCCAATGTGATGACAGTTCTAACTTGAATGCATTGTCATTAATCTTATGAATGATTCTAAATGGTCCGTAGAATCTAGGGGCTAATTTGACAACTGGATGTCTATCTACACTTTGCAGTCTACGCTTTTCTATTCTAAGCCAAACATAATCATCAACTTTGAAATTCATGGCTTGTCTTTTCTTGTTGGCTTGTTTGGTATATGATTGTTGGGCTTTAGCAATCATATCCTTTACCTCATCAAAAATAGTGTTATGCATAACAGCAATATCATCGGCACTTTGTATTCTATTAGACAAAGATGCAACAGGTGTAGATAATCTATATCCATAAATAACTTCAAAAGGTGCTTTCTTTGTAGATGTGTGCGGTGTATTGTTATATGCAAACTGTAATAAATGTAAATGAGTATCCCATGTCTGAGGTTTAGAGATAGTGTATGCACGTAAAAGATCTAAAATAGTGCTATTTGTGGCTTCTGTTTGTCCATTTGTTTCTGGATGAAATGCAGATGAGAAATCAATCTTTGTGCCTAGATTTGCAAACAGTGTAATCCAGAAATTATTACAAAATCTAGAATCTCTATCTGAAATAATCACTTTCGGCAATCCATGGTTAGTAAAAATAGTTTTCAAAAATAACTGTGCTGCTTGTGATGCTGTTAAAGTTTTCTTACATGCAATGAAATATGCTTGCTTACTAAATCTATCTACAATTGTCCAAATCATGTCATGGTTAGATTTAGTATTTGGTAAGCCAGTAATGAAATCCATAGATATATGTTCCCAAGGTTTAGATGGAATAGATAAAGGCATTAATAACCCATACTGTTTACCATGATGTCTCTTTATTCTTTGACAAATCAGACATTCAGAAACAAAATTAGACACATCTGCATCCATATGCGGCCAATAAAAATCTTCAGTTAACATGCGTAATGTAGAAATGATACCTCTATGACCTTGATATGGGGGACAATGAATTTCATTTAAAACAAAAGATCGGAATGGAATAGTAACACACAGTCTCTTTTCAAAGAACATGAATCCATCATTATATGACAATGAATCAACAGGAATGAAATTATTTTGAACTAATTTTTGCCAATCAGAATGAAAAGTAATATCTTGGTGATATGTGTCTTTCATAGCAATCAAAGAATCAAAAGATATGATAGAAATGTTATAAATTGCAGGTCTTCTACTTAATGCATCAGCAACTACATTTTCTTTTCCAGGTTGGTATTGAATGATAGGATGGAAACTTTGAATGAATGAAGCCCATTTGATATGGCGGTCAGAAATTTGGGGTTGGCTAAGTAGATGTCAAATGCTTTGCTGGTCGGTCTTTATCATGAATTCTGAACCCATTAAATAATGCTTCCATTGTTTCAATGCTTGAACAACTGCTAAAAGTTCCTTGTCATAAGTGGAATATTTGAGCTCAGAACTAGAATATGCTATTGGATGGTTGTCTTGCATTAACACGGCTCCTATTCCTGATCCGCTAGCATCGGTCACAACTAAAAAGAATGGTCTGTTAAAGTCAGGCAATTGTAGGACAGGGGCATTGGTCAATGCACGTTTAAGTAAATCAAAGGATTTCTGCTGGTTTTCAGTCCATTGATAAACAATGCCTTTCTTAAGAAGTTTGGTCAGTGGTAAAGCAAGTAATGAGAAATTACGTACAAACTTCCTATAGAAACTAGCAAGACCAAGGAATGAGCGTAATTCATGTACATTTTTAGGAATAGGCCAATGCAATATTGCGTCAATTTTCTTAGGATCAACTTTTATTCCTTCTTTTGATACAATATGACCTAGATATTCTATTTCTGTCTTAAAGAATTCACTCTTGTCAGGATTTGCAAACAATTGATTTTCTTTTAGTAATTGAAAAATTAATGATAAATGCTCATAATGCTCTTTTTCACTTTGACTGAACACTAAAATATCATCAAAGAAAACAATCACACAATATTGATATTTTAGAAAAATACGGTTCATCATTCTACTGAAAGTGGCAGGTGCATTAGTTAATCCGAATGGCATAACTAAGAATTCGTAATGGCCAAACTGTGTCCTGAATGCAGTCTTAAATATGTCGGATCTATCTAGCCTCACCTGATGATATCCAGATTTAAGGTCAATTTTACTAAATATAGAAGATCCTTGCAGTTTGTCCATAAGGTCATCAACTCTAGGTATAGGATACCTATTCTTTACAGTGATCTTGTTTAATGCTCGGTAGTCAATACACATCCGATAAGTATTATTCTTTTTCTTGACTAAGAGCACAGGTGCACCGAATGGGGAACTGCTAGGTCGAATTAAGCCTCTATTTAGTAATTCTTCTACTTGACTCTGGATTTCTTTTTGCTCTATTTGATTGTGCCTATATGGGGCTTTGCAAGGTGGTTGTGTGCCAGGTATTAGGTCAATCTTATGGTCTTCTGGACGTGATGGAGGTAAACCTGGTGGTAGGTCTTCTGCAAAACAGTCCTTAAAATATGCAAGAAATTCCTTATGTCTAGGGTGTATATGAGTTTCTTTTGCGTGCAATTCATTCACCCAAATGAGATATGATTTAGTATTCTTGCGTAGTGCACGTTTTGCTTGAGTATGCGAAAGCAGTGGAAACATATGAGATGCATGCATACCAAATAATGTAATAGATTTTCCTTGAAAATTAATATTCATTGTGTGTGTGGAATAATCTATATTGGGATTATGTTGGTGTCTCCATGGCATTCCTAGAATAATGTCGCTAGACTGTAATGGGACAACTAAGAAATTTCTTCTTTCAATATATGGACCAATTTGAATTTCTAAATCTTGAACTTCTTGTGTGCCATTGTACCTAGTACCTAAAAATGCAGCTTTTATGCGATAGTGCGTAGGTACTGTATGCAATTTCAATTCCTTTACCAATTTTGCTGAAATAAAGTCATGGGTACTACCGTCATCATGCAATATAATTCTTTCTTTTCCATGCACCATACATTTCATAGTCAACAATGAATGTAAAGTAGGCATACCTGGTAAAGTGTCGGAAGTAGTAGTAGGATCATCTTCTTCTTCAGTGAAGTCCGGCATATCCTCATGCTCGTCCTCGTCCATAGCTCCAAGGTAGTTGATATGTGCTGATGGCTTCTTTGAATGACAATTTGCTGCGAGATGGCCTGGCTGGTGACACTTGTAACATACGATAGGCTTGGCTTTGGTCACATTATTTGCAATGGCTGGGAGTCTGGGTATATTTGGATTTGCTTGTTGGATAGGCTTAGGATTTGGATTGACAGTGGATGGTAATGCAGGTGGTTTAGGCCAATTCTTGCGGAAAGATGGTGATGAAAAACGTCCTGGATTAAACCTTCTGAAATTTGAATTGAATTGTTTAGATCCATAATTACCGTTTGCTTGGAATGGCTGTGGTTGTCGATCTCTTCCACGTAACTTATCTTCAGTGTCCAATTCTTGCGGAAAGATGGTGATGAAAAACGTCCTGGATTAAACCTTCTGAAATTTGAATTGAATTGTTTAGATCCATAATTACCGTTTGCTTGGAATGGCTGTGGTTGTCGATCTCTTCCACGTAACTTATCTTCAGTGTCGTGAGCTAAGGAGATGGCATCTTCAAGGGTAGCAGGCTTGAACATATTCACCTCAGCGTAGTAATGTCCAAGAAGTCCAGACATGTACTTCCGCTTATGGGTCGTCTCTGGTACGTCTTCAAGCATGCGTAGCTGTAAAAGTGCATTCCAAAAACGCTCTGTATACTGTGGAATAGGCTCACGGTCGCGTTGTTGAAGTAAATCCCATTGCTTGATTGCCTTCTCATGAAATTGCGGTGGAAGGAAATTTTGCATGAACTTCTTCTTGAAATCTTCCCATGTAGCAGGACATTCTATGCTCTTGCGGACGACAGTCCACCAAAGTGATGCTCTATCTATCAGATGATTAGTAACACACTTGATTTTATCTTTCTCAGGATAAGTTTCCTCATGGAAATAGTCATCAAACTGGCTAATGAATGATAAAACAGTCTTTCCTTCTCTTATGCCATTGAAAGTGCGAAACTTGAAACTTCGTTTACTTATCTTGGATTCCTTGCGAATGGTTTGTGCTTCAAGAGTGGCGTCGATGGTACGGCGTATCAAATCTTCAGCTTGAGGTTCTTCTTTATCAGTGGACGCTCCTTGTAGCTTTGTCAATTGCGCTTGCAAGGCTTGCCTAGCTCTTCGCTCTTCGTCCAATTGTAACATGATAAGATCCAGCTTTTGCTCCATGGTAGGCTCGGGTAGGTCGTCTTCAGCCATAGGATCATCCATAAGTGGGGTAGTCATCCTGTAAAACTCAACAAACCTTTCTCACTCAAAATCAGTTAGCGGGATGAGCGTAGCTCAAATTTGGGATTACAAGGCTATGTATTTTTGGGTATTTTCTTCTTCAATTTTCAGAAATTCTGAAATATTTCTGTCTCCGTTTGCTGAAAGTACTTCAACAAACTTGCAGATAGGTAAAACAGCTTGCTGCGAACAACTTTCCAGTTCTGAGTTTTTGCAAACGAACAAGTCTTCTAGGAGTTTCGAGCGTTAGTCAGTTCTGATTTAGTCTGACTTGCAGAGTTGCAGACTTAATAGACTTACAGGGTTGTGAACTTGCTGAACTTAGCTGACTTGCAGAACTTGCAGGACTTGATTAGTGTCGACTTGCGAAACTTGTCTTCTGGAGTGCGTGACCGAGAGTTTGCAGACTTATCTGCCTTCACTGACTTGCAGAGTATAGAGGTAACTTAAGCTTAATTAGTTAAGCTTAAGCTTAATAAGCTTAAGTAATGGAGAAATAGGCCGCCGTTTTTCAATCGTGGGGGGGGGGGGGGGCCGTTTTTGACAGCGCGATTTTTGGGATGATCTCCTCTTGCCACGATTTGAAGATTTGAAGCTAATCAAGCTTCTTAAGCTTAAAACTAAGCTTTTTGATGAAATAGATAAGAAATTTCTCACTGGTTGATCACGACTTGTTCATGGAGTTGAGGGAGTGGTCCTCCGCCGACAGAGAGTGGTCCTTCGCGATCTGAGAGTGGAAACAGGGGTTCTTAATCGCCAGAAGTCTGCATGTATCGACGGTTCGCGACGAGATTGACTGTAAAGGCCGTTTGTTCCTGGAGCTCCGCCTTCGCCCGAGATTGGTAGCGATTGGAAGCCCTTGATCTCTGCTCCGCTCTGATACCACTGCTGCGCAGATCGGACGCAGGTAGCTCACGTAGCGAATTCCCAAAGGTCCCCAAGAACAAAGCACTCTACTTTTTAGCACAAAAATCAATGTGAAAGCAAGCACGACATGAGACAAGAGGCAAATTGGGTTGAATCTCCCCCATGCCTTGTGTGAGCGCTTCACAAAGCATGTATTTAATATATATTTCCAATCTTTTTGCTCAAAAATAGCCCAATTACAAAAAATATGACAAGCTTTTAGCTTTTGAGTTTGCTTTCTACCAAAAATAGGAAAATAAAGCTAATGGACGGTGCCCAAAGAGTCTGGCACGCCCAATCTCAATGTTCAAATAAAAATAACATATCCAGGCGCATAAGCGCATACAAAATAATAATAAATAGTCGATGTCTCTATAGACATAATCAAAATATAGGCGTGGCGCCTATCAAAATATAGTCGAAAGATCGGAAACCCTGCTAGACTCCAATGCTTTCCTCCGCCACTGCTGCTATCTCTACACATCAACTGAAGCATTCACAATCGTTAGTAAAATAACACAATTAAACCGACAAAAGTGAATACCTAGCAGTCTTCAGCTACATAAATAAATCAACTGGTTAGAAATAAATCCTAACCTTAATTTATTACGAGTGCGCACTCTAAACTCATAAACGTTTATTAATTTAATATGCATTTTGCGGAATCACCCGCTATGGAATCACCCATGTACACACTAAATTAATGAAACGCCCGAAAAGGACAGGCGTCCCCATCAACTTCTCGCACAAAGAATCCTCTTTGCGTATGAGCCCCGGTCATCTAAGTTTACGGAATCCACCGTAAAACCTCACGGAATCCACCGTGGAATATGCCTCCTGGCATCATGGCCAAACTGAGAGAGTGAACAAATGACTTGAGACATATTTGAGACACTTTCGCCATGATGTACAACACAATTGGGATACGTGGCTTCACTTGGTTGAGTTTGCATATAATAGCTCCACACACTCTAGCATTGGATTTTCCGCTTTTGATGCCTTATATGGGTATAAGGTTGACCTTCCCACGGTCTTGTTTACTGATAAGATCAACCCTCAAAGTCGAGCTGAATTGGATCGCATGCAAGCTTTACTTTAACAATGCAAAATGAATCTTCAGAAGGCCCAAACACACATGAAACTCTATGCTGATGAAAAACGAAGGCATTTGGAATTCCAAGAGGGGGAATTGGTCCTTTTGAAAGTGCGTAAGTCCCGCTACTCAACTCTTAAAGAGGGCAGTAGTAACAAGCTAGCGCATCACTTCTATGGCCCATACCGGATCCTGAAGAGAGTTGGCGACTTGGGCTACTGCTTAGAACTCCCCCCTACCACCAAAATCCACAATATGTTTCATGTCAGCCAGCTGAAACCCTTTGTAGGCTCCTCAGTGGACTATGTGGAAGAGCTTCCCCCCATAGATGAAGAGGGTATCACTCAATATGTCCCTAAAGCAATTATTGGGCATCAAGGTAAGCACTTACGATCCCGATCCATCAAAGAATGCCTCATCAAATGGCAAGGCCTACCCTTGGAAGAAGCCTCTTGGTGCCCAGCAACCATCCTCAATGAATTTCCCTACCTCCATGAACCCCAATGGCTGGAAGACTAGTCGGTCATGCCCCAAACTGCCCACCCTCTGCCTGTAGATTGCACAATGTTTTAGAAAACTTTTTTTACTTACTCAAATCATATGCATGTGCATTCTACATAGGCTGAAAGTCATCATCATAAGCTCTGTTTTGACATATGGTGTGCCCTATTTGGAGCAGCCTATCAAAAGTTATGACCAGTTTACTTCAACAGACCGGTCTCGGACTGCATGTTGTCCCTAGTCTCTCCACACCTAATCTTCATTGTCAAAGGGCTCTGAGTAGTACTCTGCAACTCTCCCTTAGCCCACCCATATTATCAAGATCATACTCTTCACCTTAATCTCCAGCTTCCATGGCTTCCTCCTCCCTTCTCTCCCTCCTCTCTTTCTATCTCTTCTTCTAGTCTTCTTCCTTCTTCTTCTTGTTCTCTTTCTCTCTCCTCAATTCTTCTTCTCTCTCCTCTCAACTTCTTTCATTACAGAGAAATGTCATGGCTTGGAGATTAGATTGCAAGAGGCTTTGGAGGCTAAGAGGAATAGTGAGAATTACATTACTACTTTGTTGTAGGAGAATTATTTTTATGCATGTGATGGTAGTGATGTAATGTACGAGGTGGTTAATGAAGTGTATGGAGAGTTTTAGGATATGGATGGTGTTGTACCTCTACTGGACATAATGGTCAGTCTTCTTAGGTGCAAATGCAATCTTGTAGGGACATCATAGTTTATGTTCCTGTTTCTTTTTAGATGCTCAAACTATCATGATGCTACTTCTTTTTGGATCTTTGTACTTCATCTATTTTTTATTGGCCTTAGAACTACTTATGCAAATACATAAGAGGATTATGAGTATCTCAAAGGAGCTCTACTCATGGTAGCTTAGTGTGGCCTATTCAGAGGCGCAATGCCTCTAGTAGGATATATGTATGTTGCTCATGTCATCTAATATTTTACTTTATGCTTGTGGGTTCGGATCATGCCTATGCCAGTCACGGGATGTGCCAGATGTTAGGGGCACAAATTCCTAGAACTTGAATCCCAATAGTTGTGTTAGTTTCCTACTTTAATATATGAATATAGTCATTGGAGATCAGCCTATGTAAGTGTGTCCATAAATGTCATGAGACATGTTACCTATATGTTAGGCGCACAAATTTTGGTATGCAAGCGGTTGTATTCTAGATTATGAGCTGTATGAATTTGGAATACAGAGAATGGACACAACACTATGTCTTGAGAGTCACTGTTGATTGATCTAAATGTTTGTGCCATATTCTTTGAGTGTTTAAGTCTTTGCGTATGAAGTTATGAAATTATAAATGTTCCTGATTATGGTTGTTTGAGTTTGTGCATGAATCATGTGAGTGTTTATGTTCTGTATTCTAGCACAATCATGTGTTTTTATATTCTCTACTTTGGTTCTGGACATCCAAAACACACATGATGTAAGCCCAAATCAGAGGAGTTGGGTGTTGGATATGTAGCATGCATGCAACCCCCTGAAATATGAAATACTCCAATACATAGGTAATTCAACACACCTTTTTAATATGACAAGATCCTTTTCAATTGTATTTTATTATTTATATTAAATAATTGCATCCTTCCTCCCCAAGTTCTTCTAAATTTTTCCTAAAAGATGAAATATTTTATTAATTTAACCACTCACTTAACATAGATAATCAAATTTACTATCTTTCTCACTTTGTCACTTCATTAATTTTCTTTTAGAACCAAAAATATTAACAAAAGAAGAAAATGACACACAATAAATTAGGATATCTACAATGCCAAATCATTTATTTTCTCTTTCTCCTACTCCATCTTGCTCGTCTCTCTCTCTCTCTCTCTCTCTCTCTCTCTCTCTCTCTCTCTCTCTCTCTCTCTTTCTCTCTCTCTCTCTCTCTCTCTCCATTTTCAGTTGGTAACATTTGATGAAGTGAGCTAAAAATACACTACACAACCTACATTATCTCATTCTCTTACCTTTTCTTCCTTAAGTCATTTCTTCGGTCTCCATCTCTTTAAACAATCTCTTTTACACAAAAGCAAAAAGAAGATAAAGAAAGACACATACAGACCTTGCAATCATTCTTTTTTAAAGTGTATATATATGGAAGAGAGAAGTAAGAAAACAAACTAAAGATACATAAAAATGAAGGGAAGAAAAGGATTGACCTTGACATATTACACATTTGGGTACCATATGATGTAGAAGTAGAGGAAATGAAATTTTTACTTTATGTATTATTTTAAATGAAATTTTTTTGCATCAGTATATATGCAAGTATCTACTTTATGTATTATTTTAAATGACATTGTTTTTGCATCAATATATATGCAAGTATTTGCATTGATATTGCTTTGGGTTGGTATTTGTGCCAATATATATGCTAGTATATGTAATGGTGTATATGATGGTACACAATGAGGAATATATCAATGCATATATTAGCACATACATAAACACATATATCAACAAATATACTAGCAAAATATTATCAACAATAAGGGTGTATACTAATATCCATCAAATTTTTCATTGATATTCCCCTCATCCCTTGTAGCAAGTCCAACTTTGATCTCTTCATCATCTTTCCCATAGGCAAGTTATTATGGTCTAATTCTTGGATAAATAAGATGTTCCATTGCAAGAATTTATATTCGCACGAACAACTTTCCTTGGAATTGTATTTCTATCATCTGTGGAAGATAGGTTATTGTGTAACTATCCCTAGAGAAGATGTGTCTATTGTTACATCCTTGCACATTTTTTGTGGGGAGCTTTTATAGCAAGTTCTTGTACTATCATTGCTATAAACCCTTTAGCCATTGAGTTGGTGCATAAAGGACTCTAGATGAGCCTTGGTTGTATTGTATCTTAGAATTTGTTATGTGGATCTAAAAGAGCATGATCATCTAGTTGATGACGAAAGAAAAAATCCATTTCTCTTCCATTCACTTTTTTGTTTTTCTTCCACTAAAAATGCTTTAGTATATATGCATTGTATTGATAAATAAGAGTTTCTACATGTGCTTACCATTAGTTTTTTCTTAGAAAAATCATATAACTATGTTATAGGAACCATAATTATTTTTTCTAATACCATTATTAATTGTGCCACTCATGCATGCTCAATTGAAAGGCTACTTAGCTATCATGTTTAGAAGCTTGACAATACCAAAGGATGAACACAATCTCTAGAAATTTGTTCTTGGCTAAAAGTTAGAAACTAACCATATATTTTATACTTATCCTTTCAAGTAGAGCACTTGTTAATGATTTGTCTTCATGAAAATTTTAGATGCAAATGAATCTTATATCACATTAATAAATAATATCATTGGATATAAACCAAAAGGGGCAAGACCTGCCTATATGCTTGGCCATTTTTGTTACATCCCTTTTGTCTAATTTACTTGGGTGCAATCCACTAAATGCATTGTCAACTCAACTAATGCATGTGAGAGAAACTGCCCTTTACAAATGGGCATATGCCACATCAGCATGAAATCAATGAAGTTGTTAAAGAACCCTCTCAAATAGGGGTACTCCCTCGACTAAGACAAGTATTGCTTTCAGCATGTAGTTGAAGTTACCTTCGATTGTCCATGTCACTCAACTATGACTACATAAACTCATGCACATCAAACCTTAGTTGTTAGATAATCATTCATGAAAAGTAAGAAATTTGTGCTTTGTTGTGCAAAGGACTATGAATGAACTTTTAAAGAGGTATCAAACATCCCTAGCACAAAATAATGTCCTTAAACAAAATTTTCATTCTATTACTAATCAACCTCTTAGAATTGTTAAAGCATAATAGTTACAACACATTGTCATGATGAATTATCTATAGTTTGATTGTTTTCATATACATTGAGTATTGTGAAACAAAACTTCAAACCATTTTGAAGCAATATAGTTTATATATTTAAATTTGGTTTCATCAAAATATTAAATCTTGAAATCTAATTGAAATTTCAATCTACTTTTTCAAACTAGCGATACAATGATTAGGAGCCTTACTTATAATATTTCTCCAATTCATTTTAATACTAGTTTGAAAATGATGCAGGATAGACAACTTAGTGTCATCTTTTAGGTTTAGAACAAAATAATATCTTCTTTAAAAGTGCATTACTTGAGGAATCACTTCCAAGCATATATCGATATGGTGTGATTAGAAGTATATTAAAAAAATATGTAGCTCTAAATTTTAACAAGTCAAAATGATGGTGAGGCCATCCCCAATATAATAATGTAATTATTTTACACAAGTTGCATCAATTGAATTTTTCAATGTACTTCCTTTGTAAGGAAAATGAAAACTTAACAGTATATTATATTATAAATGAATATTTGGTACTATGGAAAACTAGTTATGAAGGATGTACATGTGAAAACTTTGACTTATGTAGATCCAATCAACACCAAGTACACATTTCTATACTATTACATATTTGAGTCATAAAAGTGTATATTTTCATTGGTGGTAGATGATTTGTAAAGGTAAAAAATGTAAAGAGTGTTGAACTAATATAGATTTACAATACTATTAGTTTAGCAAAACATGAAGGCTTTGATTAGTTGCATGGTATGTGGTGTTATTTAAAAGCATCAATCTTGTCTACATAAAGATATTGGCAAAAGTTATGTATTTGATTTACAACTACCTAATGTTCAAAATGTGTTATACATTTGTCTTTCAAGTTTGATTATGACTTCCCTCATCATCACATGAGAGAGTCAATCATTATCTTATGGGCCCCCAATTAGCCTTGGCATGCTGTGTATTTGCTATTACTCATGTTAATATCAAAAGGAGCACTTCAATCTAGTGGTATACATATTGCATAAATATCATATTTGATCCATGATATGTCATTTGATGTATGTAGAAAATATTACTAAAACTAGATTACATTTTGCATGTAAAAAAGCTCACAAAAGTGTTATTTTAACCTTGTAGTCCATAATGTTAAAAGACACAATTTGGGATAATGTTAATAGTATATCCTCAAATTTGGGTACCAATGGGAGATAGCTCACACTTTTATGAAATAAGCCATCTAAAGCCTTTAAAATTGGGCGGAAATGCATCACAAGTAAAAGTTTTAGTTATTGTGTTCCTAGCACAAAAAGAAAAACAACTTGAAATTTTGGTGATTTTTTCACCTTTAAACTTTTGATGAAATTAAAATTTGAGGATGTAGACTATGTTTTTAAAAGAAATTCTAAGTTTTTCTCAACATCTAAGGCTATGGTAGTCTTGAGATCATTTACATCATACAGTATGTGAATTACTTTGCTTTGAAGCCTAACATAAATGCCATACTATCAACTATAGCCCCAAATGTACTTTCAAAAAGTTATGGACCATAAGGTCAAAAATGCACTTTTATGAATTATTTCACATCCAAGTTGTATGTTTACCTAGTGTAGCAATAATTGGTACTTAGCTTGTATGATATGTCATGGTTGAGACTTGAGTTGTGTAACGTATCCGCTTGTCCACTTATGGGACACGTCTTAGCAGCCCATCGGGAAGAGAGTCTAGAAAGCGCCACCTGGCACTCACAAGGAATGTCACAGGGTTTGCGATCTAGGTCTCCCCGAGTCTGCCCTGAAGCGGAAGTATTCGACCATTCCCACTTAGGACCGACCTAAAGTTACGTTTTTTTCAAATTAAAAAAAATCAGCCAAGTCTCTAGGAAGTAGCTAGCATCGAGCTCCAAATGAACCACTTTGCATACAAACAACAGGGTTGAAGCATATTTATGCTGCACTTGGTTCATGGAGAATGGGAAACGAGAGGGATGCAAAACTCAACCTCTCTGCCCATAAGGCATAGTCCCATTCCACTCCCCTAAAACAGCATAAATCAGGATTCTAACTCTACTAACTCTAGGTCTTCACAGTTTCGTTATCACCTCTTTCGAGAAAAGTTCCCATCTAACCGGGACCACCCTTCCGTAGGACGGACCCAAGTCACGTCCACCGCACTTTCCTCATGTTGCTTAGTTATCTAATTACCTACCACATTATGTTTGACATACAAAAGCAGCTTCCTTAATTAACCAATTTAAACACAGGTTCCTTCACGTAACTTAGGCACTGACATTAAAAAAAACAATGTCAACCAAGGTCCTTTTCCAAATATTTGACCTCTATTTATCATAGTCTTGGGATACATCAAGTATCTTGCCCGAAGGCTATCCCAGCAATCATCAGGATTGCTGCTCCAAGTTTCTCCCGTAGACTAGTACACGGGCCTCCAGATCCCATCTCAAGTCATGTCAGCCTCTTATGCGGGATTTGGAGGCAAGGGATTTACAACTAGAGGCTCCCCTGGCACCCAAGCGTCCTCTCGCTCCAAGTAGCACCCACAGAGAGACCTCTCGTGGCGGGTTCGGTCCATGTACCCGGTGCGGCTAACAACCCCCTTAGATAGGGCCAGGAAGGCAGTCGAATGTAACTAAACCTACCTCTCCCTCAAGGCTTTTAACCTGAAGCATTAAGTGTTTTTCCTTGAATTAGTTCCTAGAGCAAAGAAGTTCAAACAATGTACCTAAGTGTACAATCACGAACGTTTCAGTGGTCATTCGTACGACCAACTGCTAAGGTGTGATTCCTTCTTCCCGAATACTTCCAACATTTGATCCTGGATCGTTCGCAACTTGGCGAGATTCCAAGGGCTTGGCAAGCTAGGTTGCTTGTTTACCCTTTTTCATTGGGTTAGGGTTTATACCCTATCGACCCCAATTATCATTACCTTAGGTCTCCTTGTACTATAGTCCAAATGGACAACCCCGTCGTCTTTGGTTAGTCAATTTGCTTCTTGGCAATTTACAATTGCCCTAAGTTTGACAAATCAGTCCTTAAGAGAGAGAGTTGTAGTAGGGCGACTACTCGACTCTTAATGAATCTAACTTGTAATTAGAACTCACCTTCCTTGGCCTAAGATGTAGTAGTATCATCTTATGATTTAATTGCAGAAGCATATGACCTTGCAAACTTGTTACACGAGATAGGTACTAGTACCTATCTTGAGGAATTACATCTCCTGTCATATGGCATTCTTTGATTAAGAATATCTTTGATCAAGGTATAGGATTTGGGAGTTCCATTGATCCCAATCCAAAACCCTAGTCCCACTAGGCTGAAGATTGATTTGGCTCTAGGACTTTTTGTGAGAACTTAACGTTTGGTCCCTCGATCTTTAAGATGAGATCCCTAAGATCACGTCCTTTTCCCTTATGGACCACTTGCTCCTAGTAAGATTTTCTAATCAAATAATCCGATGATTTTCTTAAATTATCCTCCCCAAATGTCCAAGGCGTAGGCCTTGATTGATAATCCAACCTAGAGTTTAACCTATATGCGAGATGCAACTAGAACATTTATGCATAAGTACATCTTTTAACACATGCACCATATATTAAAAAATGCAACAACTTTTCATCATGATGGTGCGAGAAATATAAGTACCTTGACATGCAATTTAAAACTTTTTCAAACATTCATATGATCTTTTTAAAACAAAGCGCTCTAATATAGTAAATTTCCGAGGCAATTAAGTTTTCCCTATGCGAATTTATAGGTGAATTTGATGGAACCTGAACATCCGCAGGAGGGGTATTATCAATTCTTGTGCTTTGGGTGGGGACTCCTACATGTGCTCCTCTTGCACGTGCTCCTCTTGTGTGGCGCTTTGGGGCCATCGCAATTGGGATTTGGGAGTAAGTCGGGCAAGTGGAGGGTATCCTGAAATTTTTTGCAAGTTGGCAGTCCTTCCTTCCCGCAAGGGAACTCCCTTCACAACAAATTGTGTCCTTCACGCGATCTGCCGGGTGAAGCACCCCTAAGAAGCTTTTAGTGGAAGCTTCTAGGAAGCTTCTTTATTTTCTTTCTTTCTATCAGTCGGGCCTGATAGCATCTCCTCCTCAATCGCTCTGAGAATGATGATGATGACGAAAATGATGATGACGAAGGTATGTGGCGGCAGCCTGGCAGTGTGGCGGCGTATTAGGTGGAGCAGAGGGTGGTGTTGAAGACAACGATTGCCAGATGGGGAGGGGCCGGGCTCCCCTTATATAGTGGGGAGGGGGTGGTTCATGGGTGGGGGAGATGGCCATTTGATGGGCCGCCACCCCACACCTGGGGGATGCATGCCCCCTCTTCCACTCTTACTCCCTCTCTCTCTCTCTCTCTCTCTCTCTCTCTCTCTCTCTCTCTCTCTCTCTCTCTCTCTCTCTCTCTCTCTCTCTCTCTCTCTCTCTCTCTCTCTCTCTCTCTCTCTCTCTCTCTCTCTCTCTCTCTCTCTCTCTCTCTCTCTCTCTCTCTCTCTCTCTCTCCGACACGCTGTCAGCAGGGGAAGAGAGAGAGGTAAAAAAATTTGAACTCATCTTAATTAAAAAGGTAGCTTTAGAATTTTGAAAAGGGGAAAGGGGGGTTCTTATGGGAGAGGCACGGGAAGGCATTTGTAGGGGAAATGTTACATCCTCTCCCCCTTAGAGAAATCGAGATGTCCTCATCTCGATTTCTCTCCCCCTTAGAGAAATCGAGATGTCCTCATCTCGAGAAGATCTGGGGGTATTGTTGGTTGAGAGTATTTTCATCCATCCAGGTGGCATCCTCTTCGGGATAATCTTTCCACTGGATGAGGTATTCTCTCAAGGTCCTGGATCTCAAATGCCTCTCCCTAACATCTAGGATTCTATCAGGCCGTAGCTCAAGGACTCCTTGGGTAGGCATTACAATTTGCCGATCATCAAGTACATGATTCAGATTAGATAGATACTTTTTCAATAGGCTAACATGGAATACATTATGAATCTTTAGAGTTGTGGGCAGTTGTAGTCTGTAAGCATTAGGCCCTAGGCACTTGATGATCTTATAAGGTCCACAATACCTCGGACTTAGCTTCTTGTACTCTCCCAAGGATAGTGAACTCTTTTTAGGGTGTACACGGATGAAGACCATATCACCTTCGATGAAGGATCTATCTTGCCGTTTCAAGTCAGCATAGGCCTTCTTTTTATCCTTGGCAGCTTGAATGTCTTGTCTTATTTATTTGATTTGATCATCCATGTCTTCCAGCATCTGTCTTGAAGCATACCCTCAAAGTTGGATCCAAGAAGTTCAAAGGGGTACAACAATCATGCCCATACAATTCTTGGAAAGGGGTCATCTGAATACTTTGTTGGTAAGAAGCATTGTAAGAAAACTCAACCAGTGTTAAGTATTGAATCCACTTTTTGCGTTCATGACAGCAATATGCCCTAAGCATATCTTCAATGACTTGATTGACTCAGTATGTTTGACCATCAGTTTGGGGATGGTAAGCTGTGCTGAAACAGAGTTGAGTTCCAATAGCCTCAAAGATAGCCCTCCAGAAAGTGTGATGTGAAAAGAGAGTCACGATCACTAATGATTCTTCTGGGTAACCCGCCCATGGTGAACTACTAGGATGGATGTAACCTTGATCTAACAGTTGCTTGACTTGCTCTTTCAGTTCTTCTGTGATGAACATCTTATACGGCCTCTTTGCGACCAGTGCAGCTCCTGGCACAAGTTTGACTTCCCTTTGGGGAGGAACTTCCATCAGATCTTCAGGGAATATGTATGCGTATTCCTTTAACCATGAAGGTTCTTCTCCGAATTCTTGATTTTGATCTAGCTTATTCAGTTTAATCAGATAGACAAGTAGACCCTTTTAAACATATTTTTTTATCCGTGTTGCTTTTGCCAACTATATTTTTGGCTTACCAGCCTCAGCTTAAGTCATGACTAGTTCCCCTTCAGAATTGCAGAAGGAGACTTGGCCCTTCCCACAATGGATGTGGGCATCATTGGGTATTAGCCAATCCATTCCGAGTAAAAATTCGTAGACACCTAGGTTCATTACCCTAAATCTCACACAAGTTAGCTTCCCACCTAGTAGGAATTTCACCTTAGCAGTTTGCCTAGTATAAGTGACCTCACGACCATTTGCTAATTCCACAAGGTAGGTGCATCTATTGCGGCTATCCCTAATCTTTTTGCACAGATTGGTGAAATGAAGGAATGTGTACTGCCACAGTCAATCAAGGTTTTGAAGCTTTTACCTTGATATTCTAATGGAGTTTGAATCGTCGAGAATTGGCGATTCAGACCCTTCTTGTGAAGAGTGGTGTGAAATGAAGGGATGCGTACTGCCACAGTCAATCAAGGTTTTGAAGCTTTTATCTTGATATTCTGATGGAGTTTGAATCACCAAGAATTGGCGATTCAGACCCTTCTTGTGAAGAGTGGTGTGAACCGTTTCCCTCTCAATGTCAGCATCCATGGATGGATCTTCTTCATTGTCCAGATCCTTGATGGAAACATTGGAGGTTCTCCCTCTGGCCATAATCGGCTCTATTTTGACCTTGGAATTGCCCCTGGAGATGCCCTCTGCCAAGCTTGGGACACTCCCTCTTGAAGTGTCTAGGCTTGTTGCAATGGAAGCAACATGGGTTGCAATCATTGCTTTGTGTTAGAACAAAGTTGTTGATAGCATTGACTCTAGCTTTCTTTCTTTGGCCCTAATTCTGACCCTGTGCTCTCTTAGACTGAGCCTTAGATATGCCTTTATTTTGATCCTTGTAAGGCCAAATCCTGTTGTTCCTTGGTTTGGTCTGCACCTCTTGTATTATTGGAGCAGCTCGAATGAGTGCGTCTTCTAGGTCCATTGGGCGCATTGATTCCAATTGAGTGTTTATGGGTGGATTCAATCCAACACAAAAATTTGACACTTGCTATGTCATATTCATTGGAGGTGCATACTTTAGGAGTGAGACAAACTTCAAATAATATGCTTCAAGGGATAATCCTAGCTACTTCAAGTCATAGAATTCATTCATCTTTTGTGTGTGGTAGGCAGGTGGCAGATACCTCCCTCGCATAGCTTCCTTAAGCTTATCCCAAGTGACTGTCCCCTCCGAGATCGCTTGGTCTCTGTAGTACCACTGTTTCCACCAAAGTCTCTCTTCGCCTATTAGCTTAAGTTTGGCGCACAAGGCTTGGTTAGCAGGTGCAGTTCCTACTGCCTCAAAATAGTCCTCCATGGACTCAATCCAGATCTCGGCATCGGCTTGAACAGTCCTTTCCTTGCCATCAAACTCAGGTGGCTTAATTTGTTTGAGACGGAATTTCTTCACTTGAGCTGCAGCAGGACTTAGTGTAGGAGTCGAATTTGGAACCTACGCTTTTGGGGTTGCGTCTGAACAATAAGATTCTTTACGTTAACATCTTATCATGCGTTCTCATATTATGTTAATATGACTAGCACAGCTTTTTAGCTAAGTGATTTAATCACTTAACACCTTAGTTAACATTTATGATCAACATAGACAATTGTAAAATGTCTTATTTATTCATGAAGGCATAACCCTTTGAGTACATTTATTTTGGATAAGTAGGATAGGCTGATTGATACATCAGTTTGGGAAAAATACGATTGTGTTACAATCAGCTACAAGGACGGAAGAATAATATGGAGTGGGGTCATGGATTTTCAAGAAACGGTAAGTCATAGGAAGCTTGGGGTATCCCTTCCTTTGATACCCATTCTTCTCATAGCACCCTAATACTTTGATTTTGTCAGTAGAGATCACCTGGGTCACTTCTTCATAGACATACTTGTTCTGCTTGACTTGGCGACTGCTAACATGCAAAGTTGCGTTTACGCGAGCTTCGATAAAGATGAATAGCTTCACGATCTTTAAATCCTCCATCCACTTGATTCTCTTCAAGTTGGTCTGAAGGTACGCGAGTTGGTGGGCTGCTATGTAGTATATTCTTGAGTCTCCTGTCCATCTCCGCTCCTCATACAGGGGCGAAGGATTATAGATGCGATCCAGAATATTCATCATGCCAAGTCTCTAACGATAATTCAACACATGCATTACAGTCATGAACATGACTTGGAATGCCAAGAACTTGCTCCATGCTTCGTGACTCTGCAACCCAACATCCATAAGTAAGTAAAGAAATGTTTTCAATAGAAAACATTACTCTATTCTACTCACCCCCCTGTTTATCCCCTTATTCCCTTAGTGTGAGGTGAGGTGAGGTGGGGAGGGGAGGGTGGAGTGGAGTGGGGTTTTTTTTGGGGGGGGTGAGGTGGGGTACATTGAGCGAGGGTTTTTTGAGTTGAGGTGAGGTGGGGTGGGGTGGGGGGTTTTTTGAGAGCCGGAGGGGGGGGGGGGGGGGGGGGGGGGGAGAAGGGGGGGATGAGGGTGTACCATATCATGGGGGGGTGAGGTGGGGTGAGGTTGTGCCATGTCGTGGAGGGGGCGAGGGGTTGGGTGGAGCAGGGTTTTCTTGGGGGGGAAGGTGCGCCATGTCGTGGGGAGGTGAGGCGAGGTGGGGTGGGGTTTAGGGTTTAGGGTAGCATCACTTGGCACTTGCAAGGAATGTCACAGGGTTTGCGATCTAGGTCTCCCCAAGTCTGCCCCGAAGCGGAAGTATCCAACCGTTTCCACTTAGGACTTACCTGAAGTCAGGGTTTTTTTTTAAATTAAAAATCAGCCAAGTCTCTAGGAAGTAGCTAGCGTCGAGCTCCAGATGAACCACTTTGCGTAGAAACAACAGGGTTGAAGCGGATTTATGCTGCACTTGGTTCATGGAGAATGGGAAACGAGAGGGATGCGAAGCTCAATCTCTCTGCCCATAAGGCATAGTCCAATTCCGCTCCCCTAAAACAACATAAATCAGGATTCTAACTCTACTAACTTAGGTCTTCATAGTTTCGTTATCATATCTTTTGAGAAAAGTTCTCAGCTAACCGGGACCACTCTTCCGTAGGACGGCGGACCCAAGTCACGTCCACCGCACTTTCCTCGGGTTGCTTAGTTATCTAATTACCTACCACATTATGTTTGACATGCAAAAGCAGCTTCCTTAATTAACCAATTTAAACACAAGTTTCTTCACATAACTTAGACATTGACATAAAAAGAAACAATGTCAAGCAAGTTCATTTTCCAAATATTTGATCTGTATTTATCATAGTCTTGGGATACATCAAGTATCTTGCACGAAGGCTATCCCAGCAATCATCAGGATTGCTGCTCCAAATTTCGCCCATAGACTAGTATACGGGCCTCGAGATCCCATCTCGAGTCACGTCGGCCTCTTATGCGGGATTCGAAGGCAAGGGATTTACAGCCAGAGCCTCCCTTGGCACCCAAGCGTCCTCCCACTCCAAGCAGCACCCTCGGAGAGACCTCTTGTAGTGGGTTCGGTCCATGTACCTTGCACGGTTAACAGCCCCCTTGGATAGGGCCAGACAAGCAGTCAGAGGTAACTGAACCTGCCTCTCCCTCCATGCTTTTAACCTGAAGCATTAAGTGTTTTGCCTTGAATTAGTTCCTTGAGCAAAGAAGTTCAAACAATGTACCTAAGTGTACAATCACGATCGTTTCAGTGGTCGTTCGTATGACCAACT
Organism: Lygodium microphyllum; assembly: GCF_053477565.2. NCBI lineage: Eukaryota > Viridiplantae > Streptophyta > Polypodiopsida > Schizaeales > Lygodiaceae > Lygodium > Lygodium microphyllum. The sequence continues at coordinate 44,108,695 of NC_141148.1, read as the reverse complement.
GGTAAGGTGTGATTCCTTCTTCTCGAATACTTCCAGCATTCGATCCTGGATCATTCCTGACTTGGCGAGATTCCAAGGGCTTGGCAAGCTAGGTTTCTTGTTTACTCTTTTTCATTGGGTTAGGGTTTATACCCTATCGACCCCAATTATCATTACCTTAGGTCTCCGTGTACTATAGTCAAAATGGACAACCTCGTCGTCTTTGGTTAGTCAATTTGCTTCTTGGCAATTCACAATTGCCCTAAGTTTGACAAATCAGTCCTTAAGAGAGAGAGTTGTAGTAGGGCAACTACTCGACTCTTAACGAATCTAACTTGTAATTAGAACTCGCCTTCCTTGGCCTAAGAAGTAGTAGTATCATCTTATGATTTAATTGCAGAAGCATATGACCTTGCAGACTTGTTACACGAGATAGGTACTAGTACCTATCTTGAGGAATTACATCTCCTGTCATATGGCATTCTTTGATTAAGAATACCTTTGTTCAAGGTATAGGATTTGGGAGTTCTATTGACCCCAATCCAAAACCCTAGTCCCACTAGGCTGAAGATTGATTTGGCTCTAGGACTTTTTGTGAGAACATAACGTTTGGTCCCTTGATCTTTAAGATGAGATCCCTAAGATCACGTCCTTTTCCCTTATGGACCACTTGCCCCTAGTAAGATTTTCTAATCAAATAATCCGCGGATGATTGTCTGAAATTATCCTCCCCCAAGGCGTAGGCCTTGATTGATAATCCAACCTAGAGTTTCACCTATATGCAAGATGCAACTAGAACATTTCTGCATAAGTGCATCTTTTAACACATGAACCGTATATTCAAAAATGCAACAACCTTTCATCATGATGGTGCGAGAAATGTAAGTACCTTGACATGCAATTTAAAACTTTTTCGAACATTCCTATGATCTTTTTAAAACAAAGCGCTCTAATATAGTAAATTTCCAAAGCAATTAAGTTTTCCCTATGCAAATTTATACTTAATGCACCCATATCATGCCGAAATGAAGAAGGTGAATTTGATGGAACCTGAACATCCGCAGGAGGGGTATTATTGATTCTTGCACTTCGAGTGGGGACTCCTACACGTACCCCTCTTGCTCCCGCGCGTGCTCCTCTTGTGTGGTGCTTTGGGGCCATTGCAATTGGGATTTTGGAATAAGTTGGGCAGGTGGAGGATGTACTGAAATTTTCTGCAAGTTGACAGTCCTTCCCACAAGGGAAATCCCTTCACGCGATCTGCAGAGCGGGTGAAGCACCCCTAAGAAGCTTTTAATGAAAGCTTCTAGGAAGCTTCTTAAGAAGCTTCATTAGTTTCTTGCTTTCTGTCAGTCAGGCCTGACAGTGTCTCCTCCTCCTCAATCGCCCTGAGAATGATGATGATGAAGGTATGTGGCGGCAGTTCGGCAGCCTAGCGGCATATTAGGCGAAGCAAGGGGGTGGTGTTGAAGACAACGATCGCCATAGGGGGAGGGGGGGCCTCCCCTTATATAGTGGGGAGGGGGTGGTTCATGGGTGGGGGAGACGGCCATTTGACGGCGGGCCGCCACCCCACACCTGGGGGGTGCATGCCCCCTCTTCCACTCTCTCTCTCTCTCTCTCTCTCTCTCTCTCTCTCTCTCTCTCTCTCTCTCTCTCTCTCTCTCTCTCTCTCTCTCTCTCTCTCTCTCTCTCTCTCTCTCTCTCTCTCTCTCTCTCTCTCTCTCTCTCTCTCTCTCCCCGACACGCTATCGGTAGGGAGAGAGAGAGAGGTAAAAAAATTTGAACTTATCTTAATTAAAAAGGTAGCTTTAGAATTTTGAAAAGGGGGGTTCTTATGGGAAAGGCACGGGAAGGCATTTGTAGGGGAAATGTTACAAGTTGTATGCCACATAATTAAGTACACTGTTGAGATATTTGCAATCACACCTACTTTAGTCCCTTTGTGAGAAGCAGTGAGGGCTCAGGACTAGAATTCTATATGCACAGTAGGAGAAAGTACCACCACTCAATTCCTATAAAGCATTGTACTTGCACTCTTTTTCTAATGCAATGATAGTACTCTTTTCTTTCCAGTAAAGTGTCATGTCATGTCACTGTCAATACACAAGATTGTGTTTATGAGTCCAAGTCTCAATCTTGGAACCTAATTCACTTGTGTAACAATTTGTCCTAGTCAGGGTCAATGTCTTCATGAGTTTCTTTTTCCTCTTTCAACCTCCATAGCTTCCGCATCTGCCATGCTCTAGATCCCGCGTATTTCACATGGTATCAGATCTCAGTTGAGCATTGCCCAACTCTTCTTTCACTCCTCTCAGCTCCTTTCCATATCTTCTTAGCTCAGTTTGAGTACTATACCCTATCTCCAACTTCATTTGCATTCCTACCTTCAATGAAGCTTCCATGGCAGGCATAGACAACAGCACCCTATCAGTTTGAATCTTTCATATCTCTCTCCACACGCCAAATCTCTCTAAACTTCCTTCTAGAGAAGTGTTTCTCTAATTCCAAAGCTCCTTCTTGGCACCTCAATCATTGAGATTGGGCAACTATAGCTTCAACATTGCCTTTGTTTAGAGTTGTTGCCATAATTGTGTCTGTGGACAGCACCTACCTACCTCTGTTGGAGCAACGATATCTCATCAACCAAGCCATATCTCTTCAAGATTTCTTCTCAACAGTTGTTCTCCAGGTCAAGGCACAACTTCTTGGCACAAAAATCAAGGAGATTGATGCACACCATGCCCGGAATTTGCATTTTCCCAAATCTGGGCGCAGTTTTGACAGTGACCACTTTGAAGGCTTAGATCTCTCAAGTGGAGCATAATCAGTAGAAACCCTCTTAGGGGAAGTTAGACCCATTTGTGAAGATCGCCCATCTCAAAGGGTTTGAGCAGATTCAACCTGTGGAGCGCGTGGGAGCTCATTACTATTTGTTAGTCCCTGTTTTGACAAGACAGCCATAGCCACTTACCTTTAAGCTCATTTTTCCTTCATTTTTTCTCTCTTGCCACTTAAACCAAGCCAAGGCCACTCTAATATAAATTTTTCAGCAAGTATTCACCCATAAAATCACCAAGGAGGGAAAGTTATGAAGATTTTTTGAAGATTATCAAGTCAAACTCAAGCAACAAACATCAAATTTCAAAGTAGTATCTTTTGATACTTCACTGCCATTGCTTGTGTCTTTTGACACATACAAAGATCAACTCATTACTGGTTATTCTCAGTCATTTGAAGCTAATTTTCTGCTATTCTCTCAAGTCGAACATGGGCAAATATTCTCCAACTTCCCTTTTCAAAGGAGTCGGGTTTCATACCGGGCAGACCCGCATCAAATTGATCCTAATGAAGAAGGGCCTCTAGGCCATTACCACTGGAAAAGAAAAGGAGCCTCGTGATGCGGATCTTGCTGTCACTTGACAAAAGAATGATGATAAGGCTCAGACAATTATCAAACTGGAGCTAGACGACAGCTACATCCACCATGTGGATAACTGTGAGACCTCACTGGATACATGAAAGAGACTTGACACCTTGTTCGGTGCACAGTCTAAATCATCAAAGTATGGTCTCCTAATTGAGTTTTTCAGGCTTGAAATGAAGTCCAGCACATCACTTGCCACACATCTAAATTACATGGAAGGACTTCTGACCCAACTTGCAGGAATCAACATTAAAATGAAAGAAGATGTTTGCATTGGTGTTCTACTTAAGAGTTTGCCACTTGAATATAATAATGTATCAACAACTTTAATCAACATGCCAAATTCTGAACTTGTTGATATCCAAGCATCACTATTAGAGGAGGAAAAGAAGCTAAAAACTAAGGAAGAACCAAGTACCTCTAGAGATGAGCATGCATTATATGTTGGCAATAGGTACAAAGGCAAGAAGGATCAACTCTTCTATGACTTCTGCAAAAGGACGGGACACACCGAGAAGTTCTACCACACCAGAAAGAGGTCCCAAAAGGCCTATCTAGTTGTAGTCAAAGAAGAAGAAGAAAATGGAGCAAAGGAAGAAGAAGAAGACCACCAAGAGAAGGACAAACCTCACCAGTCCTTCTATTCAGATAGACTTTTTTAGTATTGTATTTCCTAGCCCTAATGCTTCAAACATAAACTTGTAAACTCCTCAGTTATCTTTGTACTACAGCCTCTGTACACTTTGTGAGATCCCTGCTACAGCCTCTGGATGTCCATCATGTTTGTGGTACCCACATTTAGCCTTTTTTGCGACAGCCTCTGGTGTTTTTGCCATGTTTGTGGTGTGCCCACACTTTGCAGGTGTTGCTTTCACTAAAGCCTCTACACACTTTGTACTTTTGGTTGTGATTGAGGAGAGGTGTTGAGATATTTGCAATCACACCTACTTTAGTCCCTTTGTGAGAAGTAGTGAGGGCTCAGGACCAAAATCCCATATGCATAGTTGGAGAAAGTACCACCACTCAATTCATATAAAGCATTGTACTTGCACTCTTTTTCTAATGCAATGATAGTACTCTTTTCCTTCCAGTAAAGTGTCATGTCACTGCCGATACACAAGATTATGTTTATGAGTCCAAGTCTCAATCTTGGAACCTAATTTACTTGTGTAACAATTTGTCCTAGTCAAGGTCAATGTCTTCATGAGTTTCTTTTTCCTCTTTCAACCTCCATAGCTTCCGCATCTACCATGTCTAGATCCTACATATTTCACATACACAACACTAGTTTGAGGTAATCTTTTCTTGGCTGATTGTCATTCATATTAATGTAAATATTGGTAGAGGATTCAATATCATGGACCTATGTGAAGGTCCAAAGGACAACAATTAACTCTCTCTAGTGAGAGGTATCATAGCCCAGCTTGAAATGTTATTATATAAGAGTAGATTACATTGTGTAATTGGAAACTAAACACAAGTTTTTGTCTAGTACTTTTATATAGATAGGATTGCTATTTTTAAATGAGCACTCATCAATGCAATGAATCATAAAACTACTTTTGGTATCTTTTTTATATAATGCTATGGTGGCTCTCTATTAGTTTGATGTACATTTTTTACCTTTATTGTTCTACTGTCACCACTTGAATGTAAATAGTTGAATTAGGGGCATATAAAAGGGCAAAGGACATTTGTATAAGTAATCAATTCTAAACAATAATACAACTTTGTCCTTCATCTCTCTCTAGCTTCTCCTATCCTTTCATAGCCGCTTGTCAAGAAGTGAATTGAAGAGAGAGAAAGAGGAGAGAGAAGACTACAAAAGAGAGCGAACAAGAAGTGCAAAAGAGAATGTGTGTGTCGAGGGGAGAGAAAGACTAGAATATGAGAGAGAAAGACTCAAAAGAAGAAGAGAGATGGCTAGAAGCCATGAAAGGATAGGAGGAGCTAGAGAGAGATAAAGGACAAAGTCGTATTATTGTGTAAAATTGATTACTTGTACAAATGTCCTTTGCCCTTTTATATGTCCCTAATTCAACTCTTTACATGTATTTTCAATCTTTCTCTCTTCTATTCTAGTCTTTCTTTCTCCTTGCCACTCTCTTTCTCTCTCTTTTACACTTCTTCATCTCTCTCTTTTGCAATTTTCTCTCTCCTCTTTCTCTCTCTCCAACTCACTTCTTGACAAGTGGTATCAAAGCATTGGTCTTTGATCCATTTTTCTTGTATTTTAGTTTAAATTTTCACCATAAAAACCAATTTTAGACAACTACTACAAGTACAAGACATGGACAATGACTAGTAGTGGCTTGCAGGACATCTATAGCTAGATGAAGACAAATATGGAGATCTTTGAAGTTGGAAGGGACAAAGATGGCAGTGGATGGTCTAAAAGAAGGTCCTCACTCAATTCTAGGCATTTTTGGCACATCTATTTTGGTTAAAGAGGACTTAGTTGGAGCAAAAAGAGAGACTAGTCCTAGTTGGATTTGAAAGTAAGCTTCTTCTTCCTTCTTCTTCCTTCTTCTTCAACCTTTCATGGTGGATTCATCAACGTCTTTCTCTTCTAAGGGATCCATGGCCAAAATACATGCTCTATCCTGATTCTTCTCATCATTTCAAGCAAGATCATAACTATTCTTGACGGTAAAAGCATCATGAACTACCTTCTCATTATGCTCAACTTGCACAAGTCAGTTGGATGAGGCACGAATAGTGTAAAAAATCTTGAGAAAGAGGGTATCAAGGTGATGAGTTTGGCAAAGGTCGAAGAGTTGCTCAACCGACCACAATCTTCATTTTCCAAGGCTCATGAATTGAGCAATGATGGCTTAAAATAGAGTTGCATCTGGACCAAGAAGGGAATTTACTTGACCTTTAAGGAAAGCTTTTTGTTGAGCATTGATATGCATTAGGAAAAAGAAGTGGCAAGGTCCAAGCTATTGAGAGGAGAAGGCTGATGATATCTCAAAGCTCTCTGATAAGCACCTCTTCTACAAAGTTCCTCTTCAATTGTTACGAGGATAGAGCACATGTAGTCTCTTTAGTTGCTCCCGGAGCTTCAAGTAGCAGATCTTCCAGGGATTGGTCTTGGCACAGCAAAGATGCAAACAAGAGTCTGCATCTAGAAAAGTAGGAAGTAGAAAACCCTTGCTCGCCCAAACACCAAGTGAGATTACCATAGCATTAGGGCAAGTTATTGATTCATGTAGCACCATGAATTAGCCAACCTTCAACAAATATTTGAGATCTAGTATGAGTAAACTTTTAATATATTATACTGTGTGTCCCCATGCATCATCAATCATACCCATCATTGGCAGCAAAATTGGTAGGATCACACCTGAATAAATTTAGATGCCAAAAGAGCAAGATCAAACATGAAGCAATCCTTTTATTGGCTTCAAGTCTCTCATGATCATCTCTAACAATGCTAGTCAAACAAGCTTATGCCCAATTCAACATGCTAGATTCCTTATAGTGATAAAAGGGGTTTGCATTCAATTGCTCTAAATCCAACCCATAGATGAACCGATTTCTCTAACTCCAGTAAGTAGGCTCTCAAGTGTTACTTAGAAATACTTGATGCATGAAGTGCTGAAACTGCGCCTTTGAATAAAGTGTAGGATCCACTATAGATATGGAGAGAGAATCAAACTAAAAAGACTTGTAAGCATACTCTATTTTCTTTCCCATATCATAATCCTACAAAATATCAATGACTCCAAGGTACAACACCACATCATAAGACTCTAAATGGCCACTCTCCTTGCCATTCTGAAATCTATGGAGAGCCTTGATAGTAATGCTAACACCTAATTGCTTGGCATCCCTTTTATTGCTCGACAAAGGTTCAACTTTTCCACTCCCCATTGAAACTAGAGTCAAAGGCCTCCATCTTCCTAGATTCTTGTCATCTTGATCAGGGGATGTTGAAACGATAGAGGAGGCTTGGGCTGCTGGTTGCAGTTGTGTTGTTTCTGAAGCAAAGGTATACCTTGTATCAGTAGCAGCAACAACAACAACAATAACAGAGAGAAGGGGAAGAAGACAGAGCAGGCTGTACACTAGGTTGTTGTTGAAAATTGATTTTTGAATCCCAGAACTGCTAAAAAATAGCCAAAAAATCCAAATTTCAAGGGAAAAAATAGGCTTCGTTGAAGGTAGCAGCTGCAATCAGTAAGATTTTAAGCGGCAAGCCCAAAAGTGCTTTAAAGACCCATCGAGCAATGGTTGGGAAATTTTCATAATTTTTTTGATTGTCATATGAGACTTTGGGAGATGTCTAGCAATGGGGGACTTCAAGACAAATGGCCAGGAATTTTTAAAAGTCGTTTTGGACGCCGGACAGCCGAATGGGAGTGCCCGAGGTCCAAAGACCAAAGAAGGCCAAGTGTAAATCGGTTTTAGGGGCCAAAGGGTTTGACCCTTGGGGGCCACTAACAAAATTTGATTTCGTTGGGGGGGGGTGCATTTTTTGCAGCTGAAAATAATGGATGAAGGCGTCCTCTTCTGCACAGCGACAATTTTAGGGGGCCTATAGGCCATCTTCCACAACTATGCAACCATACCAATTGATTAGATTTGCCTGATGCTAGTTCTCCACGCTCTCCATCACCGATCTTCACGTGTCAAATGGCTACCCGGATGAGGAGATACAGTTTTAGTATTTCTTTCTCCTTCACACACATGAAGAAGAATGAAGACCGATTGAAGGATGCTTGCCCGACATGAATCGGATTGCTCCAAGATCAAGAGGAGGTTGAGGGGAGATGTTCAAAATTAAAGATTTTTTGTTGGTTGGTCTGTTGGCAACCCAACAAAATAATTCAAAAAACCCGCAACACGCAAGTAAGCGGTATGCGCCATTTTTACAAAGGAAATTTACTTCTTGTTGATGTTTGATGATTGAAATGGAATTCATATGGAATAAAAATTTGTTTGGAGCTTGTTTACATTATGATTGAGGACTATGAGTTTAAAAAAATACAAATCCATAATGATAAATAGTTGTAATAATTAAATTATAGCCCGAAAAGTGCATTTTTTATGTAAAAATGAAGGTTTTATTGGTTTCGGGTGGGAAAAAGAGATGCACATGGGATAAAATTCTAAGAAAAAACATCTTTCAGCTTTCATAATCAGTCAATAATCATAAATAAAAAATAATCTATTTTTATGCACAAATAAATAGAGAAAAATAGCTAAAATAGAAAAAATAGGATTTTCACATTGTAAAAATCTAGAAATTTATGATTCATGGTTGTGGATGTATAACAAAGTTGAGGCATGAATTTTGGCTTCACTTTGGCTTTGTTTATGTGTCATAGTTCATGGTTTTTCCATTTTATATATACAAAATAAAACCCTATGCCTATGCGACGCAGCATAACCTAAACGTTAGAGGGAAAGGGTGATGTTAAGAGATTCAGAGGGCTGAGAGGGTTTGAATCTTTGAAATATTTGATTGTTCATGTCATTTAGAATTATGATATTTCAATTTGAAGGGCTAGTAGCACGAGGAATCGGTGCTAGTCTCCATACATCGAAGCACATGTTTAGTGAAAATCATGAAAGGGCTGCATCACAAAATGCTGATTTGATAAATATTGTTTGTGCACTAGGATCATATGCACTAGGGTGTAGGAGAGTTGCAGTGGAGCCGTGGCAATCAGCCGAGGGGAGCTTCCCGATGTTTGTGTGATGAGGCACTATACCTACATGTTATGGGATCTCCCTCTAAGGAGAAGGGAAGGTAAATGTTGGACTACATATGAGCTAGAAATGCATAATTAAGTCTATCTAGTGTATGTTGGTATATTACAGACGCTCCTGGCCCACGAGGCCGTGTGGTGGGATTGTTTGTTGTATGCATGAGGTCCGGCTAGTGCCATAGCCAGTGCCAGTCTATTTTAGGTCCCATCAATGGTGCGTCTGTCAGGAGCCGCCAACAAGTGGTGGTTTCAAATCTAGGGTTTCTAGGGACCAAATATTTGGTTTATGTCCTATGACAAGAACTGTCAAGCCAAAATATAGAAAAAGGGAACGTGCTGAGAGGGCTAGATGGCCGGTTGGAGATTGTAAGGTGTTATTCCCCTCAAAGAAGCAGTCCACTATGCATAAGCGGTAGTGGTTCTAATAACCTAAGTGTCATAAGTAGCCCTTTGGGTGCAAGTGGATGTCTTAGTACTTCCCCTCTTCCAGTCAATCAACCCACTTCAAGTGGGGGTGTAGTTTTACCTACACAAACTCTTGTTGTCAACCCGGTTGTAGCCATGGCACAACCCATTGCAATTCCAATAGGGACAACGGATTTACTAAGAATTAGGAGCACCTTTGCCCATTTTCCATATGTTGGCTGAAGAAGATGGATAACTCCATATTAAGGAGTTTCAAACGCTCATGCTAAACTATTGAATCCAAGATGAAGGACACCTAATGATGTTCTTCAATATGACATTAAAAGGAAGGGCAACAATATGGTATCACGGTCTAGAGGCCGGAACCATAACTAGTACTAACTAATTCTTCATGGCCTTCCATAGAGAGTTTGCTCCCGAGAGGGGTGGACAATATTGGTTGCGTGTCTTGAATGTAACATGCCAAGAGCCAAATGACAATGTCTAGGCCTATGCCAAGAAGCTAAAGCAAGTTCTTTGCAAGCTTAATACTTATATCCCCATTCCACCAACAACTGCACAGTTGTAATATTTCCTACATGGATTGGATTTCAATATCCATGTGCAGCTTAGTAGTGTCACTTTGGCTGACATTGACACTATTATCACCCAAGCAGAAGGAGTAGAGTCACACTTGCAAGCGGCTTACATAGCAAGGATAAATTGGAATGATAATAATTTGGAACTGACCAACAGGAGTCAAGGATACTCCATGTCAACTGTGAATGGCAGAGGGAGTATCATGCTAAATTTGCCTATGTTACCATCTTCTCCTAATAGTATGACTATGCCCATGGCTAGTCAGGCGGCCTCACTAAATAGTGGGGGCCAAACAATGAATCCTAATGTTGTCCAAGTAGGTTAGCGGCCAATTCCTAATCAAGTGATTAGGCCCATAGGACGACAGGCAGATGATCGCGGCTATGAGTCGAGTGCCTCTAATGTCCTTGGCAAAGTTAAGGACATGATGAAGCACTACACCGATATGATTTTTGAACAATATAGGCAAATAGCTGTGGATGTCAATTTTCTTAAAAAGCAGCAGAATTTGATAGGAAGTCGACGTCTTGAAGAGAGTGCCCCTCAAGATTCAGCTATAACTGGTGTGGTGGCCAACATTTCCCTAGGAATTGTCCGAATGTCAAATGCGATATTTGCGAAAAGTCAGGCCACTTATCTACTACTTGTTGGAGTAAGATCAGTTCTCTCCAACAAGGGAGTAAATTGCCATGTCTAGTTTAATCATCACGCAGAAGGAAATAATCTCCAGCAAGATGAGGGACCAAGACAAATACTGCAATGAGGAAAGGCTATTGTAGAGGATGTTAACCATCAGACGAACAAGGGTGGAAAATCTGGAAAAGCTGAAGCTGAAGACGAAGACCAAGGCAAAGTGAAACGGAAGACGAAGGTACGCTAAGAAAAATCTAAAAACACAAGAAGCATACAAAAATCCTAAATAAGGAAAAAAGGCGCACAAGGAAAAGCGCAAGTCAATACTTTGGTAAAAGAGCGCAAGCACATCATGATTTAATTTAAGGACTCACTTCTTCTCTTCTCTTCTCTTGCTCACAGTGATGGAGCTTGGAGCGTGGAGCTTGCTTGAAGCTTGCACTTGGATCGTGGAGCTACTGGAGTGCACGAGAGAGGAGATAACTCAATCGACATGGAGGTAAGCTCACTACACCCGTAGATATGGATGGCGTGTCTGCTATGTGAGAGGTAGCCATTAGTGCTCGGCTTGGAACTCTTGAAACAATAAGCGGTCCGTGGGTCTTGGTGGTTGAGTAAAGGCTTCCACATTTTGGTTCCATTGTCGGGACCAATGGATTCAATCCTTGAGCGCTTGCGCGCTTCGAATCAAGCATTGAGAAAGTAGGGTTTTCCCTGAACCGGTGCTTAAGGTAGATAGGTAGGAAGCGAGGGAATTTGAAGAGGTATTCGATCTCCTTAACAAGTAGGTTTTTGTTGTTTTGGACTTGGGAAAGCATGATGGAGTAGTGTAGGTATTTTCCTTATAGTTTTTTCTTGCATTTGGAAAGGATAGGAGAAAAACGTTGGAGCAAACAGTAGGGTTTGTTGTTGCTGTATAACAAGCTGAAACAAGAAGACCCTTCAAAAGGGTGACCAAGTGTGAGGCCAACTATGTAGCAAAGAGGATACACTTGACACTACCGGGTGTGAGGATAGTCACAACCTTTAGCAATGGTGACCTTATCAAACCTCGAGGGAAAGGCAAGGAAGGTGCTGACATAATAGTCAAGCCTACTAACAAGAGCAAGGAATTGTTGGAAGAGTTTATACAAGCACAGGTCAAACAACGAGAACTAGTGAGTGAGGCCATGCCTAAAACAAGAAGGTCAAGAGACAATGCCAAGGACGGGCTTTGGACTTACAAATATCGTAGAAGACCCCAAAAGAAGCCCAAGCCTTATAGACGAAGGCATCGATGGAGGGTCAGCACAACGCCATGATGGATATCCAAAGCGTTGCTACGTGCTCAAGGGTATTACATAGGTAACCAATGGATTTGGGTGCTAAACCTCCTTTGTCGACTAACGGCCAGATCATATCAAGAGCAAAGAAGTGCACGAGAAGATCTAAATGAAAAACCAAGTCTTGAATCAAGAGCATTGGAGTGACCGAGCCCCTCACGGTCGAAATCAAGAAACCAAACAGGACTAATCGGAGGGTAGATCCTCAGCCTAGCATGCTTGACAATCAGATATCAAATCTAATCATTGAGGATACGGAAAGGCCACTAGTGCTCAAGGAGCTTTTGACTTCCCAAGAGGATAATGAGCACCAGAGGCACAACTGCTCGTAAGAAGGCTGGTTGCTCAACAAAGCAGATGGCACAATTGTCTAACAGCCTCGAGCAAATCGTTCAACCAGTGCCAAGTCCACCTAAGAGTCCCAGATCTCCTACACCCTCTTTTCCCAAACGGACACAGGAAGCACACCAACAGTCATCAAGGGCGGCTGCTCAATCCCAATCTCTACCTCCATTTAAGCTTCCAAATGTCCAAGAGGTGGGACATGACACCATCCATAGCTCTCGGCCCAAGGATATGCCTATGCAACCTAATGTGACTAGATCGAATCATGCTCGATCTACATAGGTGAATGCTCAAAGGGCAACAAAAGACACGACTACTTCCGATTGCCCTAGGGACTTGACATCACAATCCACCAAGATTAGCCAGCCCACTGGACTAGCCGCTACCACTTCCAATCAGGGATCACAGCAGTCAGCCCTTGGCCGTGACAATGACCCTTGCGGAACGTGTCCTTAGTAGTTTTCCTGGGGAGGAGGTGTCGCAACCAGCATCCTTGATAACTCCAACACTTCCAAAGCACCTAAAGCCTAGGCTTAAGGAGAAACCTCTCAAAGATGTGGCCAAGGAGATGGCACATCTGACCAATCAACCTAATAAGGCTGTCCAGCAAGTCATAGCTACATCCCATGAGGACACACCAGAGAAGGGAAAAGCTAAGGCCCAGCCAAGCACATCAATGGCTGACCTAGTTCAGGGTCTTGAGTCATTAAGTTATGCACCTTCACTAACCAAGAAAAATAGGAGAAAACAGCGAAAACAACAGCAGTTACAGGTGGTTGTGGACCCCAAGAACATTGAGACCAAGAGCACTGGAGAGCTCAGGAATAAAACATCAAGTCCATCTACTAATGAACCCATTGATGTCTCTCCTAATAGTGGTGAAACCTCAGACACATCCATGTGCTCTGAAAAATCAAAGCAGCCGTTACCATCAAGGGTTGCTTTCAACACTCAATCCACCAACAACAGAACTCGCATTGACCAATCAAGAGTGGATACAATGCTATCACAACAAGGAGAACCATGACGCAATAACAAAGCCTTAGGAGAAACATGGAAACCTCAAGAGCATAAGAAATCCTAGCATTGACCAATCTTGCTCATCTAGGCCTGAGCCGCCAGCTATGCTAAAGCCTAGGCAAACTCCTAGAACCTTGCATGAGATAGCAACCGAGCAAGCCCTTGTTCAACATAGAAGTGTCATAGAATGCTTAACTGAGTTGGATGCTAAACTCAAAGTATTCGCACTTGTCTACATCATTGCAGTCATGGGTGCATTCCCCCAAGAAACATCTTGGGGAATATTTGCCATTTCCCCTATCTTGGGAAGAGCAAGAACATCTTGATGAGCACTATGACAGGCTCGTGCATGAACGCATGAGACTCATCTCTGATGAGGAAGCCGACAAACTACACTTAACTATGACATTCAATGGCATACTCTAGTAACCAAATCTCTTAGAGAAAGAGCAACTAAAGCGACAATCAAAGAGTCGAAGTCACTTTGAAAAACGTTGGTTTGAAAACCGTGTTGCAATGATCGAACTAGGAGCCCAAATTATGACAGTCTCAGAGGAGCAATTGGCTAAATGGTGGTCTCAAAGAGACCCAACCTATGTGGCACCAACTTCCTTTTGAGTGCTGACTACCATTCGGGGTACAAACTTCCTTTTGAGTGTGACTGTCATTCGGGGTACAAACTTAGCTGAAACTAGCCAAGAGAACTCTCTGTCTGATAAGGTTCTCACTGAGGAGGAGTTACATGTTGCTAGTAGACTCGGACAAGGTTCCATGCTACTCGTTGTTCCAAAATATCTATTGTTATTGAGTAAGCTGCCATGAGTACTAGATGGATGTGCCACACTCCAGTACAATCTAAAGTTCTACAATTGGCTTTTATCCTCATGATGTGACATGGATTCGTAAATATGTATATAAATAAACAATGACTTTTGTGATCCTGTATAGACAATATCAACACACACAAGCAATGATAGTCAAGCACAGGGAGAAGAGTTGGGTTTGACAGGCTAAGCTCCTCAAATCCTCCTCTCACCACACATTTAGAAGTTGTGTGACCATTCCCACCTCTAGGTGGAGGGCATGTAACCCTCATTACTGCCATAGGAAGCCCTGACCAACATCTATGATGGTGTAGATAGGGCACCGTCCCTTTCTATACACCTTTCCCCCTTTCCGGTCTATCCTTTCGAGGATGAGCCCTGCCCCACTCCATGACAACCAGTCCACGCAACTTAGCATAAGCCAAGATCTGCTAATGGCTGGAGGTAAAATTAACATCATCATGGGGGCCATCCCTCTACAACAAACACTGCATGCCTCACCTCTCCCCTCCTCATCATATGCGCTTGATAACCCACTCTATAATCCCTTCCATGCGAATAGTTTTATCCTGCCTCAAGGCCTAATCCTTGGTTTGCATTTTGCAGCTCCCCCTACGGTAGCCGATATGGAGCACCCAGTGTAGCTGGCTTGCAAGGATACTATCCGCCGTCGAAGAGAGCATGGATCACAAGCTCCTCCGTCGAAATGCTACGTACCTACCCTTAAAAGGTATGCAAATAAACGAGGCCCCAAGTGACATGGCCCCAGACGTAGGCAAAAAAATCCCCAGGCCAGGGGAATAGAAGCTCAAGGGAGCACATGGGGAGTGGCAACATTGGTCGTGTGAGCCCCCACCAAACACTCGAGCACTAGGTGCTCGAAAGAGGAGAGGGCAGCTCGAGACAAGCAGGAATTTGATGCATTGTTCAAAATCATTCTGGAAACAATTGGGGCTAGGGACTACACCATTCAGGTCCTAGCCGACATCTTTCCTGCCCAACCTCACAGGAGCCCCTCATCAGAGAGCCTCAGTCGCCCGACCACCCAGACTAGCCTTGCCTCGTGCAAATAGAGTAGCCCCTATGATATATAAGCAGCTTAACAAAGGCCATCCTGCCATAAATTTTTGTCTTTAAATGGTTAAAGGGGCAGGCTCCCCATCTGTATACACTTTCCTTACCTATTGCTAATATATGCCACATCTTTAACAAGCACTAGAATATGCATCACAATCAGTATCATAGGATTTTGATAAAGTAATATCTTGACATGATTGCATCTATTCATTGTACTTGAGGTATGCGACTTGCATATACTCTAATGAAGTGACAAGTGGATGCAGGACGACGCAGGTCTTCATGCGAATGTGCTCAATGCCCAAATCACCGCAAGACCACCAACCTCACAAAGAGCCGCAACAAAGCCACACTGTCGAAAGTAAAAATCACCCTTGCGAGTGCCCATGTCGCATGGCCCAAAGCATGATCTTAACCACTTCCTCTTTCTGGGTTACTCTCTACGCCGAGCACTCATGATAGCTGCTACCCCAGTTGTACCAATATCGCACGTTACAAAGAGGGTTGCAATATCTCAAGTGTATCTCCCCATCTCAACAACTGCTTCTCTAACAATGAAACTAGGACACAATCATCACTGTAATATCCATTTCCTGAGCCTTCGAAGCTTGACATTTCCCAACCCATTAAAAGACTAATAGCCTCAACATATTGCAATGATTGTACTCAAGCAAGTCCAAAAAAAAAAAGGGAGAAAAGAGAAGAGAAAGAAAGAAAGAAAGAAAAAAGCACAAGAAAAAGAAATGAAAAAAAAATGAAAAAGGAAAAAAGAAAAGAAAAGAATGAAAGATACGAAGCACCCATGATCATAGCACAACACCTAGGGGTCCTCAAATTAGGTACGTCCAGTGACCTTGGTCGCCTAGCTCCATCCCTAGTCCCCTAGCCCTTTAGCATCACCCACAATTGTTCAAGGCACATCAAGGGTAGGACATACCTAGGGATCTTGTCTCACCTATGGTTAGACCTGTCACTACACGATTCCCTCTTGCACAATTCCCATTCGCACGATTCCCTCTTGCACTCTGCCTTCATACCATTGCAATCAATTGTGGTAAGCACCACACGAATGGCCATGAAAAGTACACCATCCTCATTAAGCAAGTCCAATAGCTCCCAACTACTGAAAGTGCGGTATCCTTGTGTTCAATTATGCTACGTTGTGCAGTCACAACACAAAGGATGTCTCATACACCTTCGCATGTACTTCTCAACATGGACAACTTTGCTTTATCCACACATTGTTACGAGAAACCAGCCCGCGGTCTTCTAACTACGTAATATCTAAGTATGCACGAGCACTCATATAATATCTATACTGAAATATATATACAGTTTGTGTCCTCAAGTGCAGGAAAATACTCTCAGCTTGCTTAGAGTTCGACCTATCTCCCAAACTAATTGAACTATGTCTTGTGCACGATAGAGAAGACTAGCACTACCCCTAGGGAGAGACTACCTATGAGAGGTTTTCAATTGCAAGTATTGAAGACTCCAATGAAAGTGTCGTTCCCTCTTCATCGGTACCCAACTCTGAATTCTTATCTTTTATCATCCTGCAAGCCTGCCAAGAATCATCATGTACAGAATCCCCAACAAACCAACACTTGTGCTGGTCATCAGTGCAATCCCCAACAAATAACAACCCTATCACCAACTCCAACAACCCTACCACCAGCCACCTAGCCCACCAACGTGCCCCCAATGACCTTTCTCCACACCACTACCAACACTCCTCCACAACAACCACCGATGTCCCTTCCACCTACGTCTTCAATGCAGGCCAAAGCCTACTACCTACGACGGTGAGTGCCATGGGACTGGTACTTGTCTAGGAGGGGGGTAATGTTAACCGTCAGATGAACAAGGTGAAAATTTTGGAAAAGCTAAAGCAGAAGACAAAGGCCAAGGTAAAATGAAATGAAAGACTAAGGCACGCTAAGAAAAATCTAAAAACACAAGGGAAGCACAAAAAGATCCTAAATAAGGGAAAAAGGCGCACAAGGAAAAGCGCAAGTCAATACTTTGGTAAAAGAGCGCAAGCGCATCATGATTTAATTTAAGGAGCACCGGACTCTCACCTGTGCAATTTGTAAATATAGACATGCGGTGGAAAGGAAGCTAGGAAGATAGAAGGACAATGGGAAAAAGGGCCTAGGCCACGATCGGCCATGTAAAAAAGGGGATAAGGGGATGAGCGCCCAAAAGAAATTTAGGGTTTTGTATATAAATTTGAAAAGTCAATGAGAAGCTCATTCTTGTGTGTGGCCAAAAGTGGGTCTCCTCTTCTTCTTCTTCTTCTTCTTCTTCTTCTTCTTCTTCTTGCTTGAGCTTGTGCTTGAGAGAGAGTGAGTGAGAGTGTGAGGGAGTGAGTGTGTGAGGGTGACTCGGGACCGAGGAGGAGAAGCTCTCCATCTTCTCCTCTCTTCTTCTCTTCTCTTCTCTCCTCTTCTCTTATCTTGCTCGCGGTGATGGAGGTTGGAGCACGGATCTTGAGGATGGAGCTTGCTTGAAGCTTGCACTTGGATCGTGGAGCTACCGGAGTGTGTAGGAGAGGAGGTAACTTGATCGGCATGCAGGTAAGCTCACTACACCCGTAGATATGGATGGCGCGTCAGCTATGTGAGAGCTAGCCATTAGTGCTCGGCTTGGAATGCTTGAAACAATAAGCGGTCTGTCGGTCTTGGCAGTTGAGTGAAGGCTCCCACAGAGGAGTTGCCTCATGGCAGTGGAGTCAGTCTTATTGAGGCTGTATGTGTCAATGACACTGGAAATTCTAATATAGGAGCTATAACAAGAGGTCAAAAGATTAAAGAGGGTGATAAAGGAACTGTAAAACTTGTCGAGGGAAACCCTAAGCAAGGGGCTAGGGGAAAGCAAGTTTTGAATCCTGATATGGAAGGTGGACCTCTAAGGCTTGTTGATAGTAAATTTGATCCTGATAAGGATAAGGGATTTCCAGGAAAGAAGTAAAAAGTTAAAGAAGATGCACCAAAGCCATGGTCCAAAGACCAAAGGAGAGAATGGTTTGGTGCGAGAAGAGAACTTTGCCTAACTACCACGACTTTGACCTAGCAAGTTCTCTTTGCGAAGTAAAACCAAACATGAATCTCATGTAGTTGATTAAACTTTATATGGGAGGATGCAAGGAATTCAAGAAAATCTTGCATATTGGGTATATTGTAGAACCTTTGGGCATAGCACGAGTGGGAGAAGACTGGTTCGATCATACTAAAAAGCATTGCCCTACATGGATGGAATATTAGTAGAGCATGCTATCGTGGACACTGGATCCTCCGTCAATATCATGAGTTTAGACTTAATGGAGAGGCTAGGTCTTGAAATTCAAAAAGACAGCTCCACACTTCTTAGGATGGCGGATGATAGTCTAAGACAATCAGAAGGTTGCATCACTAAAGCCCATGTTACTGTTTTAAGCATGGAATGCTATCTGAAATTTAGGATGATAAGATTTGCAGGACGTCCTAGTTATAGAGTTTTGTTAGGCAGGCCATGGATCATACCAATAGACTACCAAGTTGATATACCCTATATTCGAGTGATTCTAGGGAGAGGTGCCAATTGTCTAATAGTGGATGCTTACCCTGAGTCTCCTGAGAGTGAGAGAGCTCCTTTACCCTCTACTGAACTAGAAACAGCAGATAATCCATCTAGTAGTAAGATGTCATCAACAAGCGATGGATCTAAGGAAGGGTCCACTACAAAGGACATCTATTAGATAACATTGAATGATCTGATAGAGCCTCAAGATTGAATAAGAGATGCAAACGTTATTGACCTTGGTACACCTAATGATTCACGGCCAATTAAATTAGGTTCCATGCTCCGATCGGAAGAGAGAGAGGAATATGTATCCCTGATTCAGGAGTTTCGTGACATCTTTGCTTGGAGTTATGACAAATTTAGGAGCGTTCTCCCCAATTTGGCTATGCATACTATTCTTATAAAGGAAGGTACCTACCCTATACATTAGAAAGTAAGGCGTATGCCTTTTGAATTAAGAGACAGGTTGTTTGAGGAGCTACAAAAGTTACAAAAAGTGGGTTTAATCTTCCCTGTTCAACATACTGAATGGTGTTCACCAATCGTGATTAGAAATAAGAAGAAAAATCAAATCCAGCTTTATGTAGACTTTAGAGAGTTGAATAAGCAGACTGTTAAAGACTACTACTCGTTGCCCTTTATTGACCAAATTTTGGATCAATTAGCGGGTAGGGAAGTATATTCGTTCATGGATTGCTTTGCGGGGTATAACCAAATGGCAATTGCTAAGCAAGACAAGCTGAAAATAACATTTATTACTATCTTCAGTATCTTTGTGTACCATGTAATGGCATTTGGTATATGTAATGCACATGGTTCGTGGTAGAGAACAGCTGACAAAACCTTTGGTGACATCTCCCAGAGGAGTTGAAAGTATTCATTGATGACCTGAGGGCAGCCACCACAAGAGAAAGGCAGTTGATTATTTTGTGGAAGTATTTTGAGTGGTGTAGACAATTTTTCATAGCTCTTAACCCACAGAAGTGTGTCTTTGGAGTGCCTTATGGGCTATTGTTAGGTCATGTGGTCAGTTCAGTAGGGATCATGACTAACCTTGAAAAGATCAAGGTCATAATCGTCATGAGTTCACCACATATTCCAAAGGAAGTGCATAGCTTTTTGTCATCGGTAGGGCATTATCAAAGGTTCATAAATGCCCTCGTAGAAAGAACGTTGCCACTAACGAGCCTATTGTCTTTTAATTGTCAGTTTGAATGGAGTGATGCTCACAAAGTACCTTTTGATTATGTGAAGCAGGAGCTTGCCAAAGCACCTGTTTTAAAAGCATCTAAAAGGGGCGAAATATTCTATATATTTTCAGTAGTCACCATGTATAGTATCAGCTGCTACTTATCCCAAATTTGGGAGAAAAAGTGGTACCATCCGATAGCCTTTGCTTGTCCCATTTAATTGATTTATAATCAGCTAGGAATCTCCTTTTACTAACAATCGCCAGATGCCACTTTTCCTGGCAATATTTAGTCCCATAATTAAGGCTTTATACTCTGCCATGTTGTTAGTGAATCCTACCTCGAGATAAGCAGCTAATTTCATTGTAACTCTATGTTGGGAATCTCGGATAACTATTGCAACACTCCCTTTTCTATTAGGGCCCTTGGACGCTCCATCAAAGTATAATGTGTACATCCACAATGGGTTTACACAGCCAGCAATCAAGAACTCCCCTATTCATAATGATGATAATCAAAATTCAACATATTTAGAGGATGAACTGACAACTCCATCCCACCTTCTTCATTAAACTCAACAGGGATGCTTGTCAAGATTTGTAAACAGTGATGGCATAAAACTTTAATCTGCCACACAAAGGTACCGTCTTCTTGCTCAATCACTTTGTATCCTTTGCTCCACCAAATAAGCTTCCCCTGATGATATCTTTGCTCTAGATATGGGTACTCCAAAAAAGTAATTAACCGCCCCATCAACTAGTTTAAGATCTCTTGCAGGTCTTAGATCAACCCCAGCATGGACTTGCAATGCATTTAGCGCGTTAGCATACTCAAAAATAATAAGGTTTACTATTATTAAGATTAATCTTATTTTTAAATTCCACTCCCTGTAGATCAGCTAGTAAAGCCGTGGACTTATTTTTACCTATCCTAACTACCTTGTAAGGGCCATCCCATCTAGGTTCTAGCTTTCCTAGAAATAGCTCCCTACACGCATCATAGTATAGAACTAACTATTCTTTCTTAAATGTATATTTATTTGCTTTTAGATCATGCAACCACTTCATCCGATGCTTAGCTACCGCCTACTGGTGCAATAGACTCCGCTATTTAAGCTCATCTAAGTGGGCTATAGTTGTAAACCACTTGAATAGGGCGTTTTCATCACCCAAAGAATGATTGATTGCAAATCTTATGGTCCGCAACTCAATTTCCAAGGGCAAGACACACTCCTCCCCATAAACTAATTTGAGTGGGGTGTAGCCAATGGATCGTTTAAATGTTGTGTTATACGCCCAAACTACCACATATAATTTTGTATCCATGTCCTATTTCTTTTCGGAGACTATTTTGAACAGGATACCCACAAGCTGCTTATTAGTACTTTCAACTTGTCCATTTGCTTGCAGATTATAGGGGATAGTCTTGTTATGCTTAATTTTACATTCTTCAATCAAGCTTTTAATCACCTTGTTCAAAAAATGAGTTCCACGGTCCGATAGTATTTCCTTTAGCGGACCAAAACGGCAAATGTTCTGCTCAAGTAGGAAACTAGCAGTCTCTTTTGCATTGTCCTGCCTCGTCGCATGTGCTTCTAACCACTTTGTAAAGTAATCAATGGCTACTATAATATATCTCCTTTGGTAGACGACGGGGTAATGGGACCCACAAAGTCGATGCCCTACTTCTCAAATGGAAGAATAGCCACAATAAGCATAAGTGGTCACTTCCTATTTTGTCGATTGTCATGTCTTTAACATGTATCGTATCTCTCAACATACTCAAATGAATCTTGGAAGATGGACAACCATCAATATCCAACTCTTAAAGCCTTTTGTGCTGTCAACCACCCAACAAAGTGCCCTCCACAAGCGGAGTCATGGCACTCCTCCAAGATAAATTGAACCTCTTCAGGCATCACACATCGGCAATAGATATCATCAACACCCTGCCAATATAGTGTTCCTGTGATCAAGGAAAATTTCAATGCTTGTTGTTTAATTTTCATCTTCTTGTATTTGGATAAAGTAGCTCCAGTCTCTCTTGTAGATAAATAATGCATTATAGCAGCATATCAAGAGGGAACAGACTGCGTATCAATCTTAAACAATGTTTCCATGTCACTTCCTTCAGCCAAACGATTTCTTTGGGCTCTTTGAAATCCACAAGACATTCTACAATGCCCTATAGCTTCAGCGGCTTGCTCTTGATCTCATAATCAAACTCTTGCAAAGTGATTAACCACTTTGTTAAACAATCAGGCGATTATAGCTTATTCAGCAACAATCAAAGCCCTTCCGCCTTTGTATAAAAAACCATCTTCTCATAAAGAATGTAATGTCCGAACTTTTTGGTTGCAAATACCATCGTAAGGCATAACTTCTCCATATAGGTGTAGTTAGTTTCCGATATGCCCAATTTTCAATTGAGGGATCTATATGAGCTGGTTTGCTTGATTTTTTCCGTCCAAGAGGGACAATTGCTTTCAGGATTTAATGTTTGATTTCCTTAGGCCAAGAGGGCTAGTCAATTTTGTAGTGTCATGTTTGATTTCTTTAGGCCAAGAGGGCCCTATGTCTGTTTGATGCAGGTACGTTTAATAGTTTGCTGTTGTAGTGATTGCATCATACAGATTGACGAAGTCGCTAGAGGGAGCCTTTGCTGGGGAGGAGCTTCTTGTGGCCATTCCAAGTAGTTTCGTCCCCTTTTCGAGTCTTTTTCCATTCAGCAATTAATGATACATATGTATGTAAGGGTTCTTTCTTCTTATTTTTTGGGGATCAGAAATCAAGGCATGAAGTCCTAGGTTTAGGTTATGTATGTCTGTGGGAGGTCTGAGTAGTCATTGCCTCCTGCAAAGGCATTGTCCAGCACTAAAAGACCTATTTTAGATGGGAGTTTTAGTGACCCTATTCTGTTAACTTGCTAGGCGGCTGTTCTAGGAGGTCCTATTAGTGTGGGGAAGTTAGAGAAGCCTACTCAAAATAATCAAAAGGAAAAACCCTAAATATCTGAAAGAAAATCTATGCATATATAGAGGTGTGTAAAAAGGGGTTCTAACCCCTATAAAAATAGAGAAGAAAGTAAAATCTTTGAGCAGTTGTTTATCGCCTTGCGAAAGCTTGGTAGGTTCGTGGGGACAAGACAAGACCCAGGGCCGATGCCTTATCTTCCTAGGGGTGGCAACTAGCTGAAAAGCAAAGCAAATAAAAGAAGGTTGGAGTGAAAATAAAAGTGAGCATTAGAGAAGGATTAAGTGTCGCCTCGTGAAGGCTTGGTAGGTTCTTGGGTATCGAGATAGGACTTGAGGCTGATGTCTTGTTCTCCTTAGGTCACTACACTCAACTCCCTCCTTTTTACACACCCGAGTATGAAAAATCCGACGCTACAAGGAAAATGTGCTAAAAGACACCATTTATTGATCAGGCTATAAGAGTCCTTGCGTAGTAGGAGCTCCTCGTTGAGTTGTCCTTAGTTAGGTAGGTAGTTTAGACCACCACTTAGGATGACCTCTTTGATAGTTCTTTTTAGCTTGGCCGTATTAGAGTAGTTGGTTAGAGACTAGTTTTGGGCTTTCTGTCAGATTATGGTAGACCTACTCCTCGTGGATTTCATGCCTTGGTTTTGTCAAGGGGCAGGGCACAAGCTGTGATGTGTTTTATTGAGTATTTTTTGTATTAGCTTGATACTCTTTGTGGTCTTATTTATGTGCAGATCTGTTCGTGAGATTTGATGGACTGAGTTGCCCTATCCCATGGTCGCTAATGACAACTGATTTTTGACTCCCATAAGTGCTTAAAAATAGCCAAAAAATTCGAATTTCAAGGAAAAAACCAACTAATTAGATCAGCTTGATGCTGGTTCTCCATGCTCTCCATCGCCGGTCTTTGTGCGTCAAATGGCTGGCCGTATGAGGAGATACAATTTCCGTCTTTCTCTCTCCTCCCTCTCTCTCGCCTTAAGGGGCAGTTCATGCACATGAAGAAGAATGAAGACCGCTTGAAGAATGCTTGCCCGAGATGCACCGGATTGCTCCAAGAACAAGAGGAGGTTGAGGGGAGATGTTCAAAATTGAAGATTTGTTGCTGATCGGTCCGTTGGCAACCTGAAAAGATAATTCAAAAAACCCGCAACACGCAAGTAAGCGGATGCGCCATTTTTACAAATGAAATTTTATTTTTGTTTATGTTTGATGGTTGAAATGGAATTCATATGAAATTAAAAAAAATTTGGAGCTTGTTTAAATTATTATTGAGGGTTGTGTATTAAAAAAATGCAAATACATAATGATAAATAGTCGCAATAATTAAATTATAGTCCGAAAAGTGCATTTTTAGTGTAAAAATGAAGGTTTTGTTGGTTTTGGGTGGGGGAAAAGAGATAAGCATGGGATAAAATTCTGACACAAACATCTTTCAGCTTTCATAATCAGTCACTAATCATAAATTAGAAAATAATCTATTTTTATGCACAAATAGATAGCAAAAATAGTTAAAAATAGAGAAAAATAGGATTTTCGCATTATAAAAATCTAGAAAATTATGATTTATGGTTGTGGCTATATAACAAAGATGAGGCATGAATTTTGACTTCAGTTCAGCTTTGTTTATGTGTCATAGTTCATGGTTTTTCTATTTTATGCAAAAAATACATATAAAATAAAACCCTACACCTATGCAACGCAGCATAACCTAAACGTTAGAGGGAAAGGATGATGTTAAGAGATTGAGAGGGCTGAGAGGGTTTGAATCTTTGAAATATTTGATTGTGCATTTCATCTAGAATTATGATATTTCAGTTTAAGGGGCTAGTAGCACGAGAAATTGGTGCTAGTCTCCATATATCGAAGCACATGGTTAGTGAAAATCATCACAATATGTTGATTTGATAAATAGTGTTTGTGCACTAGGATCATATGCACTATGCATGATGCATGACATGGTATCTGTCCTGGATTGCATAGCAATTGTCTTCCTAGGACATGACTTATACGTTGAGTGGAACGGAGCCTTTGCTGTAGGGCAGTTGTACGCTTTCCTTGGGGCTGTTTGTTGAGGATCTATATATTCGTGGATCGTACAAAACAAGAGTGGAGTTTGTGCATTATGTTTTATTTGTTGGAGAGACGCATCTTGGGGCCAATCCTCGAGGTGTAGAAGAGTTGCAGTGGAGCCGCGGCAATTAGTCGAGGGGAGCTTCTTGATGTTTGTGTGACGAGGCACTATGCCTACATGTTATGGGATCTCCCTCTGAGGAGAAGGTAAGGTAAATGTTGGACTACATATTAGCTTCAAATGCATAATTAAGTCTATCTAGTGTATGTTAGTATATTATAGATGCTCTTGGCCCACGATGCCATGTGGTGGGGTTGTCTATTGTGTGCATGAGGTCTGGCTATTGCCATAGCCAATGCCGACCCATTTTAGGTCCCATCAGTTGTGTAGAAGCACTTGCTTCATTTGCTATCTTTTGAATATATACTCAATACACCGACAACCTTTCTTTTGAGGTTATACTGGTGTCATTTTGAGTAGTAATGGGAAAATTTCTGTGCAACCTCATCGAGGAAGTCTACTTTGCAAGTTTTACAAGCCGAGAGGACCTATTCATTGATCACTATTTTTGGCAAATGTCTCTGAAGTAGATGGAGAAGTGTTGTATGAATGTGATGGATATGAAGCTTTTGTAGTTGTGTGTTGTGAAACAACCAATGCTTTGTTGGAGTTGCAACATTGATACACATTGGTCTACTTGAATAGTACACGCCTTCTTTGACTGTTTAGAGGTAGCAACTTCCTGGTTGTCCATTTCATTTGGTTGAAAGTTGAGATACATTTTCACTTGGCACAATGGGCTTCATTGCTTGATCTTTATTTGTGTCTCTCTCAATAAAAGATCCCTTAGAGTTTACAACATCAATAATGGTAGGTTGCTCCAGAAACTTTTAAAATGTCCACTCTCAGTCAACCTGAGGGATTGGCTTGTCAATCTCTGGCTTACTACCCGGCTTTAATGTATCCATGAATGCATGGGTTTTGAGAAATTTGAACCATCTGTGCTCTTAGCAGTGGCCTTTAAGGAGGCTTTCTTCATGCCCTTGGAGTTTTCATGATTGCTTCCATTTTCACACTTGGTCCTTTTAAGGCTACTAATTCAACTTGATCAGTTTGGCTGGTGCTTGCATTTGTGTATTGACTTTTGCTAGATGGTTTTGCAAGAAAAGAAGGACATGTCTTTAGTTTGGAGGTTGCATGGTGTGGTTCTTTGAGTTCTGGATGATACAAAAATTGATATCCAAAAATACATATTGCAGAAAGCAAGTACTTTTCCTCAAGCATACATAGTTGACCAAGCATACTTTTTGGTAAATGGGCTCTCTCTCGACTTGGAAAAAGATGCAACAACAAGTTTGATATGCAGCTCCATGACTTCAGATTTCACCATCTACTCATGACAATAAGGAAAATCTTCTACTAGAGTTCACGACTCTTGTTGTAGTTCTTGCTAATGCAAAGTAGGGTAGTGACAATTTCTAGACTGTATAGTGGCACCATAAGTAATTATCTTGTCTAGATCTCGAGGAATTCACTATATGTATACCCTCTATATCACATGCGTTCAAGGCTTATTTATAAATATTCTTATCTATGAATTTTTTCTTAATAAAACATAACCGTTTTCTACTCAATCTGTAAGTAATCCCTTTATATGCGACCCTTTTGCATGTAAAAAATGTGTAAAAATTGTATTTTTAAAATCCCTTATGTTGAACCCACGTGATACATACATATATTTATGATTGACCTCCCCCTAGGGTCTAGATTGATGCTCATCTTTGCATCTTGGATAGTAGCATGCCTCAAGGGCTATCTATTACTACCGGCTTGAACATGTCTGACCTTTTTAGCAAGCTAAAGGGTTCGAGAAAGGATTGAGTGTAATTATTGTTAGTTGATCTGTTGTTATTATGATAAGTTCACCACTAGTAGATTGGTTGCATATTTTCTTTTTAGAGTGGACTTCAGAGTAGCTATAATATAAGGTTGTTTGTATAGCAAAAATGGCAATAGAACTTCATCAACATCAGTGGATTATGATGCTTCAGCAAGGGTATTGCTCATATGCTTTTGATCCCTATCATGTACCACAAGGAAATATTGACTCTCAAGTGTCTATAGGAGGAAAGTGGAATCCAATAGCAATAGTATGAGCATCATAAGAGCAGTGGAACTCAGCAAGTCAATTGCTCACATGGTTGACACGATTGATGTGTTGACGTATGCACTTATGGATTTTGATGCAACCATGATGGCAATTGAAGTGATATATACCATCCAAATAGAACGAGCACTTGCTAAACACTTGACATCTCATATGGATCAATTGATAGAATCATCCATCTTGGAAGCTCTCATCAATCTTTATGGTAATGTTGTTTTGCAAGAGGATTTGTGCATGTACATGACAAACATATATTGGTTGTATCAATTGCTATGGATAATGTAACAGCTCAACAAGATATATTACCCTCATTACTAAATCTGTACAGTGATGAGTATAGACAATCACTCTCTTATGAACATCATTATCTATATAGGCATCAATATGACTATGAGCAGCATTCATGTACTTCTTAGCCATATGCTTCTCATGAGTACCATGGACAATAGTATGATTATTCTATTGCTGATCGTTATAGTGATGATGTGGATAACATTGTGTTTAAAACACATAAATCTCGACAATTAACTAGTGATCAAATCATAGAATTGCATACCCAAGGGTTATGTTATAGATGTCTCGAATCGATGTATTTTAATCACAAAGACATGTGTAGAGAGCAAAGAATGCAAGGATATTTGTGGTACTTGAATATTCAAATGAAGAGGGTAAAGATAATCATGCTGAAGACAATTTTGATGATGATCAAGAGGAAGATAAAGGGTTTACAGTTGTAGCCTATGAAACTTTTGATGATTTGGAAGACCATGACCATGGGCTTCTATTTGATCTAGTTGCTTATGATTTTGTGGATTCATTCGTACATGCATATTATTTCATGAGTAATTATATCTCTGATTTGGTGGTCATGATGCATGGGCATGATGTTACTTTTCCTTTTGACCCATTAGGCTAAGGTCTCTCACTACAAGATACAAGCCTTATACTGATGTTCAAAGCGACGAAAATGTTCATAAGGAAATTTGCCCTTGTCGTCGCAAAAAATGTCGGTATTAGCGACGCCATACTCTCTAATTGTAGAGCCCCTTTGCTTGAGATCATACCATTTACTTTCTAGTATCTCTGTTTCCATTGGGAACACAAACACTTGAATCATGGTTGATTTAAAGTCTTTCCAAGTCTGAAAATTTTACCCAATCTCCCTTATATATCTCCACATGTGTGTGCATAACCCTCTAGGTGTAAGGCTACATAACATATCTTTGATTTATCATTATGTGGGTAGAGAGTAAAGTGCATTTCCAACTTGTTGATCCATCCTTTGAAGAAAACTCTTGTATTTCCATCATTGTTACCTGATGTTGGCTCCTCTACATGCTCCAAGCTTTTGGTGGCCTCCACCCCAATATCGACCCCTCTATTTGCATATTTTCCTCATCTATGCTCAGAACATCGCTTTGATCATATACTCTCGCACTTCGGGGAGCTGAAGGTATAACATACCACTATCGAGGTTGTCGAGGGTTTGGATAGAAGATTACATAGTCACAAACACGTACAAGAGAGATTTAACTATTGTGACATGTACCATGTCGTAATACAATTAACAAACAAATGAGTTCATGTACCTGTTCACAATGGGTCGGCACAAACAAAGGCCCTTCAAATCCGTTCATTTTTTTTCGGAATCTATTTCAAAAAATCTAGATGGACCTCATCGAACTGTTTCTCCAGCTCCTTCAAGTACCACTTGAACCACTGCACATTGAATAGTATCATGGAGAAGCTACGGTAATCCACTGTAACAATACTTTGCAAGTTCCCAAAATACTCCATCTCATCTATAACCGTGTTTGGATCCGTTGCTCGTCGTCAACTCTCTTGCTCGAACCTTGCCATGATACCACAGTCTATTGTGGAGCGCATTTTGTCAATACGCTCTACGCAAAAATGTCATCCGCGTGACCACGCTGCATTATATATTTTGTATTGTACATTGAAACACTCAATTAGTTGTTGCATATAAAATATAGATACGACAAATCCTAAACACGTCATCACCTTTGGACTACATCCCCTTGAGAATTCCCACTCCTCGGTTGAGACCTCCGCCCCTTCACGAGATGTTGCGGTCAAAGCTCCATGCAACCATCGCGTTGACATAAAACACGGCATCTCCTCCATGCCCTCAGGATATCGAATCGGTCAATGGCCCATACTACGTCAAAATTCAGATTGCGCTTTCTCTCAATCTTGACTAGCTTGCTGGTACTGGCAAGCCACATCTCCATAGAGGCATAGTGCAACATAGAAAAGCGATTCATTTTCTCCTCCATTGCAGCATCCATTATTTTTTCTACCCCATTTCCAACCACCACATCTCTGGTCAGTCTATCATCGTCCTTCAATGACCATAGCAACCAACCTTCAGCCATGCTATCTTCTAGCCAATCTCGTTGTCGCACAAAGCCTTTCAGGGTTTTCATGAAGCACTCCAAGAAGAACATCCATCGCGTATGGACAGGTCCAACAATCTTCACTTCATCTACAAGATGCACAAGAAGGTGGATTTGTATCATAAGCATATTGGTAGGTAGGTATTTCTCAAAGAGACAAACCGTCTTCACTACTCCCTGCTGTTAACTCTCAAACAAACGAAGGTGAAAAATCCAAAAAAGCTAAAGCAGAAGACAAAGGCCAAGGCAAAGTGAAAACCGAAGACAAAGACACACAAGGAGAAAAGTCCTAAATAAGGGAGAAAGGCGCACAAGGAAAAGCGCAAGTCAATACTTTTGTAAAAGAGCACAACCACATCATGGTCTAATTCAAGGAGCACCAGGCTCTCACCCATGCAATTTGTAAATGTAGATGGGCAGTGGAAAGGAAGCTAGGGAGATAGAAGGACAATGGGAAAAAGGGCCTAGGCCACGGCTGACCATGTAAAAAAGGGGATAAGGGGATGAGCGCCCAAAAGGGATTTAGGTTTTTTGTATGTAAGTTTGAAAAGTGAATGAGAAGCTCATTCTTGTGTGTGGCCAAAAGTGGCTCTCCTCTTCTTCTTCTTCTTGTTCTTGTTTGCTTGAGCTTGTCTTGAGAGAGGGAGTGTGAGAGTGTGAGGTAGTGAGTATGTGAGGGTGAGGGACTGGGGAGGAGAAGCTCTCCATCTTCTCCTCTCTTCTTTTCTTCTCTTCTCTTCTCTTCTCTTCTTTTCTCTTCTCTTCTCTTCTCTTCTCTTGCTCACGGCGATGGAGCTTGGAGCGTGGAGCTTGCTTGAAGCTTGCACTTGGATCATGGAGCTACCGGAGTGTGTGAGGGAGGAGGTAACTCGATCGGCATGGAGGTAAGCTCACTACACCTATAGATATGGATGGCACATCGGCTATATGAGAGGTAGCCATTGGTGCTCGGCTTGGAACGCTTGAAACAATAAGTGGTCCAAGGGTCTTGGGGGTTGAGCGAAAGCTCCCACATTTTGGTTCCGTTTGCCGAGACCAATGGATTCAAGCCTTGAGCACTTGCGCGCTTCGAATCGAGCATTGAAGTAGGGTTTTCCTTGAACCGGTGCTTGAGGTAGATAGGTAGAAAGCGAGGGAGTTTGAAGAGGTATTCGATCTCCTTAGCAAGTAGGTTTTTGATTTGTTGTTGAATATTAGATTAGAACAATCCATCTCCATCTCTGGTTTTGATTTTTGTTGCATTAGATTAAGGTTAGGATAGAAAAAAATAAGAAAAATAGTAGGGTTTTCTGTTGCTATATAACAGGCTGAAATTGGCAAATAGGGGCACAGATTCAGATTTCTGGCTGGAAGAGTATAAGGGACTAACCTCTGAGGTCATAGCAGGCTGGGATGGGGCAATAAGAGGCCTAGGGAACCAGGAAAGGCCACATTTGACATCCTGCCCTCTGAAAAGAGAGTGTGCTTGAGAGCCAGGGAGAGAGGGAAGAGAGAGAGAGAGTTGTGGGGAGATCGATTGATTGGAGTGCCACACCATTTTCAGGTACGCCAGGAAGAGAGAGAAGAGAGAGAGAGCTGTGGGGAGATCGATAGGTACGACAGGCGTTTCCCTCTGTGACTTTGCATCTAATTAGGCGGCATGGTACGATTCAGTGAAGTAGATGTCAACCTAGAGGCATCGCGTGCAACTCGCAGGCCATCGGTCGGGCAGTCGGACCAGTTCATCCGAGGCCTAAAATAGGATTGCCCTATCTCTGGAATCAGACCATCTGACTCCAAAAATCGAACCTCTCCAAAAACCATCTGACTCCCAAAATCGGACCTCTCTAAAAAACCATGTGACTCTGAAAATCAAACCAGTCCCAGAATCGGACCACCTTTGTCTATCGGATCGGGCGTCTGACTTTGAAAATCGGACACTCGAACCTTGGAAATCGGACGTAACCAAAATCGGACCACTTGGCCGATCGAACAACCCAAAATCGGACGTCTGATTCTTATAATCAGACTCTTGAAAATCGGACATCTGAGAATCGGACATAAAACTGTCAAAATGGGACGGGTATCTAGAACATAAATTTTGATGCATCTAAACCCCAAAATCGACCCCAAAGGCTACATAGAGCTAAAGGCACATCACAGATCCATCACTGAGCTGAAACTTAGAGCAAGTAGTTCAAAATTTGGCTATGAATGGTCCTCCAAATTGTGCATAGTGTTTACCGTAATGGCCATGTGGGCCGGGGGGATTGCCCCTCCCAGATCCCCGTAGAGGGGGCTCTGCCCCCTCCACACCTCCCCCAAGTAGGTTGGAGAGAAAATGCACGACGTGACAAGTCCTCCAAATTAGACCCTACTGTAGTAATGGCTCTACACGAGCATGGATTCTCACTAACAAAAGAGCAACCAAAAGCCCATACCCGAACAGAGAGAAACAGAGACCCTAGAACCTCAATGGGCCAATCTAGCCAACAAGGGCAAAAAGGCCACATTGCAAAAACACATACATGGTGCATTCGGACTACATCTAGTCAAAGCGAAAAGCAATAACATCAAGCTACAATAGCGAGAATGACTAGATATGAGATTCTTGATGATAGATGCTCCTTGAATAACACTACACTGATGATCCAAGACATCAGTGGAGAATCCACATCTAGTCGTGCAGTTGGGGACTCAAGGGCATTTGTTAGAAGGCTTAAATTTACAAGCCAAGACCTAGAATACGAAGACATAGTACCACCTGCTTATCTTAGGGTCAAACTCACATTGAAAAGAGAGCATACTATCGATGCTCTGATTGATGAAGGAACAAATTTTAATATCTTGACCTATGAATCATGGATTCTATTAGGCCAATCAGAGCTCACACCAACTAATGCAACTCTTAGCCCTTACAAGGGACACCTACAAGCACTCATAGGGAAGTGCAAAATCCTTGCGAAAATTGAAACTGAAAGCTTGCCTATTCTATTTCATGTTCCTCCAAATAGTGCTAATTACGGGAAGGAAACCCTCCTAGGAGGACCCTTCAAAAGGGCGACCAAGTGTGAGGCTGACTATGTAGCACAGAGGATACACCTGACACTACCGGGTGTGAGGATAGTCACAACCTTTAGCAAGGGTGACCTCATCGAACCTCGAGGGAAAGGCAAAGAGGGTGCTGACATAACAGTCAAGCCTGCTAACGAGAGCAAGGACTTGTTGGAAAAGTTGATATAAGCACATGTCGAACAATGAGAACCAGTGAGTGAAGCCATGCCTGAAATAAGAAGGTCAAGAGACAAGGCCAAGGACGGGCTTTGGACTTACAAATATCATAGAAGACCCCAAAAGAAGCCCAAGCCTTATAGATGAAGGCATCGATGGAGGGTCAATACAACGCTGAGATGGATATCCAAAGCGTTGCTACATGCTCAAGGGTATTATGCAGGTAGCCGATGGATTTGGGTACCAAAACCCCCTACTAGACCACCTCTATCAGCAGAGCTGAAGACCAGATTGCATCAAAAGCAACGAAGCACAAGAGGAAATCTAAGAGAAACTCTAGGTCTCTAGGCAAGAAACCAAACATGAGTGTTCAAAAGAAAGAGCCTCAGCCTAGCATGCTTAATAAGCAGATGCCATATGTAACCATTGAGCGTGCACAAAGACCACTACTGCTCAAGAAGCTTTTGACTTCCCAAGAAGATAATGAGTACCAGAGGCATAGCGCTGCTTGTGAGAAGGCCGATTGCTCAACAAAGCAAATGGCATAATCTTTTAATAGCCTCGAGCAAATCATTCAGTCAGTGCCAAGTCCACCTAAGAGTCCTAGATCTCCTAGACCCTCTTTTTCCAAATGGACACAAGAAACACAGCACAGCGGTTGTCAAGGCCGGTTGCTCACTCCGAATCTCTATCTCCATCTAAGATTCCAAATGTCCAAGAGGTGGAACATGACACTAGCCATAGCTCTCGGCCCAAGGATATGCTTGTGCAACCTAATATGACTAGATCAACTCCTGCTCCATCTACACAGATGAATTCTCAAAGGGCAACAAAAGACACGACCAGTTACAATCGCCCTAGGGGCCTAACACCGCAATCCACCAAGAGGAGCAAGCCCATTGGACTAGCCGCTACTACTTCCAATTAGGGATCACAATAGTCACAGCCCTTGGCCGTGACAATGCCCCTTGCGAAACGTGTCCTTAGTAGTTTACCTGTGGAGGAGGTGTCGCAACCAACTTCCTTGACAACTCCAGTACTTTCAAAGTGCCTAAAGCCTAGGCTGGAGGAGTTAAACACAAGGGAATTGGCTGAAGAGCCAGATTCTCCAAAAAGAGAGGCAGTCGTATTCTCACAACCTAGCAAGGCTATTCAACAGGGCGTGGCTATGTTCCATAAGGATACACTAGAGAAAGAGAATGCTAAGGCCCAACCAAGCACATCAACGGTTGATCTAGTCCTGAGTCCTGAGTTGTTGAGAGATGCACCTTCACTGACCAAGAAAAAGAGGAGAAAACAATGAAGATAATAGCAGTCACAGGTGGTTGTGGATCCCAAGAACATTGACACCAAGAGCGCTGGAGAGCTGAGGAATAAAGCATCGAGTCCATCCACCAATGACCCCATTGGTGCCTCTCCTAGTAGCGGTGAAACCTCAGACACATCCATGTGCTCTGAAAAATCAAAGTAGCCGTTACCATCAATGGTTGCTTCCAACACTCAATCCGCCGACAATAGAACTCGCATTGACCAATCAAGAGTGGATACAACGTTGTTACAACAAGGTGATAAATTTATACCAGTCACATCCAAGGAGAACCATAACGCAATAACAAAGCCTCAAGAGAAACATGGAAACCCCAAGAGCATAAGAAATCCTAGCATTGGCCAAACCTGCTCATCTAGGCCTGAGCCCCTAGCTATGCTAAAGCCCAGGCAATCTCCTAGAACCTTGCATGAGATAGCAACCGAGCAAGCCCTTGTTGAATATAGAAGTGTCACAGAATGCTTAACCGAGTTGGATGCTAAGCTCAAAGTGTTCGTACATGTCTATGTCCTGGCAGACATGGGCGCATTCCCTAAAGAGCAGCTTGAAGAATACTTGCCATTTCCCTTATCCTGGGAAGAGAAAAAACATCTTGACGAGCACTATAACAGGCTCCTGTGTGAACTCATGGGACTCATCTCAGATGAGGAAGCCGACAAACTACGCTTAACTGTCACATTCAATTATGTGCTCTACCAACCAAATCTTTTAGAGATAGAGCAACTAAAGTGACTATCAGAGGGTCGAAGTCAATTTGAACAACATTGGTGTGAAAACTGCATTGCAATGGCCGAACTAGGAGCCCAAATCGTGACAGTCTCAGAGGAGCGATTGGCCAAATAGCGGTCTCAATGAGACCCGACCTATGTGGCACCAACTTCCTTTCGAGTGCTGACTACCATTCGGGGTACGGACTCCGCTGAACCTAGCCAAGAGAACTCTCTGTTTGATAAGGTTCTCACTGAGGAGGAGTTACATGTTGCGAGTAGACTCGGACAAGGTTCCATGCTACTTGATGTTGCAAAATATCTATTGGTATTGAGTAAGCTACCATGAGTACTAGATGCGTGTGCCACACTCTAGTACAATCTGGAGTTCTACAATTGGCTTTTATCCTCGTGATGTGACAAGGATTTGTAAATATGTACATAAATAGACAATGAATTTTGTGACCCTGTATAGACAATAGCAATACACACAAGCAATGATAGTCAAGCGTAGGGAGAAGAGTTGGGTTCAATTATGCTTTGGGCCATGCGATATGGGCGGTCGGCAAGGGTGATTTTTGCTTTCGGCAGCGTGGCTTTGTCACGGCTCTTTGTGGGATCAATGGTCTTGCGGTGATCGGGCATTGAATACTTTCGCACAAAGACATGTATCATCCTGCATCCACTTGTCACTTCATGAGAATACATACATGGTATATGCCGCAACTATAATAAACCTGTGCAACGCAAGGAGACATCACATATCTGAATTCCATGGTGTTGACTTAGATACTTATCACCTACGCTTGATTAGCTTTTTCTTTTGCTAAAGACGTGAAACATATTAAACGTAGATATGAAAGGTTTGTACCATTGGGAAACATGTCAACACTTAACCATTTAAAGACAAAAAGTCATGGCTAGGTAGCATTTGATAAGCCTTTTATACAATATGGGGCTACTCTATTTGTACGAGGCGGGGCGAGTTTGGGTGGTCGGGCGACTGAGACTGTGCTGGTGAGGGGCTCCTATGAGGCTGGGAGGGAAAAATGTAGGTTGGGACCCGGATGATGTAGTCCCTGGCTGCAACTGTTTTCAAAATTCTTTTAAATAATGCGTCAAATTCTTGCTTTTCTCGAGCTACTTTCTCCTCTTTCGAGCACCTGGTACTCGAGCATCTGGTAGGAGCCTGCACGGCTAGTGTTTCCACGCCCTGTGTGCTCCCTTGAGCTTCTATTCCCCTGGCCTGGGGATCTTTTGGCCTACGTCCGAGCCGGTGTCGCTTCGTTTCTTTGCATACCTTTTAAGGGTAGGTACGTAGCGTTCCGACAGAGGCGCTTTTGCTACATGCTCCCTTCGACGGTGGATAGCATCCTTGCAAGCCAACTGCACTAGGTGCTCCATGTCGGCTATTGTAGGGGGACCTACAAAATGCGAACCAAGGATTAGGCCTCGAGGCAGGATAAAACTATTTGCATGGAAGGGATTATACAGTGGGTTATCAAGCGCATATGATGAGGAGGGGAGAGGTGAGGCATGCAGTGTTTGTTGTAGAGGGATGGCCCCCATGATGATGTTCATTTTGCCTTCAGCCATTAGCAGATATTGGCTTATGCTTAGTCGTACGGATTGATTGTCATGGAGTGGGGCAGGGCTCATCCTTGGAAGGATAGACCAGAAAGGGAGAAAGGTGTATAGAAAGGGATGGTACCCCGTCTACACCATCAGAGTTGTTGGTCAAGGCTTCCTATGGCGGTAATGAGGGTTACATGCCCTTCACTTGGAGGTGGGAATGGTCACATGACTTTTAAATGTGTGATGAGAGGAGGACCTGAGGAGCTTAGCCTATCAAACCCAACTCTTCTCCCTGTGCTTGACTATCATTGCTTGGGTGTGTTGATATTGTCTATATAGGGTCACACAAAAATCATTGTTTATTTATATACATATTTACGAATCCATGCCACTTCACAAGGATAAAAGCCAATTGTAGAACTCCAGATTGTACTGAAGTGTGGCACACCCATCTAGTACTCGTGGCAGCTTACTCAATATCGATAGATATTTTGCAACATTGAGTAGCATTCCGAGTCTACTGGCAACATGTAGCTCCTCCTCAGTGAGAACCTTATCAGGCAAGGAGCTCTCTTGCCTAGTTCCAGCTAAGCTCGTACCCCGAATGGCAGTTAGCACTCGAAAGGAAGTTGGCACCACATAGGTTGGGTCTCTTTGAGACTGTCATTTGGCCAATCACTCTTCTGAGACTATCATGATTTGGGCTCCTAGTTCGGCCATTGCAACACGGTTTTCAAACCAACATTTCTCAAATTGACTCTGACCCTCTGATTATCGCTTTAGTTTCTCTATCTCTAAGAGATTTGGTTGGTAGAGCACATCATTGAATGTTACAGTTAAGCGTAGTTCGTCGGCTTCCTCGTCAGAGATGAGTCGCATGCGTTCATGCAGGAGCCTATCATAGTGCTCGTTAAGATGTTCTTGCTCTTCCCAGGATAGGGAAAATGGCAAGTATTCTCCAAGATGCTCCTTAGGGAATGCGCCCATGTCCACAAGGACGTAGACACGTGCGAACACCTTGAGCTTAGCATCCAACTCAGTTAAGCATTCTGCGACACTTCTATGTTCAACAAGGGCTTGCTCGGTTGCTATCTTATGCAAGGTTCTAGGAGTTTGCCTAGGCTTTAGCATAGCTGGGGGCTCAGGCCTAGATGAGCAAGATTGGTCAATGCTAGGATTGCTTATGCTCTCGAGGATTGTGCGTTTTTCCTAATGTTTTGGTGCTATTTTGTCATGGTTCTCCTCGGATGTGACTGGTATAGATTTGTCACCCTGTTGTGCCAGCGTTGTATCCACTCTTGATTGGTCGATGCAAGTTCTATTGTTAGTGGATTGAGTGTTGAAAGAAACTATTGATGGCAATGGCTGCTTTGATTTTTCAAAGCATGCGGATGTGTCTAAGGTTTCACCGCTATTAGGAAAGACATCAATGGGTTCATTGGTGGATGGACTTGATGCTTTATTCCCCAGCTCTCCAGCGCTCTTGGTCTCAATGCTCTTGGGGTCCACAACCACCTGTAGCTACTGTTGTTTTCGCTGTTTTCTCATCTTTTTCTTGGTCAGTGAAGGTGCATAACTTAATGACTCAAGACCCTGAACTAGATCAACCGTTGATGTGCTTGGTTGGGCCTCAAATTTCCCTTTTAGTCTAGCTCTTCCCTTCTGTTTAACTCCTCCGGTCTAGGCTTTAGGCTTTTGGAAGTGCTGGACTTGTTAATGAAGTTGGTTGCGACACCTCCTCCACAGGTAAACTACTAAGGACACATTCCGCAAGGAGCATTGTCACGGCCAAGGGCTGTGACTGCTGTGATCCCTAATTTGAAGTAGTAGCAGCTAGTTCAATGGACTTGCTACTATTGGTGGATTGTGGTGTCAAGTCCTTAGGGCAATTGGAAGTGGTAGTGTCTTTTGTTGCCCTTAGAGCATTCACTTGCGTAGATGGAGTATCAATTGAGCTAGCCATGGTGGATTGCACAGGCATATCCTTAGGTTGAGAGCTAAGGGTGGTGTCGTGTCCTACCTCTTGGACATTTGGAAGCTTTGATGTAGGTAGAGATTGGGATTGAGTAGCCGCACTTGACGAGTGTTGTGATTCCTCTGTCCGTTTAGGGGAAGAGGGTGTAGGAGACTTGGGACTCCTAAATGGCTTTGACATTGGCTCGGAGATTTGCTCGTGGCTGTTAGATGATTTTGCCATTTGCTTTGTTGAGCATTTAACCTTGCCATGAGCAATGTTGTGCCTATGATGCCTGCTATCCTCTTGGGGAATCAAAGGCTCCTTGGGCACTAGTGGCTTTTGCGCATCCTTAACGATTACATCTGATGTCTGCTTGTCAAGCACGCTAGGCTGAGGATCTACCCTCCAGTTGGTCCCATTGGGTTTCTTGATTTCGACCATGAGGGGCTCAGTCACTCCGCTATTTTTGACTTGAGACTTGGTTTTTCGTTTAGATCTCCTCCTACGCTTCTTTACTCTTGATACGATTTGGCCTTTAGTCGACAAAGGAGGTTTAACAAGGGGTTTGGGTACCCAAATCCATTAGTTACCTGCATAATACCCTTGAGCACGTAGCAACACTTTGGATATCCATCGCGGCATTGTATTGACTCTCCATCAATGCCTTCATCTATAAGGCTTGGGCTTCTTTTGGGGTCTTCTACCATATTTGTAAGTCCAAAGGCCGTCCTTGGCATTTTCTCCTGACCTTCTTGTTTCAGGCATGGCCTCACTCACTGGTTCTCGTTGTTCGACCTGTGCTTGTATCAACTCTTCCAGCAAGTCCTTGCTCTCGTCAACAGGCTTGACTGTTATGTCAGCACCTTGCTTGCCTTTCCCTCGAGGTTTGATGAGGTCACCCTTGCTAAAGGTCATGACTATCCTTACACCCGGTAGTGTCAGGTGTATCCTCTGTGCTACATAGTCGGCCTCACACTTGGTCGCCCTTTTGAAGGGTCTTCCAAGGAGGGTTCCCTTCTCACAATCAGCACTATTTGGAGGAACATGAAATATGATAGGCAAGCTTTTAGTTTCAATTGTCGCAAGGATTTTACACTTCCCTATGAGTACTTGTGGGTGTCCCCCGTAAGGGCTAAGAGTTGCATTAGTCGATGTGAGCTCTGGTTGGCCTAGTATGGTCCATGATTCATAGGTCAAGATATTAAAATCTGTTCCTTCATCAATCAAAGCATCGATAGTATGCTCTCTTTTCGTGATGAGTTTGACCCTAAGATAAGCAGATGGTACTATGTCTTTATCTTCCGAGTCTTGGTTTGCAAATTTAAGCCTTCTGAAAAATGCCCTTGAGTCCCCAACTGCACGACCAGATGTGGATTCTCCACTGGTGCCTTGGATCGTCAATGTAGTGCTATTCAAGGAGCATCTATCTCCAGGACTGTTATATCTAGTCATTCTCGCTATTGTAGCTTGATGTTGTTGCTTTCCGCTTTGACTAGATGCAGTCCGAATGCAACACGTATGTGTTTTTGTAGTGTGGCCTTTTTGCCCTTGTTGGCTAGATTGGCCCATTGAGGTTCTAAGGTCTCTGTTTGTCTCTATTCGAGTACGGGCTTTTCGTTGCTCTTTTGCAAGTGAGAATCCATGCTCGTGTAGAGCGATTGCTACACTAGAGTCTATTTTGGAGGACCTATCATGGCACGTGTCTTCTCCCCAACCTACTCGGGGGAGGTGCGAAGGGGGCAGAGCTCCCTCTGCGGGGGTCCGGGGGGGGGGAGAGGCAGTCCCCCCCGGCCTGTAGGGCCGTTATGGTAAATGCCATACATGATTTGAAAGACCATTTATAGCCAAATTTTAAACTACTTGCTCTAAGTTTCAGCCCAGTGTGATCGATCTATGATATGGTTTTCGGCTCTATATGGTCTCTCGGCCAGTTTCACTGCCTTCAGGCTAAAATTTGAAAAAATCTAAATTCGTCCCGACAAGTCTGAATTACAGGGGCCAAGTGCCCGATTCAGCCGTCCGAGGGCCGAGTAGGAAAGGCCGAATGTGACTGGTCTAAATGTCAAATTCAGCCAGTCCGCCTCTAGTTGTATGAGGGCCGAGTTGAGTGGGTCGAGGGCCGAGTGGGCCGAGGGTCGAGTCACGTGGGCTGAGCCAAGTGGGCCGAGTTGGCAAGGTCGAGGGCCGAATTTCAAAGTTGGCCCGAATGATCAATTTGGATTGGCTGAGTGGTGGGTATCCAAGTCGAGTGGGCCGATTCAAGTGGTCTGAGTGGTGGTAGTGGGCCGAAGGCCAATTTTGGGACTCAGCCCAAAATCCCCGTCACTCAGACATGCCGAGCGTGGTTCGTTTTTTACCAACGCAACGATAAATCACCCGAATCACACGATTCAGGTCACGGCCTGTCATACACACCTCCAAATCAAAGCTATGGATGGACGGGAAGAGTTGTATATATCTGGAATAGCCAATAAACTCCAAAATGCAAATCGAAAAACGAATCAAACCCTCATGCCTTGTTATGACAGTAGAAACCTTGATGCTTATTTTTCTTCTTTTTCTTTGTTTTTTCCTATCCTTATGCACCCAAATCACAAAGCAAATAACTATCCTACTCCAACATGCTTTTCCAAATCCAAAAAACCAAAAACCTACTTGCTAAGGAGATCGAATACCTCTTCAAACTCCTTCGCTTCCTACCTATCTACCTCAAGCACCGGTTCGGGGAGGAAACCCTTTACTTCGATGCTTGATTCGAAGCGCGCAAGTGCTCAA
The DNA here is from genome assembly GCF_053477565.2 of Lygodium microphyllum. Classification (NCBI taxonomy): domain Eukaryota; kingdom Viridiplantae; phylum Streptophyta; class Polypodiopsida; order Schizaeales; family Lygodiaceae; genus Lygodium; species Lygodium microphyllum. The sequence goes on along the minus strand of NC_141148.1, from coordinate 44,067,403 downwards.
GGCTTGAATCCGTTGGTCCCGGCAACGAAACCAAAATGTGGGAGCCTTCGCTCAACTGCCAAGACCCACGGACCGCTTATTATTCAAGCTTTCCAACCCGAGCACTAATGGCTACCTCTCACATAGCCGACGCGCCATCCATATCTATGGGTGTAGTGAGCTTACCTCCATGCCGATTGAGTTACCTCATCACCCACGCACTCCGGTAGCTCCACGATCCAAGTGCAAGCTTCAAGCAAGCTCCATCCTAAAGCTCCATGCTCCAAGCTCCATCGCCGCGAGTAAGACAAGAGAAAAGAAGAGAAGAGAAGAAGAGAGGAGAAGATGGAGAGCTTTTCCTCCTCGGTCCCTCACCCTCACACACTCACTCCCTCACACTCTTACACTCCCTCTCTCAAGCACAAGCTCAAGCAAGTAAGAACAAGAAGAAGAAGAAGAAGAGGAGAGCCACTTTTGGCCACACACAAGAATGAGCTTCTCATTCACTTTTCAACTTTATATACAAAACCCTAAATCCATTTTGGGCGGTCATCCCCTTATCCCCTTTTTTACATGGCCGACCGTGGCCTAGGCTCTTTTTCCCATTGCCCTTCTATCTTCCTAGCTTCCTTCCTACCGCCCATCTACCTTTACAAATTGCACGAGTGAGAGCCCGGCGCTCTTTAAATTGCACGGGTGAGAGCCCGATGCTCTTTAAATTAAGCCATGATACGCTTATGCTCTTTTACAAAAGTATTGATTCGTGCTTTTTCTTGTGCGTCCTTTTCCTTTATTTAAGACTTTTCTGCATTTCTTGTGCTTCCATATTTTTCTTAGCGTGCCATCGTCTTCCGTTTCACTTTTGCCTTGGCCTTTGTCTTCTACTTTAGCTTTTTCAGATTTTTCACCTTGTTCGTCTAACTGTTAACAAGTAGTTAGGTCTAAGCCATCATCATGCTGTCCTTGAGCTTCCTATCTCAATGGTACTTTCACAAGATTTGAAAGGTTATATGCATGACTTGCCTTTTTATTATTTCCTAGAATATCTCCTTTCTTCTCACTTTCTCTCTATATCTCCCTCTCTCTCCCCCTCTCCCTATCTGCTCTCTCTCTCTCTCTCTCTCTCTCTCTCTCTCTCTCTCTCTCTCTCTCTCTCTCTCTCTCTCTCTCTCTCTCTCTCTCTCTCTCTATCTATCTATCTATCTATCTTATTTCTCTCTTCTATTCCTCAACTTCTCTTCTCCTTTATTTTCTCCTTCTTTTCTTCTCTTCTCTCTGATATCTTCTCCCTTCACTACTCTGTGTGTGTGTGTGTGTGTGTGTGTGTGTGTGTGTGTGTGTGTGTGTGTGTGTGTGTGTGTGTGTGTGTGTGTGTGTGTGTGTGTGTGTGTGTGTGTGTGTGTGTGTGTGTGTGTGTGTGTGTGTGTGTGGCTATCAAAGGCCGTCCTTGGTAGCCTTAGACTAAGGCTTATATAGCCTTAGTAAAGGCTATTTTCATCTCTCTCTCTCTCTCTCTCTCTCTCTCTCTCTCTCTCTCTCTCTCTCTCTCTCTCTCTCTCTCTCTCTCTCTCTCTCTCTCTCTCTCTCTCTCTTTATGAATGCAAGCTTTTCCTTTGTCATTGTCATAGCTATCATGTTTATTGCATGGCAAGGGTGTCCAGTTTTGGGGTGTCAAGGGGAAGATGACGCTTGTGATTGGATGGCAGCATGAGGGCAATAGTACTTCGGGATGGTAGCAAGACTAATGATAGTAGTGATGCCCACTACAACTAGACTCAACGTTTCATTTTTTTCCTTTAATAAAAATTAAATGTTCAAGGTTACACATGGGCTACGTATAGCCTATGTATGGGCTATAGTATATATGCTACCTATGTGTGTAACCTATGTGTATTAGGGCTATATATGTATGTACATTGGGTTTGTAACATATACATATGTACATACATAATGTCATGTCACTAACTTTGACATGATGTGCTTTTGTAGATATGTTTGATTGTCCTATAGCAAATCTTAATGTTAAGGTGAGGACTAGTCACAATCCCTAGCTAAGGTTGTGTCCACCTTTCCATCATGTGTGTAGTCCCAAGAGAGTAGTAACAGTTATGGATGCAAGCGTAAAGGGAAAGGCTGTGGTAGGATCATAACCCCTCTACATCACAAGCCCAACCACATGAAGAAATACTAGGTGAATTCGAACAGGAAGAACATAGATCACATGTGTACTATACATTCATTAGCACGGTTGGAGTCTTCCAAGACCATAGGGAGAAGGAACTCATGAGCTTCATGTGAGGCAAAGTGTATACACAGTATAGAGATTGCTTTAGGCCCTTCTCCAATCAAGTCCCCACTAAATGATTTCTATTATACACGAGAAGTTTCCTAATCCCATGCATTTGAGGTTGGAAAACCACTAGGCATGACAAGAGGTTTGAAAAATCCTTGTTAACAGGAGGGCCTTAGTTAAAGCAAGAGCAGTTGAAAATAAGAGGAGAGTAGAACAAGGTTTGGGTCTCATACCTATGCTAATTTTTGTATATGTTCAAGAGTGGATTGAAGCACAAAGCATCATGGAGTGTGGAATCTTCAGCTCACAATAGAAGGAGGCACAACGAGTCTAAATGGAGCAATTTGTATCATAACATTTTGGATCATGAGGCATCGATATATAGGGTGCATTTGTTAGTATTTACATTTTATCTTAAGTCTTTTTGTGCTTGAATTTGTGATTGGTTTTATTTTTGCTGACATTACAAAGGATTTAGGCCATGGATGGCCACATTGATGCATTTTTTGAACTACAAGAAAAAGACTTATGGGCACATTTAAACTCGTATTAAAGACCCCTCAAGAGACCCCTATTGATTTTTTTTTTTGCACAAAATAAACATGATTTCTTGTATTTTGTTAAGTATCTACCTATGATTTCCAAAATACATTCACATGATAAAAAATGCACAAGCTAGATTGAAAAAATCGAGCTGCTAGTTACAAAATTGTAGTTGAGGCCATAGTTCTGTAAAAGTAATAGCTCTCTAGTTTTCTTTTACCCTCCCTTGCATGCACATTACACATTGTTTATACGAACTTAATCCACATTATATTAAAACATACACACAATACCATTACTTGATATAGAACATGTTAAAGGACAAAAAATGATATTAACAAAATTGTACTCTTGTTTGTATTATATCTAAAATATGAGTTTACATGAAGCCGAAGTTTAGTTTGCATATAATACAATGAAAATTAAAAGCTACTCAAGCTTGTCTTTGATTTTTAAGGACAAATTCTAGGAAATCTTTATGAATATGTCTTATCGATGCACATGGGGCTCGCTCCCTAGATTGTGCTTGTTGTAGATAAGGATGTGGATCTCCTCACATGATGATATATGCATCATGCTTGGAGTGAGTGAAACTTTTTGCTTGTTATCATCGACCTCCACCTTTCCTTACAATGCTTTGCTAAATAAGGAAGCCATTGCACTACAAAGGAGTAGTATGGTACCTACAACCACGTAGATGAGGATATGTGCCTCCATCTATAAAATAAAGCCAAATGTTTTTCTCATTCTTATACGCCTCCACCTTCCCTTATGATGCCTTGTCGAACAAGCACGTCATTACAACATAAAGTATGGCACCTACAATCATGTAAACGAGGATATGCGCCTTTATCTATAAAATTGAACCAAAAAGAAATGAAATTAAGTATAGTAATATTAAAGGTATTGATTAAAAACCTTAATCTAAGATAAATAAACCTTTAGATTATTTCATTTTTAAGAAAGAGAAAACAAATACCAAATTGTGGAAAGCCTTTTCCATTGTTATTCTCTTTCTTTTTTATCTCTCATTGTTGCACTTTGTGTGCTTACATACTCAAATAAAGTGAAAAAGTTAAAAATAAAAAAATAAAAATTAGAGGTCAAAACTTTCTACAGCCTCTTTCAAAATATATCTAGTTACATTTGAAGTGAACTAAACAAATATCCACATAGCTTATAGCAATTCTATTTTCAAAAACCTAGTGCTTTAATAAACACATGTAATTTGACATTTTACATGCAATTTACCCGTGCTTTTACATGCTTCATGACCCTCTCTTTGTGCTAAATATACAAAGGGTTTCTCTTATATAGAGGTGATGAAACTAATATGTGTGCTTTTGGACACATAAAAAAGGGTGTTTCACTATATGTCTACAAACTTCATGTGTTTTTTCACACAAAAACACACATTTTCTACTCCACAATCCTAGCAAAGACCTCTTCAAACTCATTCTAATCAAAAGTAGATTAAAATGATCATAACAATAACACACAAAGAAAATAGATCTAACATAGAGAAACTAAAAGAGAAGAAGAAGAGATTATATCTCAAGACTAGCTCATCTTGTTTAAAACCAACCTTGCCTTGTCTCCTTTCAAAAATATAGGGATCGCATCCTTTAACAAGCAAGTGAAACTAGAAGAAGAAAAATAAGAATACAATGAAGAGAGATAAAGAGGAAAATAAAGGAATTTAAAAACTTAACTCATCTTTATGTGTATGGAGAAGAATAGGAGGTGATGAGTCAAATGTCCTCTCTCTATGAAACGTCTAGACCATGATATCTCTCGCATGAGAGCTCATGGCCTTGTCTTGTATCTCATCTATCACAAATTGCTCTCTTAGTCCTCTCTCCATGTTTCACTCAAAAGAAATATTTAAATTGAAATGAAACAAAAATTAGATATTTTAGTTTTCTGTGTCGCATGTAAGAGATTGCACATTTGCAAGAACATTTAATATACAAAGTATTTTGTGTGAAATCACACTTTTTAACTGTCCAATTTTAAATTCATTTTCATGGGAATTTAAATGTGAGCACAACTTGCCGCAGCTATTTGTTTATTTCTTTTTGTCCTTGGGGCCTCAACTAGTCCCTAAAACTTAAACGAGTTTTTTCCAAGGTTTAGAAATGCAACTATAAAATCACATCAACCGTCCATGTCTCTACTTTGATTTTGTTGTAGTGTAATGGTGTTTTTATTTTGCACTTTAATATTTTGGATCGAAATCCTACTCACTATGGAGATGGGCTATAAGTAATGTCAGAGCAAGCTCAACACATGGAGACACTTATAATATTATATAGAGGGTACCATCACTAAGTAGATCACTAAGCAGATGTGACAAGCAATTACATTTAGTAAAATGTGTTAAGTTTATTTTAGCTTTTACAATGAAGCTTTTTATTCATGTCTAAGAGCATATCTTTGATATCTATAAGGGAAACAACACAATAAAGCATGCACGCACACACACACACACACAGGGGGAGAGAGAGAGAGAGAAAGAGAGAGAGAAACAATGCAAAGCATGATGAGAAAGGATGATGAAGAGGGTGATGAGTAAGGGGAGATGATGATGATACCTTCTCCCATGATATAGAATCCATATACATAGTACAGCACATTAATTGCTTCATACTAATAGTCATGAGAAGATGGCTTCAAATAAATGTATATTCTTTCTTATAGTACTTTGTATACCTATAGTGATACAAGCTAGACTTGGTCGTTCTCATTCTCGTTTCATATTATCATTCAACATTTATTATAGTGTTTTTTTTAAATGGAATGTGGCTCCATTTTTATATAAGATGCCCAATGAATATGCAAGTGTAGGGAAAAAAGCAAGGAAGCCACAGGTTTGCAACCAATAGCTCCCTAGTTCCTTTTTTCTACACCACATGCATTTGTTTTGCCATTAAATTTCATGTGAAAATTGTAAATGAAATGCAATTAAACAACCATTTAAATTGCTATGAAAATTGTAGGTGTAATGTGTATATTTTTCACTACAAATCACACTTATTTTTTGGCAAACACACGTGAATTTCAACGTGAATCTTTTGACATGACCATTAGCACAAAATCAGATGTTCCTATGCGACATCCTCACTTGACTTGCCACATATCGTCTTGGCAGAATGTATGAGGGATGGGAGTACATTCATAGCTAGTCCCTCAGCTTATGGGCCAAAATTTTATCCTCATCTATATCCCCAATTAAAATTAAGCACTTTAGGAAGGTCTTTAGATCTTTAATATGGAAACAAGTGCTATATGTATGCATGATAAGAAAGTAGATTTGGACACCAAGGATTTAGCCCTTGTAAAGGGTCGAATCCTTGCTTTTTTTTTCGTTGCACTTGTCGATATATCCATTGGAATGGTTATTTGTACACATTGGTGTGTACTTGGAATGATCCTTAGCACATGCTGATATTGATACTTGCACTAGTATATACATCGGTATTGCACTGTTATATATAACATCTACACCAGCACATATGTTAGTAATTTGGATTATCAAATTGATGTACAAAGACTAAAGCTTATATTGACGTGTATTTTGATGGAAAATTGCAACATTTTGAAACAAATTCTCATGTATTTTCATCATATTTTTTGTTGGTATACCCTTCATATGTTATAGTAATTCCTACCCCCAAAGGACTCCCCACTAATAAAGGTCCTCATTTTGGACTCTCTTTCCACATTTAGGAGATTGGGATGATATACTCATCTTCCACGATGCTCATCTTGTAAGAGTTGTCATTATTTCATTCACTACACCTCCTCCAAAAGGTTATCAACTCTACTTAAATACTCCTACTCACCCAAAACTAACCTTTTCATTGATGTTCAGAACAATTTTATCATAAAGAGCTAAATAAGTCCTCCATTTGCAAAATGTAGAAGCTTTTTCATGACAATTTCTCTCAAGAAATCATACTCCAAGCAAATGAGGCAAGCACAATCATTCTATTGTTCCTATTTTAAATATTAAACCACCAAATGAAACAAGGCCTATGTTACACGTATCCATAATGTCTAATTGTCATCTTGGTGCTCCATGTCTCAATGTGCTAACACACACACACACACACACACACACACACACATACATCTAGAGAGAGAGAAGAAGAAGAAGAAGAAGAAGCAGCAGCAAAAACTGATAAGGGAGAAAAAAGCAAAACATAAATAAGATGAATATTGATGTATTAAAAGTAGCTCAATTTTAAAAAAATCAAATCAACTCAATTTTTTGACTTTTAATTAAGTCAAAAAAGGAGAAATTTCTAAGCAAAAAAGATATTAATCTGCATGTGTAAAAAACTTCAAATTATTAAGAAAGGTTTTGAACCTCTCTAAAAAAATTTGTTATAAGAAAAACAATATATGCAATTTGATTTTAAAATCTCTCCATGATATTTGGTGAAAGGTTGTTATATCTACTAGAATAAGAATTACTGCAAACATTGCTTATGTATGTTATAAGGGAGTAGAGAACAATACATATCCCTTTGAAATACATATTCTCAGGAATGGTAACTTCCCCCATAATTATAAGAACATTAAGAGACTTCTACCATCTCTTGACTATGCTATTTGAGTAGCATGGTCATGTTCCTGCTGTACTCTTACATGTTGCACTATGATTGTTGTCTTTGAAGTATTTTCCAACCTTGAGCAACTTCATTATTTGTTTGTTTTATATTTTGTAGGGTACAAGACGACCTAGGCCACAAGAGGAAAAAGTGCTTGAAATATCTTGACTTCATTTGATTTGTAAGTGCTCTTCAAATACACATCTCACAATTTTTTTGTGGGTTGGTTATCTTCAAGCAGCATAGTAACATAAACTAAACCCAAGTGAAGTATTTGATACCAAGTACTAGTGGATGTAGATACAACTATGCTAATATACTTACTTCATACAAACCTTGCACAACCAAAGACTAATAGTATTATATATGTGTCCATTTAACCTTTCACACAATGCTTCAACAGACTTTACTTTGGTTGGTGCCATTCCAAATGACGAGAAAATATGGCTAAGTACACGGCTTTTCATGTCCATGATACAAGCCCACTGCGTGGTTACACATGTCAACCTAGTTTCAAGATATTTTGCAAGCCATTTGACATTAAACCTCGGTTTTTCGTAAAAGTTGTGCGCGAGTCGATGGACCTACACAAGTGTGGCCTCTCGTGTAAAGGGACCTTAACAAAAGGGTTTTGGGGGTCGACTCAAAACTGGGGCAAGGGGGAGGGGGTGTGGGGGGGTCCCACTTTTTGCGAGCGCAAACGACGATTAAATGGTCGGCCAGGATTCATCCGCTTTTTACTGACAACAAAGTGTCAATAGACTACATATATATACATATATATATATATACACACATATATAAAATCGAGAATACAAGAAGAAATAATAATAGTGGCAAAAATAAAAATTCAATGGAAGAAGTAAATCTCACGATCGGTGGATGAAGAGATCTCCATCCTTTTGGTTGGAAAATGACAAACCGGAAGATCGGCTGTCTTATTATTTATTATTTACTATTATTATTGTTGTTATTATCATTATTGTTACTTCTACTACTAGTACTCAAGGTAGACCGATCTCGCTTCCAAAGCTTCCCCACTCATCCGCACTTGCTCTCATTTATTTATCATTATTATTTTCTTCCCCTCACTTATTTATCATTATTATTCATTTATTATTATTGTTTTATTCATTTTCCCCACAACGTCATGGATCTCTTTGAGTAAAGAAGCGGTTAGGATTGGCGCATCTTGTTGCACGTCCTCATATGGAATTACGTGATGCCACGTCGCGTCCCCCCCCCCCCCCCCCCCCAAAATATATATATATATATAAAACCTAACTTTCAAGGGATATAGAGCCCCTCTCCAGCCACTTATGTTACTCTCCTTTTTAATACTCATTTTACTCTCCTTTTTCCTTTTGGCTAGTCTGACTTCTGACTCTCTTAAGGAGTAGAGCCTCACAGGCGCCATGTATTTTACTTTTTCTCTTTTTCCTAATCCCAATTCTAACTTTTCAGGGGTGGAGGCTCATTAGAGCCAATTGTATTAGTTCCTAGGGAATCACTGTGCTTGTAAGGTGTAAATAATTGTTAAGGGTCAAAAACAATGCTAACCACCATTTTCTTGTTTATTCATAAACTTGTGGTGGCTCTTCAAAGAGTTTAGTTAAAAGTGCTGATGGCTAAGCTCTTGGTCAACCATGTTATCAGTACATGACATCATCACGCACACACTATTAGGCATCTCGAGACTACACATTTATATATAATATTGTCTTAACGAACATTATTACTTCTTACCATGAGTTGAAGAAACTTGAATCATTGTTTCGAAGTTTCCATCGTAACTCGTAGCAATTCAACATTGCTTAGTTCAATATGTATTATCCCTACTATTACACAACCTAATTCAAGATTGTTGAAATGAGAATCACATGGTCTATAAGATCGTGTAAATAAATCTAGTAGTTTCCATTCAAGATTGAAAAAGAGTTTCGTATAAGATTATTTATTCATAGTCATAACACCTTTTTTCAACAAATATGTACTACTAGGATCATAAGAAGTTGAGGCAAAGCCATAGCATGCAAGTTGTGGGATGTGATCTCATGGGTCTAAAGTATATGTGTAGTGATGCAAGGGGTAGTAATAAGATTGTACTACATTACATCACATCTATTTAAAAGCACTAAGTTTGGGATCCTTGTTCTTTTGAACATGGATATTGCTTTGGCACCTTTTTAGTTTGTGCACTTTTGAATGTTTCATGGATTTCCCATTAGATCATTCATAGGGATTGCTCCTACTAGGATTCACTAGTCGCCTTGGCATTTCAGTATTGCCATGCATTTGTACTAGTAATGAGATTATGAAATATGTCCTTGGGGGAGTAGAAGTGATACTAAAAACTAAAACCTCAAAGCACTTGTTCTACCAACTACAAACATTGTTAACACCTTCTAAAAGATGCATTAAACTATGTGAGAAGTGGTCAATATGAATGAATATAATGAGCTTGATTGTGAACACCTTATAAAAGAAGCATAAACTATGTGAGAACTAATCAATATGAGTAAATGTAATTAATTGTTACCTTATAGTCAATGGGAGTACATTTGAGACATTTTTTAAGTAGATACAAAAGTTATTGCCAAGTTAATCAATAGCTCCAATAAGGTTATGTTTTCTAGCACACTAAATACTTTGTGATAAGTTAATTTACACAAAGAACCTTGCGAGGTAGTCTAGTGTTGTGACTTTAGGCATCAAAGATCATGATGATGAGAAAGTGAATGTGCTCTACCATGTTTCCATAGTGTGTTGCTCATTATGCACAATGAGATGTGTAGAGGTAACTACATGTGACCAACTATTGGAGGTAATATAGTGGAGAAAAAAATTAAGGATTAAGCTTAGAAAGATCTAGGAAAGGAATTGGCTTTGGTGTGGAATAATAACGAGTCCCAAAGTTATGAATTCATGAGCTTATGCATTAATCAAAATGGATGACTTAATTAAAATGGTGTAGCTTCCTCATAAAAGGAGGCTTGCAATCACTTCAAGTGGTTTTAGCTTATCATCAAAGTTGCATAACATGATCATATTACTATACCACATGAATTTAATAGGATAACCAATTTTCTTCTATTCAAAAAATCTAAGGTCAATTATCAGAACACTTGAGCGTAAGGATTTCTAAAGCCAATTATCAAAATAGATGAGCATAATGATTTCCAACCAAATTTGAGAAAGAATTATTAGACATTTTTGATTCACAAGAACTTATAAAGTAATCATCCACTTTCATCTCTTTAGAATTTTCAAATCTTCCTAACTATGTTTGAGTTTATCTTCATATTCTCATGGGTGCTAAAGATAAGTCGAGGTATGTCTCAAACAAAAGAAAATGTCTATGACATATATGTGTTCATGCATGTAGAAGCCATATGCACATATCAAAATAGCCAAAAAAGACATAAGACTAGACTAAGGTGAGAGGTGGCTTTCCAAGATGGAAAGCATTCTTCATAATGTGTGTGTGTGTGTGTGTGTGTGTGTGTGTGTGTGTGTGTGTGTGTGTGTGTGTGTGTGTGTGTGTGTGTGTGTGTGTGTGTGTGTGTGTGTGTGTGTGTGTGTGTGTGTGTGTGTGTGTGTGTGTGTGTGTGTGTGTGTGTGTGTGTGTGTGTGTGTGTGTGTGTGTGTGTGTGTGTGTGTGTGTGTGTGTGTGTGTGTGTGTGTGTGTGTGTGTGTGTGTGTGTGTGTGTGTGTGTGTGTGTGTGTGTGTGTGTGTGTGTGTGTGTGTGTGTGTGTGTGCGTGTGCTAAATTGGGTAATTTTGAGAGAACAAAAGACCTAAATAATTCATGTCCATTAATGTTAGGTATTATTTGAAATAATATTTCAATTACATTAAAGATTCATTTGCATAGATGTAAGGTTCATTAGCCTTTGCAAAGATAAGCATACGCATTAAGATATGTATAAAAATGTCATGCATAAGATAACTAAACAAGAAAAAAGGAAAATTACTTGTAACAACTTCTATTGTAGAATGTTCTTATCTTTCTCTACTTGCTCGAGAGCTACTTTGAATGATGCATTCTCCTCCTCCAAGGACAATTTTATTTGCACCTCCTTTGCCATTACTTGTTCCTTGTGATGCTGACAACTATCTTTGTATTACTTCATTTTTTCTTCTAACTTAAGTACTTAGGTTTTCTTGGTCATGTAAGGCTTTCTGAAATTCATTCAAAGAACCTTGTGATTAGAATAAAAGTTGATGAGAAATATATAACATTGACATACATATGAATATTGTCACCTAAGTATTTGCAATAACCTAATAAACCTTGTTCACCATTCTCAACATAAGTGAGAAATGAAGATGTAGAATTAGAAGGAGGATTAAGGCTAATGCTAGGGTCATCTGGATAAAGGGAATGCTCAAACAAAAATATTTTTCTTTCCCGCTTCATGACATGAAGCCATTTTTGTATCTAGGCTATGGTTATTGAATGCTTCTCATCCACATAAACATGCAAATCCACTTTCCTCTTCCAGTTACTTATGTCCCTAAGAAGTTCCATTAGAACATAAATATGTGTATGCACATACATACATACATACGAACACACACATAACATTTTTTGTTAGTACTATTATAATCTATCAATATTTTTTAATATCGAGGATAGTTTGCACCTCCCACCTTTCTTTTGGGTTCAACCTTTTCCATTCTAAAAAACTTAGTATGCATTTTTTTCCAAAGGGATTTGCTCGAATTCTCTTTCACTTAGAAAATCTCACTCAAAGATAGGAAAGCTTCCAAAATCAAAAGCCTTTGAATTGACCAATGTGAACATGAATATGATAAGAGAGTCAAAACAAAATGTATTTTTGTAGTACATTAGTACATCAAATGTGCTAGCCGATAGAAAAATGAATAAATAAAAAGTTTGAACTTACAATGTGTAATCTTGACACAAACTTCCCAAAGCCCATACAAGACTAGTAGTACTTTGTAGTATCGTCAAAGTTGGAACCTTAGAAAATGAAATCCTATCTATGATCCAAGGATTGCAAAATTTTAAGGATGTTTTCTAATACACTTTGAAGAAAGCTATAAGGTTCTTAAGAAACAAGGCTCATTTTGTTACCTCATAACATGTAATTAGAGGATTTTCTAAATATCCCTTCAATGCACATGATATCTAGGCTTTCTTACAATTCTCTCTCTCTCTCTCTCTCTCCCCTTAAGTACCAATCATGCCATCATATAATATCCCTTTTGATATTTAAGGAGCCTCCTCCAGTATTGCTTCATCTTCTATTGTAGGTTATGAAACGTAAGATCTTATTTGTTTTGTTAAATAATTATGGTGCATTGTGGTCCATATCATATGGGTATACTTCTTTGATATACATGCTATATTCAATATATATTTGTGTGTGTGTGTGTGTGTGATCTAATACTATAAGGGATTAGGTCTATAGACTACCTCATAGATACATTTCTTGAACTAAGAAAAAAAGTTATGAGTGCATCCAATATCCTGCATAAGCTTGCATAAGAAGAGTCACTTCTAAATCTACGTGTAATCAATGAAGTATACGTGTGACTTTAACTTTGCTTTTAAACGCTAATTGTTTACAATTTTCACAAAACTTTAAATGTTATATATGTGCTTCGTCTACAAATTTCATGTGATTATAAAGACACTTCTATAGAGAAAAAAAGATCATGGAGCTACTAGAGCAACAATTCTATAACCAACAACTCTATGGATTTGTTTGCCCCTTCTTATGTATTGATTGGGTATTATTTTTACAAGTCAGATCCACATATTACAAAAGACTACATGTAATCACATAGTTGAAGGAAAATACATAACAAGGATTATAAAAGATCCAAAATAAAATAAATTGTATGAAATAAAGTTATTGGGTTATATATTCATAAGAATACAAACTCTTCGAAGCCATATTAAACTGTTCATTGAAAAGATTTTACAAAGTACATGAAGATAGCACTATAAAATGCATGACAAGTTACCACATCTTACTTGCCTCATAAAAAGAAGTTATGATAGAGTCTAAAATTGTATAATAAACCCTAAAACATGTCATAAGATAATTTTAATAGCTATTAATATATAAAGAGGCTTCACCATGACTATCTACACAATGATGATAACCAACAAAAAAAATTGTGACTTCTTTGAACATATTTGCATCTCACTCTTGTATATAATTGAAGAACTACATATGCATAATGGCTTGGGGTAGATCTCTAACATGACCAAATTAACAATATGGATATCTGTGGAATCTTAGAATAATCAAGCCAAAAAAGTTGTGGCCTTAGGTTAAACTCATAACATCTTCATATACGTCCCTAGTCCCTCTTATTGCTCTTACTTTCTTGCAAAAATAAACATATACTGCATATTGTATTATGCCTATTAAGTAATGTTCTAAATTCATTACAAACACATCCATGGATGATCAAGAATGGTCTAGGAACCTAACACCAACAAACCTTTGATTTTGTGTTGCATCAGTGCATATGAAAATTATTAGAATATGGTGTGCATATAATTAATGAGTTTGTAGGCTGTAGGCAATGATACAAAACCAACAAGTACTTCCAAACAAATGCAACAAGATGTCTATACACTCCCATAGCTCACAATATAGTTTTGAACATATTTGAAATAATTTTGAATAACCATCAAAATAAAAATGTACATTAGGTATATATATTACCTATATGTTTAGGCACATCTAGGAAAAAGAACTCAATTTCAACCTTTTTTCAATCTCAAGAACCCTTCAATGGGAAGAAAGACTTCAACTCCCAAGTTTTTTCAATATTCGGAAGCATTCAATTCCCATGTTTCTTCAATTTCCATGTAATATACTTTATCTCCTATGATCAATAAATGTTTGATTTATCAAAAGGCTCTTCTAGCATCCTCAGTTGCTTCTGTAAGAACACTTTGTAAGGCTAAAGAAATGTGGCAAACAACTAGAAGCATTTTCCCTTGTTTTGCAGATTTTTTGGATTGATATCAACTTCCTTTGTTGTTTTGGCTTATTCTCCTCTTCAATTTTATCATTTCGTATCCCTATCTCAAAATCAATACATATAACATTCTTTGCTATGACTTACTTCTTTAGTGATGAGACAAATATAGAAACATTTAATCAATGCATATGAATTATGATACAAACAAGTAGTATATATGATGAAGTCTATATGAATTGGTGCTCTATAGATGAGAAAGGAATAGGCATGCTTAAGTGCATAGCAATTAATTGCTATGATAATGAGAAATTTGCAAACTTAAGTGCTTGAGTACACAAAAAGAGAGTAAACAAGTTGCTATAAATAACCAAAACAAATGTATGCAAACCATATATTCTAAATATATAAAAAAGTGAAGCAAAGCTTAGATGTTTGAGAAGAGAGGTCTCTCCACATCATTAGGTATAAGCTCAAACACCTTGCAACACCTTGGATTAGCTCTCTCTCTCTCTCTCTCTCTCTCTCTCTCTCTCTCTCTCTCTCTCTCTCTCTTGTTTTTCCAAAATTTTCTTTTTTGTTGACTTTTTGAAATGCCTAAGTTCATTGCAAGAGCATTTTAAATTAGTATACATGTAATAGTACATGGAATGGTGCATGTAAATTCTAAATTTTCTTTCACATTTGAAGTCCCATTTATGCGTGGGATTTGACTTTACTTAGGCCCACAAGTGAAACAGTAATGTAGTCACAAATTTTAATGTGCCCACTCATGCATGTATGACTCTCACATTTTTGCTTCCATTCTAGTTTAGTGTGATATGGGACTTATTCTTTGTCTAGAGTGATGATATCAAGATGTGGTTTTCCAATAGATGAACTATGTTAACTTTGCTTAGGATGGTTATACCATATATATGAATTCTTGTTCTCATGGGGATAATAATAAAGAAATTAGGTAATTTATGCTACTAGTTATTATGTGTGAGAATGACATTATCTTCGAAGCCCAATTCTAATTAATGTTTTCATATTGTCTATCTCCATTTCAAATTGGATAGAAATTGATATCACTAACCTCCATGATTTCATTGTGCATAGATCATATATATAATGTGCATTCAAGGCCTATTTATGAACCCTCTTTCTTCACAAATCTCTACATGTTTTCCAAAGTCCTAAAAATCTCCCCTCTCCTTTTGTAAATATATTTTGTAAATTTCTTAAATTTAAGGAAACCTTTTTTTGAACTCATTTGCAATGCAAATACCTTACGGTGTGGCCTCCTCGAGTCATTAAAATATATTGATTAGGTTTAGGGATAATATAAATTCCTTTGACATTCTTAATCCACTCATTGCTTGATAATAGTTGAGTAGGTTTTATCTAGAGTTGCTCTTCCTAATCATAAGAAAGTGGATACGGTTATTCTTAAGAGTAGCATATGGAAGTTAAGTCCCTAAAATGGGCTCATACTAAACCTTTCAAGATTGAAATTTATATTATGAAAATGTGGTTGTTTCTCCCTATTTGCTATACAACACTTCTTACATCTAAGTTAGTGACCTCAAGAGATAGTTTGTCATTCTTTTCAAAATTAGAGGATGAAAATAAGTCCTATATCCTTTTCCAATTCCATCTAGCTCTCGATAGATAACAAGTTGTAATGCATTTGAGCACACCTTTATGACCTAGACAATGACCTATGTTGTGCTCTGAAGCTTGTGAATTCACAACCTATAACATCGTGTATAGTACCTACCAGCTCGGAATCTTGCAAGAGAGTTCACTAAATCCTTTACCAAGTTTTCATATAACTTGGGTGGGTCATCAATACCCGGTTGAACGGTAACTAGTATACAAGGTGCTAATCAAAGCACCCCAATATTTAATAGTAGCTTGCAGCTCACATAATGCATTCTTATGAGAATGAGCATAAAAGTGGATACATCGGCTAGGTCCTACATGCATAGTTTGTCTGAATTTTGAAACCTTACATACATAGCTACATAAATACACACGCGCACATGAATCAGTATTCACATGCAGACGAGCTGGCAGTTAAATTGGCTGTATAATCCCAAGGCGATTTGGCATTTACTACGTGAAGGGCGAGGGTAGGGGAAATAGGAGGCAAGGGGCGATTAAAAAATGGGTCTGTGCATGTGCTGGGGTGCACGTTCAATGAAGAGGGTAGAAAAAAATACACGAGAGAGAGAGAGAGAGAGAGAGGCGTCTTAGTGGCTGGCTGATTCGAGTTCACGATCTTGATGTGGCTACCTACTTTCTATGTGAAAGGGAAGGAGAGGAAGAAATATGAGATAGAGAGAGAGTGTGTGTCTCTGAGAGAGAGAGAGACTAGAGAGAGAGTGTGTGTGTGAGAGAGCGACAGAGAGAGAGTGTGTGTGACAGAGAGAGAGAGAGACAGAGAGAGAAAGAGTGTGTGTGTGTGTATGAGAGAGCGATAGAGAGAGAGAGTGTGTGTGTGTGTGAGCGAGAGAGTGTGTGTGCGTAAACGAGAGAGAGAGCTGCCATCGGCGGAGGTGGTGGCGGAGAAGATATGAACAAGTCAAAAAAATAAAAGGAAGAAATAAAGAGAAAACGGAAGCACTGGCTTTTTTCGCAGCCAAATTTGGCGGCAGCTGATAAATCAAGTGGGAGTTCTTATTATTCCGCCACCCTCCTTCCAAGTGTTTTGTTTTGTCAAGACAGGTCAACATCTCAACTCCTCATCTATTATAGTTGCCTTCACTCTCTCTCTCTCTCTCTCTCTCTCTCTCTCTCTGTGGTTAATCTCTCGTCTGGCTTTCCTCGGATCTCGCTCTTCTTCCTCTCTCTCTCTCTCTCTCTCTCAAGTCAACCTTGGTACGTTACAGCAGATCCCTTATATTGCTCTCTCTCTTAATTTTCCGTCCCTCTTCCTCTTCCGTCGGATCTGCCATCATCCTTTCCAGCAAGAGCAGCAGCAGCAGCATCAGCAGCACCAGGCTTACCCTCCCCCTCTCCCATCATCGTCGTCATATACCATCATCATCATCATCATCATCATCATCATTCGACGGCCCTTGGTCGTTGCCTCATGCTTAGCCTCGATCCGCTAAACTTAAACAGGAACAACCCCCGCCGTCCCTCTCTCCCTTACAAACCGCCGCAAAATCGAGCTTCTTCTCGCTACACGCCAGACTTCTGATCTCCCGCGATAGAATTAACGGTCTGACCGTCTCCAATTTTGCCCTAATGAGCCGTTAATAACACTGTGTATTATCGTCGGCCCCTCTCTCTCTCTGTGCACGCGGAGTACATGTTTGCTCCATAGTTTGCTGCTGCAGGCTGCCATGTACATATCTCTGATGGTACGGCTCACCAAATCTCGAGAAGAAGCAACAGTGGTAAAGTTCTTGTAGATCCAAATGCCACTCAGCGCTGCATACTCCAGACGCTGCTGCTGGAATCCTCTTCTTCTAGAAGCGAAAAGCACTGCGTTGACAGTGAGTAAAAAGTACGTTCTCTCTCTCTCTCTCTCTCTCTGTGGGGGTGTGCGTGTGCGCGCGCGCGCATCAGACCTGCACTTTATATGCATGCAGATGCTTGACAAATGAATTGAAGGGGGACAGTCTTTTGTGTTGATCTTGCAGAACTGTACAGCACTCATAATCACCTCGTGGGAGATCATAACAGATCAAGAAAGCGGGTCCGATGTTTGAATGTCGAAGGAAAGGTAAGGCACTAGGATTCGATTATTCGATAACAAAGGAACCACAGCCATGCGGAAAGAAGTAGAGAGCAAGATCTAATCTGACTAATACCTCTGAGAGAGAGAGAGAGAGAGGGTTGAGTTTGATGACTCTTAAATTGACGCAGGGAAAGTATTGAGAGTGCAAGTGAGACGTCGGCCAGCAGGAGGGTGAAGAGGCCGGCAGCTGCAGTACTGCAAGAAGGAGCTGCAGCGGCGCCAGGGAATCCGGCGCAGGCAAGGGGGCGGCTGCTTGCAAGCAGCGGGATCGTGAGCACAGCTAGTACGGTTAGTACAATCAGTACAGGAAGAGGAGGGCTAGTAGGAGGACGAGGATCAGGGCGGCCGGGCATGCTGGGGGTGGTTCACATGATGGGGCCCGGGGGACCCATGATGATGCAGCAGCAGGCGCCGCCACAAATGCAGCACCAGCCCAATACGTCCACTCCCTGCGCCGCCTGCAAGCTCCTGAGGCGGCGATGCGCCCAGGAATGCCCCTTCGCCCCCTACTTCTCCCCCCACGAGCCCCAGCGATTCGCCAGCGTCCACAAGATCTACGGCGCCAGTAACGTCTCCAAAATG
Source organism: Lygodium microphyllum (assembly GCF_053477565.2). Lineage (NCBI taxonomy): Eukaryota > Viridiplantae > Streptophyta > Polypodiopsida > Schizaeales > Lygodiaceae > Lygodium > Lygodium microphyllum. The sequence continues at coordinate 44,048,688 of NC_141148.1, read as the reverse complement.
CTCATGGTACGCTTCATCTATCCATCCCCCACCTCTCTCTCTCTCTCTCTCAATGATGCTTCCTACAACGGAACTTGTTGGCATAGATAGTGGTTAGAACAACTCCTCTAATTTAGTTCCAATGTCTTAATCGAAATTTGAAGGTTGCAGCACCCATCGAAGGTGTTATCTACCCTTGGATCTCATAAGGGCAAAGCTGTTAACTACAAACTTAAAAAACAAAAGGACTATCCCAAAGCTTGTAAGACTATTTCCAATTAGAAGTACCGCACTCCAATAATCTTAATGGTGGATGTGAGGTGGAGTCCTAAGACACTCTTCAAATTTTAGGGGTTCGGCCCCATCAATCTGCATCTTGTTCGAAGAGCCCGTCCACAATGTCATAATCTCAAAAGACTAATTGTCTTCTAAACATTCATCAACTTTCTTTTTATAGGACTCCCCCCACAATGCCTCAAGTCCAAACGCTAATTATTCATCACCTCCCTTTTCATAGGGCTCCTCGGACAATGCCTCAAGTCTAAACTCTAATTATAGTCAAATGCATGTAGCAGGCCAATGGACTTACATTGAATCCATTTTCTCTTATGATCCACATGCAATGCCCTCATTTCGAAGGGTAATTGATTTTGAATGCATCAATTCTCTTAGCCCCATTCTAAACTTCATACACCATTACTACTATTCCTAGTAAACCATTAACAAGCCATGTTGAACCATGCCAATTGGCCACGACATGCCTTTTATTCAACTAGTTTTGCTCCTAATTTGTGGTTAGTTTCCAATTAAGTCGGCTCAACTTCCTCATAATCGTTATTGCTACTTATTTGCATAGGAAAAGTTCAAAACATTGAAGCATAACCCAAAATATCAATGTTTAAGATATTTTGTTAACAAAATTGCTTAGCATTTTCCTTGCATTTTGTAATCATGACTGGCAATGATCATTATAAAGACAAAAGTACACAACATAAAATCCCATGGTAGTCATGGAAAGGAAGAAAAAGGATATGGGTTAACAAGTCCATTATATTATATGGGCATCCCTAGTTGAGTGAAGATGCTACATTTCCAAGTATATAAGAAGATATTACACATTCTATTCATTGCTTTGAATCACCAAGTTATAATCTCTTCCATTTATTGTTGATAATGCTAAAAAAATCTATCAAAATTATTTGGATGAGGGCTCGATGAGGGTCTAAGATTTAGTAGTGGGATGAATCTCATGTGCTACTAATCTAATATTTGAATGGTCATATGTCTTTGGAGGTTCGCATGACTATAAGAAGGTCCTTTGTTTATTTCCCATCATACTATGTCCTAGTTAACTATCATCTCTCCTTGCATGCACTAAATTTTCATGGATTGCTTGTAGACCTCCTTGATGCTATGAAAATTTCATAACAAATGTCTCTAGGTCTCCTTGGTTGCACTACATCTTCAACTAGCTATTGGAGGTGTACCAAAATCTATGGTCTATGACCACGTTTCTATGTGTAGAAGACAAAAGGAAAGTGATATCTCACTTAGATTGAAGTGATAGTACTAGGCTATGTATTGTGTAAAATGATCAAATCCTAGAATTTTGATGGCTATTACCAATAGCAACACATACTAAAAGAAGAGAGACTTGTCCAATAGGCAAGTTTCTTCCATTGATCTAGTACTTTGTGGATTGATTGCATTATGAAATGACATCCTCTAAGTCTCAGCTTGCAATCTTTCTCCATGAGTGAGCGAGGCTAGTGAAGATGAAGCACTCTCCAACACTAAGGGAAATCCCCAATCAAAATATACACTAAGGAAGGTGAGATCTTTGCCCTATTGTGCGCCTAGTTTCTAAATTGACCTAATAATTGCTAAAGAGAAGAGCCATCTCAACCTCTTGTTCATAGTTGTAGGGGTTTTCTTGATAAGCATGCAGAGGATTAAACGTATCCCTAGTCTCTTTTTATATAACTAGAAACCGAGCCTCAATGCTCTTGCCCAAGTCTTTAGCTTTGTTGATGTTGATCTGATTCTCAATTATCCTTAGGGTTAAAAAAAATAAGGGATCCATTTGATATCTTGTTTGTAAATAGGCAATTGAAGGTTTATTGATAAAAGGCTAAGATATTACAAAATGGGGGGAAATTTAGTGAAGAAACCCAATGGTCAAAAGATGTATTTTTTGAGTTTTTAATTCCAAAAAGTTAACCCTACCATGCCAAAACTCCAAAAAGTAGTCATTGGTCTAAAATTAGACCCCAATTATTACCTTATCTACCGAGGACTCTCTTGATAATGGGCCTAATTAGCAAATCTTTTCTCCAATTACCCAAGTCAATAATTCCAGGCTCACCACTAAAGTTTCATGAATGGTAAACATCCAATCTACCTTCACTCTAGCTAGGGCCACTTCCCACTAACTCAAATGAAGAAGGCACTTCACTTGCCCAATGCAAAAATTAATAATGTAATCAATGTACCACATGTATTCTAAAAGAACATGTTTTTCTTGGTTTTTCCACTAGTAATCTTCCTACAAAGGAAGAGTTTTAAAAGCTTGGGAATCCTATTATTTTGTGTCACATATGTGATATCTACATGACCCCTCCAATTAATGGGGGCATATAAAGCTAAGAAAAATATATCCATTAGTTGCAACCAGATACTTTGAAATAATTTCCTTCATTGGCATTTGAATGAAAAGTACTCATATCATCACACTTCACATCCAAAAGCTCATCATTTTTTAGAGACTAGACTAGCCAATATATTGGTTCCCCAATATCTATCCATGTATTCGTGTCCATGTATCTTTGAAACAATAACTCACATACCATCCTATGAAGAAGAATAGAAAGGGGGATCAAGGAAACTCATTCTAACTAATCTTTATATCCTAAATCTCTCACCATTAGTACCATTTTGAGCCACTTTTAAGCATGTGGTTGTGAGCCTCATTGTAAGATAAAGGGTAAAGTGTCTTAACTTCTAAGGCGCACTACCCCAAGCTACCCATCGTTATCATTAGACCCTCTAAGAATGTGTAGGACATTACTTGGGTAAGTTACTCATGAATATATGTGTGCATCACGTGGGTTCAAAATAAGGTATTTTTAAAATACTATTTTTATACATTGTTTATATACAGAAGGGTGTAATATAAAGGGGTTATTTATAAATTGAATAGAAAAAGGCTATGTTTTATTTAGGAAAAAATAGAAGATAAGGATATTTATAAATAGACCTTGAACACACGTGATGTAGATGATATATATATAGTAACTTCCCTGAGAGACATTATTACCTACTTAGAGAATGGAGGAGCTACTTATGAACCATCATGGAGAACAAGCTTAATTTTCAATTTGATATTGGGTTAGTACTAGTGAGTATTTGTTTTGAACAAGTTGGCAGTAATACTAATCATTTTTTATCTCAAAGACCCAATAAGAATATTTGCATTCCACATAATCAAAACTAGATAAGTTGTTTTTAGCAATACTTATATTGCATTCTCCATAGTCAAAACTAAAATGTGATGTTCAGAAATTTCAATAAATCTTGTTCCTTACGAGTTGCAATCTCAACTTTCCAAAGACAAGGATGTAATCTTTAACTCCCTTCACTTTCTTATCAATTGATGCTATGTTGTTTTAACATTGTGAGAACTTACTAATAGATAACTTGGCTTACATTAAGGATGTTCAATTTACTCGATGCTTTAATAAATGTATATATATAAGATTTCTAGTTTTGAATGGGAAGAACCATTTGATACTAATAGAGTGATTTGATTTGGAAAATTGTACATAAAGAGTATTTTAACCTTAAAATATGTGTATGTAATGGGTTTCATTAAAACCTCTCTAATGTGAGGCCTTTTAGAAAAGATATTTTTCTAAATCCTATCTTGATTGTTTCCTATTAATCTCCTTCAAAATTTCATTTGAAAAGTGTTAATTTATGCAAAACTAGTGAAAATGAAGGCCATTCTAGCAATGGGTTGAGTAATAGATGTGAAAATTAAAAGCACAAAATCTTAGATGATGCATTTACATCACAAGTAGAAGATGATGAGAACTAGGGCAGCCTTTGATATGCTTGTCAACATTAAAAACCCATGCCCCTTAAATTTTGAAATCATTTCACTTTGGCCATGGGGCAACAATGGTGTGTCGATGTTAGCAAGAACATCAAAAGCTACCCATGGTTCTTCTTCTTCTTCTTCTTCTTCTTCTTCTTCTTCTTCTTCTTCTTCTTCTTCTCCTCTGCACTTCATCTTTTGAAATCTCCTCTCATTGGATGTTTTCTTATCATCCACATATGCAAGTAATAATGATGGGTGCATGAAACCTTAGCTTTAGAAATGAATATATAATAGGAAGAGAAACATGGACATTGATGTCTAACAAAAGCATGATAATAAAAAGGTTCTATATTGATTAATCAATTGCTAAGTTGTTGGGTCAAGCCTACAAGCATTTGAGACAAGGTTTTAATGCATATTATTGTAGTCTACTAACTAGTTATTCTTGATAGACTTGGTGTGCACAACCAAATTCAAGTTTTAAACATTGTTCATGATTTTTAGCTAGTCATGGGGATGCTTAAAACATTCACTCAAATCTAGAAAACTTGTACGCATGAGATACAAGCATGGGTTTCCCGATACAAGTCAGAGACTTTGTATATACCATTCCAACAACTATAAATTGGCCTACAAGCATATGGGTCATGTGCAATGAAACTTATTGATTATGCCTACAAGCATGTGGCATAAGTTTTCAAGTCTCAAGAGTGACCTTCAAGAGTTTGTAGCAAGGATAACACACCAAAATAAGAGAATGCATAATGTGACAAGGTTAAATCTCAAACCCAAAGACAACCTTAACAACTACTTAACAAATATTCAAGCCATTGGTATGGGCTTGCTCATGTTGTAGAGGCATGACCTATAAGTGTCCATCTACAAATATTAGATTGTTGAATTTAAGCAACTTGTAGACATTACCTATATAAGCATGCCATGCCTATAAGGAGGGGAGTTTTCCTACAACTTATGGATGCCTTGTGTAGACATAGGCTATAGCATGTGGGTCTTTTCACACTTCATTGATGGCATGAAAATCTGAAAGAGTGACCCACAAGTGTGCATGTTGTAAGAAATTAATAGACTTTTCCTCTATCTTATGGGTACCTTGTCAATCCACTGATTACAATGTATCATATCTTGTGTGTATATGGAGTACCAAGTAGCTTGTGGGCTTAGGTAAGTTACTCATGAATACATGTGTGCATCACATGGGTTCAAAATAAACTATTTTTAAGATACCATTTTTAATGCATTTTTTATATATAGAAGGGTATATAATAAAGGGGTTATTTACAAATTGAATATAAAAGGGTTATGTTTTATTCAAGAAAAATTCATAGATAAGGATATTTATAAATAAGCCTTGAATACACGTTATGTAAAGGATATAGATATAGTAACTTCCTCTAGCTTGTGAGCCTACTTTATCTTAGGTCGAGTAGGCTTATGATATTATACCATAAGCTAGATGCCCTAGCTCAGTAGAGAGATGGTGAAACTTCAAGAACAAACTAGACTTTGAGAGAGTCATCAAAAGAACATCAAGTGAAAGAGCATTTATTTGCAAAGATTTCTATTTGGGATTTAACACAAGATATGAAAATACAAGTTATACGCATTTGGATCTAGAGAATCATATGTAGTGGGAAAGCACAATAATGCGATTTAGCTTGTTAACATATACTTAGATGAGATGAATCATGTGGCAAACATAAAGCAATTTACTCAAACTTGCACAAGACTAATTGATAAGGTAAGTAAAGGAAATAAATAATTTATAAGAAAACTAGAAAAATGTGCCTAAAATTTTTGGAAGAATTGGAGCCAATTGGAATCTTCTAGCTCATGGCAAGGCACATTGGTTGCTCCGTGTAAGTTATAAGTGCAAAAAATGAGATATGGTAACAAGGTGGTCTGTCGTGATGATAATGTTGAGGAATCATTATTTTAATACTAGCTATAATACATCTTGAATTTTTATGTGCTAAAATAGTATGCATAAGAATGAGTTTAAAGGTGGAGGGATCAAATTGAAGATACTAGATACTTTGCTCAATGGATGGTTGAGGTCTAAGAATGGTGTGGGCTCAAGGTTGCACCTTATATGAGAGTAGCATATAGGAAGGATAGGCTTCAAAAACTAGAAATTGCAAGACTATGTGGCAATGTTTTTGAGAAGTTTTCATGCATATTGTTTGTCAACTACTCTTAACATAAGAGCAATGATCAAATCCTTAATATTTGGGTTTGTTATAATGGGACTACCACCACCGCAAATTCACACACTCATGCATCCTTGAATGGCCTTAAATGTCCACAAACCTAAATTATCAAGTCATGAGAAATAGATAACTAACTTTTGAACAAGAAAAATACATTTAATGCAATATACCATATTGGAGGTAGTATTATAGGAAACTACTTTTGGTTGTCTTACCATGCTTTTATCCATGGTCCTATTTAAAAGTCAATAATAAGTAAGGATTATTTTGCATATAGCCATTGAACATATATATAAAAATAGGATATTCATTTGATACCGCCTTGAGGTTGAGGATCTAATAGATTCAATGTCATCCAAGAGTAAATTAGACATCAATTGATTAAGGTGTATAGAAATCTAGGGACTCAACCAAAGGTTTTTTAATTAACAAATTTGGGAGATTTACAGTATGCATATGTGAAGTGTTGGAATTAAATGCTTTTATGCATTCAATTGACAAAAAAAATTCCACTTGGCCTAATGCCTTAAATGTGTTTATGTATTGGGGTAGCACAAATGCAGTGACTTCAATGCATTAAATCATGAAGGGACTAGAATTCTTCTACCATATCACCTCACAATAGAAGGCAATTAACACATTGAAGATTTCATTTGAATTTAATGTACACTACAAGGAAATAGGTGTGTTGAGGGGTAAATAGATGTGCTTTATGAACTATAGAAAAACATTTTTAGTGTATTTATAAGCACCTTGTATGTCCATCTAAAGAATCACCTCTCAAATTGCGTTAATTTTGCAAGTGGTTAATGTGCAAAGAAAAACCTTATAGAAACATTATTTTCTACCATAAAAAAATCAAGGAGTTACTAGCTTGGGAGGTCACCTCAAGAAAGATCATTATACCATGTGTGATCAACATAAGGGTTATTTTATTGGTAAAATGTATAGGATTAAATTTATAGAAGGGAAATTTAATTACAATTTGGAAAAAAAAATGTAAGCCTCTTAAAGGCAAAGGAGTCATTTTATTAACTTACATCATGTAAGGAAAGGATATTTTCTGATACCCCTTGAGGGCACATGATATAGAGGGTTTATATATATAATGACCCCCCCTCCCCCTGCACCCACCAGAGGTTGTTGGTTACACAATTGAATGCGAAGCTCCATATTGAGTTGCAATCATGCAACCAATAGCTCGTTGGTCTTTTTGCTATGAACATTTCCACTATCACAAAAGGAATATAACAAAAAAATTAAATTTAAGTGCTTAATAAAAAGACTTGATCTAAAGATTAATTTTAAAACTTATATTGCTAAAACTTGGTTGGATAACTGAAGATATACATAGATTAGGGCACCATGCAATTACTAAATGAATAGAGGTTAGATTTAAATTAGAAATAAGAGGGGAGCTACATTTTAATTAAAAATTAATGGCTAGTTTAGTGCAACATGGACTTACAAAGTTACATTATCAAGGATATATGCGTGTGCATTATGAAGGACTGAAGGGAGAGACATGATCATAAGCATGTAGATGCACATGAGGTTTGCTATTTACAAAGTGCATATAAAAAAGGATCATGAGAATACCCTCATCATGAGGAGGTACGTGTAATGTGAGGTACTATAAGGGCAACCTACTTGATATTGAAGTTTCTTTCTTGTGTGTTGCTCTTATCATTCTAGATTAAAAAATCTAGCCCTATTTACAAATTGGATGTGAATTAATCCTAAAACTATATTAAACGAATCCTCTATAGTCACCCAAAATAGTAGGCAAGCAGAGTAACATTAACAATTCTAAATTTATTTGTAAGTTTGTTTATCAATAGGACTACTATAATTTAGTTATGTTATTAAACATGCTTGTGACAATGATACTAGAGAATACTGTACATAGAGACCTACAATAATACTAACATTATGAAATACCTGGAATAACACCATAGGAAGATTTATTGAACATGTCATGGGCAATTAAAGAATTTGAAGCAATAAAAGCTATCTAACTTAGTGGTCGCTACATGTAAATCTTAAATATATGTAGGCATGTCAATATGCTTCATAAAAAATACTACTTATTGTAAGTAGGACAAACTTATAATTATTTCTCACTAGCACATCAAATTCACCAAGTCTTATTAGCAAGCTTAGATTTTTCTAAGCTTAACTTGAACCAATCAAAAAGTAGTGACACGATTAGTTTCATAGGAGACTAAATCCATGTAATAAAGACTCTATAATAACAACACTACAAAATACACCTTCTAATATTTATAGCCTTGATAGATTTATGAGCATAGTTATCAATGTAGGTAATTGTATTTTGTTCATGCTATTAAATACGCCTATAAACTCAATGTTGTACATTGCTCTATATAGAGCACTATAGCAATATTAACAATGCCAGAATACAAAAGAAGTGAAAGATTAGTAGTGTAACTATGAAATATCCATAGATTTTAGCAAGGAAGAAGGGGACAAGAAAAATACATTTCCTTGAGCTTGGTTGTGTTTTTTCTTCTCTTCAATGATACTTTCTCTTTGTAGCAACACATGATGGACATTTATTGTCATTTTTATTCTTGAGAAGAAGAAGCAAAAAAGGATTTGGGTTTTTTGTTCTCAATAAGAAGAAGAACATGATGATGATGATGATGAAGAAATCTTACCTTGTCCTTGAGGATTTAGAAGAAAATGTGAAAAATGGTTCTTGTCTTAAGAAAGAAGACTCCCATAGCCAAAAGTTTGAAGGCCACTAGATAGATACCTCAAAGAACATAAGATATTATGCTTTCTTTGGGGGGTGGGGGAGGGTACCCATCCTTCATAAGAATATATATGCGTATTAGGTATGCTCAAAATGACAAAAACTTTAATTTGTAAAATTTAAAAAAGTGTTGCAAAAGGGGGTGACTTTAAAGATTTTGAAAAAGGTTACTTATAGTTTAAGAAAAGTGGTATATTTGATCAATGAGAAACTCATTTATATGGGATTTTATGAATAGACCTATAATGCATGTGACATAGGGTTTATACATAGTGAAGTCCCTAGGCATAACACAATCCCCAAGATCTCCTAACCTAGAAGCCATAACCTCTCATACATAATAAACTACCTCTCATGTTCCATCTACAAGTTTTTAGTCCTAGACTTGGTCTATTTCCATCCATACCAACATATGAAGCTTTTTTTAAAAAAGAATTTAGAATGAAAAGAGTTAATGTTGGTTTAAGTGATTATAAGGTGATAAACTATACTCATGCCTCAAAGGTGGCCCAATCAAAAAGGCCCACTATATTATGCAAATCTCAAATCTATTTTCAAGGTCCTTTAGTTTTTTATCAAAGAAAGCCATGGATGCCACTACATTAGATTAGGCCTACCAACAATATCAAGTAATGTTGGAACATTTGGATAGAATCTAGTGTGATATCCATGCCATATGGGCCCAAAGTATTTCTTTAATACCATTATCTCAAAGTAGGCTTATTAGTTCGACCAAATGGTATTAGGGTATACTTCACTAGTAGTATGATCTTTGTAGGACCTCTCAACAAGTCCACTACTATGTACCATATGCATTGAATATGTGTTTATTGGAAACTTCTTACACTTGCATATTCTCCTCAATCAATGACCATGTTTTCTTTGAAGACTTACATGTCTTCTTCAAAATTTATGTGAAAATATCACTTGTTAATTTGGGTATATACATTTTCCTTAAAAATTGGAATTAAAAAATACATCGATGAATTTGTGTGCTACAGTTACATACATTAAGGTGAGCCAGCCCTCTGGTAGTACCCCTATAGATATCCCTTGTCTTTGCATTTTTTGCAATACTCTCTTAGATTGATTGCCTAGAAGTCTATATTCTACTTCCTGAATGACTATGGGTGGTAATAATGATTGGATCATATAATGATTCAACACTTGAATCTCATGTTAGTGCATTGCCACTAGCATTTGATTCCTAGCTCATCATGATGCACATCTAAGAACTCAACCCCACCTACATACATTGCTTATATTAAGGCCCACATCTTTTCTAGATGGGATTGTCTTGTAAGTGTCATCAAACAACATGAGAATAGTGATGGTACTACTCATGGGATACATAGTATATGCTTGCTAGAGCATGACCTCATGATCCATATAATTCCAACCATGCATCCCCAAGCATCTTTGTTATCCACCCTACCTTATCCATTATAAAGTTATGTATAATCACTCAAAGTAGTGGGAGGTCTTGAAAGGGTTTGTCTGTAGTCTACATGGATTTCCATGAACCAACAACTTCACATGCTAGAATTTAAGATCCTTGTCCATGAATTAGTCAACTTAAAATTCAAAAGCTTGTTTTTCATCATAATAAGGCTAGGATGATTTTAAGTTAGTAAACTTAATTAGGCATGATGGAAGCTTTTTGAATGGGTTGTTTCCACTCTTCATAAGAATCCTATAAATCACACATATGATGCACCATAAATATCAATAGTTCTTTTGTTGTGTAGTGTATCTTATTTAATACTTTCCCAAGCATATATGAGGCATCTACTATATCCTTTGTGTGGAGTAACTTAGGAGTCATAATTGAGATGTCTAAATAATCCCTCAACAACAAAATATGTAATAAATAATAGACTTATTTTTCTCAATGATTTGAAATCATTCACTAGCTAGATGAACATAGCCAATGACCATGATAATAGATCTTGTAATAGTGAATCATGTCTTGTCTAGACCTACGTCAATTGTGTGAGATAATAAAGTTCTCATCTTGCACCTTTGGATGTCTTCAAAAAATAATAACACTGCTTTTACAATCAAATCTACAACTAAAATAATAGAATTGCAAGTGCATAAGGGAAGTAAAATTTGCTCTTCTCATATTGGAAAAATATGTACTCAATCCAAGATCCCTCACAGCTCCTCCTTTTATTTATAAAGGTTAATCTATTGCTAATTTCTTCAGAAATGGTAAATGCTAGCTTTGGGCAAGAAATGGGATTCTAAGTACACATTTCCAATGCATTTTTCCTATTGTGAAGAAAATGATCTCCTCCCCAAACCCTAGGTGGTGAGTGTTGGAGATTGAGGGTGGAAACTTGAGAGTTCATTTCCCATGTTTTGAGGCAATGGTGAGATGGCTAAAGTCTCCATGGAAATGACACCAAACAACTTAGTAGGAGAAAACACCTAGTAATAAAGAGGGAAGAGCTCAAAAAAAGGGAGGCTACATTATTAGCAAAACCCTTTGGCAATCACAACTATTTTAGCTTTTCCTCCATAAAGAAAGTCGATTTTCATGAAAAGACCTAGCAAAAAAACACATATTACCAAATCCTTCAATAAGACAACTAAAATTGGAGACTCCCAAAAATCCAAACTAGTAAGTAGATGCATTCTTAAGTGACTCAGATATGAAAAAATTTAGATAAATCTCAAATTCACACGCTAAATCAAGTGTGTGACTTGATTTTTAGAATTAATCGACACTAACTTCTCCGTATGATTTTTAGGATTATTAGATTACAATCTTACTTCTATCATTTAGCCTAAAAGACTAAACACAGTTGGAGTTTCCTTGGCTAGAAACAAATGTACATAGATCCTCTAACATTAAACTAAACAAGACTTTCTAACAAAAAGTCTTGCGAAAACTACTCAATGGTAACTTATTAAGTATCAAGATCTAATAATAAACATAACATACAAGATGCAAGGGTGATTCCTTGAGCAAGGCACATTCATAGCCCATCATGTTAAGGAGTGTAATCCAACTCTTACACAAGCTCAATGGAAACATTGCCTCATTGGAGTTATCTTTCAACAAGTTGATTTTTAGATAACATTTATCTCTCTGGGGGTTCACTCTATATATATCCTCTATATCACATGTGTTCAAAGCCTATTTATAAATATCCTTATCTATGAATTTTTCTTCAATAAAATACAACCCCTTTTTATTAAATCTATAAGTCAACCCTTTAAATGACACCTTTTGTATGTAAAAAATGGTGTTTTAAAAATGCCTTATTTTGAACTCACATGATATGTGTGTGTGTGTGTGTGTGTGTGTGTGTGTGTGTGTGTGTGTGTGTGTGTGTGCAATAATCTACATGTGCCAAAGGAGGTCATTGCATGTACAACTAATAACCAAAAAGTGTAATGTAGAAAAAAAACATTTTAGATCTACTTCACATTGCATTCCCATCCTATATCTATGCCATAAATGGGAAATATCCTTTCAATGTACAATTTCTTAAGGTTGTGAAAGACATGTTGTGGGACATGTTGTCTTACTATGACACTTACAAGTCTATTGTTGATTGTTATTCCATGTGGGTACATGCACTCACACTTGTTAATGATATTGTGTACATCACTACATATTTTGTGTATCTAGTAGATGCTACGTACAAAATGTGAAGCTAATTAATCTTTTGGAGACATAAACACTAGTATGCCTAAGTGCAATACCTAGGATGAATTGATCTATTTGGTATTTTGTGATATTAGGAAGTGAATTCATAGGCAATGGTATGCAATACATTTTTCTCATACTAATTTTCAACTCCAAGACTTGGAACATCTTGAGCTTTTGGAAGGGAGGCACCCCATAGTACTTAATTGGCATATCTTGGTAGGGATGAGGACCATAAGCATTCAAGGGTATCGTTGCCTAATCTGCTGATACTACTACTACAAGGGTATGTTAATCACATAGAGTTTCTTAGAGTGGCAAATCACTAGAACTTCCCTAGACACACGAAAAGTGAGTGATTCATCATGTGGATGATATGGACTGGTGTTGTACACGCGACGATGCCATATAGTAGTACTGAATATATGAATGGCAGGTATTAAGCATATTAAATTGTTTCATAATGTACGCAGATACACGCAGCAATGCCAAGTGGCACCATGCGTGTTGTCCTATGGCAAATTAAGCTGGTTCAAGATACATGTTGTAAATCCTAAGCAGCGGTAATGAATAGTAGCATGTGCTGTATTGCAGTGTATCAAGCTAATTGAGAGATATGTAATAATATGCTGCTTAAACATTGTGGTGCATTAAGGTGATTTAGGGATGCAAGTAGATCGCGATTCGCATGCAGCAAAGGTTGATTGGCAGCTTGTGTGCTGTACTGTAGTTCATTAACCTGGTTGACATAGCTATGTAATGACATCATGTTCATGCGGTGCATTAAGCTGAATCAGATTTGTAAGCAAATCATACATAAATAGCTAATGACGAAGTCGAAAATGGCAGCATGTGTACCCATGTGCAATAAGAGACGTCTGTAAATGACATGCAGGAATATAAAAACATATGGGCGTTTCATGCAGTAATGGCAGCATGTGAGCTAGCTAAAAAGAGTGTTTATGTAGAAGAGCAAATATGAAGCCGGATGAAGGGATGATGGATAGAGTGTGTGTGTGTGTGTGTGTGTGCAGGAAGTGCCAGAGAGCCAGAGAGCGGACGCGGCGAACAGCCTGGTGTATGAGGCGAATGCGAGGATAAGGGACCCCGTGTACGGGTGCATGGGGGTGATATCGACGCTGCAGCAGCAGGCGCAGGCGCTGCAGGCGGAGCTCAGCGTGGTCAGGGCCGAGGTCATGCGCTACCGGGCAGCCGCCGCCGCTGCCGCCGCCCACCACGCGGAGACCGCCGGCATCGTCCACGTGCTGGCCCCTCCTCCTTACCCCGATCACCCCCACCACCACCCTGTCCATCAACGGCCAGGCGGCTCCGATCACCCCGGCCACGGCCCCTTCGCTGCATCGCAGCCGTCCACGTCACAGCAGCAGCCGCCGTCTCCCCCCGACACCAAGGACCGATTCTGGTCGTGATACGCTGGCCAGGATCGTCATCGTCAACTTCTGCTGCTGCTCCAGCTGGCTGGCGCTGCCACCTCAGCAAACATGACCGTATCGCTACAGACCACGCCATCCATGATCGATTGTTGATTAGTTAGCCTAGTCTTGTAGTCACCACCTCGCCACTGTCGATTGTTGATTATTTAATGTAATCGTCTGCTACTCGATCGCCACGACGTCACCGTTATCGATTGTTGATTAGTTAACCTAATCTTTATCTTTCCGGCTAACAACACTGTGTTGATCCAGCCAGCATAGGGTCCGTGCCCACTCGGGATTCCAACTTCCCTCTCTCTTTCCCGGATCGCTTACCCTGTGCTGCCTGGCGTCGCCCTGTTTTCCCAGCTCTTTTCCTTCATCGCTCCCTACGACTTGCAGGTCTCCTCTGATCTTCATTGAGTCATTCACATCACAATAATCCTAGAAATTTGATATTCCTAGATAGCCGGTCATTCATAACTCACCCTCATGACAAGAAGGTCTTCGAGCCATCAGATTCATATAGACTTTGAGTTCTGATGCGAAATACGATGTGACGACTTCTCAGAGTTTCACTTGAAGATTGCTGGATATGCCAGACTCTGGATGGCTCTCCGTTCCTTGGCGAGAATTCATCTTCTTGTACCTTTCCCCTATCCAATAAAAATTCCAACGCTCGGATCCAAGCAGAGATTTGAGGGATTGAGTTCAATCAGTGCAATATCTTTCCTCCCATGTCTGCTTTCTCAAATTTTGGACATATAATTAGTATGTGTACGATGTCGAACTTGTGAAGCCTGATTTATGAACATTTGTAAATTAATTGATTCCAAGGTTGAGTAAAACTTTGTTGTAAACCTTGTAGTCCTACATGGTGACTTCTCTTTCTCCACAGATTTTGACATAACGTTTTTGGAAATAAAATTTCAAGGTTGACAAAGTTGTAACTTGAAGAAAGAAGAGGGATGTGCATTACATAAATTTGGAGCTACAATACTTTAGTTCTATATCTCCAAGATGAATCAAATCCCCTTAGTGATTTTCAAAAGCTAATATAATTGGAATTACAATGGCAAGGTGCATGATAATGATAGTGGCAAGGTATGTGCTGATTATAGTTAAAGATGTATTGTAATTATAATGGCAAGTTATGAATAAATAAATTTTACCTTGCACATATTCTGCTTTGTGTAGTGACTCATTAACATTGGAATATACAAATATCTCATATGTAGTTCTTTTAGAGGATTTTAGTACATAAAATTTAATATTCGTAAGCAAGTTTTGGTGGAAAGGAGATCTTATCAATGATTTGCCCTAGTTTTAAGCTAGTGCGAAGTGAAATTTGATGCTTTGTTTGCCAAAATATTCATCTTATGTTCAATATCTTCACCAATTCTTTTTCAGAAGGACATCAAAGTTTTCTCAATGTCAAAGTCAAACTTTCTTGTAGTCTTAAGAACAAGGCACTAAGGTTTTCATCTTCATAGAGCTTGAAGAAATATTATACATGTATAGGATTATATATCCCTTGTCATTGGCAAAGAAACGTGGAAGAAAAAGTCTTTTAAACCTTAGCAAGTCACTATGAAACTTGTCCTCTCACTTGTATTCAAGGCCTATATGAATATCCCTTTACTTGAAACTTTCAATAATGAAATATGCCATCCTATGATATGTTAATACTAATTTAAATGACATTCATTGTATTTAGAAAACTTGTAAAAAATTAAAAAGTAAAAATTTGAAATGTTGAATCCTTGTGATATACATGTATATTTTTTAGTAATGTCTTTTGGCTTGAAGTAGTGTAAGAGAGGGGGATTTAACAATGGGGAAATACTAGCTACACTGGCTAGTATATAAGGTGATAGGGACTTGATTTTTCATTATCAATTTTTTAATACAAGTATCCTTTCATCTTCATCTTCTTCTCCAAGCTCTCATGGCTTCTTTCTCTCTCTTTTTCTAGTCTTTCTCTCTCCTCATCACTCTCTTTCTCTCTCTTCCTGCAGTCTTTCTCTCTCATCTGCACCCTCTCTCTCTCCTCTCCTTCTCTCTCTCCTACCTCCTTCATTACAAGTGGTATCAGAGCTCTAGTTCTGATCCATTTAGTTACTTTACATGCTCAGTTACCATCATTTTTAGTTTTAAAATCCAAGAAGCTTCAGGTACACAGTGACAGGCACAAAAATGGAGGAGCACTGAAGAGCCACAGGTCAAGGACCAAGAGGACAGCAGTCAGGAGCATTAATGGAGCCCTTGGACCAAGATTGGAGACTGGAACACCACATTTAGTAGGTTGTGGGTCATTCTGGGCCAAATTTGAAGGTAAAATTTTAAAAACAGTGGTCACAAGAAGTAGGGAAGATTTAGTCTTCGTTACTTTTCATACGCAGTATTCTCTCTCCTCATTCTCAAGCTCCTGCCAAGCTCCCATGGAGGAGAAACACCATGGATCTTCTCAATCTCAACCCCAATGATCTTCATCATTCTTCTTGAGCCTCACAAGGATCAAAGTCATCAACTCAAGCTGTCCAGGGAGGATTGGCTGGACCCTCCCTTCCTCTCCAGGAAGCAGCCCGTAAATTTCGGCGCAAATTTTGGGCTGCATCCTGGGCAAAACCAGCAACAGACTAGGCATCTTCTTCATCATGGTCTTCTTCCCCATCATCTGACAGTTCATTCCAGCACGATTGAAGCCTTCTTTTCATCCTCTTCAACATCCCTCAGCCTCTGAAATCCTAACAGGTGCAGGCCATGGACAACCATGGATTCTCCTTCAACATTCACTAATTTTTTAGGGCTTTTGCCTTCCTTTGCCCCATGGACTTGTACCTACAAGAATCCTTGAAGAAGCAAGCATTGAGAGGCCCGTACTTGAAGATGGAAGCAAGATTGCAAGCTGGACATTTGGGGCAGCCAATTTAAGATGTTCCATTCCATGTTGGAAATTCTCATTACTATTTCACCCTAACCTCTTGACTTGTGATGATTTCTTAAGCAAATATTAATCCTTGAAATTCATTGTAAATAAGGTGAGTTAGCAGTGAGTCACTGCTTGGTAAGCCCTCTCCTTATTCCCAATTTAGTTCCATGCACCTCATGAAAAGAATTACTTCCAAGCCACCCTGCATAGCATGCTGATTGCTTAAATAATAAATGTCTACCATGTATACTCCGGGTGAGGAAAAAGCCCGATGCCAGGTAAGGTGGCAAGACAAAAGAGGGTTGACCCCCCCTTGCCATCAAAGACCCTGAACGGGTGTATAACCCGGACCGGGGGAACTTTGCCCATCTCCCGGTGATCCGGAGCCCAAAGTTGCTTTTGCAGGTGCATGTACTCACTTGAAGAACTGAGATATTGACTTGGCACTGATGTATGGATGTATTACTGGCTGCAAATGTATGGAAATTCTATTGAGGATGTATTTGCAGACATGAAAATACATATGCAATCAATGGCAGTGCATGTAATGCTTTGGATGTATGAGAGATGTCTATGCATGAAAAAATGGTGCTAAGAGATGCTTATGACATGCTCAGTTCTGGAATAAGGCTACAAACAATGAAATTGGATGATTGGGCAATGCATTATGCCATGTGGGATGACCCTTCAGTCATGCATTGACAAGATAATCCATTGTAACCCCTTTCTTAACCCTCACAGGGTGCTGTAAGCAGTTTGTTGCATTTACAGGGGTAAACCTACTCCCAGGAACTGAGGTGCAGGTCTTGCAGAGCGCCCACAGGTCCTACTAAGGGCTTGGATCAGTTTTGGAACTCTATTGGGACTCCACAAAATACTTATAGGTCAAAACAGGTCTCCTACAGGTGTAGATAGGTTGCTGAACAAGCTAAATATGAAGACAAATGACTCCCATCATGCCGAAATAGAGACTAGATGGAAGCTGAATAAATGCCTAGGCCTTGAACTCCTGCTCCTCGCTTCGGAATAAAGGTAGGCCCAATTTAACACGATTGAGTGAATTTGAATTCCTACTTTGCCAATATCGCTTCGTATTGGTGATTCCAACACAATGCGAATGCACGAGTTTCTTGTGTTTCTTTTTGCATGACCTCGCTTTGTATTTTCCCCGCCCATAGTGTAGTACGAGAACATGACAAGAAGCTCTTTAGCTCCAATACAATGCAATGAAGGAAAGAGGTGCTGTAAGGCTAGGGCAGTTTGGGGCCAGCTATGGTGGTGGTAACATGTCATTCAACACTCCAAAAATCCTCACATACCCCACTTTTAATGCCTCAAGACCACAAGGCAATTTAAGGACAACAAACAGCCCAAGAATGGATAATAGGCAAGGGAACAACAAAAATAAAAATGCTTCAGCCTTTGGTAGTCTAAGGTCCATTCCCATGGATTTGTATAAAGAAAGAAAGGAAAACAGGCTTTGTTTTAAGTGTGGCAAGAAGTATACTGCTGATCATGCCTCAAAATGTGCTTTTAGAAATGCTAAGGCATGGATTCACAGCATGTTGGTATTTGAGGACTCAGAGGAGGACCCTAAAGATACACATGCTTTCATGATGACTGTTGAAACAGATGATGTTGATGAAGAGTTTGCTCAAGAAGAGTTCTTTGACCATGTTGACTTGTTTCCTTTTGACCTCGGTGGCCATTTATCATGGAGTATGGATAGAAAGATCAAACCACATGCTGAAACACATGCTGCCACTGCTTATACCATATCAATGGATGCTTGGACATGATCCAAAAGCCCTAATACATTGCGTATTAAGGGACAAATTCATGGGAAGGATGTGTTTATACTCGTGGACAGTGGTAGCACTCATAATTTCATTAATAGGGCAGTCATGGACAAGCTGAAGTGTTTTCCCACTGATTTACAACAGCCATTGAAGGTGCAAGTTGCCAATGGGGATGAAGAAATTAGCACACAAGTATGCCATGCTGTTCATATTCAGCTTGCTGAAAATTTTGGACAGTAATTGGATTTAATTGCATTAGAAATGGGGCCTATAGACGTTGTCTTGGGTTGTGATTGGCTGAAAACTTTGGGCACTATAACCATGGAATTTTCCTTGCTATATATGGAGTTTGTCAGTGCGGGACAGCTCATTCACTTGCAGGGAATTCAAAATGATAGTGAATTTCAACTCATTACCAGCAAACAACTCAAGAAAGAGTTCAAGAAACGGTCCCAAATCTTTGTATTACAGTTAAATAAAGAAAATTCAGATCAGTCCACTAAAACAGTAAAGAATTCAGCATTGAAAACTCTTCTAGAAGAGTATAAGGACCTCTTCCAAGTACCTACAGCACTATCCCCTAATAGGGCGGTTGATCATCCCATAGATCTGGAGCCTCATTCAAAGCTTGTGAACAAGCCACCTTACATATTGTTTAGGTGTGAAAGAGAAGAAGTTGCCAAACAAGTCAAAGAATTACTGGACATGGGATTCATTGAGCTTGGTTCTTCACCGTATGCTTCCCCTGTGCTATTGGTAAAAAAGAAGGATGGATCTTTCAGGATGTGCAAAGACTATAGGGATCTTAATAAGATCACCGTGAAGAACAGGTACCCTATTCCACGCATAGATGACTTGCTGGATGAGCTCAAGGGGGCTAAGTACTTTGCGAATATAGATTTGAGGTTGGACTATCACCAGATTCGCATGAGGGCAGGGGATGAGGTCAAAATATCATTTTGAACTGATAGGGGGCTTTATCATTTCTCGGTTATGCCTTTTGGGTTAACTAATGCACCAGCCACCTTTCAGAGCTTAATGAACAAAAAACTTCAGCCCTTTCTTTTCAAATTTGTGTTGGTCTTCTTTGATGACATCCTCATCTATAGTAGATCACTGAAGGATCACCTTTGGCACATGAGGCAGGTGTTTGATGTATTGAGGCAGCATAGGCTCTTTGCCAAGGAAACAAAATGTTCTTTCATGCAGACGGAGGTGGAATACTTGGGGCACATCGTTAGTGAAGATGGAATTAGGGCTGATCCTAAGAAAGTGCAATGTATAAAAGACTAGCCCACACCTGGAAATACCACTTTACTTAGAGGATTTCTTGGTTTCTCATCATTCTATTGCAGATTCATTAGGCATTATGCCACTATTGCAGCTTCCCTGACGGATAGGCTTAAGAAAGAGGCCTTTTCCTGGGATGCCATAGCTGATAAGAGCTTTAATCAGCTCAAAGAATTACTTACCTCGGTGCCCATCTTGGTTTGCCCAGATTTTTCGAAAGAATTTACCATTTAGTGTGATGCCAACAGCAGAGGCATAGGGGTTGTATTGTTACAAGAGCATGGGGTTATAGCATTTGAGAGCCGCAAACTTGCTGAAAATGAGATGGCCATGAATATATATGACCAAGAAATGCTGGCCATCCTTCATGCCATTAAGAAATGGCACCACTACCTGTATGGCAGCAGATTTAGGGTCAAGAACGACCATAGGGTCCTCAAATATTTCCTCTCTCAGTCTAATCTTACCCCCAAACAATGCAGATGGGTAGCTACGTTGCAGAATTATGACTTTGACATTACACATACACGGGGAAAAGACAATGTAGTTGTTGATTCATTATCAAGAATGTGGGCTTGTAAAGTTTCAGCCATTATGGAACTTCATAGTGATTGGATAGAAGAGCTTTAGGAGGCCTATTTGTTAGATGCTGATTTCAACCACATTTTTCAAAAATTACAGCAAGGGCATGTAGAAGGAAACTCTCCATATCAGTTCAAGAATGGTCTCTTATTGTTTCAGGGCAGGATTGCCATCCCATACACTTCTCCATTCAAGCAAAAGATCATGCAAGAGATGCATTCTTCACCTAGAGTTGGTCATTTGGGCATTTTTAAAACTTATGACAAAATTGCTAAAAGCTTCCATTGTAAGGGCCTATAGAAGGATGTAAAAGATTTTGTTTTGAGCTGTGTGTCATGTCAATAAAACAAAGACAGCACCTTAAAACTAGCTGGTTTACTACAGCCATTGCCTATGCTTGAAGGCAAATGGATACATATCACTATGGACTTCATAACTAGCCTACCGAACGAAGAAGGGGTGGAACAGCATCTATGTAGTTGTGGACATACTCATCAAGGTAGCCCATTTTATTCCTACAAAGATTCAATATAGTGCTTCTCAAGTAGCTAGCCAATTCATGGAACATGTTTTCAAATTACATGGCTTACCACAGGTCATTGTGCATGACCGGGATGCTAAATTCATGAGCAATTTTTTGCATGAAGTTTTCATCTCTATGGGCACTCAGTCAGTCCCTTCCACTGCTTATCATCCATAGACTGATGGCCAAACAGAGAGGGTTAACAAGTGGCTGCAAACTTACTTGAGGCATTTCTATTATGATGTGCAAAATACTTGGGACTCGTGGTTGCATCTGGTCAAGTTTCTATAACAACTCTATACACTCTAGCATTGGAGTTTCACCATTTGAGGCATTGTATGGCTATAAGGTGCCCCTCCCCAAGGTTATCTTAAATGATAAAATAAACCCACAAAGCAAGGAGGAATTGGATAAAATGCAGGCCTTACTTCAGCAGTGCAAAGTCAACTTGAAGAAAGCTCAGGATCAAATGAAGCTTTATGCTGATGACAAAAGAAGGGATGTTGAATTCCAAGAAGGGGATTTGGTGCTCTTGAAGGTGCCCAAGTCCAAATATGCCACCCTTAAGGATGGATCCATCCACTACAAGGGACTGGGGCAATAGCGACGCCGATTAGCGACGGCGTTTATCGGCGTCGCTATTGGCGTCGCTATTTGCGTCGCTATATGCGTCGCTATATGCGTCGTGCGACGCAAATAGCGACGCATATAGCGACGCCGCAGGGAAAAAAAGCGCGGCCGAAACCAGAGCGCCGTTTTCATTTTGTTTTCTTCGCCTTTTGAGAGCGAGAGCGAGGGAGAGAGCCAAGGCTTTGTGAAAGAAGAGGAGGAAGAGACTTGTTGCCGCCGCCGCCGCCACCGCCACCGCCACCGTCGTTGTTCGCGAAGGAGAGGAGGAGCCCTCGTTGCAAAGAGAAGCCGCCCACGCTCGCCATATCTCATTGGTGAGTCTCCCTCTCTCTTTCTTTTACTTGTTGAAGGTTTAAATCGTTCTCTTTTGTTTATTTAGGAGAGGAAAAGAAAGAGAAGGAGAGGGAGAGGGAGAGAGAGGGAGAGAAAGAGAGGGAGAGGGAGAGAAAGAGAGTGAGAGTGCATTCTCTCTCTCTCTCTCTCCCTTTTGCTTGTTTAATGTTTAAATTACTTTCTTCTTTGCTTGTTTAGGAGAGGAAACGAGAGAGTAAGAGAGAAAGAGAGGGAGAGGGAGAGGGAAAGGGAAAGAAAGAGAAAGAGAAATAGAGGGAGAGGGAGAGGGAGGGGGAGGAAATAGGAGAGGGAGAGAAAGAAAAAGAGAGGGAGAAGGAGGGAGAGTGCATTCTCTCTCTCCCTCCCTCTCCCTTTTGCTTGTTTAATGTTTGAATCACTTTATTTTTTGCTTGTTTAGGAGAGGAAATGAGAGAGAAAGAGAGTGAGAGGGATAGGAAGGGGAAGGAAATGAGAGAGGGATATAAAGAGAAAGAGAGGGAGAGTGCATTGTATCTCTCCCTCTCCCTTTTGCTTGGAGGATGTTTAAATCACTTTATTTTTTGCTTGTTTAGGAAATGAGAGAGAAAGAGAGATAGAGAGGGAGAGGGAGAAAAAGAGAGGGAGAGGGAGAGGGAGGGGGAGGGGAAGGAAATGAGAGAGGGAGAGAAAGAGGGAGGGGGAGGGAGAGGGAGCGAGGGAGCGAGGGAGAGGGAGAGGGAGAAAGAGGGAGAAAGAGGGAGGGAGAGGGAGAGGGAGGAGGAGGGAGGAAATGAGAGAGGGAGAGAAAGAGAACGAGAGGGTGAGGGAGAGGGTGAGAGAAAGAGAGGGAGAGGGAGAGGGAGAGGGAAGGGAATGAAATTTAAGATAATATACGTATCGATAATGGTATGCAATGTGCTTTGCATACGGCCACGTACTTCATCAAAATTAACCCAAAATTATTGTTATAGAAGTGGAGATCCCTTAAATTGAGTATAGGATAATTTCTCTCAGGTCTTATGACTATGAGTAGAATTGATTGAAATAAATTTTATTTCTATAGTTGTAAAATTTCATAGATGGCGCGCATTAATTTTAAAATGGATTACTTATACTCAAAGCCGAGATATAACAAAAAATTATCTACCGGGACAAACAAATCGTTGAGCATGATACAAGGCCGAGATATAACATCGGAAAATCTCTCGACTACTATATACAATGCAAGGTTTATGGTCAACTTGCAAGTTGACGTACATCTCCAAAAAGCTATCCATTTAAGCCTCGTTTGCTGTAATGTAGATAAGATGGCAAACGAAGAAGGTCCTATTGTTCAAGACCGCGAGTCGTATCTTAATCAGCGTGTCCCATGTCCTTGCTCTCAATGCAAGTTGGCAATTAGACGAAAACGCCGATTGTCTATAGAACACGTACGACGATTTGGCGAGTTTCAACCTGAGATTATTGATCAGGCGATTGCAGATTTTCAGCAAACGGTATTTTCAAGTTAGCATTTTTCATGCATTGTACTCTCAAGCTAATTGAAAACCTTACACAATAAGATTGGGTCTTGTTGGCAAATTTTGTGTCCAGGGGGGTGATGTCTCGACCCAAGGGGGAGTGCACCCTTTGCGGCCAATTAGAAGAGTTCGTGGACGTGAGATGGATGGATGGCAGGAGCCAATGGACCACTCGCAAGGCCCATCTATATCGTCAATGCCAGAGGAGACAGACAACCTTCCCGACTTGCCTACAATCTTGGAGCCTGAGATGGAGGCAATGATCGATGCATTGATTCCCATGGATGTTGAGACATCTGACCCGCTTAGAGAGGAAGCATCCATACCATTATATGATGGGTGCCGAGTATCTCGGTTGAAGACATTGCTTGCACTCTTAAGTGTGCAAGCGAAATACGGTTGGAGCGATACGAGTGTGACTGAGTTATTCAGGTACCTTGCATATAGACTTCATTGTTTTTTTTAAAAACAGTATTATTGTAAATATGGATGGATTTTTCAAGGTGTTTTATGATGTTTTCAGGTTATTGAAATATCATATATTGCCACCTGCAAACACCATGCCTGAGTCTCGTGATGATGCACGACATGTTTTACGGAAGCTTGGCATGGACTACAATAACATCCATGCATGTATCAACGACTGCATATTGTTTCGAGATGAATACGAGACTATGGAGACATGTCCAAAGTGTGGTGCTCACAGGTATCGACAGGACTTGCAAGGGCAGACCATCCCTCAAAAAGTCCTCAGACACTTTCCGCTCATCCCCCGCATAAACCACATGTTTCGCACGTCTGCCATGGCAAGCTTGACAACGTGGCATGTGCAGAATAGGTCTACGGATGGAGTGCAACGAATATCAGCAGATTCGCGCGCATGGAGCCACATTGACTCTACCTTCCCAGGCTTTGCGCGAGAGCCAAGGAATCTTCGGCTCGGTCTCGCCATGGATGGTGTGAACCCATTCGGTCTGCGCTCGACTTCTTACAGTGTGTGGCCTATAGTGCTTGTCAACTACAACATTCCTCCATGGCTTTCTACGAAGAAAGGACATCTCATCCTTAGCTTGCTCGTCCCGGGCCGCTACAAAGTAAAAAATATGGACGTGTATCTTCGTCCATTAGTCGATGAGCTTAAGATTTTGTGGGAGGAGGGGGTCACGGTGCAAGATATGAGCAGGCGCGATGGTCGGCGGTCAGCCAACATTCGAGCCATTCTCATGTGGACGATGCATGACTTTTCGGGATTGGGAGAGTGCTCAGGTGAGCAGACCTTTGTTCACGCCGGTAATATCTATATTTTATTTCATTCAATCAAGTATTCACTAGGTCGTGGATCGCCTTGCAGGTCTCGTTACCTCAGGTTATCATGCATGTCCATTGTGTGGGCCACAGTTAGACTCCCGAAGGTCACGAACCATGAAGAAGATGGTATATCAAGGACACGCCACTTTCTTGCCGGAGGATCATGAACTCAGGGAAGGTTTTCTTGGACGACCTCCAGCACGTATGAACGCTGCAAGCTGGTACGAGCTGAAAATGGTAAACCCGGAATCACATCCAAATGGAATGCGACGGTTCTCAGTTTTCTACGAGTTGCCATATTGGACCCACTTACAGGTCAACCACTTGTTGGATCCCATGCATATTTTCAAAAATGTGGGCAGCTTGCTATGGGACCACATCACAGGAAAGATAGACACTATAGGGTCACGAATGGATTTAAAGGAGGTAGGTAAGATGGAGGCGCTTTGGCCGCAGTCGAGTGCTGAAGGGGGAGTGCAGCTTCCTCGCGCTCCCTGGGTTTTGTCTACCAAAGAAGAGCGCATTGTGAAGCAAGTAATCAAGTCTATCCGCACTCCGACGGGTATGATGCGTTCTCTCAGGTCCGCATTTTCTAAAGATGACCAAATGTCTGGGCTAAAATCCCATGATTGGCATAAGATATGTCAGGTTTGTGAACAGAATGGATTTTAATTAGCGTGGACATTTTGAAATTTGAAAAGTGACCATTATTCTTAATGCTTTCTCATTTGTGGCAGTTTGTCCTACCGATCGCGATCGCGGGATGCCTAACTCCAGAAATTCGCGGGGCCATTTACAAGCTGTCGACTTTGGTGCAATGGATCTCACAGAAAGAGATTAAGACGTCCTCTATTGAATCCGCAAGGCGGGGAGCAGTTGAGACGGTCTGTCTCTTTGAGAAATACCTGCCCACTAGCATGCTCACGATACAAGTTCACCTTCTTGTGCATCTTGTGGACGAAGTGGAGATTGCCGGACCTGTCCATACGCGATGGATGTTCTTCCTGGAGCGCTTCATGAAAACCCTGAAAGGCTTTGTGCGACAACGAGCTCGTCCGGAAGGTAGCATGGCGGAGGGTTGGTTGGTGTTAGAGGCATTAGTGCATATCTCACAATGGCTACCAACGGTGGAACCAGACAATGAAATGCTATGGACGCTCAAGGACGATGACAGGTTGACTGGAGATGTGGTGGTTGGAAATGGGGTAGAAAAAAGAATGGATGCCTCAATGGAAGAGAAAGTGAATCGCTTTTGTATGTTGCACCATGCCTCCATGGAGACGTGGCTCGCCAAGTACCAGATTGCAAGGCAAGATCGAGAGGAAGCGCGAGCTGAATTCCGACGCAGTACGCGTCACCGACCGATTCGATATCCCGAAGGCATGGAGGAGATGCCGCGGTTTATGTCAACACGATGGTCAGCAGCGGGAGGCGGCGAGGGCACGAATCGAGGCCGGATCGGTACATCATCTTGGGAGTGGCGGCCACAGGACATATTTGGAGGACTTTGTAAGTTTCTCTTTTGTTTTGCTTATTTGTTTTTTTGAGATATTATTTGTACTGACAATCATATTTCTAACAGTTAGCATTTTGTTTTCTTTGCAGCACTCCATTACAAATCGCGATCCGCAAGGCCTTGAGACTCAATATGCAGAGAGGCACGGTCTCAGATCATTGATCGACCGATTGTACAGACGCGGCGGCGCAGTAAGTCTCTCATCTTTCATGTCCGTAGTTACCATGAGATATTTGAATGCATTATTGTATGGTGGATTGATATGTTGTTTCTTTTTCTGCAGAATCCGTTTGATGCTCCTTTGCAGAGGGACGAGCTTTCGGGGGACGACGATTTGTAGCTCGCCCTCGGATCCTTAGCGCTCACATACCTTTAGTTTTTAGTCGCCCGATCTATGTAGACATTTTCTATGTATTAGTGATATTGTTTTATGATTGTACCAATCGCATTTTATGCGATATCATGTATTTATTTCATCTATCAGTTTTATGATTTCAGTATAGATTCTTTTTGTTTGCAAACGCTTTGTATGCAGCAGTGCAGAAACTATTTTGTATGGCTCTCATACAGCACACAGTGCTATATGTGGCAGGGCAGCTTGCTGCCCTGCCACAAAATTTTTTTTTCCTCTGTTACCGTCGCTATTTGCGTCGCAAATTTACTGCAGGCGTCGCTATTGTCGTCGCTATATGCGTCGCAAATTCTCTGTAACCGTCGCTATATGCGTCGCTATAAGCGTCGCTATATGCGTCGCAAATGCGACGCTTATAGCGACGCATATAGCGACGATTCCATGGCGTCGTCAATAACGACGCTTTTTGCGACGACGGGGGCAAATTTTGTTGTTTGTATTTTCGTCGCTTTAAACGTCGCTATAAGGTCTATATCTTGTAGTGATCAATAAGTTGGCACATAGGTTCTAGGGACCATATCGAATTATCAAAAGAGTGGGAGACTTGGCATATTAGTTAGCACTACCGCCATCCACGAAAATTCATAATGTCTTCCATGTGAGCCAATTGAAGCCCTTCATTGGATCATCAATGGATTATGTTGAGGAGTTACCACCGATAAATGAAGAAGGCATCATTCAATACATACCCAAGGAAATCATTGGACAAAGGGAAAATAAGCTTCTCTCTTGCTCCATCATGGAATACTTGATTAAGTGGCAAGGTTTACCACTTGAGGAAGCTTCTTAGAGGCCAGCTTCAGTTTTGGAAGAGTTCCCATATCTATTAGAAGCAGATTTTGCTGAAATCTAGCTAACTATGGCCCTGTTTTCTCTCAGAATGATTGCAGACAGTTCTCTGTTTCAAAGCAGATTTTACCCTACACTATGGACAGCAATGGACACCATACATGGGTTGAAAGTACTCCTCGAGAGCTCCATTTTGATATATGGCCCACCTCGATCGGAGTCTCCTACAGAAAGTTATGACAGATTTACTACAGCAGGGTCCTGTAGTAAATAGCTTGCTGTCCACTGTCTGCAACTCACATTCACTTAAGATACTTGGGTCAAAATTCATTTTTAATAATTTTCCAATAAGACCCATGTAACATACATACCCCAATGACCCAACATACGCAATAATACCTCTTCATTCATTTGTATACCCCTGTAATAATGCAGCAAAGTAGTACTTTGATCTGCTCCTACCCAGTTAGCATAAGTGTCTAAATTGTCTTTGAGGGCAAAAACCTTCGAGTGGGGATGGAATGTAAGAGAGGGGGATTTAATAATGGGAAAATACGAGCTACACTGGCTAGTATATAAGGTGTTAGGGACTTGATTTTTTCATTATCAAATTTTTAATACAAGTCTCCTTTCATCTTCATCTCCTTCTCCAAGCTCTCGTGGCTTCTTTCTCTCTGTTTCTGTCTTTCTCTCTCTTTTTCTAGTCTTTCTCTCTCCTTGTCACTCTCTTTCTCTCTCTTCCTGCAGTCTTTCTCTCTCTTTTGTACCCTCTCTCTCCCCTCTCCTTCTCTCTCTCCTGCCTCCTTCATTACATGTAGTACATGGAGTGAGAGGAGTTCTATCCAAGTCAAAACATCCTTATAAAGGTTGGATAAGAAGACAACATATATTTCCACAAAGGAGAATCATGCCAATGATGGTATAACCTAATAGCTAGGTCTGCATTTGTATATACAAGACATTAAACATAGATGTAACTCCATAATAATCCTAAATTAAGTACAATTTTTTTAAAAGATAAGTGTACACTAGGCATAAGCTAAGCATATGCTAGGCATAGACTAAGACTATGCTTGAAGGCTAAGTGTATGTGCTATGCTAATAAGGGTATGCTAGGCATAGGCTAAGAATATGCTAATCATGTACTAGGCCATGGTAGTATGGCCTGGATGTATTGTCCAAGTATGGTATGATGGAATATAAGCCTTTCAATACCATTGGAGAAAAATATAAAGTTGGGTAATAATATTGTGGATGAGATAGAAGATCCCTACTATATTCAAGAAGATAGTAGGGAGTTTGATCTATATGATAATCATAAGGTTAGTCAGGGCTAGTCCTAAGCTATGTTGTTCAACTTATAAATTAGGTTATGTAGACACCTAGGAAGCATCATTTGGATACAGTCAAAGGTATGTGAAGTCCACCTTAGATTATGGACTTGTCTATGAGACATGTAAGGATGTGTAGGTGGTTGAGTATACAGAAGTAGATTGGGATGGTAGCAAAATTGATAGAAGATTTACTAGTGTATTCATGTTTTCCATTGGTAGTGCAATAATTACTTGGAGCCATAAAAAGCAACCACAATTGCTTTATTAATACAAAAGCTAAGTATAGATATATTGCTATGGTAGCATGCCAACTGGTATGGCTATAGAAATTATTGGGTGATTTGGATGTGCATAGAGATCGTCCAATTGTCATTCATTGTCAACATGAGTAGTATACAATTAGCTAGGAACCTAGTGCTCAATACTAAGATAAAACACATCGAGATGTATTACCATTTTGTGAGAGAGAAGGTACTTGCAAGAGAGATTGATAGCTGACATTTTCATAAAAGCAGTCCTTCAAAAATTTCAAAGCTTACTTGGAGTTGCAGAGATGTTATTGAGCTTGAGGGGGGTATTGAGATGGCAAGATCAACATGTATTGACATTAATAATGGACCATCTAGTTAGATAGGTCCACATATCTACCCTTAGCATATCCATGGTCATTATAATCTTCACATGTCCACTAACCTATTACTTATTATATTTGATTAATTACATCTATCTACAACTAGCATAATTATAGCACCACTCGATTAGTATAGTCAGTTATGCACTGTTTGACTTAGTTAGACACTTTTCTTTATATTTATCTTATCTTTACTTCGTGTATATTACATTGTATATAGAAGAATAAAGAAAAACCAGTGAGAAAATATTTTGGTCTCCATCTCTTCTTGTGCTATTGAGTGAGCTTCCTCTTATGTGTATTATGTGTGTTTGGTGTAGTAGCTCAAGAGTCTCCTCACCATGTGATTCATGAAAAGTATAAATATCCCAAAGAATAAATAGCTATTCTAACAAAAACCTCTGTAAACTCATCAACTATAGGCCTACACCAACATTTTTTATAGTGACCTTGTTGACTTGTTGTGTTTTGAATAAATCTTGAATGCACAATTCTTCTTGGGCATAGTAAACCACTGATTTGAGTATGGGACTAAAGATGGCTCCAATATCATCATGCATATATATTTTTTAATCATCTCCATTCACTTGTAAAAATAAAGCTAAGGCATTGGAATGGCATTAAATCTGATGTCACATGCAAAATAATAAAAATTACCATCAGAGCCATAATATTCAAGTCTACACACACTATTTCAGCAAATTGAAATTGAAGGGAGTGAGCCTTGAAGTGGAAGCATGGAGAAAAGAAAAATCTATGGTGGAAGGAGAGAGAGAGAGAGAGAGAGAGAGAGAGAGAGAGAGAGAGAGAGAGAGAGAATATGGGAACTCCAACAATCACAATGTGTGATCGGCCTTCCCTTTATTCAAATGTCACTAAAAGAATAAAGAATGAAGTAACAGTGATGGGTATCTGTCACTTGCAATATACAGATGTGTGGGTATGCAAGTATAATCAGTGTAACTAAAAAATGGGTGATTGCATAGGAGCCTTTACCCCCACCAAAAACCTCCCACTTGAAGGTGAATGTGCCCCTACTGAGGAGAAAATAAGAAAGAAATGACAATGTATAATGTACATAAGTAAAATAGGATAAGGAAATACGTTATCTCATTTAATGCCCATCAACTTCCTGAGGAATACAAAATGCTCTGCTAAGAGACTTTTAGTGAGTAGACTTAATATCTTGACAAGCTCAATGGACTTGTCCTCAACAACCTCATGAATAAAATTGTAATGTACCTCAATGTGCTTCATCTTTGGATAGAAGACTGGATTCTTGGGCAACTGAATAGCACTCATAGAATCCAAATGCAGTGTAGGAACCACATCAATAATACCAAGGTCTACAAAAACCAAAAAGCCTAACGAGAAAGCCCCCCTTGTAAGCCTCAATGGCTGCAACACACTTTGCCTTCATAGTAGTAGTAAATGGATCCATGAATTTTTGCACCTTGGACATCCAAGAAATAAGACCTCCAGGAAAGGTGAAGACATAGCAAATGCTTTGTTAGGACGAGTGGCTATCATGGTATACATCAAACTGCCCACTATGGATGCATAACGGATCTTAGCTATCTCGGACTTCTGCTCATTAGAGTGCTTAACATCTCGGCTATCATCAGCTTGAATAACCTTTACATGAGAAGGTAAAGGATAGTGAATAGGCTTAACATCCTATAGATGAAACCACTCAAAGAACCTTCTAGATATAATCCTTTTGTGATAAGTAGAGGAGCCCCTTAGAGAAATCGTGCATAATGCCTATCCCAAGAATATGCTAGGCATTCCCCATGTTCTTCATCTCAAATCTCTTCTTGAGCTCAACTTTTAAGGCATCCAACTCATCATGATCACTCCCAGCAATCAATATATCATCCATATAGAGGATCAAAATCATAAGGCTACCATCACGGACCTTCTTTTGTATAAACACGGATCCATATCACTTTGAGAATATCCTTCTAAATGTAGAAAATCATCAAACTTATGATACCATTCCCTAGGTGCTTGCTTAAGACCATAAAGGCTCTTCTTCAATCAACATACTAGGTGTTTCCCACCATATTTTGCAAAGCTCATAGACTACACCATATAAATCTCATCATGCAAGTCCTTATGAAGAAAAGCATCTTGACATCTATTTGATAAAGATCCAAGTCAAGCTGAGCAACCAAATCTAGTACTAAGCATAAGAATATCATATTAGAGAATTTGAAAATCTCCTAAGTTATACTCTCAAATAAGAAGTAAAGATTTGGCTTAGGGGTTAAATGTTAACCCCATATTTGAGAGTAGGACTTGGGGGGATTGCTTATATAGTATGTAGGAAAAATTTCACCTTCAAGTAAGGGAATAAAATTTGACAACGTGTCCAAATATAATCACATTAGGAATTTTTAAACTTTATGAAAATTTTTAAATTTTTGAATATGTGATTTAGGGTAGTCATCTTCACAATAGGAAAAAAGACTTTATTAAAGTCCACACCATTTCTTGCTTGATGTCCTTAGCAACCAATCTAGCATTATATCCTAGGTTGGGGCATCTAGGGATACTTTTCACCTTCTTGTATATCCACTTGCATGGCAAAGCATGCTTGCCACTAGGCAAATGAACCAAATCCCATATCGACTTTTCTTGCAATAAGTCATATCTCTGATTGCATAGCCCTATCCTGAGAGTGGATATTACCTCTACACATGGCCTCATCATAAGTAAGAGGCTCATAAGCATCTATCACTATAACATAATCCATAGAGGGCTCAAACCACACACATTTTTACCTATCTCTAGTACACCATCTCAAAGTTGGTTATGGTGCATGCACATCCTATGGAGCATCAAGGACCTGGGCCATTGGGGCATCAGCTACTTCTTGCAAGCTGTCTAACTACTTGTACATTAACATGAAGCTCCTCATGAGATATCATCTTGTATACCTCAATGACACACTCAAGTTGCTTATACATTTTCTCCTTATGGAAAACAACATCATGGATTGTGGATAACCTTCTGAGCTTGTGGATCTCATAAGCAATAGCTCATCTCACCTATATCTCCATAACCAAGAAATATACATTTCCTAGACTTAGGAACTAGCTTATTGTGCTTGTCCTTGGGTACATGGCAAAAAGCCTCATAACCAAATATATGAAAATAAGTATATGAGGGAGATTTTCTAGACCATACCTCATCTATAACGTGATAGTCAAGAGCAGTACATGGGGACCGATTTATCAAGTGCATGGCCATAGTAACTATCTTAGCCAAAAAATATTGTGGTAAACCTACTTGGCTAAGCATACTACAAACTCACTCTTAAATTTTTCTATTCATGCGCTCAACCATTGTTAACCGTATTTTGAGAAGGCTGCAGAAAGTGCAAGTACCAGCTACTATTTTGTACTCATGGACATCATCATATATCATGGATTTATTATTTTGTGAGAATCGGGCTCACTCCCATGCACATTGTATTTATCTCCCATAGTTGTATTTGTCGCACCCGCAAGTGTTGTGTGGATTGCACACATGGATTTGTGATTAGATTAGTATAGGATTCATCTATTTAGGCTAAGGTCAAAGCATGCTTCAAGGATTGAGCCGACCTAGAGCCCACTAAGTGGATAGGAGGCCCAAGAGAGGGTGCAAACCCTAATTCAAAGTTGTGGAAACGCTAAACGCAAAACACAAAAGGGGTGTAAACCCTAAATGCAAAAGAGATGCAAATCCTAAATGAAAAATGCAAACCCTAACCCTAACCCTAATTTTTGGTCTATATAAGGGTGGGAGGTATCAGTTGTATTCACCCCTTTTGGCACATCCATGCTTTAGAAGCTCTATCAATGTGACTACTTAAGATTTCTATTCTATCTTTCCATTCCATCATCTTGCTTCTATTGTGTTGAGAGTGACTGAGAGGGAAAGAGTGAGAGTTATGTTGAGTGAGGGACTGAGGGAAGGTAAAGCTCTTCGTCATCTTTCTTTTCTCGTCGCCTCAACGAGCTCTTCGACTGTTGGTGTGCTCGGTGGTGGATGGGAAGGAGTGACATCATTGGATTGTGTTGATCATGGTTGTGGAACCATCTTTGAGCCTTTGAAAGGTAAGTTAGGTGAGTTCACTACAACTTGAGCTAGTCATGTGTTATTGCTTGCTTGGGTTGAAGAGGAGGATGCTTAGATAGTTAGAGCAGAGTGTCGGGAGACAAGGTGAGAGATTGTCGCCAAAGTGAGTTGTCACTTCTAAAATAATAGAAGTATGTCCGAATTCCTAATGTCGCAGCACGTAGGGTTGAAGGTCACCACAGGGGTTTGGTAAGAAAACTGGACAAGATACATGGAGATGTGTTTTGAAGAGATAAGTAGATTACAATGAATGTTTAAAGGTTCAAGAGGTACTTCATGGTCAATCATAGGGGTTTGAGAGAGAAGAATGTATAGGGGTTCAAGAGCTTAGACTCCAGAGATGGTAGAGATAAGAGAAGGGTTGAAGGTTTCAAGCCAAGTTTTTGAAGATGTTGATAGAGCTTCCAACTGCATATTCTTAGCAAAGATCATAAGGGTATTATCTCATAAGCTCTAACTCAAATCAAGCTTGTTTTCTTGACTGTAAGAGCAATCAAAAATCATAAAATCAAGTACAATATGCTGTTATGTATCATAAACAACTATGCATCCCATCATTCATACATTATGCCATAGCATGAATCAACTTTGCATGATTACATTTAATGTAGACTATTAGGGACAAAAGCTTATGAGTCAATTACAAGGCTTGTAGGGCAAAGAGACTTGCTTCAAGAGAGCTTCAAATTGAGTTCGTGATAAGGATAAGTTACCACAGCCAAGAAATAAGAGAAAAAGCTTCTCTTAATTCAACTCAAAGTATCTATGGATGATTTACAAACATTGCCCTGCCATAGAGGCGCATAATACTTGTATATTTTGACAAGATGTCTTCTATAGAGTAAGAAATGAATTAAAAGAACAATGCTGTAGCTAATTCTCTGAATATGACTGAAGATTTTAGCCCCAAATCAGCCAAATATCTTCCGAAATTCACATCTGATGATAGCATAAACTTTCCTTAACATAGTGTCGGCGCATTTTGTGTCGAGAGTCCACCACAAGAGTAGGAGACAATAGGGTGAAGATAGATTTAGGGAGAGGAGTAGACAGAAGAGAAGGGGTTTGAAGAAATTGAAGATGTAGAAGAATACTCCCAAACAAAAATAGAAAATGAATAAGAATACTAACAGAGATGAAGCATGTTAGTTTATTTTAGCATTATGAGCAGATAAAACTCTAATAGACAAAAACCAGATCACCAATCTGATGCTTCCATTGGCATCGAAAGGGGGGTAAAATACCAGCACACCTGGCCAGAGTTCTTCTAGATCACTCCTTCTTCATCTCCCACTTTGGAGTGTTGTTCACTGCCTAAAAACAGTGATCGTGCGTAACACGATTTCATCAAACTCTCTTTTTATATAAAATCCTCTCAAATTGGCGGAAAGCTACATGATTTCTTTTACATGTCATAAGTTGTCTATAGTTTTATGGATTTTTACAAGAGATAATATCTAGAATATAAAAATTTGGCTAAAACTTGTCCAAAAATCTAATATTTTTGAACCATGGACACTTACACTAATGTCTAAAATGGCATTGGCTCTCTAAATCTATAAGGAAGCCGCACTCTAGAGTTTTTCACATGATGTGCGTGTAGCGATATAACATCGACTATTGGCGTATTTGGCTCAACATTTTGATTCCGTTACTGGACCTAGGATGGTGCAACCATTAAGGTTCTCACACTCCTACCCTTTGGTATAATAGGAGGCTTGTGCATGGGTGTGTATGGGATCGATGGGATTTTGATCATCTGTGTTTGTGGCTAGCATTTTGAAACCCATGTGGCTAGGTTAGAAAGGCTAAATCCAAAGGAACCGATTCGTTGGATTGAGGTTGTAAAGATAGGCATTGTTAAGGTAGGAAAAAGCACAAAATATAAACTTTAAAAAAAAAAAACTCAAAACTCAAATCTCAAACATAAAATGTAAAACTAAAACCCTTCTTGCTTGGACAACTTGTGTGGCAACCTCGGGTAAGTTACTTATGAATATATGTGTGCATCACGTGGGTTCAAAATAAGGTATTTTTAAAATAGTACCATTTTTATACATTTTTTACATATTGAAGGGTGTAATATAAAGGGATTATTTATATATTTAATTAAAAAATATTATATTATATTTTTAAAAAATTCATAGATAAGGATACTTATAAATAAACATATAGTAACTTCCCCAAGGTGGCAACATTGCGAATGATGGTTTATTTTTCTTGCCCTTGTGATTGGTCGCATATGTATTCATGATTGACAACTAACCAAACACATAGCTTACTCTTATGGTTATCTCTTGAAGCTTTTGCATCATTGACACGAGAAGAAACGAGTGAATGAAGAAGGCAACATAGAAGAGGGAAGGAACAAGAGGTATAGGCAAGAGGAGGTAGTGAAGGAAGAGGGAAGGAAAGAAGTAGAATATCCTATACCCCATTCCTAGTACCTCGAACATGCACACAACCACCACACTCTTTACCCACCCCCTTTTCGCATGTCACTCACCTTAACACATACTAAACCCTAACCAGTTCACTCTCACTCACACCCATCACCCTAACTCGCACACCCCTATTTTTCTTTCATATCCAAATCCTAACTCCACAAAACCCCAACTCTTACACATCCATCCATCTCACTCTCACACACGAGCACTCATTTCCAAACATCAAATCCTAAAACCTCACTCCCACACTAAGCCACTTCCACAGATCACTTGCACACATTAGTTCACTTGCCGCACAAATAAGAGTTCACTCACACACATAGATCACTCGCACAAATTTAGTTCACTCACACACATAGGAGTTCACTCGCACATGTAGAAGTTCACTCGCACACATAGATCACTCTCATACATAGTTCACTCACACACATAGGAGATCAATTTCACACATTAGTTCACTCGTACACATAGGAGTTCACTCGCACACATAGGAGTTCACTCTCACACATTAGATGACTCGCACACATAGGAGTTCACTCTCACATATAGAAGTTCACTTTCACACATAGATCACTCACACACTCCTTCACACACATGCACAATACTCCTCCAAACACACACAATTCCATACATACACTTTTCTACCCTCACACAACCTCCATTCCTTCTCATTGTATCTAGGTGTATCTAGACGTCTTGTTTTGTCTACCTTTGCACAATTGCCTCTAGATGTCTTGCCTTTGCCTCTTCCATTAGGTTGGTCTTTATACATTTCCATGTTTTTCATGAAAGTATGGCTTTGTGGAATTTCTTCCACAAGTGCACTTTGAATTATGAATTGCTTGCACAAGTGTACTTTGAATTTTGAAGGGAAGAAACCCTGATTTTACACACCTCACTCTTGTGAGTTTTTGAATCAAAGTGTTGCAAAGTGCCATGATAACTTGTAGGTTTTGAAGTCAAGCATTTGAACTAAATATCATAATGACTTAAGAACTCAACAAGGATCTTGTTAAAGTAAGTAACCACCTCATCATATTGCAAGGACTTGACACACATTGCACTTAGCATTTAGGCAACCTTGGCAACACACTAGGCTAATATTGCCTTAGGTCATTTAGGATAATAGTACACAATCACAACAGTCACTTTCATATCTACATATCAGATGTACTACAAGTCATTAGGGGGGAAATTTTCCAACCTAGCCACCATCATCATGTGCTCCATTCCAATCATTTCAAGGGCCCGATAAGTAAAATATTGTCGACCAAGCTGCCATAAGTCCTAAGCCCCCTTTGAATCATTTTTTACCACATTGAAAGAAAGTGCCAAGACTACAAAAATTGAGAGGAGAAGCCAAACAATGCACCCATAATTTCACCACTTACATTAGAGTAAGATCACAAGATCAATTGACCATAACAAGAGACAAATTTGAAGGATAAGAACTCCAAGAAATAAAGTTGGAAAATCCAAGAAGAATTGACAAGCCTAGAGAGTTGAACGAGAATATCCACACTAAGAAAATCACACAAGACCATTGCAAGAAGAGTTGAAGATTTTTTCATATGGCTATTAAGATGTAACGTGTCCCCCTATCCACTTGTAGGACACGTCTTAGC
Source organism: Lygodium microphyllum (assembly GCF_053477565.2). Classification (NCBI taxonomy): domain Eukaryota; kingdom Viridiplantae; phylum Streptophyta; class Polypodiopsida; order Schizaeales; family Lygodiaceae; genus Lygodium; species Lygodium microphyllum. Next base: position 44,010,731 of record NC_141148.1, on the reverse strand, counting down.
AGCCCATCGGGAAGAGAGTCTAGAAAGCGCTACCCGGCACTCACAAGGAATGTCACGGGCTTTGTGATCCAGGTCTTCCTAAGTCCGCCACGAAGCGGAAGCATTCCGATCGTCCCCACTTACGATCGACCTGAATCAGGGTTTTCCTAATGGTCAAATTCCTAGGAGGTAGCTAGCGTCGAGCCCCAGACGAACTACTTGTGCAAAAACATCAGGGTCGAAGCGGATTTATACTGCACTTGGTTCAAGGAGAATGGAAAATAAGAGGGATACGAAGCTCGACCTCTCTGCCCATAAGGCATAGTCCCATTCCAGCTCTATAGATTCTTGGTCATTCTTACCTCGCTGTCAAATCCTTTGAGAAAAGTTCCCAACCAACCGGGACCACCCTTCCGTAGGACGAAACTAGGGTCACATCCACCACACTTTTCTCGGGTTGATTTAGTTATCTAATTACCTACCACATTTAGTTTGACAAGCAAAAATAGCTTCCTTAATTAACCAATTAATCATTGGTTTCTTCACGTAACTTAGGCACTGACACAGAAAAACAATGTCAAGCAAGTTCCTTTTTCAACATTTGATCTTTATTTATCAGTCTTTGGAATACATCAAATAACCTGCCCGAAGGCTATTCCAGCAATCCTCAAGGATCACTATTCCAAGTTCCGCCCGTTGACTAGTATGCGGGCCTCGAGATCCCATCTTGAGTCACGTCGGCCTCTTATGCAGGATCCGAAGGCAAGGGATTTACAGTCAAAGCCTCCCCTAGCACCCAAGCGTCCTTCTGCTCCAAGTAGCACCCACGGAGAGACCTCTTGCGGTGGGTTTGGTCCATGTACCCGATGTGGCTAACAACCCCCTTGGATAGGGTCAGGCAGACAGTTGGAGGTAACTGGTACTGCCTCTCCCTCCAGGCTTTTAACCTAAAGCAATAGTTATTTTTTTTGAATTAGTTCCTTGAGCAAAGAAGTACAAACAGTGCACCTAAGTGTACAATCACGAGCATTCCAATGGTCGTTTGTACGGCCAACTGCTAAGGTGTGATTTCTTTTCCTCAAATGCTTCCAGCATTCGATCCTGGAATAATCGTGACTTGGCAAGATCCCAAGGGTTTCATAAGCTGAGTTGCTTGTTTACCCTCTTTCCTTGGGTTAGGGTTTATACCCTATTGACCAAATTGGCAATACCTTAGGTTTCCTTATATTAAGGTCAATAAATCCTGGGCAACCTCATCGCCCTAACTTGGTTGGTCAATTGCTTTCTTGGCAATTTACCCAAGGAAGAGTGTTGTGGCAGGATGACTACTCAATTCGTAGGAATTTCAACTTGCGATTAGAACTCGCCATACTTGGTCTAAGGTGTAGGGGTTCTATTTAGTGATTTAGACACAAGCGCATATGACATTGCAGCTTGTTGCATGAGATAGGTGTCAATAGCTAACTTGTGGAAATGATATCTTTCTTCGTACAGTATGTCTTTATTAAGAATACCTTTGATCAAGATAAGGGCTTGGGAGTCCTTTTGACCCATTCCAAACCCTAACCCTACTAGGTCGATAAACGTTTTGGCCCTAGGGTTCCTAGATTCCTTGCGGGAGTCTAGCATTTGGTCAGCTGATCCTTAGGGTGAGAATCTTAGCTGATCGTTGTTGCACGGGTGATTAGATAGTCCTAACATTTCGAGAATGCAGGTAGGACCTTTGAGATCGGAAATATTAGATCGGCATCCTAGGTGTGATACTAGGTAGAATTTTAACATAGCTTAACCCTACCTAGCATATTGAGGTGATCGTCATATGCTAGCTAATCGTACCTTTATGATTTTCATGTAAGCTACTCAGTTATACGCGAATTACTTAGTTGATCTAACCAACCCACGATTCGAGATGACCTTCCCTTTAAAGATATAAATACTTTCTTCTAAATTTGCAAGTACTTTTCCCTAAAAGATGTAAGTACTTTCCCCTAAATTTGCAAGTACTTTCCCCTAAAAGATATAAGTAACTGCAAGATGAGTGAGATGTATCATTCCATGCAATTTCGAGAACATAGACTTTTTTGCAACTATAGAATCTATAGTGACCTTTTCTTTTCCTTGCTTTATGCGACATTGATTTACATTCAGAACTATTCTTATAAATACTACGTTTAATGCATTGAATTCAAGCTTTAATATGAAGATGCATCCTTTTCCAAATTCAAACTTTGATAAAAGAACTCCATGCATGGATGCATCATTCTTTCATGGCTAGGTGCCAATGAGTATATCATTAATTTAATCCTTAAATTGTAACTATCCATTTGCATGAGACTTGCATAATATATGTTTCATTGTCAAAGTTCATAAATCCTTTCCTTTTAATGCAACTATTTAGACATCATTTAGTGATCATCTATGATTATCTTATACATGAGACACAACTGGGAAATTATTACATAAGTGCATTATGTATTATATGCCCTGTCCTTTGCGTGATGCAACAAGGACGCCTTTGCACAAACCCATCTTTCAACTTATGTGACTACTCTTGACCATGAAGATGTAAGTAAATGCAAGTACTCATCATGCAACTAAACTTTGTAAATCAAACGAGTACATAAATTTTACGATGCATTCAAGTTTCCCTACGTGAATTAAAACATGCTTTATACATCCTTTCCATGCGGGAATAATATTCGGAACCTAGGCATTCATTATCAGGGTGTTGTCCACTCTCGTACTTTGGGTGGAAGCTCCCATCATGTGCGCTCCTCTCGTCTTTTGCTTGGGAGCCATTGATGAATTAAATCTGAGCTCAGTAACTCTCCCTTGGTCCCCCTTTTTTGATTTCTGAAATTGCCATCTCAGTTCAGGATCTCCCTCGTGGCACGAGAATTAGGCCTGGGGCAACACGGATTTAAAAACCCGAGAGAGACGGTGTGAACTAGGTCTAGGGAAGCTTCAATAGAACCTTCCAACCTTCTGGAAGAATAGGGGGATGACGTGGGATGGGGAAGATGATGAGGATGACGGTGATGATGATGATGATGATGATCATCATCATGGAGGCGTGGCAGCCTAGCGACATGACCAGGGCGGTGGCGGCAACAGTTGGATGGTAGCGGGCAGCTCCACAGGGCAGTGGCAGCAGCACACGATCCTCCTCCCTCAAGCTTGGGGAGGGGGGTTCATATATAGGGTTGAAGGGGGAGGGGGGGGTTTAGCCACACAAGTGGTAGGTAGCATGCTTCCCCTCCCCATGCCCCTTCACCACTCAAGCTCCTCACATACTCCCTCTCCCCGCCATGCAATGAATGAAGGGGAGGGAGTTTATTCATAAAAAAATTTACAAAAATTATCCATTTTTTTCCCCGTGAAGGAGTGTTTCCATGGTGGCTTGCGGTTTCGAGCCACGGATTTTTATACGTGGCGTGGGGCTAGTGTTTGTTGATGCGCGAGGGTGGAGCACTTAGCCCATGGTTTTTCTATTGTGGGAGGTCACTCGAAATTGCTTATGCGCGGGATCAAGAGTCGTTAATATTTTGTTGCAGAAGTATTACATCAGAGCCTTACACTCTATTGATGTGCCTCATAGTGGACTTGACCTTAGTTCTTGAAATGCTAAAACCTCATGAGTCAACACAAATGAGTAAATATTCCCATCCATCTATCCATTCACATGTTGCCAGAGCTAGCAACACAAGAGCCTAGGCCAAAGCTAGTAGACCAGATGGTGATGGATAAATTTCCAAGGGCTAACCTTAAATGCATTGAGTGCAGTATCACTCACATGTATCATGACTGTCCAACACGCAAGGTTTCATGTGGTACCCTAGCTAGGTCTACCATGACTAATATTCAAAAGGTCCAAGCCATAAGAACTAACCTAGAAGATGAAGAGCTAACCCCTCTTGCATATCTTAGGGTCAAACTAACTACCAAGCAAGAGCTCATCATTGATGCTCTCATAGACGAAGGTTCAGATTACAACACCTTGACCTATGAGGTATGGACTGAGATCGAACAACCTAAAATCATCCCAACCAATGCAACTATCAAGCCATACGAAGGATTGGCCTATTTCCTCTTAGGATGACGAACAACCTGAACTCATCCTAACCAATGCAACTATCAAGCCATATGAAGGATCAATTCCCTCTTAGGATGATTGGAAAATTCTCTCGACTCTTGAGACTGAAAGCATGCCCACAGTGTTTTATGTGCTTCCAAATCAAGAAGATATGGAAAATGAAATCTTTCTTGGAAGACCTTACAAGTGTGCAGCCACATGCATTGTGGACTAAGAAGCACACCGTATACACCTAAGCTAATGAGACATGGAGATAGTCGCTACTTTTAGCAAAGGGAACCTTGTCTCTTCTCTAGAGAAGGGCAAGAAGCTTCTCTCAGAGTCAGATCAAATGCCTAGAGAGGACAACCAGAGAGTTCTTAATGAACTACTCATGGCACATGAGAACAAGAGAAAATCACTTAGTAAGAAGCCTCCTGGAACCAAAGAAGAGAGCACAACTACTAGAAACACTACCACAGCTTCTCAAGCTATTGGGAATAGATTTGCATCTAGAAGGGGAAAGAGATTTAGGGCAAGTAATTGGAAGCATCGATAGAGAGCTAGCATAAGGCTGCGATGGGTGTCCAAAGCATTGCTCCACATGCTCAAGGGTTTTATGTGGGAAATTGTTGGATTTGGTTACCAAAACCACCTACAAAGCCACCTCTCATGACCACAAACCAAGTCCCATCCAAATCCAAGAGAAAGCAAATGAGACCCACACACAGATCTAGGTCATGGACCAAGATACTTGAAGAGACAACACCATATAAGTTAGTGAACGATGAGGTAGTTCTTGTGACACTCGAGTTCACAATTCCAAAAGAAAAACCACTTGAGGTTGCAACTGATAGTGTCCAAAAAGTCATCCAGCAAGGAGGAAAAGATAGAGCAAAAGCAACCACTTCCATGTGAGGATGCTCAAGCTGAAACAGAAAGTCCAAGAATAGATGAGATAAAGCCCTCAAGTGTTGATAAGCAACAACCCCAGGTTGTTGCTGGTTCTTCAAAATAACCAAAGTCTCCTTGAAACCAAGAACCTTTGTCACCCAAACCAAAACAAAAAAATTGGCAACAATAGCCTAGTGTAGCTACTCAATATATGGAAAAGGATCCACAAGGGATAACTCCAAACACATCAAAAGAGCAATGACCTCCCTCTACGAGTGTTGTCACAAATAAATCTAGAAATACCATGACCATGAATATTTCCACTCAGTATGAGGATCCAAGTGCACATTCATCTTTGACTGTCATGATTGACCACTCCACTAAATCAAAAGTTACTATGAATTTAAATCAAAAGTTACTATGAATTTTGAGATGGAACCCATACAATCACAGCCCTTGGCTGTGACCTTGGCTGTGACCAAGACTATTACTTCAACTGAAGAACAAGCTTCTACTACTTCAATCTCATACAAGGATATAGAATCTAGTGTAGAGAGCATAATGAATCTGTTGATTCACAAGTCATGTTCTTCTCAACCAAAAGCTCCAATACACTTGAAACCAACTAAATGATTGATCATTGGAGATTTTAGAAAAGAGGGTGCAACATAGAGATCAATCAAAAGCTACGAGTTCTCAATAACTAGATGAAACACTCTTGACCTCACTTGCTCGTGCATATATTCATGCCAACCTTGGAATTCAGACTAATAAGCATTAGGAACTCTTAGAAAAGACTTTGACATGGTCAGAGCAATCACAAATTTGTTGGATTTACCCAGCAATCATGCGTGAAGTTATAAAGCAAATGACCAAGGTAGAGCAGAAGAAGCATTGCTTAATTCTTGTGTTCTATACTAGGAAGCACACAACAAGTTGGGAAGATGTTGCAACATTGGCCAAGAAAGTAGAAGGACAACATGAGTTTGAATGGAAATGGTATTCTAGTCAAGGGTTAGCTGCACGATATGGTAGCCGCCTAATGACAATTGCTGAGCAAAGAAAGTCAATTTGGACTTCAATGCATGATCCTACATATGTTGCTCCTACACTCGAGAAAGTTACTATATTTGTATCCTCTACATCATGTGCGTTCAAGGCCTATTTATAAATATCCTTATCTATGAATTTTTTCTAAATAAAGCATAACTCTTTTCTATTCGATCTATAAATAACCCCTTTATATTACACCCATTTGTATGTAAAAAATGGTATTTTAAAAATACATTATTTTGAACCCACGTGATGCACACATATATCCATGAGTAACTTTACAATGATTGAATCTTCATCAAATGATGTGAATCAGAGTGATGTACATAAACCTTCTACTAACCTAGACACAGTGGCTAGAAGAGGTATGCTTGCAACTCTAGATCTTAGGCCCAACACCACTGATGTCCTTACTAACTCAACCCACTGGTTAGTCGCAATTGAGCTGGTTGAACCTTGATATGCTTTCGAGGAGATTGCTGAGACACGTCTCCAAATCAATCCTACTAAACCCAACCCTCCTAGCATCAAGCCTTTGCTAGTATGTCGACCATTGAGTACCATGGCTACACATTTAGCAAATAAATTCCATTCCTCTGAAATAGAATGCCTACTCCAATTCGAGGCTATATACACTACTTATGCCAAGTTGTTTACAATGATTAATCTAGGCCTTACTTATGATGAGGCAATTTAGGTTGCTTCTAAATGGCATTCCACTTGGGAGGACAATGAACATCTTTTTGATAAAACCTTCTTGATTTAGGAGGACTATGTTGGGAATCTCCCTCAAGAGCACTTGCTATCATGCCAATTTATTCCTTCTTATGCTTTTGTGACCAAAATCCAAGACCAATTAGTAATTGACGAGCTTGGGCAGAATTTTCCTCAATTCCATTCTTGCAGAAGTGGATTTCTCATCACCTTGGGATTGCTTGTGATGGCAATTGCCGTCTTATGACCATAGCTAAGCAATGTCATATAGTCAGTACACTTCAAGTTGAACCAACTTACTATGAGACCACTTCACTGTGCTCTATCATCCTAGCTTTGAATCTCACATTGCCACAAAAGTTGTTATATCACTCATTGCTTAACAAGATTTTGATTGAAGAGGAACTACACATTGCTAGTTGCTTTGCAGGACCCTCTTTTCTTGGTGATCTGATTACCTACATTTGTGGTTTGGTTACCAAACCACCTGACTTGAATGTTTTTTCTGAATTGGAGTACAATACGAATTTCTATGATTGGTGGATCCCAAAAACTGCAATATACTAACTCTTTGTCCTTTTTTAGTCTTAGTTTCTTTGTACATATTTTTCCTTAGCTCAATTTGTTACATTGACAAGAGCAAAAGTCCCTCCAACTTTAAAAACAAAGCTACATCTTATGCAAGGGCAACACATAAAAACAAGAGGTACAAGCTCAAACCCTTTCGATCATTGTGTGATGGTGAAATTCAAAGAAGAAAGTTTTTTGTAATTCCTTTTATCTTTTTCCCTTGAATCCACTGCATGGTGCTCTCAAAGTTTCACCAAGTGAATGCACAAAAATAATAGGCGACAAAGCAATGGAATGAACGTCACAACTTGAAGACAATATCATCAGTAATAGAAGCTTTCCATGAATATCCTACACTACAACAACATTCAAGACTTGAAGTTGACACTAGCATCATAACCTTCCTAAAGATCTCAAGCTCGAGAGCCATCACGTCAAGACATCAAAGGTCAATTAAAACAACAAGTTTATCTTGGAGCCTCTATGAATAAACACAAAACTTAAAGAACAATCAACAATGAGGTTCCAATTTCTTCAATGACACCATACCTTTACTACAACATCTAATGGTCATCTACTTCCTTAGGAGTAGTTGCAAATTACTTTATCAATGAGCATACAAGTCTTCATCAACAAGTTCAGGTTCTTCTTCAACAATAGCTTCATCAACAATGTAGCAATGTGCTTCAATGTCTAGGCTCAATGTTCATTGTATGCACCTAAGTGCACCAATCATCTTATGTGCGAAGTTTTATTATTTGGAGTCAGCCTTCTAATCTCATACTTCCATTTCTCCTTGAAAGGAAACATGCTTTATTGTATATAACTGTTGTTACTTGACTTGCCAAAAGAAAAAAAAGAAAAAAGAGAGAAAAAAAGGGAAAAAAATATAAGAAAAAGACATATGCACTCACATGTACTACACCACACCTAAGGGTCCTCAAGTTGGATGCGTCTGGTGGCCTTGGTGGATGGGCTCTATCTCTAACCCCCTAGCAATTTTTTCATTTTCTTACACGTCCAATGGAGAACCATGCACTTCGAGAGCATATTGGATTGGACTCTCTAGCTCCTATCCCTCTCTCATCGATGTTTTTCCATACTCTTCATCATCAATCCCTTTTCCCTCAGCAAAGACAATTCTTCCCATCCTCATTAGCTTTAAGGTTCCTTACTTTATCTACCAAGATCATTAGAAGCACCCCTGAGGCAGTCTTCTAACTATGTATTAGACTATGTATGCATGTGTACTCACTATCAATTTGCACCATAACCTATTCACCATTTTGGGTCCTCAAGTGTGGGACAACAGTTTGGGCTTGCCTGGAGATCACCCATCTCCCAAACCAACATCTTCATATGTCCTGTGAACTAGAAAAAAAGACTAGCACTTTCCCTTAGGACCTGATTATGCGTGAGGTTTTCCTTTTTGTAGGTACAACAGTTCGTGGAGGATTCGGCATCATTACATCAACACTACATCACCCATCCTCTGCAATCTCCCATTCATCTCCAATGACCATTTAAGCTATCTCCATCACAAGGACCAACAGTCTCATATCTTTAGCAACATCAACTTCTATAGGATTTGTCACCAACAATAACCTTAATCACCATCTATCCCAATACTAGTAATATGTGGTACCAACTGCGGTAGAAAGAATATAATCTTCATCAACAGCATTCATTTCTCCACCATCAAGACCACTACTCCCTCATCGATAGTTTCCAGCATTCTGCGTCTTCTGTGGTGCAAGATCCAACATGCTACCTTTGATGTGAGTGCCATGGAGGAGTTACAGAAGCCACAACTCTAGGATGATGGACTTCTTCACCACTAACATACTCCCAAAGATTTTTAGCAACAAGCACATTCTTCATCACAAAGGACCACAAAAAACAGTTATTGCCATCCAATCTATTCTCTTTGGATACATAAGTGAATACATCACTCTATCCTTGATTGGCCATGATAAATGTCACTCTTCCAAAAGGCATAAGAGCAATAATTAAAGTTGGAATAACTGACAAATTTGCAAATTTCCACAAATTACAGCAAAGATCAAGCTATCATTAACAAAATTGGGTCACACTTGATCATTATTGTCCCAATGTGCCGAAACTTCCATAAATTTCAACAAATAGAATGCGAAATTTGCAAATTTCCACAAATTACAGCAAAGATCAAGCTATCATTAACAAAATTGGGTCACACTTGATCATTATTGTCCCAATGCTGAAACTTCCATAAATTTCAACAAATAGAATGATGTCCAATGCATGAACAATGCTTAGCAGCACCACAAATGCAAAAGCCCCAAAATTTAACTATGCAAAGTGCAAAATTTTAATCAAATTTAGAATAAATCTTTAGTACATGAGCTAATGTCTATCAAACATGCAAAAGCGCCAAATTTTTTGACTCGAATTTTAGGAAATTTTTGGATTTGTGTCCAAAAGCACCTACTAAAGCAAAAATGCACCTTTGTTTGTAGAAGCCCTTTACTATAGCTTTGATTTTAAGAATAAAATAATGAGATGGTTTGGCTATTGCAGCTAGCATGGAAGTTATTGCTTGATCAATCTTGTGTAGGGTTGATGAGGACCTTGGCAAAACTTTAGCTCTAATATCAAATGTTGAAGAAGGAGATAGCAACTAATATCAGCTCAACACGCAATGTAGAATAAAGAGAGAGTGAAAGTGTAGACACAATGTTAGGGGCACAAATCCCTAGGCCATGACTTCCATTAGAAAGCTTAGTCTTTTACTTTCATAAATGGATCAACCAATGTAATTGTGTCTGAAAATGTCAAGGGAATGATTGCTTGTATGTCAGGACTCCGATTTTGGTATTCAGGGAGTTACTTTCTTGATGTGGTCGTGTGATTCTGGAATACAGAGAGGGAGGCAGTGCCATGCTCTTATGGTTACTGCAGGCTGTTCTTAATAATTTTGTCATGATTTTTACATGTTTAAGTCTCTGATTTGCATTATGGAACCACTAAAACTCTTGATTATGGTTATTGAAGTCTGCGCAGATAGTATATCCGTGTTCATGTTCTCTATTTTTAGGGCGATGATGTGTTGTCATATTCTCTATTTTCTCATGATGTATACCCTAAACACTTTGGCAATCATGTTGGTTTCAGGGAAGTCATTTTCTTGATTAAGGTGCAGATCTGGAATAAAAGGTTATTTGATTAGGCAGTATGAATGCTTACGGCATTGAGATTTGATAGGGTGCCTTCTATGGGCAGTATTTATGTCAAACATTTATCCCTATATATCCAACCCTATCCTTACCAAGAGTAGATCCAGGGAAATCAGGGAGGCTTTAACAAGTCAGCAACAACAGGTTGCAGGGCAGTTGGATGATAAGAGAGTTTCAGAAGGCTTGGATAGGCTGGATGAGGAGTAATTTATTGATGTTAGGAAAATTTCTTTGGAAGGGGATACCTCTGCAGGTACCTCAACAGCCTATCATTCTCTTGCCACTTCAATAGACTCTTCAAATTTTTCTGGTGATGAGGATATATTACCTCTTGAATAGCACAATACCCCTCCTAGATACCCCTCCTAGGGTAGGCAGGCATTTGAGAGGCTACATCATGTACTGCTGGGAAGAACATTTTTGTTAAGAAGGGTTAGACTTTCATCTCAAAGGGTACTGAATTTTGATCCATTACCACCTCAAAGGAAGCCCAAGAAGAAAATCATAATGAATCATAATCAATCAGTTAATCCAAAGGTTTGAGAATCCAAATTTTCAGGCAAGAAGAAAGAAGACCCTGATTGCCATGTGGCACAATTTGAGACAAGATGAACAGCCAGTGGCTTTAACCAAATGTATGGAGACAGGTCAAAAAGCAACAATTTGTTGCCACCTTTCATGGAAAGGCTATGGACTAGTTTGCCAGTTATGGTATGGCAGTCTTCAATTCATATAATGCTTTTTAAAAAACATTTTTAGGTAGATTCAATAAGGAAAAAACTTGAGAGTGGAATTTTGGTGTCAGGAATTGCTTAAAAATAGCTAAAAATTATGAATATCAAGGGAAAAATATCCAATGTCAAAGGCGGTGGCTCGACCTAGGACGATTTTAAGCGTCAAAGTGCTCTAAGGATGCCCGGGAAACACTTGCAGATTTTTAGTAAATTTTCCATGTGCCTACGCAGGTCAGTGAGCTGTCAGTTAGTGCGCGACACCGAGATGAGCTCATAGAAATTTTCAGATCGCGATTTGGACACCGTATGCGAGAGAGACGGGAAAAGGGCCAAAAGGCCGGTCAAAAATTGGGAGGTGCCCAAAAATGAGAAGTGAAGGGGTGCCTTTGTGAAGGGGCACCCCCCCCCTTTAAAAAAAAACGTGATTGAGGGGGGGCAGCGTGCTGCAGGAGGCGCCAAACCCCCCCCCCCCCCAAATCGTGATGAGGGCTTGAAAGCAAGCCATGGAAGCAACTACAACAGGCAACTACTCTCACTCCACGCTCCGTATCGCTCCGGTCCACGCGAGGAATGGCAGCCTGTAGAGGGAGAGAGAAAATCAATCTTTCTCTCTCCTCCCTCTCTCTCCTCTAAGAGGGAGTTCATGTGGGAAGAGAAAGGAAGAAGAAAGAATGGTGGAGGCTTGTCCGGCATCGATCGGATTGCTCCACAGGCTGGAAATGGTGACGTGTGATCGTCATGAGCATGAACTGCTGCTGATTTTCAGATTTGCAGCCATGGACATGAAACCCGAAACACGCAACTAAGCGGTAATTCAAAATTTTCAAAGGAAATTTGAGATTTCATGGCTTTTGATTGATAAAATGTTGTTCATGTGGGCTAACAATTGTTTATGTTGCTGTTTTCCATGAGTATTTGTTGATCATAATCAGAAAATCAGAGAAACATGCATCTTGTGTCTCAAAATAATACACTAAAACACGTAAAATATGGAAAATCAAGGAAAAATGATGTTTTTGGGCATAAAAATGGAAGAATAAATAGGAACACCAACTAAATTTTCATTTTTGTTGCAAGAAGGAACTAAGGGCATAGCCCATAACCTATTTTGAATTTGCAGTAATTAAATAATGTAGAAAATAAGAAAAAATACTCAGAAAATAGAGAAAAATCACTAAAAATAGGGAAAAAATACATTTTGGGTGCGGAAAATTAATGAAAATTAAGAACAATGTTCGTGAATGGTTGGGGGGACTGAAGCATGAGTATTTGCCTCAGTTCAGCCCCACCTTCTTGTTCTAGTGTGTCTTTTTCCGTTTTTTACACATAAAATGATGGCAAAATGCCTTATAAATCTATACAACAATGCAACATTTGATCGATGGGAGGGTAGAGTGGTTAAAATGTGGTTAAATGCGGAGTAAAATGATGAAAAGATTGCTGGGTTTTGTTTGCATGCCATATAGGTCGGTGAATAATTATAAAATAAGGGTCTAGTAGCACGAGGGTTTCCTCGGTGCTAGGTTCGTGCAACGCCGCATAAGAACGGTAGTTGAAAACCATTGAAAGGATGTTTTCCACATGTGCACAATATTGAGTTTATAATTGTTTGAGCAATCAGCATCCACAATATGCATAAATCATGAAAATATTTAAAGGTATCAGAAATCCTGGATGCACAGCAATTGCTTTCATTAGGACCTTGACCCACGTTGAGTGAGAGACATGACACCCTAAGCCATAGGCTAGTCGTGGGGTCTGGGGGAAAGAGAAGTAAGGACAATGGTACATTCCTGTATACGATTAAATGGTACCTTGAGTGGATTTTGTGCGAAATGTTTATATGTTGAGCGACGCATCGAGGGGCCAATCCCCAAGGTGTAGGAGAGTCGCAAAGGGGTGGCGGCATTCAGCCATTGGAGGACCCCCTATGTCTGTGCTTCGTGCCATTAGGTAATGTGTAAGGGACTCCCTTTGAGGAGTAGTGGGTGAGAGAAGAGTGGACTACAAATGACGTAATACAAACGCAAGATATTTAGGAAGGCAATGTATGTGTCATCAACGATCCTGGCCACGAGGCTGTGGGGTTGTTGAGCGCGTGTGATAGAGGTCCGGCTAGTGCATGAGCCAGTGCCGGCCCATTCTAGGTTCCATGAGTGGTGCGTCTGCCGGGAGCTGCTTAAAAGTGGCGGTCCTCGAATCCTGGTTGTCTAGGGACCAACTAGCAGTTTATGCCAAAGGATACTGTGATTGATCCGTTATTTATCGATAAGAATCGTCTAGCAGAAATCCAAAAGCAAGAGAGAGACGAAAGAGCTAGGCGACGTGCTGAAAATTTTAGGAGATATTCCCCTAAGCGTAGCGGTGTTGAACCCTTACGAGGGAGTGGATCTAGTGGTCTTGGGGCCACAAGCAGTAAGTTAGGAGAAGTGGAAGCTTTAGTGCTCCTCTTTCTTCCATAATCCAGTCTACATCAAGTGCGGGAGGTGTAACCCCACCGTCCCTTATTCCTAGTGCAAATCCAATCCTCGTCATGGTGCAACCTATTGCAATTCCAACAAGGACAATGGATTTACCGGCTCTAGGTTGCCCGCTACCCATTTTTAATGGGCTAGTTGAGGAAGATGCGGAACTCCACATTAGGGAGTTTCAAAAGCTGATGTTTAACTGTCGCATCCAAGAAGAAGGACATTTAATGATGTTCTTCAATATGACTCTTAAAGGAAGAGCCACTAATATGGTATCATGGTTTAGAAGCCGAAACCATATTGAATATTGATTCATTTTATGGAGCTTTTCGAAGGGAGTTTGCCCCTGAAAGGGGTGGGCAATATTGGTTGCATGTACTCAACGTGACCCGCTAAGAACCACACGAGGATATTCGTGCTTATGTGAAGAAAATAAAAGAGGTTTTCCGTAAGTTGGACACCTCTATTCCTATCCCCGCAGCTGCCCAATTACAATATTTCCTACATGGTTTGGACTTTAATATCCAATTGCAGTTGGGTAGTGTCCCCTTGGGGGATATAGATACTGCCATTACACGAGCATAAGAGGTGGAATCCCGACTACAAGCAGCCTATGCTTCTCGAGGCAATTCGAATATGGGTTTAGTATTGGAAAACAATATGGCGATGGCCAATGGTAGTAGTGGCCAAGGGATAGCGATGGCTAACCCTAATGGGAGAGGGAACATGATGCAGAATGTCCCTTTATTACCAGCTCCCCCTAGCATATTGATGCCTACGGGCAGTCAAATGGCTCCAAACGGTGGAGGCCAGGCGGTCAATTCTAATACCATGCTTGTGGCTCAACAACCAGTGCCTAATCGAATTGTTAGGCCGATGGAACGACATGGTAATGACCAAGGATACGAGTCGAGTGCTTCCAATGTTCTTGGCGAGGTTAAGGACATAATGAAGCATTATACCGACATGATTACGGAGCAGTATCGGCAAATAGCCGTTGATGTCAACTTCCTTAAAAAATAAGAAAATTTGATAGGAAGTAGATACCCAGATGAGGGTGCACCTTCGAGGTTTAGTTGCAAATAGTGTGATGGACAGCACTATCCAAGAAATTGCCCAAATGTTAATTGCGACATCTGTGGAAAATCCGGCCATTTAGCAGCTACTTGTTGGAGTAAGATCAGTTCCCTCCAACGAGGTAGTCGGCAACCAGGGCCTGTTAATCATCGTGTGCAAGGAAATGATTCCCAACGAGAAGACAAGCCTAAACAAATACTCCAACGACCAAAGACTACAGTGGAGGAGCTACCTAGTGGTAGTGGGGTTAGTTTGATTGAGGCTATACGTGTTAATGATGCTGAAACCTCTAATTTGCGAGCTATTCTTACAAGAGGTCAAAAGGATAGAGAAGCCGACAAGGATAAGCCTGTCGATGGAAACCCTAAACAAGGCAACAAAGGAACGCAAGTTTTGGATCCTGCCATGGAAGGGGGACCTTTGAAGCCCGTAGAAAGTAAAGCCGATAAGGAACCACCAAAGAAGAAGATGAAAGTTAAGAAAGAGGCAATAAAGCCGGTTCAGCGACCTAAAGAGCGGATGGTTTGGCGTGAAAAGCGAACTCTATCGAACTATCATGAATTCGATTTGGCGAGCTCTCTTTGCGAAGTCAAGCCGGATGTGAATCTCTTACAGCTTATTAAGCGTTCCCCAGGAGTACACAAGGAATTTAGGAAGATCCTACGTACCGGGTATATCGTAGAACCTTTGGGTATTGCGTGAGTTGGTGATGACTAGTTCGAGCATGCTGAGAAGCATTGCCCAAGGGTTGCAGCCTATGTCGATGGGATATTAGTAGATTATGCCATTGTCGACACGGGATCATCTGTTAACATTATGAGTTCTGAACTGATGGAAAGGTTGGGTCTTGCGATCCAGAAAGATACCTCCACAATCCTCAGAATGGAAAATGATAGTTTGAGGCAGCCGGAAGGCTGCATTACTAAGGTCCATGTCACTGTTGCAAATGTAGAATGCCTGTTGGACTTTAGGGTGATTCGTTTTGCAGGCCGTCCAAGTTACCAAGTATTACTCGGACGACCTTGGATCTTGCAAGCGGACTGCCAAGTAGATATACCCGCCGGTCAACTAATATTTGGTAGAGGGGCCCAGCGTGTGGTGGTTGATGCTTACCCTGAGTCCCCGCAGAGTGAGAGAGCTCCTCTATCCTCTACAGAATTGGAGACATTAGAAGATTTATCCGCCAGTGAGACATCATCAAGTGATGAGTCCAAAGAGGGATCCACCACAGAAGACATCTATCAGATCACTTTGAACGAGCCGATAGAGGGCCAAGATCGTATAAGAGATACAGATGTTATCGAGCTAGACCTTGGTATGCCTGATGATTCGTGGCCAATCAAATTAGGTTCTATGCTCAGCACAGCAGAAAGGGAGGACTATGTGGCCTTGATTCAGGAATTCTGTGATATCTTCGCCTGGAGTTATGATGAGCTGAGGGGCATTCCTCCTAGTCTTGCTGTTCATACAATTCCGTTGAAAGAGGGCAGTCGTCTTGTACGACAGAAAGTAAGGCGTATGCCTTTCGAATTGAGGGACGGGCTGTTTGAAGAGTTACAAAAGCTTCGAAAAGCGGGCTTGATTTTTCCTGTGCAACACACGGAATGGTGTTCGCCAGTTGTGATTAGAAAGAAGAAGAATAATCAAAACCGATTATGTGTAGACTTTAGAGAGCTGAATAAGCAGACTGTTAAGGACTACTACCCATTGCCATTTATTGACCAGATCTTGGATCAATTAGCAGGTAGGGAGATATATTCGTTTATGGATTGCTTTGCAGGATACAACCAGATGGCAATTGCAGAAGAGAACAAGTTGAAAACAAATTTTATTACTGTATTTGGTACTTTTGCATACCATGTGATGGCCTTTGGTTTATGCAATGCGCCTAGTTCATGGCAACGAATAGCAGATAAGACATTCGGTGACATATCCCCTGAAGAGTTGAAGGTGTTTATTGATGACTTAGGGGCCGCCACCGTGAGAGGAAGGCAGTTGATCATTTTAAGAAAATGCTTTGAGTGCTATAGACAGTTTTGTATCGCCCTAAACCCACGGAAGTGTGTTTTTGGAGTACCTTATGGGCTATTGCTGGGTCACGTGGTCAGTTCGGTAGGAATTGCGACAGACCCCGAGAAGGTCAAAGTTATAGTTGCCATGGGTCCACCACGCACTCTGAAGGAAGTTTATAGCTTTCTGTCTTCGGTTGGTTATTACCGTAGATTCATAAACGCCTTGGCAGAAAGAATGTTACCGCTTATAAATTTATTGTCATTTAGCTGTTTGTTTGAATGGGGTGACCCTTGTAAGGTAGCATTCGAGGATGTGAAACAGGAGCTAGGAAGAGCGCCCGTTTTAAAAGCACTTAAAAGAGGTGAGGTGTTCTATATATTTTCAGTAGCCACCATGTATAGTATCAGCTGCTGTTTAGCCCAAATTTGGGAAGAGAAGTGGTACCACCCGATTGCTTTTGCTAGCCGGAAGCTGGGGGTATCCGAAATCAATTATACCTACATGGAGAAGTTGTGTCTAGTGATGGTCTTTGGGACCAAGAAATTCAGGCATTATATTCTCTATGAGAAAGTCGTGCTTTATACGAAGGCGGAGGGACTTCGATTATTGATGAATAAGCTACAGCCGCCTGATCGTCTAGCAAAGTGGTTGATCACTTTGCAGGAATTTGATTATGAAATCAGGAGTAAGCCACCAAGGTTGCAAGGCATCGTGGAATGTCTTGTGGACTTTGGGGAGCCGAAAGAATCTGTGGGCTGAAGGTAGTGACATGGAGTTGTTATTTAAAATAGATACGGCATCTATTCCCTCTTGGTATGCTGCAATAACGCATTATTTAATCAATGGGAGAGGCGGGATCCGAATTATCTAAAGCTGAGAGAATGAAAATTAAGCAGCAAGCGTTAAATTTTGCCTTGATCGCAGGTACATTATATCGGCAAGGGGTTGATGACATCTATCGCCGATGTGTGATGCCTGATGAGGTGCCATTCATTTTGGAAGAGTGCCATGATTCTGCTTGCGGTGGCCATTTTACTGGACGGCTTACAGCACAAAAGGCTTTAAGAGCAGGTTATTGGTGGCCTGCCATCTTCCAGGATGCATTTGCGTATGTTAAGAGATGCGATATTTGTCAACGACATGATAGTCGAGAGAATAGGAAACGACCATTCACCTCTATTATGGCGATACTTCCATTTGAGAAGTGGGGAATAGACTTTGTGGGTCCTATTACTCCGTCGTCGACTGCGCAAAAGAGGTACATCATTGTAGCAACTGACTACTTCACAAAGTGGTCAGAAGCTAGTTTCCTTTTACAGCAGATAATATGCCGTTTTGGTCTGCCAAAAGAATTAGTGTCGGACCGTGGAACCCATTTCCTGAATAAGGTGATCAAAAGCTTGACAAAGACTTGGCAAATCAAGCATAACAAGACAACCCCATATAACCCGCAAGCCAATGGGCAAGTTGAAAGCACTAATAAGCAGCTTGTGGTCATCCTGTCCAAGATTGTGTCGGAAAAGAAATGGGATTGGGATAAAAAGTTATACGTGGCAGTGTGGGCCTACAATACGACTTTCAAACGAGCCACTGGCCATACCCCGTTCAAGTTAGTATATGGGGAGGAGTGTGTCTTGCCTTTAGAGATTGAGCTGCCGACTATTCGGTTTGCCATCAATCATTCTTTGAGTGATGAAGACACACTTTTTGAGTGCTTGACGACACTGGCATATTTAGATGAGCTTAAGCTGCAGAGCTTATTGCACCAAGAAGTGGCGAAGCGCCAAATGAAGCAGTTACACGACCTTAAAGCCAAGAAATACACCTTCAAGAAAGGACAGCTTGTTCTGTATTATGATGCACGATGTGAATTATTTCCAGGCAAGCTAGAGCCCAAATGGGACGGGCCCTATAGGATCGTTAGAATAGGAAAGAATAAATCCACAGCCTTGTTAGCTGACCTTGAGGAGATAGAATTTAAAAATAAGATTAATCTTAATAAGATTAAACCTTATTATTTCTGATTGCACTAATACTATGACTGCCTTGCAGGTCTAGGAGAGATCGATCAAATATCTACAAGGACATTGTGATAGAGGTTGATGGGTCGTCTGATCCCTTATTTAGAACACCCGTATTTAGAATAGAGGTATCATCAGGGAAAGCTCATTTGGTGGAGCAAAGGATACAAGGTGACTGAGCAAGAAGGCGGGACATTTATTTGGGAGATTAAGGTCTTCTGCCATCACTGCCTCCAAATTTTGATGAGCATCCCTGTTGAATTCAATGATGATGGAGGGATGGAGCCTACGGTCCACCCGTTGAATATGCTGAATTTCGATTACCATAATTACGAGTAGAGTTCAGGATGGCGGGGCATGTGAACCCTTTATGGACATACACCTTGTACTTTGATGGGGCGTCCAGGGGTGCATGCAAAAAAGGAAGTGTAGGAGTTGTCATCCGAGACCCCCGACGACGTATTGTCATGAAGTTAGTTGCTTATCTCGGGGTGAATTTTACCAATAATATGGCAGAATACAAAGCCCTGATTATGGGTTTGAACATTGCAAAGAAGGGTGGTATCCGCCAGTTATTGGTGAAAGGGGACTCTCAGTTGGTTTTAAATCAACTCAATGGGACGTACATGGTACGAAACCCCATCCTTTGCATGTACCATCATACTGCCATAGCCCTGCTAGACGAATTTGATAGAGTGTCTTTTCAGCTGATTCCACGAAATTGGAATCAGTTTGCCGATTCATTGGCTAGTTTTGCGTATGAAGAAGACCTCTTCTTTAATTGTGGCCCTTGTCCCGATATATCTATTGATGGTGAGACAAGACCTGGTCGTTTGTGGGGTATGCTTTCTGAACATGCCCTTTTTGGCAAACGATGGTTGATCTGGGTGATGCAGAGGGTAGGTGAGACTCATCTACCTTTATTATCTTGGACCCACAGACTGATTAGATGACATGTGATGCGAACACCTCTTGCGATATACGCGGGAGGGATGGGTCATAATTTAATGCACCTAGTTTAGGGCTACGAGCTCTGTTCCCCTGGGAACGGTATGCTTTGATGTCTATCATAGTTGTTTCCAGGAGGATGTTATGCGTAGTATTGTTTGATTTCATTAGGCCAAGAGGGCCAATCTATTGCCAAAGTCATGTTTGATTTCATTAGGACAAGAGGGCCATTTCCCTGTCTAGTGCGGGTGCATTTAATTGGGTTTTTGCTTTAAGTGTTGTGCTGGACATGTTTCGTGATTCGTGGAATTTGGTGGAGCCTGGCGGAGCCTTTGCTGCGATGGAAGCTTCTTGTGGCCAATCCAGGTGATATCTCTCCTTTAGGAGTACCTTTCTGTCTTGTTATATGTGTATTTGTACTTGTCGAGGGGATATATTTTCGTTGGGGACTGGGAACCAAGGCATGAAGTCCCAGGTTTAGGCTAAGTATGTTTGAGGGAGGTCGGAGTAGGCCTTGCCTCCTGTAAAGACATTGTCAGGCATCAAAAAACCTGTTTTAGAAGGAAGTCTAGTGGCCCTGTTCTGCTAGCCTGCTAGACAGCCGTTCTAGGAGTTCTTGTTAGTAGTGAGGCAATTAGAGAAGCCTGCCAGAAGATAATAATGATGATGCCAAGAAACCCTGAACATCCTAAAAGATGAATATAAATACGAAGGTGTGTAAAAAGGGGTTCTAACCCCTATCAAAGAAAAGAAAAGGAATGAAAATGTATAGGTAGTTGATCATTGCCTTGCGAAGGCCTGATAGGTTCCTGGGGACGAATCAGACCCGGGGCCGATACCTTGTCTTCCTAGGGGTGGCTTCTTGCTGGGAAAAAAAAATAACAAAACAAGGAAGGTTGGAGCGAAAATAAAAGTGAGCGTTAGAAAAGGATTAAGTGTCGCCTTGCGAGGGCTTGGTAGGTTCTTGGGTGCCGAGACAGGTCCTGAGACCGATGCCCTGTTCTCCTTGGGTCACTACGCTCAGCTCCCTCCTTTTTACATGCCCAAGTATGTTGATAAAATAAAAACCCTAAAAGAAGAAATGTACTGAAAGAAAATACTCCTTGCTTAGGCTATAGGAGTCCTCGCCTTGTAGGAGCTCCTAGTTGTGTTGTTTTTAGTTGGTAAGTAGTTCAGACTACCACTTCGGGCAACCTCTTTGATAGGTTTTTTAGTTTGGCTGTGTTGGAGCAGTTGGTTAGCGACTCACTTCGGATCTTCTATTAGATGATGCTAGGCCTACTCCTTGTGGATGTCATGCCTAGGTTCTGTCCAGGGGTAGGGGGAGCATTGTGCTGAGTTTTATTATATATTTGTTTTGTATCAGTTTGATGCTTCTTTGGTTGTTTATGTGCAGATATGTTCGTGGATTCGACGGGTTGTGAGTCGCCCTATCCCGTGGTCGCTAATGAGAGCGGAATTTTGGTGCCAGGAATTGCTTAAAAATAGCTAAAAATTATGAATATCAAGGGAAAAATATCCAATGTCAAAGGTGGCGGCTCGATCTAGGACGATTTTAAGCGTCAAAGTGCTCTAAGGATGCTCGGGCAACACTTGCAGATTTTTAGTAATTTTTCCATGCGCCTACGCGGGTCAATGGAGCTGTCAGTCAGTGCGGGACGCCGAGACGAGCTCACAGAAATTTTCAAATCGCGATTTGGACACCGTATGCGAGAGAGACGGGAAAAGGACCAAAAGGCCGGTCAAAAATTGGGAGGTGCCCAAAAATGAGAAGTGAAGGGGTGCCTTTGTGAAGGGGCACCCCCCCTTTAAAAAAAAAACGTGATTGAGGGGGGGCGGCGTGCTGCAGGAGGCACCGAAAAAAACGCCCCCCCTCCCCCCACAAATCGTGATGAGGGCTTGAAAGCAAGCCATGGAAGCAACTACAGCAGGCAACTACTCTCACTCCGCACTCTGTATCGCTCCGGTCCACGCGAGGAATGGCAGCCTGTAGACGGAGAGAGAATATCAGTCTTTCTCTCTCCTCCCTCTCTCTCCTCTAAGAGGGAGTTCATGTGGGAAGAGAAAGGAAGAAGAAAGAATGGTGGAGGCTTGTCCGGCATCGATCGGATTGCTCCACAGGCTGGAAATGGTGACGTGTGATCGTCATGAGCATGAAGTGTTGCTAAGCGGTAATTCAAATTTTTCAAAGGAAATTTGAGATTTCATGGCTTTTGATTGATAAAATGTTGTTCATGTGGGCTAAAAATTGTTTATGTTGCTGTTTTCCATGAGTATTTGTTGATCATAATCAGAAAATCAGAGAAACATGCATCTTGTGTCTCAAAATAATACACTAAAACACGTAAAATATGGAAAATCAAGGGAAAATGATGTTTTTGGGCATAAAAATGGAAAAATAAATAGGAACACCAACTAAATTTTCATTTTTGTTGCAAGAAGGAACTAAGGGCCATAGCCCATAACCTATTTTGAATTTGTAGTAATTAAATAATTCAAAAAATAAGAAAAAATACTAGAAAAATAGAGAAAAATCACTAAAAATAGGAGAAAAATGCATTTTGGGTGCGAAAAATTAATGAAAATTAAGAACAATATTCGTGAATGGTTGGGGGGACTGAAGCATGAGGATTTGCCTCAGTTCAGCCCCACCTTCTTGTTCTAGTGTGTCTTTTTCCGTTTTTTACACATAAAATGATGGCAAAATGCCTTATAAATCTATACAACAATGCAACATTTGATCAATGGGAGGGTAGAGTGGTTAAAATGTGGTTAAATGCGGAGTAAAATGATGAAAAGATTGCTGGGTTTTGTTTACATGCCATATAGGTCAGTGAATAATTATAAAATAAGGGCCTAGTAGCACGAGGGTTTCCTCGGTGCTAGGTTCGTGCAACGCCGCATAAGAACGGTAGTTGAAAACCATTGAAAGGATGTTTTCCACATGTGCACAATATTTATTTTATAATTGTTTGAGCACTCAGCATCCACAATATGCATAAATCATGGAAATATTTAAAGGTATCAGAAATCCTGGATGCACAGCAATTGCTTTCATTAGGACCTTGATCCACGTTGAGTGAGAGACAGGACACCCTAAGCCATAGGCTAGTCATGGGGTCTGGGGGAAAGAGAAGTAAGGACAATGGTACATTCCTGTATACGATTAAATGGTACCTTGAGTGGATTTTGTGCGAAATGTTTATATGTTGAGCGACGCATCGAGGGGCCAATCCCCAAGGTGTAGGAGAGTCGCAGAGGGGTGGCGGCATTCAGCCGTTGGAGGACCACCTATATCTGTGCTTCGTGCCATTAGGAAATGTGTAAGGGACTCCCTTTGAGGAGTAGTGGGTGAGAGAAGAGTGGACTACAAACGACGTAATACAAATGCAAGATATTTAGGAAGGCAATGTATGTGTCATCAACGCTCTTGGCCGCGAGGCCGTGGGGTTGTTGAGCGCGTGTGATAGAGGTCTGGCTAGTGCATGAGCCAGTGTCGGCCCGTTCTAGGTTCCATCAAAACTCCGAGAGATATTTTAAGAAAGATCAAGGAGATCAAACAAAAGACTATGTTGGTGGAGGACTATTCCCAGAAATTTAGAAACTTATTGAATAGGCTAGATGCTGATGATACACCTTCAGTGGAAATGCAGATCACCTATTTTATGAATGGTTTGAGAGGTAAGATTTGGAATCCCATTGCCAATGTTGAGATGGGTTCAGAATGATACATTGGAGACATTGATTAGAGCAGCTATGAGAGTGGAGAAAAGACTTCGTACCTCTAGATTTAAGAATAGTAAAGATGAGGATTCTTCAAATTCAGATTCTGATGTAAATTCAGAGTCAAATTCAGACATAGATAGTGATGCTAAAGATAATGATTATGGCTCAGATTTAGATGATGATTCAAGTGATTCTGATGAGGATAACTCTAGCAGGAAGAGACATAAGAAGAAGAAGAAATCGGGATTAGCCAAGACCAAAAAGAAGAAAGCAAAGGATAAAGATAGGAAGAAGTCACAGGACAGCAAGTTGGATAAAAGGATAAAACAAAAGCTAAAAGATTTGGGTAATTCTAAAAGTAAGAAGAAGGAAAAGAATTGTGACATATGTCAAAGAAAGGGCCATGAAACTAGGACTTGCTGGTATAATCTTAATGTCAAGATGGCATAGGAGATGCCAGTGATGCAAGCTAGGCCAAGACTTATTCAACCAGCTGTAGTAAATTAGATTATTCCTAACACCATACCACAGAGACCCTTCACAGGACCTAGAAGAATGCATGCAAGAGAGCCTTGGGGAAATTTTCAAGCACAGCAACAAACTACCCAAACGGGAGCATGCCACTATTGTGGAGGTCAAGGACACTTTGTTGGACCAAACTGTGAACTAATTTGGGCACGACATAGGACTGAGAGAGGAATGCCAATAGCAAGGTCGCGCAATGACAGAAGACCTGTAGGAGCATCTCATTAACAGCATCCACTTGCCCCAGTTGTAGCAGTCCTTATAGAGTTGCCTGATCAATATGAGAAAATGCAATGTCCTGATGGTGTAGGAACTGCTGGTTGTAGGAAAATTCAGTAAGAGAAGGTTCAAGAAGAGGCAAAGGAGGTGTCAGGTAATATTAATGCTATAAGTATGCATATTCATTGTGATTTTTCTAATTGTATTGAAGTTGTGGAATGTCAAGAGGAATCAATGGTTTTAGCAGTAACTAGGAGCCAAACTAGTTTGAAGCTTGATTGGCAGGAATAAGATAAGACAAGGAAAAAGGCAATAAAACAAGTTAGAAAAATGCAAAAAATAATTGAAGAATTTGAATCTAATCAAGTTGATGATGTAGGGGATTTAGGTTTGCAAAAACCTAAACTATAGGAGCAGTTTCCTGAATATTAGGAGTATGTTTGTGAACAGTGGAATTGGTCTGTTGATGATCATGAGCAGATTCTTGAGACCATAAATGCTAGAAAATTTCCGCAAGGAGGCTCTGAGGAGCTATTTAAGCTTTAGCAAATTGTTCTTTGCATTTGACCTTGGAGCAAATTTTGGATCTAATACTTGGATTTAAGGAGAAATTACTCCTCAAGATTAAGAAAAAGTAAAAAGAAGTTCTTGAAAGTATATCAGTTCAAGATCAAGTAATTCTTGGTTGCTAGGGAGTCATACCAACTCAACAGTAAGTTGTGAAATATTGAGTACCCACCATTCAAGTTGAGCATGCAGAAAGAAAACATGATGATGTCTTATTGGATGGAGGTTCAGGAGTTAATATACTTCCTACACATACATATTTGGCAATTAAGCAAGAAGAGTTATTCCCAACCCCATTTCATGTCTAGATAGCAGACCAAAGGAGGTTACAGCCTTTGGGTATTCTTAGAAATCAACAAATTCAAGTAGATGGCTTGAAGTTTAGGGTCAATTTTTTGGTCTTGAGAAAATAAAAAATTGGAGACCCTTATACAATTCTTTTGGCAAGACCGTGGTTCAAGCTGGGTATAAACTTAAGCAAGATTAGGGAGATGACTATGTGTGCATCCCAAGAGGACTTAAGGAAATCAAGTTATCCACAATAAATAAGGTTATTTTGAAAAGTTTAACTAGACATGAGGTACCTCAAACTATTAATTTCGCAGATGAGGTAGAAGATGATGAGGAGGAATTATTTACTCAAGCAAATCCTTTTGTGGTTCTAGTTTTTGAAATAGATGTTGATGGTATTATACAAGAGTATCAAGAGCAGCCCAATATGGTTGGAGATGTAGTCCATCAACAGCAAATTGTTCAAACTGTAGTACAAAATCCATCAGGGCAGAATTTGGAAGGTCTTCTTGAAGATCAGGGGTAGTCTGTATTTCAAGACAGGTTGGGGAATGAGTAGAATAATTTAATTCTGAACCAAAATACAACTTATTCTAAAGTTTCTCAACAAGAAATACCTTAAAAATAGCAAGCTGATATGGATAGTTTTATGGACAATTCTGGTGCATTGGATGAAGAAGGGCAAAAAGCTATTGTTTAGGCTATTGAACTAAGATATGAGCATATAAGGAGAAGATTAGCAAGAGTGGTTGAAGACGAGGTTGAGGAGGTTAACCTAAATATAGAAGGAGAGCCTAAACCCATCAAGGTTAGTACTTTTGTGGAAGACAATTTCAAGCAGGATTTAATTCACTTGTGCAGATAGTTTCAAGACATTTTTGCTTGGGATTATACAAATACGAAAGGATTTGATCCAATTGTGTGTGAGCACAAGATTAATTTGAAGAAAGATGCTAAGCCTATTGTCCATAAGAGGTATAGAATGAATCCTAACAATGTCAAACAGATTAAGGAAGAAATTGACAAGATTTTGAGAGTTGGGTTTATTAAACCAGTTAATGAGGTTACTTGGTTATCTCCTATTGTTGTAGTGTGAAAGAAGAATGGGAAGATCAAAGTTTGTGTGGATTACAAGAAATTGAATGCAGCTACTATCACTAATCCCTTTCCCATTCCTTTTACTGATTCTCTTTTGGATGATGTAGTAGGTCATGAGATGTACAATTTCCTGGATGGGTTTTCAGGATATAATTAGCTCATGATGCATCCAGAAGATATGGATAATACATCTTTCATTTACAGAGTGGGGAGCTTATGTTAGCACAGTTATGAATTTTGGGTTGAAGAATGGACCGCCTAAGTTTCAAGGAGCTGCTCACAAAACATTTGAACCATATTTAACAACTTTTATGAGAGTATTCATTGATGATTTTTGTGTTTTTGGCAGCAAAAGGAAACACTTAAACCACCTCAGACAATGTTTTTAGATATGCAGAATGTTTGGTATGTCGTTAAATTCTTTAAAATCAGTGTTTGCAGCCAAAAGAGGTGTGTTGTTGGGGTCATATCGTGTCTAAAGAGGGTATGAGTATAGACCCTAGGAGATTGCAATTGTGCAGAAGGCTAAGGCTCCCAGTAATATGAAAGAGATCATGAGGTTTGTGGGGCAAATTAAGTGGCATAGCAGATACTTAAGGTACCTGTCACATACATGTTCTCCTCGTACAACTCTCACAAAGAAGGGGATGTAGTTTGTCTAGAGGGAAGATCAAGAGAGAGCTTTTAGTGTTTTGAAAAAGATGTTGGTGGTGGCTCAGATTTCGCAACCTCCAGCATGGAAATTACCTTTTCACATTTTTGTGGATGCATCTGATTTGGCAATGGGAGCTATTCTCATGCAGGATACCAATTTATTATGCAAGCATGAGATTGAGTGCTGTGGAGAAAAACTATTCAGTAACAGAAAGATAAGCACTTGGAATGGTCTTCTTAGTGTAGAAATTCAGACATTATTTATTGGGAAATCAAGTTTTTTTCCATGTGGATCATCAAGCATTGCTCTTTTTTATTAATAAGCCCCAGTTGATAGGTAGATTGGCTAGATGGATGTTGCTGCTGCAAGAGTTTGATTTTAAGGTTATTCATATCCTTGGGAAAGAGCATGCCATTGCAAACTGATGAGTTTGAAGTAGGAATTCATGATCAATTACCTAATCTTGAAGTTTTTGAAGTTCAAGTGCTTGATCCTGATTCCTATTATGACCAAATGTTGCATTTCCAGAAGCCAGGAATTATGCATGCGCACCTTTTAGCAAATTAGAGAAGAAGATTGGAATTAAAGAGTAGATTATTTTAGGTCCTTTTGAACACATTGTATAGAAGGGGAGTTGATAATGTGTTGAGAAGGTGTGTTCCTGAATTCGAGCAACTAGTAATGTTGCATGAAGCTTATTCAAGACTATCAGGAGGCCATTTTTGAAGTAAGATTACATGCAAGAAAATATTGCAGGCAGGTCTTTGGTGGCCTACCAAGTTGAAAGATGCTTATCAATATGCCAAAGAGTGTTTGCAATGTTTGAAGGAAGGTCAACCACTTGACAGGGATAGAATGCAATATCATCATGTATTACCACTTGAGCCATTTCAAAAATGGGGAATTGACTTTGTCAGGCCCATCAAACTAGCAGCTAAAAGGAGAGGTAACAGATACACTTTGGTTTGCATTGACTATGCTACAAAGTGGGTAGAAGCTCAGGCATTAAACGATAATAAAGTAGCAAGTGTGGCCAAGTTTTTATACTCTAACATTACGACCAAATTTGGTTGTCCTATTGAGATGATTAGTGATCGGGGAAAGCATTTCTTGAATTAAGTGATTAGAGAACTAACTATTAGGCATATGATTTTGCACAAGAAATCTACTTCGTATCACCCTCAAGCTAATTGTCAAGCTGAATGTTCCAACAAGATTTTACTCCACATTTCGAAGAAAATTGTTGAGGATAATAGGGAAGATTGGGATATTAAACTTGATTTAATATTATGGCCATTTAGGACTACATACAAGGTTACAACAAGGCTGACACCTTTCAGACTTGTGTATGGGTTGGAGGCTATGGTACCCATGGAGTTTGTGGTACCAAGCCTGAGGATAGCAGTCACATATAAATTGGAACCTTAGGAATCAGTGAACCACATGTTAGGATAACTCTTGAAGTTAGAGGAGGATAGGGTTCTTGCTGCCTACATTTCCGGAATTACTCATCAGAGAGAATTTTTCAGGAAGGTGATTGGGTTGTGGTGTATAATTCCCAACTTGGTAAGTTTCCCGCTAAATTGAAACTCCATTATGTAGGCCCCATTGTGGTATTTGCGCAGGGCACATTTTTGCTTAAGGATCTGCAAGGCAAGGTGTTGCAATGTGCAGTCAATGGATTCAAGCTCAAAAGAGTGGTTCAACCTTATTATGCACAAGTTAATCTAATTTTACCACGGTCAATTAATTCAAGTGTACCATGTAGTGATTGTGTGGAATGGCCTAAGTTATGTCGTACTGAAATGACAAATGGCACGAAAAGATGTAAAATTGGTAGTGTACTAGACCTTTAGCATCGAGATGGAGAAGACGAGTTCCTCATTTGTTGCCTCTTCTTTCTCTCTCTCTCTTTGTCTATGTGTCAACTTGTGTTGGCCACCATGACACACACTTGGCATACATCCACCAAAGCGCTGTCTAGGAAGAGGAGAGTTTGTGTTGAGGATGATGAAGATGCCGAGTATGATCCGCCAAACTGAGGATGAATGCTCGGAGCAGCAAGAGGTGACACCAATAACGAAAACTTCTCCTAAGGTAAATGCTACAAGTGTTGCATCTAAACCATTTGTAGACTCTATTTTGACATTGGATATTGAGCATGAACCTACTAAGGCATGGCTAGAAAGAATCGGGCTGTATGAATTTGCATGCCTTCCATGGCACACATGGCCCGCCAACATACATGCCTTGGTACAACTGGATGTCTTGAGACAATCTCAGGGTAAAATTGTAGGTTGGTTGGAGCTTACAATCGCTGTGGTAAGCCATGTGTTTGCACTTCCAATGAATGTAAACCCTACCTTGTGGAGATACTTTGACAAGAAAATGCATGATGCATTTGGTGATGCCACGAGTCTGCGCAATGTTTACGTCATGAAGAGAATTGAGGCTGATTGCAGGATGCATCTCAGGTGGTTTATGGAGAAATTCATACTATTCATTAAGATCAATTTCATAGCTCGGGAGACTTATGGGATGATTAACTATGCACAGAATGTGGGGATGCCAAATTGGACTGGAGTGTTGTATGACAGGTTAATGACAGAGATAAAAGTGTTGAAAACTAAGAAGGTTTTCCACAAATCTCATATGGGTTGTTTTCTTGTAGCCTTATATGAGTATGCCTAAGCAATATCCTGGTTTGACTATGGAGTTTTTATTGACTTGGACACCTGATTTAATGTCTCAAGATGCAAGACATGTTGAGGATTTGATAGAGGATACTCATAATGGCAAAGATAGTGATGATGCTTTGAATATTTTTGATGGTGATGAAGATAGATTGGCTATCTATAAATATTTATTGCAAGTAGGTTATTAGGAGTCTTATGCTAAATAAGTTGCTATGGATTTTGTTAAAGATCAAGGAAAGTCAATGCATGATGAGAAGATGGAGCATTTGGATGTAGAGGTCATAGGGGATACATTAAAGTTTGCAAGTACTATGGGAAAAATGAAGTAAAAGATTGGTAAAATTTGGTTCAGGGGTACATCCAAGGTGGATGATCAACTGCAACAGGTTTTAGCTAGTGCATTTACTACTGTCAAGAAGGCTTTGTATAGAGACTTTGAGTCTACTCATGTGTCTGGTACTCCTTTGGTTTCAGGTGAGCTGGGTGTGCTGATGTTTTTGGGGTTACTAGTATGATTGATGTCATGGATATGATGTAGAAAATTATGGTTTATTTGGGACAGTATGAAAAAGGTCATTTGGGTATTGCAGCCACACAGGTTCTGAGTTTGCAAGATCAGTTGACTACTAAGAGGAGGAGGGATGAGGATCTGGCTCAACAACATGATCAGAAAGCAATAGAGTATGATGCTCTGTTGGTTCAACACAATGAGCAAGTTGCAACATTGCAACCGCAGATAGAGCATAACAAAATTTCAATAAATGTTTTTAAAAGATGGACTGAAGAAGTGAAATCTTACTGTTTGGGTAGTATGCATAATTTTATGGATATGTATGCACAGTTGTAGGTTGAGCATAAAATTTTGATGAATAGGTTTGAGCCTTTGAAAGTGGTTGAGCCTTTGATTCTGCAAAATCTGGATGTAGATTTGGATGGCTATGTAGTGCTTAAATCAGAGTTTGATGAACTTCATAATGCTTTGCTTTTGAAAGTAAAACACTCTTGGCAAAAGGTTGCTCAAGCTTTGGATGTTTTAGTGTCCCGACCATTTGGTATGTTCAAGGATGTGTTTGTGGTATAGCAGTAGGTTGATATGCATGGAAGTGAAGAGTTTCATATGAAGATATCTTTGCTTGAGAGTAAATGCCATGAATTGGAGATCAAATTGCAAGAGGCTTTGGAGGCAAAAAGAAATAGTGAGGATTATGTGGCTACTTTATTGCAGGAAAAGAATTTTCGTGCCGATGATGCCAGTGATGTTGTGGAGGAGGTTATGCATGAGGTGTATGAGGAATTCCAGGAGATGAGAGCTTATGTATTTGTTGGTCATGAGGGTAAATCTTTTGGAATGCAGATGTCATCCTGCAGAGACATTATTGTCTATGTTCCTATTACTTTCTAGTTGTTTTAGTATCATGCTATTATGTCTTTTTGATTTTTATATTTCAGCCATTTTGTTCACTGGCTTTAGAACTGCTTATGCAACTACATCAAAGGGCTTTGAGTATCCTAGAGGGGCTCTACTCATTGCTGCTCAATGTGGCTTGTCAAGGGGTGCATGGCGTTTGGCAAGACATAAGTATGTTCTTTATGTCATACAGTTTCTTACTTTTTTCTCGTGGGTTCAGGTCATGCCTGTGCTAATCATCCATCGGGGGACTATGCCAAAGTTAGGGGCACAAATCCCTAGGCCATGAATTCCATTTGTAACCTTAGTCTTTTACTTTCATATATGGATTAGCTTATGTAATTGTGTCTTAAAATGTCATGAGACTGACTACCTGTATGTCAGGGCATTGATGCTTGTGTTCAAGGAGTTACTTTCTTGATGTGAGTTGTGTGATTCTGGAATACAGTGCCATGCTCTTATGGCTATCGTAGTTTTTCTTAATAATTGTGTCATCGTCTTTACGTGTTTAAGTCTCTGATTCGCATTATGAAACCACTAAAACTCTCAGTTATGGTTATTAAAGTCTATGCAGATAGTATATTCATGTCATATTCTCTATTTTCAGGCAATGATGTGTTGTCATATTCTTTGTTTTCTCATGATGTATGCCCTAAACACACAATTCATTTAGTAATGTGTATGTCAAGTACAAAGTACATCCCTCAGACCTTAGGGTTGTAAAAATTACACGGTGCAGCAAACTGAATCTGAGAAAGAGATAGAGATAGCGAGTACACAACAGATAGGAGGAGAAGTAGAAAATTTCTTTAGCTCCAAACAACTGATACAGGGATGGCTCTGTCCACCCGTGCGCTTCCACTGTAAAGCTTAGATGGCGATCTAGACAAAAGATATGTGAAGAGCTTAAGGCTAGTTGGAACAACTTTGACTGGTTGAAAGATGGATGATAGATGGCTATGAAGGGGTTTAGCTTTTATAGCCTGCGAAGGCGATTAGGTCGGCATGACCGATCTACCATATGAGCCTCCACTAGTCGGCCAACGAATATTCCATGGAATATTTCCTTTACCGTCGAGCTAGGGGCGCTGCCCCTGGACCCCCACACCGAGGAGGCCGCTAGCGCCCCTAGGACCCCTCCAGCCACGGGCCACTTCCTCGGCCCTCAGACCCCAAAATAGGGGCCCCTTTTAACTCCCTTACCCCACAACTCGATGCAATGTGCCTCGAGTTGCTACGAGTTTAACTATTCAATCCAACCCAACGATTAGACCCACAATGGTCATCTTTTTGCCATCTAGTCACATAGACCTCATCTGATATTATACAAGTCAGGACTCAATCAAAGTCCGGGCTCACATTTGGCTTCTCCTCATAATGGGCCCTTACAACTTTGAGCACCATGGATCACCAATAGCACCTTATGAGGGTGGGGCATTGAGAATATCTAACACCCCCCTCAATGTCCACCCATAGGTGAACTATCTCCTCGGCCCAATGCCGAGTCTCTGAAGATGAACTTGAAGCAGATCCTTCATAAGTGCTTTGGTGAAGATATCCACTCCATTCTCCTCTGTTGGATAGTAGACCAGTTCCAGAACCCAATCCTCCATCAAATCACGCATATAGTGATACTGGATCTTTATATGTTTTGTGTGTGCATGAAACACTGCATTTTTGGCAATGGCGATGCAACTTTGGTTGTCACATCTTAGCATAGTTGGTTCTTCATCCTGCACTCCCATATGCCATAGAATCCTTCTCAACCATACTGCTTCACATGCAGCAAAACAAGCTCCTTGTACTCTGCTTCGGTAGAAGACAATGCCACTGTTGGCTGCTTCTTACTAATCCAAGAGAAAATTCCTAAATCCAAAGAGAAACAATAACCATAAACTCTGCACTCGGTCATGCCAAATGCCTTCAAGATCTCCCATGCATACTTCTTCTGAGAGATGAAGATCTTTCTTGGCTCTTGCCAGACTTCAATTCCCAAACAATAGTGCAGCAAGCCCAAGTCTATCATTTCAAACTCAGAACTCAAAGCCTTTCGAGTTTGGTTGAACATATCTTCATAGTCACTTGTAATAAGAAGGTCATCCACATATAGGACAATCACTACAGACTTTTCACCATCCTGTAAACATAGAAGTTAGCATCTAAGGCGCATCTTTTGAAGTTTAAGCTTAAAAAGAGCTTATCTATCCGCTGGTACCATGCTCCGGGGGCTTGTTTTAGCCCATACAATGCCTTCTTCAGCTTACACACTTTCTTTTAAAAATGGGGGCCTCAAACCCTAGTGGCTTAGCTACGTACACCTTCTCCTTGAGGTCACCATTTAAGAATGCTGACTTAACATCCATTTGGTAAATTGGCCAATGCTTGTGGGCAGCCACTGCAAGTACTGTGCAAAAAGTGGTCAATCTGGCAGTTGGGGCAAATGACTCTTGAAAATCAAACCCTTCCACCTATGAAAAACCCTGTGCAACCAGTCTATCTTTGTACTTTTCTAAAGTACCATCACCCTTGTACTTTACCTTCCAGATCCACTTGGTGCTAATAACCTTCCGCTTTGCTGGCCAATCTACTAGCTCCCAAGTGTCATTCTTCATTATGCTGTCATATTCAGCTTGCATAGTTGACTTCCATGCTGGATCTGCAAGTGCTTCTTCTAAGTCAGTTGGCTCCTTTACTTCTCTCATAATCTTAGCCATCAAGGCCATATTGACTATGTGAGAAGAAGCCCTCCTTTGCTTCTCTATTCTCTGAGACCTCCTTGGTCCGTCTGCCTTCTCCTTAACAAATGTGGGCATAGGATTATTGTGGTCATAGAGCTACTCCTTGAATGGATTTTCCAGTAGGGTAATGTCAGGTTGGTGAGCTTTTTCCTCATCATTTGAAGATGATGCTTCCTCCTCCTTAAGGATAGGGACAGCTCTCGGGACAGGTTCATAGTGGACTACTTCTTCGCTTGATGATAAAGTGGAAGAACTTGCCTTCTCCTCCTCTGCTGTATATAGCTACTCCTTGAACACCTCATCATGGCTCGCGATGATCTTCTTTGCCTCTTGGTCATATAATTTGTAAGCCTTCTACTCATCACTATAACCCAAGAAGATACATTTTTTGCTTTTTGGTTGTAACTTATTTCTCTTCTCATATGGAATATGTGCATAACATTCACATCCAAAAATTCTGAAGTGTGAGACAAATTGTTTCTTACCAGTGTAAGCCTCATGAGGTATTTTTTCCTTGAGAGCCTTTGTGTAGCTCAAATTTAAAATGTAGACTACAATATTAATAGCTTCAGCCCAAAAATGGTTAGGCAATCCCTTGCCCTTCAGCATGCATCTTACCATCTCCACAATGGTGCGATTCATGCGTTCCACAACACCGTTCTGCTGAGGTGTATGAGGCGTCGTCAATTGACGCTTGATCCCTTTGCTCTTGCAAAAGTCTTCAAACTCCTTTTAGTTGAACTCACCACCACCATCTGTTCTAAATTTCTTCACACTTTTCCCTGTTTCATTCTCAATAAGTTTTAGACATTCTTTAAACTTACCAAAAGCTTGAGCCTTATCACGAAGGAAGTACACCCACATCTTCTTATTGTAGTCGTCGACAATCAACATAAAATAAGAAGATCCCCCCAAGGCCCATGTAGGCATTTTTCCGCACAAGTTAGCATGCACCAACTCTAGAGAAGCATGTGCTCTATTCTTACTTTCTTGTGGAAATGCCTTTCTCTGTTGCTTGTCCATCATACAAGCTTCACAAGGTTCCTTCAATTTAGTCATTGCAGGTAGGTGAGCAACCATACCTTGCTTGTGCATCTCCTTCAACACTGCAAATCCGATGTGTCCAAACCTTTCATGCCAAAGATTACTTGTGCCCTCTCCAATGGTGGCTGTAAGAGCACTTAGCTCATATAGGTTGTTCCTTCTTCCTCCTTTGCCAACAACTTTGCCATCACTGTCAAGAATTTCTGCAGCTGTGTTCTTGAACCTCACTTCATGACCAAGATCAGTTATGGTAGCAACTGATAACAAATTTGTCCTAATTTTGGGAACATACAACACATTTGAAAGCTTTTTGACATGACCATTTGCAGCAACAAATGAAATTGTACCTGTGCCCGCAGCAGGGCATTTTGCATCATTTCCAACCATCACAGTGATGGATTCTTGTAGAGGCTGCATAGAACTGTATAGACATTTCTTGTTGGTCATGTGATGGGAGGCTCCACTATCCAACACCCATGAGTTTGTGGTAGATTCTTCTTGCGCCGAGGAGCACACCTCCTCAATGGTTGCCATGAATAACTCCAACTTTGCTTCAACCATATTGGTTGTCTCTTTCCCTTTACTTTTAAGGGTACCATTCTTTTCATCTGCCTTCTTGACACAACAATCTGTGATTGCATGTCCTTTCTTCTTGAGTAGATGCATTCTCCTTGAAACTTCTTCTTACCATCCTTCTTCTTTTTGTCACCATCATTTTTGTTGGAGGAACCACCTTTGCCTTTTGCATTGGTAGAGAATGCAACATCTCCATTGTTGCTCCCTTCTCGGGCTTTCAGCCTCAACTCCTCCTCCAACAATAATGCACAAAACTCATCAAAACTCAAAGCTTGAGATCTTACATGAGTATTAAGGGAAGTTACTAGTCCATCAAACTTTTGTGGACAAATACGAAGACACCTCCGAGCTAGCTCCTCACTAGTCTTTTGTATCCCAGCACCAACCATCTGGTCGCATAGATTCTTAATCCGAGTGATGAATGCTTCAACGATCTCTCCTTCAGCAAACTTCCCCGCTGCTAGTTGATTCTCCAAGTTTTGAATCCTTGTTTGGTTTCGCGTTTCATACTGACTCCTCAGTACATTCCAAGACTCTAATGCTTTGGTTGTATGCTGAATCAAAGTTAGAACACTATCAGAACAGCTTGTAACTGAGGCACACAATGCATCTGCATTCCTTCATTTCTAAGCTCGTAGAAGATCTGCATTCGAAGGAATCATCACACTAGGATTTGATGGGTCGGGGGTAGGTTGTGGTTCTACATTAGTCCCCAGCACAGTCTCCAAAAGCTCATAAGAATCAAGAATAGCTATAATTTTGAACTTCCACAATGTATAGTTTGTACCATCTAATTTTCCTTCACTAAAGGCTGGTGGACGAATCCTCAGTGTTTGAATAGGTGGTATAGCAGCACCACCTCTTGCACCGCTTCCTGATACACCAGAACCGCTTCCAGAAGACAACATTGCTCCTCTTTTTTGTTGAAGCCTTTGCCTCTTGCGCACTCTTCGATCCCTAGAGCCCCCTGGGCTTTGATACCATGTAAAAATTACACAGCGCAGCGAACAGAATCTGAGAAAGAGATAGAGATAGAGAGTACACAACAGATAAGAGGAGAATTAGAAAATTTCTTTAGCTCCAAACAACTGATACAGAGATGGCTCTGTCTACTCATAGGCTTCCACTGTGAAGCTTACATAGGCTCTGTCTACTCATAGGCTTCCACTGTGAAGCTTACATGGCGATCTAGATGGAAGATAGGTGAAGAGCTTAAGGCTAGGTGGAACAACTCTGACTGGTTGAAAGATGGATGATCAATGGTTGTGTAGGGGTTTAGCTTTTATAGCCTGCAAAGGCGATTAGGTCGGCGTCACCGACCTACCATATGAGCCTCCACTAGTCGACCAGGGAATATTCCAAGGAATATTTTCTTTACTGTCGGGCAACCCTCAGACCTCAAAATAGGGGCCCGTTTTAACTCCCTTATCCCGCAACTCGATTAAATGTGCCTTGAGTTGCTACCAACTTAACTACTTAGTCCAACCCAACGATTAGACCCACAATGGTCACCTTTTTTCCATTCGGTCACATATACCTCATCTGATATACAAGTCAGGGCTCAACCAATGTCCGGGCTCACATTTGGCTTCTCCTCATAATCGGGGCCATGGATCATTGGTGGCACCTTATGAGGGTGGGAGATTGAGAATATCTAACAAGGGTTGTATAAGTGCCTTAGGGTCTATGCATTCACACTTGAAAGTGTGTAAAGTACGGCAAGTGATCGAGTTGTGTAATATAAACACACAAATAGAGAATAATATGACTGGACAAAAAAACCCCTCTTATAGAGAATAAAAAGTATTCAAATGTCCTAGTATAGATCACCGAAACTACTATATGAACATAGGCATGAGTCAAACCCGATAAGATGAACCACTTGATTCAAACTTTTAATATATACTTGTAGTCATAGACTTCCACCTTGCTCAGTTTTCCTTAGGTTATAGCCATATGAGGCTTGTGAAGCTAGCAAGGCTATAATCTTCAATCAAAGTGAAACTTGGTGAGCAAGAAGAATAATGTATATACTATAGATAAGACCTTTAGGACTTTCCCACTATTATTTTTGGTATTTAAGGTCATTTTAGCCTCTATTCTAGACCTCTGAGTGGTCTCGATAGTATTTTTTGGGTATACTGCAATGTTGGATGTGTCAACTATTTACAAGTACCTAGGTTACACATATCGAATTATCTATAAGGTTTCAAATTTTTGCTACATTTCATAGAATAAAATTTTATATAAATTATAATTTCATTTATTATTATGCAATCAATGAAAAAGACAACATGTTTAGATGTGATGCACTTGGTATCACCTTACTTGTAGATTGCAATTTTTTGTAAAGTTATTTATTTTGTCAAAATGTCTAATAACTTTAATCAAATTGTTAGCGAGAAGCTTGATAAGAATAATTATCTTGCATGGAAGTTTAGGATGATAACTTTCTTAAAGGACAAAGATATTTGGAATCACATTGAAGGAGACATGGCATTAGTACTTGAACTTTGTGCAAAGAATGCTATTATAGAATAACTAAAGGCTAGGAAAGATTGGGAGCAAACATAGAGTAAAGTCATGTATTGGTTGTTTTTCAGTGTCACAGATAGCATGATGGACTATTTGTAGAAATTTGATACCCCCACTATTATATGGAAGAATTTAACATGGCTATTTGAAGTAAACACAAAGGCCAGAAAGCTGTAGCTGAAGTTAGAGTTGAACCAAGTGAAAAGAAAAAACCTGTCCATTAATGCTTATGCCTTGAAGATCAAGAGTATTATGGAAGCTCTTGGATCTATTAGTGTGATACTTGATTGTGCATGCATGCTTAGATGGACTTGGAGATAAATACAAGAGCTTTAGGACATCTATGAATACAAGAGATGATATCATTGATTTTGCACACTTGATTTCTATGCTGATACTTGAGGAGAAGAACCTTGGTTTGGATTTCTCTTCTTCTCAAAGGAAGAATAATTTTGAATAGGCATTTTCCTCTACTAGCAAAGGTGGAGGTCATGGCAAAGGCCAAGATGATGGTTGTGGTCAAAGTCATGATGCACAACAAAATGGAAGATGAGAGTTCTAAGAAAGGGGAAGTCAAAGAGACCAAGTTGACAATTCTAATAGACATAAAAATTCTAACAATAGTAGAAAGTGCTAGCATTGGAGTTAGAAAGGCCACAAGAAGGCTAAAATTAGAAATGGAAAAAAACAGTAAGGAATTTATGCATCCAACAATAGAAACAATGATGATGAAAGTTAATAATTATTTGCTATGTAGCACTTTATGGATACTATGATTATTGATGGTTCATCAAAGAAGGATATATGATATGTAGACTCAAGTATCTCTAATCACATGACTTCTCATGAAGAGTGGTTTATAGAGATGTGTAATCCAGAGCCTCCAGGCTATGTGGAGATAGAGGATGATACAACTCACCCCATTACTCATGTTGGAAATATTCCTTTGAGTATACAAGATGGTAAAACTAAGTACTTTTTTTATATGTTGCATATACCAAATATACCAAATTTTTTATTTCTATTGGCCAAATGGTAGAATAGGGATTGTAGGTTTGATTCACATCTAATGGTTGTTATGTAGAAGATCCTAAGAATGATTACAAGCTAATTGCAAAAGAGACGCATAATGAAAAATTATTTATCCTTAATATAAGCTAAAAATGGATGTTGCCATGCTTGCACAAGGTTTAGGTATTGTGACTAATATTGAAATTTAATGCAATAGACTTGGCCATGTGAATGTGTAGTGGCTAAAAGACATGCATTCAAAACAAATTATGGATAGTTTGCCCAAGTTTATAGTTGATAGGATACATAAAGTATATGAAGCATGTCAATTTGGAAAGCAAACAAGGCATGTATTTTGACATGAAAAGTGTGTATGCAAGCAGCCACTTGAATTGATATATTTTTGTGTGGAGTCTTGCAAAAATAACTTTGAGTGGTTGCAAGTATTATGTTTCCTTCATTGATGATCGTAGTTGCAAAGTATGGGTTTACTTTATGCATGAGAAAATGAGGTGTTTACTCACTTTAAAAGCTTTAAGGCTTTGGTTGAGAAGGAGATAGGGTTATATAGTAAATCCCTAAGTTTGGATGGAGGGGGAGAATATGATAGGCTGCCACCCCCCAATCACATGCCAATTTGATGGAGATGGTGAATGTTGTCTATAAGCAACCCCCCCACTAGACCAAAAATCAGTCTTTGTTTGTGTAATGGCTGCTCAGTTGTAGAGAACAGAAATTAGTCTTTCTCTCTCCTCCTCCTCTCTCCTCTAAGAGGCTGATCACACGTAGAAAATCAAGACGGAAGGGGGATGAATGATGCTTGTTCCAAGATCAAAAGGAGGATGAAAGGCAATGTCTAGCGCTATTGGGGAATTGATGATGGGTCTATTGGTTGCCTTGAAACCATTTATAAAAACCACGCAACACCCAAATAAGCGGTATGCTCAATTTTTACAAAGAAATTTTCATTGTTTTGATGTTTAATGCCTTAAATTATGTGCACATGGAAATAAAATTTGTATGAATCATGTTTGAGGGTTGCACATGATAAAATGTAGAACTTGTAGTCATAGATAGTTGTAATTAATAATTTGCCACTCGAAATGCATCCTAAATGAGGAAAAATGAAAATTTCTTCCATTTCAGGTTGGGGAATGAAGTTCATATGGGATTAAAAAATGATAAAAACTAGTGTTCAATCAATATGATCAGTCAAGAAACATAAAAAAGAAAATGCTATATTTTTATGAACAAATAAATTAGAAAAACTATAAAAAATAGAAAAAAATTTAGTTTTTGCACCTAAAGAGTTAGAAAAATATATATTTTATGTTTGTGAACATATAACAAGTCTAGAGCATGAGGGATAAGCCTCAATTAAGCCTTGTTTCTTTGTTAGAGTATGATTTTTATTGATTTTTACATGAAAAACTACATAAAAATGAACGTTACACCTATCCAACAAATGCAAAATCTAAACAGTAGAAGGGAAGAGGGATTGTAAAAGTGAGTGGTCACTCAAAATGTTTCAAACTTTGATTTATCTGATTATGCATAGCATACAGGCCGATCTCCATAAATTTAAGAGAGACTAGTAGCACGAGGAAACTTGGTGCTAGTCTCTAGCAAGGCTAGCTTTTTTGCATATCACTGGCAATCATGACAACTTTTACACCAATGAGCAACGTCAACACTCAGACTAGGCCAAGTAAGTCTTGCTAGCACATAAATTTCCTTTTGAGCTCAAAACCAAAATGACCACTACACGCTTCCTCATGACAAAAAGATAAACAAGCAGGAATCTCAGACTATCCAACACCCTTCTTAGTACATTATCAATCCCCTTCATGTACAACTGATCATTTATGAGCACATATGCCCTGGTCTTTCTGACAATGGCATACCTTTTGTATTTATCAACCAATGACTTTATCTCCCCA
Source organism: Lygodium microphyllum (assembly GCF_053477565.2). Classification (NCBI taxonomy): domain Eukaryota; kingdom Viridiplantae; phylum Streptophyta; class Polypodiopsida; order Schizaeales; family Lygodiaceae; genus Lygodium; species Lygodium microphyllum. The sequence continues at coordinate 43,969,947 of NC_141148.1, read as the reverse complement.
GTTTTTAGAAACTTTTCAATCATCATGGCAATAACATATTAGAAAAGAGCATTTTTAGCCAATTCATGAGCTCTACAGTTGTTCTCCCTGCCAATATGCCAAATTTCAATTTTTTATAGCTGCCTCATGAGGACTTTTATCTTAAACATCATGTTCTTCAAAATATCTTTATTGACTTTCCAAACATTTTGAGCCTATCTTACCACCAACATAGCATCTCCTTTTGCAACTATCTTCCTATATCCCAACTAAATACACTGTTCTAGGCTAGCATGTAAACTCACATATTCAGCTTCATTGTTGCTTTGTATCTCTTTACTCTCTTGAATTCCAAAAAAGACTTCTTGATTTTTAACATCCATAATGACAAAACCCAATCCTCCCTTTTTTAGCAGTCTTCTATAACTACCATAAAAAAACAAGGTAGAATCTTTATCCTTCATCTCCTCATGAATTCGCAGATGTGGAATCAATTTCCATCTTATAACTCTTAGAACATTTTTAGCAGATCATAGAACCTATGGAAGCAACTGAGAATTAGTAAGTACTATAAATGGTTTTTGAATCAAGTATTATTTCCATATTTTAATTGCATATACTAGCCCCCATACCAACAATTCTTCTTCCATCCAAGCTTTTTCAGTTTCTCCAATGGATCTATGCATCTTCGTGCAGACCTCACTGGAGTACTTGGGGCACATTGTTAGTGAAAATTGCATATATAGAGTGACCCCAAAAATATGCAATGTGCAAAGGAATTATTCTCACCATCTAGCACCACTTCATTATGTGGTTTCTTTTGTAAACATTTCATCAAGCATCATGCCACCATTGCAGTATCTTTGACAGATTGATTAAAGAAAGATTTTTTTAAAACATGCTATTGCTAATCATAGCTTTAACTAGTTGAAGGAAATGCTTACTTCAACCCCCATCCTTGTATGCCTTGACTTCTCAAAAGAGTTTACCATTTAGTGTGATCCTAGTAGTAGAGGTATTGGTGTTGTCTTATTGTAAGAGCATGGTGTGATTGCTTTTGAGAGGCATATGCTTGATCAAAAGGAGATACAAATCAATGTTTATGACTAGGAGATGTTGGCCATCCTTCATGCCATTAAGAAATAGCACATTATCTCTATGGTAGTGGGTTTAGAGTGAATAGTGACTATCAAGTCCTCCAATACTTCTTGACTCAGTCTACTTTGACTCTTAAGCATAGGAGATATTTGGCAACCTTGCAAAATTATGATTTTGGCATCCCTCACACTAGGGGCAAAGATAATATAGTGGCTCATTCACTATCGCGAATGTAGGCATGTAGAGTATCTTTCATTTTAGAGTTGTATAGTGATTGGATTGAGAAGCTTCAGAAGGCCTATTTAGCATGATTTGATATATACTTATCTTCACACTTAAAAAAGTAAGCCTTTTTCTTTTTGATTTTTTACAACATATGGGGAAATGAATTTTTGGCCACTTTGACTACTCAAATCTGATGCACTGTTGGGCATGTTTTTAGCATATTTATCCTCACCATTAAGCTAAGAGTTGTTCTAAAAGTACTCTATTTTCTTTCAGTATATGGAAGGGGGGGTAAGTGGGAATTAAGGGGGTGCTACTAGGCATGGCTTACCTCTAAGAACACCAATATATTATACTAGCCTCAATGTAGTAGAGGGCTGCCCAAATCCTTACTAAAAGTCCTTATTTTTAGGATACTTTCTTGATATCTTTTAGCCAATTAAACGGCATCAAATATGGTAGAAGGCTTTTTAGCCATTACATCAACTAGCAAGCTAGGGTCTCTAACCCATAGATATACTTGTGCAATTTTGCATCATCACTAATGCTCTCAATAGACTTAGTCAAGTTCATAAACTGATTTTTATACTCCCTTACTATGAGATTGCGTTGGTTAAGTTGGTACCATTGTCTTGCCAACCATTTTTTTCCCACCGAGGATACCTTGAATCATATGCATCTTAAAGTCTTTCCAATCAATAAATTTATTATTCTCACAACTTATGTAGTGCCACCAAGTGTAAGAAAATCCCTCAATGAAGAGAGATATATAAAATTTTCTAATAATCAATGTGCAGGTAAATATTAAAGTATGACTGCAATTTAAAGGTCTATCCTTCCAAGTCCGATGGGGATGGTGATTGCCCATTGTACTTGATAATAATGATCTTGTCACATGGAGATCATTGAGACCTTACTACCCATGAAAGCCTTGTTGTACTACATATATGCCATGGCTCATCAACCTCATATGTGATAGTAGGGGTAATGACATTAGCTCCAAGAATACCTTGTGGGCCATGAAGTGATTCCAATTATGGAGGCCATCATGATGTGTGTTTGGACTCATTTGCTTTATCTTGTATCAAGGTAGTGGTTGGCTAATTGGGCTATAAGAGTGATGAGGTGATCTAGGATCTGTCGAGTCTAAGAGTTAGAGAGGGCCATTTACTTGATTGCAAGATCTATTTTTAATAGCATTTGATAACGATTAGCACAATCATGTCATTATGACTTTCCATTGAACAATGCTCATGCTCACAAAGGGTGTGATTGAGCATCATATAGAGGTCCATATCATCACAAATCGTGTGGTGGGGGGACTTTCTTGAGCTTTACACACCATACACACAAGAGGAGGGTCACTCAAGAACATACGAAGAAAGATGGAGGCCAAAATATTTTCTTGCTAGTTTTTTCTTCTTCTTTCATATACAATACAATGTACACAAAGTATAGATAAGATATAACAAAAAGGAAAGTGGCCTACTAAATCAAAATGTGTATAATTGACTATACTAATCGATTGACACCATTACTATGCCAGCTATAGGTAGATGCAACAAACCAAATATAATAAGTGATAAGTTAATGGTCATATGAGGATCATAGTGACCACTAATGTGTTAAGGATAGAGGTACAGACCTATCTAACCAAGAGGTCCATTATCAATGTTCACACGTATTGATCTTACTATCTCAATACTCCCCCTCAAGCTCAAATGTATCTCTGCAACTTTAAGCTTTGAAAATTTTAAATCTTTTTCCCAATGCCTTTGCGAAAATGTTAGCTATCTAATCTTGTGTATTGACATATACCAATTTAATCTCTCATGC